>NC_060144.1:358069879-359269879 GCF_021461385.2 Schistocerca piceifrons | reverse complement strand
AGTTTAACCTATTCCTTTTAGCATTCATGTGGATGACCTCACACTTTTCGTTATTTAGGGTCAACTGCCAATTTCATCACCATTCAGATACCTTTTCTAAATCGTTTTGCATTTTGTTTTGATCTTATGATGACTTCATTAATCGATAAATGACAGCGTCATCTGCAAACAATCTAACACGGCTGCTCAGATTGTCTCCGAAATCGTTTATATAGATAAGGAACAGCAAAGGGCCTATAACGCTACCGTGGCGAACGCCAGAAATCACTTCTGTTTTACTCCATGACTTTCCGTTAGTTACAACGAACTGTGACCTCTCTGTCACGAAGTATCAAATCCAGTCACATAACTGAGACGATATTCCATAAACATGCAATTTTACTACAAGCTGCTTGTGTGGTACAGTGTCGAAAGTCTTCAGGAAATCCAGAAATACGGAATCGATCTGAAATCCCTTGTCAATAGCACTCAACACTTCATATAAAGAAAGAGCTGGTTGTGTTTCACAGGAACGACGTTTTCTAAACCCATGTTGACTGTGTGTCAATAGACAGTTTTCTTCGAGGTAATTCATAATGTATGAACACAATATATGTTCCAAAGTCCTGCTGTGTGTCGACGTTTAATGATATGGACCTGTAATTTAGTGGATTACTGTAATTCTGTCAGAGGCTGAAAATGACTTGGGAAGATAGTTGAAGAGGTGAATAACGTCTTCAAAAGTGATCATAAGATGAATATAAAGAAAATGAAGGTCATGGAACTTAGTCGGATTTAATCATGAAATACTGAGGGATTTAGATTAGGGAGTGGGACAGAAAAAGTGGTTAGTGAATTGCACCGCTTGGACACCAAAGTAAATGCTGATAGCCGAAGTAGGTAGGATGTAATATGCAGACTGACTGTAGCAGAAAAAGAATTTCTGAAAAATAGCAATTTGTTAACAGAGAATATAAATATCTATCTTGGGACGTCTTTTCTGAAGGTGCTTGTCTGGAGTTTAAACACGTATGGAACTGTAACAAGGACGATCAGCAGTTCATAAAAGAAAAGAACAAAAACTTTTTCAAATACTATGCTACAGTACAGTGCTAATGTTATGGGTGAATCGAGCAACTAATGAAGAGGTACTGAGCTAATTGTGGGAGACAGAAATATGTAGCTGAACTTGTCAAAAAGTAGGGATCTGTGCATAGGACACGTCATCAGGTATAAAGGATTTGTTAATTTGGTAATGGAGAGATTGGTGATGGGTACAAGTTCCAGTGAGATACAAAGGTATAAATACAATAATGAGGATGAAATGGATATAGGCTTCAGTAGTTATTCGACGCTCAATAGCCTCGCACAGGATAGATGAATGTGGAGAGCAGCATCAGACCAGTATGTGGGCGGAACACTACTGCAGCAACAGGAAACTTTAAATGTTATTTTGTCAATATCTCGTCATTAAGGCTTTATGGGATACGATGTTGCTCAAACACTTCTTTAAAATGTCCCCCTTCAACTTGAAATACGAACAAGAGATCAAATTCTTTACACCCTCAGCACGTATTTTATTCTGCGAATGTCGTATTATCTAATGAAATCTGTTCTCTCACATGCGAAAGAAAACACATATTTCTTGTGTAATAAACGAGAAGTTGTGGACTTTGCTCCAGTAGTTAAAGCGGCCTGTCGGGCTCAACTCACGGAGAGTTGTCGGTGTTCTCTGTAATGGAGTTTGCTGTGGACACAGCGGCGGCAAACACTGCAGGCCAGCACTCACTGCCACTCCGCAGTTCAAAGTCCACCACGCGTCGTGTCGTCAAGTGACGTAACGTAGACGTTGCCATTTGCTGAGCCGCATGCTCCCTTGTGAAGCCTTCATTTCATTAAGCGAATTCATCTCACTCCCCTTGTATAAGAATGCTGGGCGTTCGTTCCTAATTGTAAGTAGTAATGAGGCCGGAGTGGAGTAGAGGCAGAATTATACCGGCCACTGGGTAACTGTTTGAACAACAGAAATTCTTTGAAGAAACCATCGGAGTTGAGTTTCTGAGAAAGTGAAAAGCTTCTCTGATTGAGCGGTTAAAATCATACGACGATTTGGCGACCATGTTTCTCTTTACTCAGTAGATTTCATATAATGTGATGAAGGGTATTTTCTATAGTGCAATTTAAAGCGTGAATTCAAGCGACGATTGATATTATACGATAATTATCCTATGACCCGGACCACAGACCCCTGAAACATTTGCAGGTTGTTTATGGAACGGTTTCCATGGGAAAAACATTTATATCCTATATTTTGCTTAATTAAAATGCTTTCATAGGTACATTTAGAAGTATAGGCTCATTTTAAGAGTTTAACACAAAACAAGTATTACAGATAGATAGTGTCTGCTGTCTCCAGTCAACGTAACTACCGGTGTGCAAACGCCGGTACTTTATCCGTCCAGTATTTGAGAACGAGAGCACTTAGCAACTTATAACAAACTACACATAATTTCAAACATTTCCGAGGTTTTATTCGGTGACACACCACACTACATGATGAAAGGGGAAGTTTTATCGCTTACTGTATTCCCGCTCTTCATACAGTAAACCGCAGCATCAGGTATGTCAAGATGTTGCGCTCTACCAAAGCTGCGATTTGCTAGATTCACTACTCTAGATAAATGACACAGTAAATAGTAAGATTATCGGCAGTACTACTAGTATTTGTAGGAAAAGAAACATCGATGAATTTGTAAGAGAGAAACTCGGAGCCAACGACTTCTCCTTGTTTTATCTTCTTTGGTGGTCAGAACCGCACTGATGTGTGGTTCATTGTTAGTTCATTGTGTATTTTACAAACCCAAGGAATATAAACTGCATTTTGTAAGCAATAAGACTGACTGGTCGCGTAACTTCTGCCCTTTTGTGTAACCCAACAAATTACATTTGATGCAAGCACAGTTTACATGCACAAACATTATACACATACACTACTGGCCATTTAAATTGCTACTCCAAGAAGAAATGCAGATGATAAACGGGTATTCACTGGACAAATATATTATACTAGAACTGACATGTGATTACATTTTCACGCAATTTGGGTGCATAGATCCTGAGAAATCGGTACCCAGAACAACCACTTCTGGCCGTTCAAATGGTTCAAATGGCTCTGAGCACCATGGGACTCAACATCTTAGGCCATAAGTCCCCTAAAACTTAGAACTACTTAAACCTAACTAACCTAAGGACATCACACACACCCATGCCCGAGGCAGGATTCGAACCTGCGACCGTAGCAGTCCCGCGGTTTCGGACTGCAGCGCCAGAACCGCACGGCCACAGCGGCCGGCTCTTCTGGCCGTAATAACGGCCTTGATACGCCTGGGCATTAAGCCAAACAGAGCTTGGATGGCGTGTACAGGTACAGCTTCCCATGCGGCTTCAACACTATACCACAGTTCATCAAGAGTAGTGACTGGCGTATTGTGGCGAGCCAGTTGCTCGGCCACCATTGACCACACGTTTTCAGTGGGTGAGAGATCTGGAGAATGTGCTGGCCAGGGAAGCAGTAAAACATTTTCTGTATCCAGAAAGGCCTGTACAGGACCTGCAACATGCTGTCGTGCATTATCCTGCCGAAATGTAGGGTTTCGCAGGGATTGAATGAAGGTTAGAGCCACGGGTCGTAACACATCTGAAAAGTGTCATCAATGCGAACAAGAGGTGACCGAGTCGTGTAACCAGTGGCACCCCGTACCATCACGCCCGGTGATACGCCAGTATGGCGATGAAGAATACACGCTTCCAATGTGCGTTCACCCCGCTGTCGCCAAACGCGGATGCGACCATCATGATGCTGTAAACAGAACCTGGATTCATCCGAAGAAATGACGTTTTGCCATTCGTGCACCCAGGTTCGTCGTTGAGTACACCTTCGCAGGCGCTCCTGTCTGGGATGCAGCTTGAAGGGTAACCGCAGCCATAGTCTCCGAGCTGATAATCCATGCTGCTGCAAACGCGTCGAACTGTTAGTGCAGATAGTTGTTGTCTTGCAAACGTCCCCATCTGTTGACTCAGGGATAGAGACGTGGCAGCACGATCCGTTACAGCCATGCGGATAAGCTGCCTGTCATCTCGACTGCTAGTGATACGAGGCCGTTGGGATCCAGCATGGCGTTCCGTATTACCCTCCTGAACCCACCGATTCCATATTCTGCTAACAGTCATTGGATCTCGACTAACGCGAGCAGCAATGTCGCTATACGATAAACCTCAATCGCGATAGGCTACAATCTGACCTTTATCAAAGGTACGCATTTCTCCTCCTTACACGAGGCATCACAACAACGTTTCACAAGGCAACGCTGGTCAACTGCTGTTTGTGTATGAGAAATCGGTTGGAAACGTTGCTTATGTCAGCACGTTTTAGATGTCGCCGCCGGCGCCAACCTTGTGTGAATGCTCTGGAAAGCTAATCATTTTCATATCACAGCATCTTCTTCCTGTCGGTTAAATTATGCGTCTGTAGCACGTCATCTCCGTGGTGTAACAATTTTAATGGCCAGTAGTGTATATAACTTTTGTTTTGTTATTTTGTACTCAATACAACATTCTACATCATGATCAAAGGCAAGAGTTCATGTTATTATAGATGAAAGCGGACGTTGTTTATGAATTTACACGTTTTATGTAAATTCGACGAAATGCTGAACCGATGTTTTGCAGTTTCTTTTTTATTTTACCTCTTTGTTGATGCAACTGCGTTCTCTACAGCTATATAATAAACCTGTGTTGTTTTCTTAATTTTTACTATAGCATCCGTCTGTTTTCCATTACAAAACAAAATTTTTCAATAAAACCTGAGCCGCGCGGGATTAGTCAAGCGGTGTAGGGCGCTGCTGTCATGGACTGTGCGGCTGGTCCCGGCGGAGGTTCGAGTCCTCCCTCGGGCATGGGTGTGTGTGTGTTTGTCCGTAGGATAATTTAGGTTAAGTAGTATGTAAGATTGGGGACTGATGATCTTAGCAGTTTCGTCCCATAAGATTTCACAGACATTTGAACAATAAAACCTGAATTAAATGTCGACAGTTTCAATTTTTCTATATACACTGTTTAAGTTTATATTAGAAACAGAAGGGTAACTATCTAGAAAAGAAATCGATCAGTAGGTTCTGATCTTTGATATCCTCAATCTGTTTTTAAACAGTTCATCACTTCCGGTTTTTAGGGGAGTCTAGAAAGACACTGATCGCGAATGTAAAGAAAGCGATCGTTCTGAGGTAACGGCCGATCTGTACGTAACACACTTAACGTAAACGTAACGCGGGTACATCGTTAACTGACCAAAGCTACTAGGAAAACTACTGTGGTCTGCAGTTGCGTATTATAAGCTACTGTAGCCTGCAGTAGTTTTACAACTGATGTTCTTGTGTCATCACATGAGGCATTGTTCCGGAAGCATGAAATCATAAACATTCAGATACGTGATAAAATAGAATTTGCTTGTAATGGCGCGCAGTCAAACTTCAACATCACGCAAGACGTTTTAATTTATTAACTCTTCACTTCTTATTCTATTGGCAACATACTTTGCAGACAGTACGTGCGTGTATCACTGAATGTACCATTAAACCATTGTGCAACACAAAATTCAGAATTTATGAGGTCATAAACACTTAGATGAGTGATAAACTAGTTTTTGTTTACAGTGGAGCGGAAATTATCCAATTTATATTCATCCAATGTTTCATAACGAGAACACTTAACGACTTCTAAAGAATCTTAAACATTATTTCCAACCATTCCTACACTTATTGCTCATTTCTAAACAAACGCTTGAAACTCTCTTTACTTTCAGTTCTTAAAGTAATCAGGAGTTTACTGATAAAAGTATAAACGCTGCAGTAAACAGAGGTCCACACACAATTCATCTGCAACGTAAGAGCGAGTGTTCGGTTACGAGCGGTCTCTGTTTGAAACGTCCCACACTCGACACTAGGGTCGGAAATACGATGATGAGCGCTGGTTGTAACAGCCAGACATTTAACACGGTCGTTGCAGATGGACATGTACACTTGACGCCCTCGTTTTCATTCAGCTTGCGACATCTACAGATCTGTCTCTTACACAGAAGGTATCTTACCGTCGTTATATCTTTGTTTTTTATTTACCATGATAAGCATCCTTGTGGTATGTGTACAATCACTCAAGTGATAGTCACACACAGCTGCAGTAAAATACAATCCGTATGTATTGCAGGAGAAGTACGACAAGGCTGCAGTATCTCTGCTATTTTGTTGACTTACGTACATGAATAAATGCTTATATGGAAAACATACATTCATTAAGGTATATACTTACACACGAGAACTCTTTTAAGTAACTTACTTTATGCTGACGTTGCTGAGATCCTAGCAGATGAGATAATCTTCAGAAAGGAATTTATGTACTGAAACAAATAGGTATGAAATTTGACATGTCGACATCAACAGATAAAACTAAACAACTACATTCGTGGGAAAAGAATCTAAACAGTGGTAGATCAGAAGATTTTAGGACAAGTAACCACATGAGTGATGTAGGACGTAAGGTGACATATGGTTACTGGAAAGATATACACATTAAGCTTAGTTAATTCAGCCGCGGACTGTCTCGCAACCCGTCACAACAGGATCAGCTCCATTGACATACGAGTAAGCTGTACCAGAACGCCATTCGTCTCAACTAGTAACATTACACCGCTTCCTAAATACTTTAATATTCGAGGTATGTTTCATTCCTACTAATCAGTTACAACCTCTCTATAATAGTTGGTTTTTAGGACTTCACAAACTCTGAAATTCATTGAGTAAAGTCACCTATGGGGTGATTGTTTCTACTCCACCTTGTTGCATTCTCTTTTAAATACTACAAAGATATTACTGCAAACAGTAAGAAAGCAATATTCTTGTAAAAGCTTCGTCATTCTCGTAAGGAATCTCTAGTTGCCAATTATGGCATTAGAATACTTTGTGTTCTTCAGCGTAACAAATTCAATCAGATACAAAAGATGCTCAAAGTCATCGAAATGCAAACGACAAACCCTTCATTTATCCAAATGGCCTGCAGATAAACTGCCTGACAAATGAAGTGAAACGCGCAGAAGGAGAGAAGGAAACCACGTGAAACTCCATGGTTTGAGATGGTATGTCATGTCGTTGTGTAATTACAAAATCGAGTCCGTCTTACAAAGTACTGAGCCGTATGAGACCACTTATGAAAACGACGTTCCATCCCGTCTGGACGGGATGGAACCCTTTGATTCAGTTGGAAAGATGTGATGAAGCCACTGTTGCCTCTCCCGAAGCAAAATGGCCCACAACTGTTGTAACTAGTCCTTCATGTACTGGATACTGGTGCTGGGACGGAAATAATGCCCGTGCTGTTCCCGCACACGTTCTATCGGCAACCTAATGATGTTGCTGCTCACGCGAGTTCCTCAGCATCATGCAGTCCGTCCATACCAGAAACGTGCCAAGTGCGAACGTGCTTTGCTCTGTGAAAATGGCACCATGATATTGTCATATGAGAAGTTGTGCCCTAAAAATTCCCTCACTTACTCCAGTCATTATTTGAAGTCTTACCCGATGGCTCCTCATAAGATGACGCTAGGCTGTTGATGTGCCACTCCTAAACATTGGACGAGTAGGACCTCCCCGGGTCTCTCCCCACGTCGCCGCCGTACTCGGTGAGATATTTATCCTGTTACGATGCGAGCCCGTAACCGTTATCTTCCGAGGAGCCAAATGGATCTGTCACCACAGTAATCTGGAGAGGCGCGCAAAAAGTTGCTTTACACTAGTGTACTTTACATAAATACAGTATGTGATCAAAAGTATCCGGATACCCCAAAAAATATAGGTTTTTCATATTAGGTGCATTGTGCTCCTACCTAGTGCCAGATACTCCACATCAGCGACCTCAATAGTCATTAGACATAGTGAGAGAGCAGGATGGGGCGCTCCGCGGAACTCACGTACTTCGAACGTGGTCAGGTGTTTGGGGGCCATTTGTGACATACGTCTGTACGCGAGATTTCCACACTCCTAATCATCCCTGGGTCCACTCTTTTCGATGTGATAGTGAAGTGGAAACGTGAAGGGACGCCTACAGCACCAAAGCGTACAGGCCGACCTCGTCTGTTCACAGACAGAGACCGCCGGCACTTGAAGAACGTCATAACATGTTACAGGCTGACATCTATCCAGTAATTGCAAACTTCACCACGATACACTGCGAGTACTATGACAATTACACGGAAGGTGATAAAACTTGGATTTCATGGTCGAGAGGCTGCTCATAAACCACACATCACGCCGGTAAATGCCAAACGACGCCTCGCTTGGTGTAAGGGGCGTAAACATTGGACGATTGAACAGTGGAGACACATTGTGTGGAGTGACGAATCACAGTACGGAATGTGGCGATCCGATGGCAGGGAGTGGGTATGGCGAATGCCCGGTGTACGTCATCTGCCAACAGTAATATTCGAAGGTGAGGTGTTATGGTGTGGTCTTGTTTGTAATGGAGAGTGCTTGCACCCCTTCTGGCCACCGTTCCTACAAACTTTCAGCAAAACTAAACAGATTCTTCCTTATCTTCCTCGCTCCTTCATCGTTCAACAAAATTAATTTAAGCTTGGAATATTGTCTTTTTAGTGCAGAAGTCCCTTCGCTACTTAAATTTTGATTAATAATCAGCATTTGCGGCTGAAGACTTCAGGCATAAGAAGTCACCGTCACTCTGCCAAGGGCATTGTCAAAGACGGTGGAGGAGCGTACAGAGATTCAGGGCACTCTCTTGTTCTAGAGGTGGGAAACTGGCCCTAAAGGTAGAAGAATCAGCAATGATCAACGGCATGAGGATGCAGAAGGCAATGGAAACCACTGCATTAAAGACACGAAACGTGTATTCATGGAAAATGTGGCCTGTAATTGAAGAAGTGTCATGACGATCGCTCAATTGGCAAAGATTCCGGAATAGTCCCCCATTCGGATCTCTGGGAGGGGACTGCCAAGAGGGAGTTTACCATGAGAAAAAGATTGCATAATCGACGAAAGGAAAGCGTCCTACGATGATGATGATGATGATGATGATTGGTTTGTGGGGCGCTCAACTGCGTGGTTATCAGCGTCCGTACAATTACCCAATCTTTGCTCAGTCCAATGTCGCCACTTTCCTGGATGATGATGAAATGATGAAGACAACACAAACACCCAGTCATCTCGAGGCAGGTGAAAATCCCTGACCCCGCCGGGAATCGAACCCGGGACCCCGTGCTCGGGAAGCGAGAACGCTACCGTGAGACCACGAGTGGCGGCGTCCTACGAATCTGGGCGTGGAGTATCATAAGTTTCAACATATTAGGGAAACTAGAAAAGCTAAGAAGGGAAATGCAAAGGCTCAATCTAGATTTAGTAATGGTCAGTGAAGTGAAGTGGAAAGAAGACAAGGATTTCCGGTCGGATGAGTACAGGGGGAATATCAACAGCAGCAGAAAATGGTATAACGGGAGTAGGATTCGTTATGAATAGGAAGGTAGGGCAGAGTGTATGTTACTGTGAACAGGTATGAGGATATTGAAAGGGTAATACAGTACGTAAAGGGAGATGAAAATGTAATAGTAATGGGGGACTGGAATGCAGTTGCAGGGGAAGGAGTAGAAGAAAAGGTAACAGGAGAATATGGTCTTAGGACAAGGAATGAGAGAGGAGGAAGGCTAATTGAGTTATGTAACAAGTTTCAGCTAGTAATACCCAATACTCTGTTCAAGAATCACAAGAGTAGGAAGAGGTATACCTGGAAAAGGCCGGGTGATACGGGAAGATTTCAGTTCGATAATATTATGGTCACACAGAGATTCCGAAATCATATATTGCATTCTAAGATGTACCCAGAAGGAGATATAGACTGAGATCACAATATAGCAGTGATGAAGAGTACGCTGAAGATTCAGATATTAGTCAGGAAGAATCAATACGCAAAGAATTGAAGAGATACGGCTGAAATTCTCTAAGGCTATAAATACAGCAATAAGGAACAGCTCGGTAGACAGTACAGTTGAAGAGGAATGGACGTCTCTAAAAAGGGCCATCACAGAAGGTGGGAAGGAAAACATAGGTACAAAGAGGGTATCTGCAAAAGAAACCATGAGTAACAGAAGAAATACTTCAATTGATCGACGAAAGGAGGTAGTACAAAAATGTTGCGGAAAACTCAAGAATACAGAAACACGTACAAGTCGCTGAGGAATGAAATAAATAGGAAATGCAGGGAAGCTAAGATGAAATGGCCGCTAGAAAAATGTGAAGACATCGGAAAAGAAATTACTGTTGGTAGGACAGACTCAGCGTACAGGAAATTCAAAACAACCTTCGGTGACATTAAAAGCAAGGGTGATGACATGAAGAGTGCAACGGGAATTTAACTGTTAAATGCAGAGGAGAGAGCGAATAGGTGGAAAGAACACATTGAAAGCCACTATGAGGGGGAGGATTTGTCTGTTGTGATAGAGGAAGAAACAGGAGTCGATTTGGAAGAGATAGGGGATCCATTATTAGAATCAGAATTTAAAAGAGCTTAGGAGGACTTAAGATCAAATAAGGCAGAAGAGATAGACAACATTCCATCAGAATTTCTAAAATTGTTGGGGAAAGGTGCAACAAAACGACTATTCACGTTGTTGTGTAGAATGTATGAGCGTTGGACAATGTAAAATGCTACAAGATGTTCGAAATTAGGGATACGCTACAGGGAGAGGCAGGTCATATACAATACGTACAAGAGCCAAGAGTGTGTAATAAGAGTGGACGACCAAGAACAAAGTGCTCGTATTAGAAAAGGTGTAAGACAAGGATGCTGCCTTTCGCCCCTACTGTTCAATCTGTACAACGAGGAAGCTATGATGGAAATAAAAGAATGATTTGGAATTAAAATTCAAGGTTAAAGGATATTCTCTGATGAAATTGCTATCCTGAGTGAAAGTGAAGAAGAATTACATGATTTGCTGAATGGAATGAACTGTCTAAGGATTGGAGAGTATGGGTTAGAGAGTAAATCGAAGAAAGACGAAGGTAATGAGAAGAGGTAGAAATGAGAACAAAGAGAAACTTAACATCAGGATTGATGGTTACGAAGTAGATGAGGTTAAGGAATTCTGATACCTAGGCAATAAAATAACCAGTCACGGAAGGAGCAAGGAGGACATCAAAAGCAGACTACCACTGACAAAAAGGGCATTCCTGGCCAAGAGAAGTCCATTTGTATCAAACATCGGCCTGAATTTGAGGAAGAAATTTCTGAGAATGTACATCTGGACTACAGCATTGTATGATAGTGAAACATGGACTATGAGAAAACCGGAACAGTAGAGAATGTAAGCATTTGAGATGTGGTGCTACAGACAAATGTTGAAAATTAGATGGACTGATAAGATAAGGAATGAGAATCAGAGAGGAAAGAAATCTGTGGAAAACACTGACAGGATGATAGGTCATTTGTTAAGACATCAGAGA
Source organism: Schistocerca piceifrons (assembly GCF_021461385.2). NCBI lineage: Eukaryota > Metazoa > Arthropoda > Insecta > Orthoptera > Acrididae > Schistocerca > Schistocerca piceifrons. The sequence continues at coordinate 359,258,345 of NC_060144.1, read as the reverse complement.
ATGAATTCCATGGTACTAGAGGGTGCCGTAGCGGGCAAAAACTGTAGAGGAAGAAAGACAGAGATTGTAATACATCCACCAAATACTTGAGGACGTAGGTTGCAAGTGCTACTCTCAGATGAAGAGGTTAGCACAGCAGAGAAATTCGTGGCGGGCAGCATCAAACCAGTCAGATGACTGATGACAAAAAGAAAAAAAGTGAAAAATATAAATGGGTTTGATTTACTGGCACGTTAGTAAATCCTGCAAACCATTACTTCTTACTGCACAAAGCTTTTGGCATGTGCAGTTTGTTAAGTTTGAGTATTTTCGTTCAACGGTGTCCTTTTTTTAATTACGACTAAAAATATTGGAAGCGTTTCTTAAAAAATATTAGGCGACGGAGTGGGGGGGGGGTATGTCATGCCCCCCTGTCCCCCAGCTTTGATGCCCATATACTACAAGGACCTAATATGCTGATATTCATATGAGGTGTTGTGCCATAGTCTGCAGGATTTCTGCAAAGAAATGTCTAATGAGAATAGAAATGCGGAAACCTGTACTTTTAGTAGTGGACGTTAAGTTCCACTTCAAATTGCCGTGATGAAAGATGCATTCTTTATGAAATGAAGAAAACCACAAAGAAAATAGAGTTATTACGTACTCGGGCGGCCTTCGAGTATGATTCGTCACAGGCACACATACTTCGCACAACTGATGTACTTTGTCATCTGAAATTATTTATTATTCATCATTATTTTAGCAACTTTCCCATTTCTGAAGCTAAGTCTGGGTTCCATATACAACATTCAGATTTCACATAATCAGCAGGTCACATACCGAAATGAGTCAGGAATCTGAGACACTTGCTTGCTGTGAGTTGGTGATTCATCGTAACCACAAAACATATCAGAATGACGAGGAGCTGTTGCCCTGAAGTTCTCGTGACAAATTTAAATTTCTTGACCCTAAAATAATTCCAAGGATTATTTACTATATGAGTAATTTGTATGAGAGCTGTTTCATGGCATAAAGTTTATCACTTCTTTCAGCACTTCTGCACGAGTCTTTGGAACAAGACCTCATTGTTGAGGAATGCCACCCTCACATAAATATACATCATTCTATTAAAATAACGTGGGAATGAAAGGTAAAGAAAGATATGGGAACCTCTTTAACGCTGCAACAATTATTGGATTCGAAAAGTATAAAAGTTTTGCACAGAACGATAAGATGCATGCTACATGACTCACATGGCGCTCTCATCACAGTAATACAAAGACCTGCTCCATAATGTAGATCTGAAAGACGTATAAGATGCAATAACCCTTTCGGAATGAAGTACTGACTTGTTCAACCCGATCAACGAAGCAAATACTGTATGTAAACAGAACGCAATCTGCCTCCACGTTAATCGTAACCGCAAACTCCTTTCCGGTATTCATTTGAAATCGGTGTCTAAGAAATCCCACTATCCAAATATGTCTCGCCGGCAAGTATTTACAGAGAAATATTACCTCCTGCCCTAGAGTAGACGCGTGGGCTAGAGGTTCATATAATTCTGATTATAAGTTCACCAACATAAATCCATTGCTGGTTTCATATATACCTCTCTCCGTTTCTCAGAATAATTCGGTGCAGCCATGTTAATTAGAACGCCACATCACAAACAGGCCAAAGCACACCTTAATTTGAAAACAGTATCGAACAAGATAGAGACGAAGCAGAACGCTTTGTTCCTGATGAAACCCGCAAACCAAATGAAGTGGAAATGCTGGATAGGTCCTACGTGTCTTTCAATTTGCACACCAGAGTACTGAGAAACGAGTGACCATAGTAAGAAGAGAAGTCAGATCATAGTTAAGAAATATTGTGTGATTTTGGAGCTTATCTTTCGTTGTGAGAGCTACTTTTCTCCCTTTCGTAGAATACGTGCCTCACTAACACCGCAGAACTCTTTGCTACCACATCTACTTATTACTAGATATTCCGCGATTGAACATAAAGGGCAAATGTACTTATCTGTCATTTTCCACAAGTTGTCTGTGATACTGTAATTGTTTCAGAGCCACGTTCGGTGTGTAATGACCTCGTCGACCACGGGAGGTTAGCCGTTTCTATGAGGTTCCTTCCTTTCATTGCTAAGTGACAACTCGTGAAAAAGCCCTGTGTCGTTCTATGTTCTAGCGTGCAGGCATTGTTGCTGTTGTGGAGTTTGCTTAACGAAACTTTGCGATTTCAGTATTATTTCCAATTTCTGCAAGCTGAATCTCTGTACTTAGGTATTGTACCAACAGAAAAGGTATGTCTAAATTTTTGTGGTAACTCTACGCTCCGTTATAGCTTTTGTTCCGGGACGCTTCTATAAAACAACTATATACGGTGTTTAGGGAATAAAACAAAATGAAAAATATCAAGCGTCACGTGATCGTGCCGCTGACACCCAACTGCTTCGATCCAAGTGAAATTCATTCACAGTAAAAGCTTCGGCTGAGCTTTTGTAGATTATAGCGAAAGTGTTCTAAAATCTCGAAGCTGTGACAGATAAGGCTAAAGACGGTTTCGATCGTGACTGAAACATGTAGTCTAAACCCAAAACGAGCATCTACTACCGCCTGTTAGTGTTAAATATGAAGTTAATCACTTATGAACGGTAACTACTGGAAGACACTGCTTTAAAACACTTCACCTCTTGTTTTATTCTTCTAGTATAAGATACGGCGATGACGCGTCACCATTCAATCTACATTCACCCTGCTGAGTCTCATAAAGAGCTCGACCTAAGTCTCCTACTAGTTTTTATGCAATAAAACAATATTTCACGACCGAGGATACATGACATAGAGTTTTTCGCGTGACCAAGCGGTATCTAGAATATCTGACACATATCCTACTTTCCCCCCGTCTAATTAATTCGATACGCCACGCATTGTTACCTTTCTTTGGCCAATCTCTAAATGCTAAGTAGCACAAGAAAACCTTTGATTAAATAAACCTAACGTTTAGGTGTGGTTTATTTTTGTGGCAATACTTTGAGGACTATTTTAAATTGATACAGCACTCCCATGAGCCAGCTAAAAAATCTGAGGCTTACAACACTTATTGGATGGAGTAGATTAGCAGACGTTCGCGAAAAAAAAGGAAATAAGGGAGAGCTAAAGGCAATTTTCCAAGTTTTGGACTAGTTTAACGATCACAGCTTAAAAACGTAATGAAAAAATATGCAATAAATGCATAGACAAAGAGGAATGGCTGATATTTAACTCTTCCAGCTTATTTCCAAATTTAAATTTTTTCTCTGGCAATCAATTCATAAAATGTCTTTTTTTTATTCACCGCCCTGACTTTTTTTTATTCACCGCCCTGTCAGTTGAAGTCACATGTAATGAAGACTTTGGAAGGCTCTTTTCTCTAGTATTGTTGACATCGATATCTTTGTTATTTACGAATATAGTAGATCATTTGTAGCAAATTTCACGATTAAGAATTAATCGTCAAACACGAGTACACAAGACGATAGTGCATGAGCACCACATTTTATTCATATGGTCCACTTTAGTGTAATGAAAACAAAATATCCTGACTCTGTTATCATAGATTAAGTAATTAATTCTTAAACATAATCGAAACTTGCGTTTGATTACAAATAATTTTATTGGACATTAAAAATTTTTAACCTAATTTGACGTTCCACATCAACATTTTTGTCAACATAATTACTCTGTTAATTCATACCTAAATGTTTGGCTCAGGAATGACTTTCAGACTTTAATCAGTCATCTAACTCTCGACCTACACATGGGAAAACTAAACATGTACAACTTTCCATGCGAGTTGTTATTTCTTATATTTTCTTAGGATCATCACTTTTATACATGTAGATGCAACTCAGAAAAGTATTTCGGCATTCGGAGGAGAAAGTTCTTGATTGAGATCTGGTGAAAATCTAGCCGCAATGAAGAATAATTGCCAGCCCAACTCGCTTATCATATAAATAATATTCTCTCCTCTCTTCATAATAATACCAAAGTAGCCACCTTTTTATAAACAATTTCGATGTCCTCTGTCACTACTGTATTGTGAGGAGCCCATACCTCGCAGCAGTACTGCAGAAGAGGACAGACCAGGGTAGTTACGTCTCCTAAGAGCTCAGCCTACAAAACGCAGTCTTTGGATTGCTTTCCCCACAACTTTTTACATGTGACGATCCCTATTTAAATTTTCGTCATTCTAACGTCTAGGCATATAGTTGAAAGCAACCCTTAACTGTGATTTATCGTGCAATCGAAATTTTAGTCCTCATGTGGTAGACTGCACACATATTACTGTTCTCAACTGCCATTTTTGCATCATGCAGGTATCTTGTCCAATGGATTTTTTAATTCGCTTGGATCTCATGATGATTTAAAGACAAAAGACACTATAGGAGCATACTCAAGTAATGCAGGAGGGCTACTCAGATTGTGTCCTAAATCGTTTATGTATATTAATAATATCAGAGGAAGTTTGTCATACAATTTGAACTAGAAGGTGACTTTCCTTTATTAAATTATTTAAGTCGCTTTACTGTACCAATGGTATCTACTTCCGAATTACTTGTGCCGTCATCAGTACTTGACACGAAAACTGGAGTATTTACGTCATCTAGTGTGGTGAAAGAATTTCGGGAACTCGTGATAAGTGACTTCGCTCCAGTGACGCAGTTGTCGGTAACAATGGCATTACAGTCATGCAATAAAGATATTGATAGTCCTTGGTTAAACTTATGTGACTTCCTACCAGCGTACAATGTAAACTAATGTATCCCCTGCACTGGCGAAGTAAACTGTAGAACCATACTTCTGGTGTTGAGCTGGCTGTATGGGCACATGTCGGAAGTCAATAAAAAGAAATCCAAGGTACTGACAGTGTCTAGCCGATAGTATATTTTACTTATGAACGGAACTTATCTGGATGTTCTACTACATTTAGAGACAGAGTTTCTACGTCGAACCTATTAAAGAGGTCGCATATTGAAGTCCACACTAAGTTTCGACCACCTGTAGACTTTCGTCAGTCTTTTAACAGTGCTCCTGCAACAGTGTCCTAACCTGTTTTGTAAACAACTGGGAATCTGTTGTAGAAACTAATACAGCACACAATGTTCATGATTGAGAATTCCTGTGATCATGATTAATTACGGTCGACACTAGTAGCAAAATAAAGGAATTCTTCTTAGTATCTTATTAAGTTTTCAACATGTTTGTCTTCCGACGCAATAAGCGTATTCTGAGACACTAAATTGCGGTTTTCATTTCTCAGCTTAGACCATCTTGATCACGCATATCCAAACAATTTAAGGTACTGCCTTACTGGCTCTTGTCTATGCTCTTTATTTATTATGGGAGCTGTACGCCTTGGGTTACAGAACTGAATGTGTCGAATTTGTTTTAATTGACAAAGGGAGACTATTCCCTTAAAGGAAGCTAATAATTTTTCAGACATATTAGATACATTTTCTTCTGTTGCTGTATATCTACAGAAACTGATTACACCGAATTAAACAAAATTAAAAAGTATCACAACAGAATTGTGTGTTTCCTACCAACGGAAAACGTAACTGAATTAAAATAACATAATTGCCCAATGCTGGTGAAAAAGGACGTATTAACCGATTATAGAGTAATAAAATCTTTAAGAGCGATGGAGGAGTCACCTTTAATTATTTGTTGCTACAAGCAGAAAGGATAAAGGAACGGAATATATCGGCATTTTAGTTAGTTTTTTTAACTCCCAGAAAAGAAATATACAGAAAAAGTTCTCCGAATGCACAAAGGGAATATACCACCATCATCAGATGGTACTCAGTCCAGTTTGCCCTATTTGCGACTCTCGTTAATTGCGTGTAGCGAAACCGTAACACGCTTCATTAGAACTACATTTTGTCATTTAAATGCATAACCTCCCGCCATATGGCTAAAAGCGACCTCTCTTATCTTTCTAAGCTTAGCGAATTCACGTTGGCCGGCCGCTGGAAGAACTCTCCGCCAATTACGGTTGAACCGCAGTGGTACAAAGAGACAGAGGACGGAGTGCGGCAGATGGCTAAAAATTAACCCCGCATGTTGTGTCTCATTAGGCAGAATGCTTACTTTTCGAGGTAAAGATCCGCTGATGAGTCTCACATTAGCAAAATGTTACGCGAGTTCGTGCTTTGTATTAGAATTCGACTTAAACTGAAAGAATTATTTTCTTGGTCAGAGGCTCAACACGGAGGAAAATGTGAAACCAGCACACAGTAACTGTACTCTACAAAATAACCATCCGGCGTGGCGGAACCGCCGGAAAACAGATGTGGATGGTTGAACGCTGAGCTGAAACCAGCTCCGGCTAAAATCGCTTCCATCGTTCCTTTTCCCGTGGTACCTTCGGGGCTATAGATGTGATGTAGACGAAGATGAACAATCGCTTCTATAAACAACTTAAAAAGAATCACTTTTGTCTTCCTGTGTTGCTAGATAGCTATATTTTCAAGTAGCAGTGACTACGAAGCTTACCTCACGTTTCCATCGTGAGCCTAATGCAAATTTGGAAACAGCTGTTAAGTAATAATTTATTCATCTTAGAGGTACAGTCCACAGCTTCAGACACTAGCCACATTAAATAAGTAGATCTATTAGTACTTTCAGTTCATCACTAGAGAATCAGTACAGAATTATTTACAGTGAACGGGATAGTTGTATATGACTCCCATTGATATCACACCATTTTGTGTGGCTAATGTATGCTAATTTCCTTTAATCATAACAATTATGCGGACACTTGAAAATGAAATTATATAAACTCGAAACCGTGGTAGAGTGTGAGAATGGGTGTTAAAATGCACGGTGCCACTTACTTACAAAGGGAACTAACTACACACCAACACCACGAAGAACGATTGTGGTTTCAAATTAAGACTTAAAATATATGGCATGAAAAATTGTAACCTCCCCACCGCAATTATCCAAGAAAATAAAGCAATACTTAATACAAATGGGAGCCGAGTGTAACCTCCCCACAGAAATTTAAAAGAATGGCCAATATTATTTAGGGATGCTAATGAACATTGCGCTAACCGTAACCTGCCCACAATGAAATGTACTGACGATGGCAACAGAAATGTGAAATTCGCAATCTGACTCAAATATAAATTCTTCACAAAATTTAAAGTCCGTTCAGTGACAAGAAAATACAATTAAACCGAAATATCGGTCTTTGGCCCTGTGTAAAACAATCAGAATTAAAGTCTTACCTCAGAATAAATGGACGTCACATATCTGCTCTTGTTGTTGCGCACCGCTTGGAGGAACTGCATTGCAAATAATAATATTCTCTTTTTTTTTGTGATTTTAGTGGAATTTTTCTTCAAAAGAAGTGGAATGAAATGGGAAGTGCAACGAAATCTTGAGTTCAATAAAAAATTAAATTTTTGAAAAAATGCTTTTGAAATAAAAAATTATTATTGGGAGATTTGTTGGAGAATAATTACAATAAATAAAATTTTTCATTATCTAATGATTATATTAATTAACAGTATACCTTATTCCTCATCTTGACCAGTGTTGCCGACCGCCTACATCACACAACCGCACTGGGCTGCTACTACTGACCGACCGCTCTGCATGACGACTACAGACTGAGTACTGCTCTCAACTAGACAGAGCTACAGACTCGCAACGACTGAACTGACAGACTCGCAACGACAGACTACTGACAGACTGAGAACCGCTCGCAACACTCGCGCGGTCACGCGCATACTCTCTGGTCACAGATGCTACAATGCCTCGCCATCGCTGCTGCGTTACATACGTGTTTCAAAATATATGGCATGAAAAATAGTGCCCAGACAGACATCGATAACTTAGTGACTGAAACTGCTCGTAAGCGTAAGTGGTGTGGAGAAACAGCTGAAATCACATAAACTGAACATGGTACCGGGCTCGACGATATCCATATCAGATGCTATGCTGAATTTGCGGCTGAGTTAGAACCTCTCATAAACATAATACGTTATAGTCCCTTGGAACATAAAAGTAAACCCATTTTTCTGCAAGAAAGCATATATCACATGCATCTATATTTGTAATTTACGGGAGCAATGACATCCATCGCTGCACAGTCACCTGTTGTCATGGTCAACCTACACAGTACACACCAACCAGCTTCATTTACGTGAACATCGATCATACAACGTCTAGCCCCCCTGATCCCAAGTATTTTTCCCACATGACTTACCGAAAGCTTTCGCTCAAGGCAGGTGGGGTATTTCTCAAATTACGAAAGTATTTTATTTGATTCGAAATCTCACCAACCCGTATTACCTTCAACTGACGATAAAATTTTGTGTTTTTTGATAAAATTAATAAAATACTAGTTAAGGGTCAACATCAGACTAGCGTTAATACCAGACTATAGCATGAGACACTACGGTAATCTATAGAATGTATGCTACGAAGAAAACTGTCATCGCAAGATAACTGACCGAGTTTTCTGAGACAGAATAATAAAAATAACCCACTGAAGATAGCATCAAAAGTACGTTCGAATAACGCCAAAATAAAAAAAAGGTGTCTTGCAAAAAGTGAAATTTCTCTCATAACTGTATTTAATTTACCAAAGACGCTCCAAGACATATTTGCTCTCCACATTGTCTATTTTGCTGTCCAGTTATTCGTTTACTTCTATGGTTCTAAATACGGGGATGGCTCAAAATTAAGACCTCCTGTGTCATGAAATAAAGAACACAGGAGAGAGATATTAGTACAGATCACAGCCGGAACTGTACTCTATACTACAGTTCGGTTCAACATGGTAGAAAGTGTATGAAGACGCTGTAACGGTCATCAGCAACATGCGGCAGTTGCTCAAGACGTTTGGTACCGGTAATGGAGAAACTGACGTTGCAGATGAACAGTGCTGCAGCAACCGGGATATGTCACACATGCCAATCGAGGAAGTGCTGATGAAACGATTCGACGCCAGAGTTCACAATCAATAACGAAACGTGCGTTTTTAAAATCATTTTTCCAAGCTGGTTCCGATACCTGTGTTCAGCAATGGAGCAAATGTGCCAAAATGCATGGTGAATATGTTGAAGAATATGTAGAGGACAGTCCAGGCCATATTCTGTACAAATTCCATTGTTATCCGAGGTGTGGTGAAAAAATACGGTGAACGAATTATATAGCAGAAACGAGCGGTGCTACAGCTATTTGATGTAATTTTTCCAGTAGCCCTATCCACTGAGACAGGCAGCGTCAAGCTGGAAGACGTTCTGACTTGCCAGTCAGCGTCCAAAGACGGTAGTGTGGTTATGTTTACCACGTCTGTCGCGCATCATGGGTTTCGATCAACTCGTGAACATTATGTTTTCTTCCAAGTTGCGAAAACATGCTATACAAACTCATGACATCCTGAAATTAGTGTATGATGATAACGCTGTATCCTTGAAGACTGTTTACAATTGGTATGAGCGACTCAAAGCCTGATATGAGTCGGTAGGAGACGATCAACGTTGGGAAAGTCCATTAATCTCAAAAACAGAAGAGAAAGTGCAGAAAAGCAAAAAAAATTTCCTTAGATCAGGTTAATATCTGTTCGAGAGCTTACCCAAGAACGAAGAAACTGGTACGCATTTGTGCAATACATTTTAACGATTATTTCAAAAGAGACGAGTGAGTATAAAATATGTTCGCAGACATTTAAGTGATGAACAAAAGCAAAATCGTGTGTTAGTTTGCAAGTAGTTGAAGGAGTTAAAGATTCAGATTCCAGGTCCCAAATCCTAACTGGAGTTGAATCTTGTCTCTATGGGTGTGATCGAGAGACGAAAATTCAGAGTTTCCAACGGTAAATCAGTGAATCTCCTCGCCCTAAAACTGCACGTCGTTCAAAAACGAATATTAAAATCATAGTCATAGTTTTATCCACGTTTGGGGCATAGTGCGATCAGAGTTGTTTCCAAGGAGAACAACTGTAAACACCGAATTTTACCACGGCAAGCAGCAACGTTTGTGAAATTATGTACGAGCAAAGAGACCAGAAAAATTATCCAACGCCTTCCTTCTTAGATTAGATTAGATTAATACTAGTTCCATGGATCATGAATACGATATTTCGTAATGATGTGGAACGAGTCGAATTTTCCAATACATGATATAATTAGGTTAATTTAACAACATACTTAAGTTAATATAACAACTTAATATAACAACTTAACCACGACAACGGGTCGTGCCGCATCTTATTCTGATGCGAGAATTTGTATCCGGAACGAGTTCCTGTCTGCCCACATCTACTTTATTCCTCTGATTTACCCTCGTGCAACTTCTGGGTCTTTCCAAAAATTACAACCATGCTTTAAAGTAAAACGTTTTGACACCGCTCTTGCGAGTGAGAAGTGCGCGGCAGACCATTGAACACCCTTCCGAAAGAAGCTTTCGAGAACTGTTTCCTGTCATCGATTCTACACTAGAGTAAGTGCATTGTCAAATACAGTACTTTGAGAGAGAGCAAATCAGATACCTCTAAGCTTATTACTTTGTTTATAATAAAACTATTCACCGCAATTTTTGACCACACCTCGTATGTTCAGTATTAAATTAAATGTTCAAATGTGTGTGAATTCCTAATGGAACAAATTGCTGAGGTCATCGGTACCTTGACTTACACACTACTTAAAAAATTAACTTAAACTAACTTATGCTAAGAACAACACACACACACACACACACACACACGCACACGTGCCCGAGGGAGGACTCGAACCTCCGGTGGGAGGAGCCGCTCTATCCGTCACATGGCACCTCAAACCACGTGGCCACTCTATACATCTATTAAATTATTTATGAGAAAAGAGGCATTACTTTTTGATCAATCCTCGCACAAAAACTCATTTACTGGTATACATTCTCAATGTTAATTTGTAAAATTTTCTATTCGTGTATTCATTGTATAAGATTTTAGTCTTACAGTAATAGTTTAAAAGCCTGGTTCCCAATATTCTTTTAAGCTCCTACATACTTTTGGTTTGTTTTTATTACGATTTACCATCACTTCTACTCTCCATCGGTCGTACTTCATGCACGATTTGCGATCCAGTCTACCGGGATGTGTACGACCGAGGTTCAAGTAAGTAGACGGTTTTCCGTCTAAGGTAGATGAAGGCTGAATATAACAGAGGGCAAGTATGGCACCTGGTATTGTGATACTCAGAATGGAGGTCGTGCAATGGTATCGCCCTCTGCACATGCTATAGCGTTTTTCCGCCCGAAGTGCAGCCTTCTTTCGTTGCTGTGAGCTGCTTCAGGAAGAGGATTACGTCTGGTTTAAATTAGTTAGTAAGGAAGATTAAATTTTACACTGCAGATATTTCTAGTGGCTGGTTTTTCCAGTACAACTGTGACTGCGTTATGTTTAACCAAATAATCCTCGTATCTGATGATAATGATGTTTGGTTTGTGGGACGCACAACTGCGCGATCATCAGCGCCTGTACGAAGTCCCAACTTTTACACACTCCATTTTCTTACGCAATCCAATCTAGCCATTATTACGAATGATGATGGTGATGATGAAATGATGCGGACCACACACACACCTTGTTCCCGGGCAGAGAACATCCCCAACCGGGCCGGGAATCAAACCTGGGAGCCCGTGATCCAGGGCATCCTTATACCTGTGGCTGTCAGAGTATTGGTCCCGTTATGTCGCATTAAGTGATACACCGTTCACTGTTTGCTACCACCACTGTGGTGTCATAGACGGAATAGATCCACTGCAGCTCTCCTTGTGGGAAGTGGGGTCCACGATGGACTGCGGACAGCCGTGGCTAGCTACTTTGACTGCAGCCGTTTGAATTACTTGGGTCAGGTACACCGTAATTTCTTCCCTCTGACAGCTCTTGACCTTTTCTGCTGTCATTACCGCGTTTCTATCACCCTGTCCCGAAACTGGCAAACTCCTGCCTTTTCCCAAGCGCACGAATTCTCCGAGGTCCCCCACCGCAGTGAGTAACGGTGAATAGCAAACATGTAAACTGTTCATGATCATCCGCTGCCGGGAATCGAACCAATACACGCAACCATGCCTCATCCGTGTTAACCCCTAACGATGCTATGAATTCTACTGAGTAGGCTTCCTGATGAGTTCCAACTCAGGCTGCTACTCCTTCCATACCTCTCGTAACCCTGTGAAGTACTGCTCTAGTGTTAGTAGAAATATATTCAGTTCTCGAGAACTATCATGGTAAATGGCTAACTACAAGCTCGTCATAATCACTACAGCGTCGGTTACGCTATGATTGCAACAGCCTCGCGATTGTGATCCTCGGTTGCAACACATCCGCTATAGCCTGCTTAGCAACATACATGTTCCATTATTTCATTTGTCAGTTTCCACATAATCCTCGTATTGTTCTATACCTAGCGTTCCGAGCTCTTCAGCTGCATGGTAAGCCACTTAACCACTGAATTACTGCCTTTCAGCATTTCCTTCAACTGTTATACGCCCCCGTTCTGATCTCTGTTGCTCTCGCTGTTGCAAAGTGTGCGACGCCATTGCTCGCCGCATTTAGCTACGAGCTTTCCATGTTTCGTTTTTTTCTTTCTTCAGCAGCGTTCTCACTAGTTTGATGAGACCTACCATGAATTCTTCTCTTAGACCAACCTTTTCACGTCCTCAATTACTTGCTCGATGTATACCGATCTCTGTCTTCGTCTATATTCGTAGTTGTCACCCTCTACAGCTCCCTCTAGTACCACGCAAGTAAATCTCTGACGTCTTAACATATGTCTTACCATCCTGTCCGTTCTTCTTGTCAACGTTTTCTATATATTCCTTTCTTCTCCGATTCTGCGGAGAACCTCGTCACCAGTCCATTTAATTTTCAAAATTGTTTCGTAGCTTCACACGTCAACTGCTTCGATTCTCTTCCGTTCCTCTTTTCCCACAGTCCATGGTACACTACCATACAATTCTGTGCTCCAAACGTACATTCTCAGAAATTTCTTCCTTAAAAGAAGGCCTATGTTTGATGTTTGTAGATTTCTCTTGAGCAGAAATGCCCTTTTCGCCAGTGCTAGACTACTTTTTATGTCGTCCTTATTCCGTCCATCATGGATAACTTTGCCGCTTAAGTAGCACAATTACATAACATCGTCCACTTCATGATCACCAATTCTCTCCTCGTTTCTGCTACTTCTCACTACTTTTATCTTTCTGCAGTTTACTCTGAATCAATTTTCTCTAGTCTTTAGACTGTTCACCCCATTAAACAAATCCCGTAATTTTTCTTCACTTTCACTGATTATAGTAATCAGCTATTCTTAACATTGAAAATTGATATCTTTCACCTCGATTTATATACCTTCCCTTAGACCTCTCTTTTGTTTCCGTCACTGCTTCTTCGATGTACAGATTGAACAATAAGGTCGAAAATCTACATCCCCTTCTTAAACGCTTTTAAATCCGCTCACCCCGTTGTTGGTTTTCCTCTCCTTATTTGCTCCCTTGGTTCTTGTGTAAATTGTGTATTACCTTCTCTCACTACAACTTACCCCTAGTTCCCCCAGATTTTAGATCATCTTGTGCCATTTGACCCTGTCGAACGCTTTTTCCAGGTCGAAATGCATATTAATGTGTCTAGATTTTTCTTCAGTCTTGTATCCGTTATCAATCTCAAAATCAGACCAGCGTTGCTGTTCCTTCATCTTTCCATAAGCCAAACTGATCGTCATGTAACAGATCAACAGTTTTCTTCTCCATTCTTAAGTGTACTTATTCGATCCACTCCCTCCTCTGCATTTAACAGCACGATTTTTATAGGCTGTTAATGTTATCACCATTGCTTTTAATTTCACCAAAGGTTCATTTTGATTTTCTGTATAATGAGCCAGTCCTTCCGACAGTCATTTATTTTTCGTTTTCTTCATATTTTTCATGCAGCCATCTCGTCTCCTATTTTTTTCTTCCTAAATGACCAGAATGCCTTTACTTGAACATATTTGCACATCCTTCATTCCTTTAGGAACTGAATTATTTCTTCTTTTGCCCACAGTTTCACACATACGTTCCTTACACTTATCATCTTTCTTTGAAACTTCTGGTATTGCCTTTCTTTAGAAACATCCGTTCCTTTTCAACTGAACCGCCTACTGAATTGTTCCTTATCGCAGCATCTATAGCCTCAGAGAATTTAGAAGTATCTCTGTCTTCCCTAGTACATCCCTGCCCACCTTCTTTGCTCATGGATTCTTCCTGTCTAGCCGCTTAAGCCTACTGCTCATCATTGTGATCGGAGAACATATCTGATCCTGTGTAATCCTTACAACCCAGTATCTGATTTCGTAACCTCTGCTTGACCTTGATGTAATGTAACTGAAATCTTCTTGCATCTTCTGACCTCTTTAATTATATCTGCTCTTATTGTGAATGTTGATCAGAGTATTCACTATTAACATCTGAAATTTCTATCACAACTCAATTGGTATTTCTCCTTTCTCACTCCTATTAACAAGCCCATATTCTCCTGTAACCCTTTTTTCTACTCCTTCCCCTACAAACGCATTCCAGTCTCCCATGACTATTACATTGTCGTCTCCCTTTACGTACCGAATTACCCATTCAGTATCTACATGTAGTTTCTCTACCTCTTTACCTTCCGCTGGTGACGTCGACGTGTGTTCCTGAACTTTTGTTGTCGGTAGTGGTTTGCTGTCGATTCTGATGAAAGCCGTTCTGCCAGTGAACTGTTCTCAGTAACACACTCTTTGTCGTATATTCCTATTCATAACGATTCTACTCCACATTTTTAATCACAAGCCATATGTCCTGTGGATAGATATTATTTGCTTTTAATGCTGTAGTTTCCAATGCTTTCTGCATCGTGATACCGTTCCTAGTTACTGATGCTTCCATCTTTTATGGCAGTTTCCTTCTGCAAGGACACGAAAGTGCCATTAACCTCTGTTCGCTCCTCTGCCCTCTTTCACATGGTCTTTGGTGAAATGTTGGTGACTTCTTATGCCGGAAGACTTCGGCCACCACTGCCATGGTTTAATAGGAGATGGGGCTCTAACCCGTAACTGATGATTTTTTGATTAATGGTCAAAGATGCTACCCCTAGACCACAAAACGGCTCTGAGCACTATGGGACTTAACTGCTGAGGTCATCAGTCCCCTAGAACTTAGAACTACTTAAACCTAACGAACCCAAGGACATCACACACATCCATGCTCGAGGTAGGATTCGAACCCGCGACCGTAGCGGTCGCGCGGTTCCAGACTGAAGCGCCTAGAACCGATCGCTCACCCCGGCCGGCCCTAGACCACATGTGTCCTACCTAGATCACAGGTGTCCTTAGTGACCATATCTATTCGAAAGATTTATGGAACTTATCGTATTCTCCCACAGCTAGTTCAAGTACATCTCTGTTCTTTGCTTCCCGTCATAGTCCAGAGAAAAACAGCCTACAACTTCTTCACCTCATTTCTCAACTCCCATGTGTCAGAGACTAGTTAGCACCCATCGACAGCTAGTGTTGACAACATCTTATTGTGTGATAGAAAGTACTGTTGTCTGCAGGTTCAAATGGTTGAAATGGTTCTGAGCACTATGAGACTTAACTGCTGTGGTCATCAGTCGCCTAGAACTTAGAACTACTTAAACCTAACTAACCTAAGGACATCACACACATCCATGCCCGAGGCAGGATTCGAACCTGCGACCGTAGCGGTCACGCGGTTCCAGACCGTAGCGCCTAGAAACGCACGGTCACTCCGGCCGGCTGTTGTCTCCAGGTGCTGACCCCGTCCGTAGTGCCATCGTTTCACTGTCCAATCACTCTTTATATCCCTCTTCTTCTACAAAGAAGTCTGTAGCCATTGTTAAATTTCTGAAACATGCAACAATATTAAAACCCTACACTAAGCACCGCAATACTGCGATGTATGAATATTACTGTGTAAAGAGTCTCACTACGAATGTTATCTTCCAATAACTACACATAGTACTACGAATTCACTTAACTCAGCTATTATACTACCACATATCGAAAAATACGCTCAAAATCCATCCTCACTTCCGTTACTTTAGTGTATGAAGTACTTCCTGCGTGGGTCACGTAACAGCGTCCTGCCTTACTTATTTCTTTCCATCATTTATGAAGAACTGGGGTTCGGTACCCACAGAAAAGTATCTGGAGTGCTTTCGAATGATCAAAGGTGTCAAACAGGCATCGTCGTCATTCTCGTTGGTAGCTTAAGCTTGATGTCGATTGGCAGCGTAGTATCTATCGGTTGGTATTGATCTTTGTACCTTGCAAACAGTGTCTTGTCTTACTCTTTGGGGTGTATTGGTTTGACAACTTTAATGCCCTGCGGTCACGTTACCCTTCGTTTGACCTTCGTCTTCCCTACCTTTCACCTCCGATTGACGTTCGGTTTTCCTATGTTTTACCTCCGTTTGACCATTTGTCTACGTTAGTAATCATATGCCTTTGATATGTTCCTTTCTGCTGCTCATTTTTTATGTCTTAAAATGCAGTGCGCTCAAATTCTCAAGCAGTTTCGCTATACAACTTTTGAGTCCATTGCTGTTCAATTTGCTGTCCATTTATTGTGACCCAAATTAATGTGCCTCAAATTTTCAATTAGTTTTCTGTCCGGTTTTGTGATCCTTTATACTGTCCAATTTTTGTATCTATTTTTGCTGTTCATTATTTGTGATCATTTTTGCTGTCCATGTTTCTGTCCCCATTTCTAGTGCGCTCAAATTTTCAGTCAACTCTGCTGTTCGTTTCTTGTGTCAATTTTTGATGTTCATTTCTTGTGAGCTCTTTTGATTTTTATATTTGCTGTCCATTTTCTGTGTCCATTTTTGATGTCCGACTTTGCTGCAAATTTCTTCAGTTCCAAATTCTAGTGCTCTCAAAGTTTCAATCTATTTTGCTGTTCGCTTCCACGTCCATTCCATATATATATATATTTTTTCTCCAGAATTGTAGTAGGCTTGGATTTTCAATCGCTTTAGGTGTCCGTTATTGGTGAACATTTTTGCTGTCCAATTTTTGTATACATTTTTGCTGTCCATTTTTGCTGTTCATTTTTTGTGTATGTACATGCTGTCCATTTCTGTTGTCTAGTTTTTGTGTTCAAATTCTGTGCACTGAACTTTTAAAGTAGTTTTTCTGTCCATTTTTTGTCTACGTTTCTGTTGTTCGTTTTTGTGTCGATTTATGGTGTTCATTTTAGCTGTCCATTTTTTGGTCTAGAATTCTAAACCTCTCAAATTTTCAGTCAGTTTTTATGTTCACTTCTTACGTCGACTTTTGCTGTCCTAAATTTTAGTGCACTCAAATATTCATACAGTTTCGCTGTCCATTTTTATATACATTTTTGTTGTTGATTTTTGTGTCTTTTTGTTGTTTGTTTACGTTTATATTTTTGTTGTCCTTTTTAGTTGTCCATTTTCTGTGTCTCAAATTGATGTGCACGCAAATTTTCAATCAGTGTTCTCAACATTTTTTCTCTCAATTTTTGCTGACCATTTTTCTGTCCACTTTCTGTATCCCAGATTCCAGTGTGCTCAAATTATCAATGAGTTTTTTCCGATCATTTTTCGTTACCCAAAACCTAGAGCACTCTAATTTGCAATCGGTATTGCAATTCAACTCTTATGCCCATTTTTCAGTCCGTTTTTAGTGTCAAACTCTCGTGCAAACTATTCTTCAATCAGTTTTGTGTCAATTTTTTGAGCCCACTTTCGCTGTTCATGGTTCTGTGTTCATTTATGCTGTCCGTTTCTGTTGTCACTGTTTATTTCCCAATGTTAAGTGTATTGAAATTCTCTATCAGTTTTGCTGCCCATTATTTGTGTTAATTTTTGCTGTCCACTTTATGTGTTCCACATTCTAGTGCTATCAAATTGTCAGTCGGCTTTGCTGTCCTTATTTTGTGACTTTTTTGCTTTTTATTCTTGAGTCCAATCTTATTATTAATGTTTGTGTCCATCCTGCTTGTTCACTTTTGTTGTCAATTTTCTGTGTTGCAGATTATCGTGCGCTCAAATTTTACTCGGTTTTGCTGTCTGTTCCTTCTGCCCTTTTTTTCTGTCCAACTCTTGTGCCCATGTTTGTTGTCCAATTTTGCTGTCGATTTTTACTGTCCTTCTTTGGTGTCCTATTTTTCTGAATATTTTTGGTGTTCATGTTTTGTCTCCATTTCTGCTGTGCATTTTTGCTGGCTGTCTTTGCTGTTCCTTTTTTTCCTAAATTCCAGTGTCTGTCAGTTTTACTGTCCATATCTTGTGCTCATTTTAACTGTCTATGTTTGCTGGCCCTTTTTTGTGTTCCAGATCGTACCGCCCTCAAATTTTCAGTTTTGCTACCTGTATTTTTTACCCATATTTTGCTGTTCATTTGATGTAACAATTTTTGCTGTGCCTTTTTGTTTTCAATTTTTGTGTCTCGCATTCCAGTGAGCTCAGATTTTTTGCCGTACCCTTTTGTACCCTTTTTCACTGTCGAACATTTGTGTCCATTTTTTATCTATTTTAACTATTCATTTTTGTATCTATTTATGCTGGCCGTTTTTTAAACCCAGACTCTAGTGCACTCAAATTTTCAATTGCCTTTGCTGACTATTAATAGCGCCCGTTTTTGCTGTTAATATTTGCAGTATATTTTTTGTGCCTCATATTCAGGTGAGCTCACATTTTCAATCAGTTTTGCTGTCCATCTCTTGTCCCCCAAAACCTAGGGCGCTCAAATTTTCCATAAATTCTGCTGGCTACTTTTTTTTGCCCAATTATGTTGTTCAATTTTTCTGTCCTTGTCTTGGGTCTCAAATTTGGTGCACACCAATTTTCAGTTTCGCCGTTCATATCTAATGTCCATTTTCGATGTCATTTATTTTCAGTCTCAAACTGCACTTTGCTCAAATTTTCGACAAATTTTGCTGTTTGGTTTTATGCCCATTTTTGTTGTTAATGTTTTTGCGTTATAATTCTTGTGTTCCAAGTGGACACCAATTTCAAATCATCTCTCCTATTCATTTCTTATGTCTGTCTTTGCAGTTAATTTTTTATGTCCATTATTACTGTCAATTTTTTGCTCCCCAGATTTTAGCGCAATCAAATTTTCAATCAGTTTTGCTGTCCATTGCATGTGCCCATTGGTAATATCCAGTTTTTTGTCCTTAATTGCTGTCCATTTTTGCTGGCCATTTCTGCTGTTTGTTTTTGTGTCCCTTTCTTCTGTCAGTTTTTGTATCCTTTTTTTATTTTTGCTGTCCATTTTTTTGTGTCCCAAATTGTAGTGCACTCATATTTAAATGGAAATTTAAAATTAATTTCAAAAGGCAGTTCCCTAATTTGATTCTCATTTATTTTGATCATTTATAGCGCAGTGCTTTTTTACCTATAAGATTCTTTGCTGCTCATTTTTTTCTGTCGATTTGATTTTCAATTTCTTTCGTTCACTTCTAGTGCAGTGCCTTTTTTCCGTGATGTCTTTTACTATTCATTTTTATCTGTGGATTTGCTGCACTTTTTTTGCTATTCTTTTATAGTGCAGTGCTTTTTTCCTATATGACTTTTTTGCTGTTCCTTTTACTATAGATATGATGCTTATTTTTGTGTTTATTTACAGTGCATGCTATTTTTCACTTGTTCATTGACGAAATTTAAATCTAGATGTAAGGTTAGAGAGTTGCTACTCACTCAAGAAGCTCAATAACGCAAATACTTCTAAGTATTTTTAAAAGATTGTATTGTATTAAACTGGGGACCTAGAAACGATGGAGAGGCTTTGTCCCATCGTGGCCCTCAGTGGTTCACAACCCCACAACAGGCCATACCAGTGCCTCCACCCCTCCGCTGCCCCACAGTGAACCAAGGGTTATTGTGCAATGCGGACCCCAGTAGATTCCCCTGGGAACATGTCATACCAGAGGAGTGTAACATCAGATGTTTAAGTGGTAGAGTAATTATGGTGTACGTGTACATGGAAACAGTGTTAGCGCAGCAATCGCTGACACAGTGTATCTGAGGTGGAGTAAGGGGAACCAGCCAGCATTCACTGAGGTAGATGGAAAACCGCTTTAAAATTCATTCACAGGCTGGTGGGCACACTGGATCTCGACACTAATCCACTTGGTGGACTCGTGCCGGGGCGGCATGCCTTCCCACTCGGGAAGGCTAGACGGTTGGCGGGGGGGGGGGGGGGGGGCGCTTGAAAAGGTTAGTGTGGTAGAAGCAAATAATTTATTTACATTAGTGGCTCTAAGTATTTAAAAATGGATGTGGTGTAAAAGTTTTTATTGGGCTTTATAACGAATTTAATATTATTTTGCCAAACCGATACATGAAATTGATGAGTGGATGGGATGTTTAAAGTTTTTGAAGATGAAAATATTAAACTGAGATATAGAGGAATGAAGGAACTTAAAGCTAATGATAATGAATTTCATAATCCAGAATTTTTGGTTTAATTGAAATAGGCCGTTACAGCCTGATTGATTATTTGTCTTTTTAGCAATCCATTTTTAATGTTTTTATGCAACAATTTACGCTTTTTTTCGTTCATTTATGCAAGTGCATGTAGTATGTGGCGTGTTGGGTGTCTGATGTTGTTGGTCTTTATGCAGACGATATTGTTTGGCCAGTTAATGTGTTCCAATGCACTCAACGTGCCTACCTACTAGTAGTATTATATATTACCCGTCTTTTCCTATAGCTTACTCCTCTTGTCAAAGTTTCGAACATCTTGACACATTTTACAAATTGTCGAGCGTTTGTTCTAGGACCACATTTCCGAATAACTGTTTTGATTCTATTTGAGTCTTGCTTCTTTTATCAAGCTGAAGTCAGTATCGCCTTTCCCTCGTCTTCAGCTTTCCTAAAGCCAAACTGATCACCAGCTAGCACATCCTCAATTTTCTTCTCTCTTCTTTAGTATATTACCCAAGTCAGCTGCTTGGATGCATTAGTTGTTAGGATGGTTGTCAGGAACTTATCGCAGTTACCTCATCTTCGGAAATGTGTGGCTGATACTTTTTCGAAAATCTGATGGTACTGAAATAGTCTCATAGATTCTACACACTAATCTGAATACATTTTTAATTGTTATTTCTGCTAATGATTCTAGTAGTGATGACGGAATATTATCTGTTCCTCCTCCTTTATATTTTTTAGGTCTTCCTGAGCTCTTCTACATTCTGTCTCTAATACTGGATCCCCCAGTTTCTTCTTCTATAATGTAACCAGGCAAGTCCTACCTATCATCGATACCTTCAATGTGTTCTTTCCGCCTATCCGCTCTTATCCTCTGTATGCTAAGTCTCTCCTTCGAAAGAGCCCTTTCAATTTCTTCACATTTTTCCTGCAGTCATTTCGCATTATCTGCCCTACACTTCGTATTTATTTCATTCCTAAGCGAGTTTTATTGCTGTGTTCCTGTCTTTGTGTGTGTGTGTGTGTGTGTGTGTGTGTGTGTGTGTGCGAAATATTATGGGACTTATCTGCTAAGGTCATCAGTCCGTAAGCTTACACACTACTTAACCTAAATTATCCTAAGGACAAACACACACACCCATGCTCGAGGGAGGACTCGAACCTCCACGGGGACCAGCCGCACAGTCCACGACTGCAGCGCCCAAGACCGCTCGGCTAATCCCGCGCAGCTCCTGTCTTTCCCTGGATATTTTTGTGCTCCCTTCTTTCGTCGATCAGTTGAAGTTTTCTTCTGTTACCCAAGGTTTCTTCGGAGTTAACTCCCTTAAACCCCTTTCTTTCTTTCCAACTTCAGTGAGTGTCATTTTTAGAGATGTCAACTCCTCTTCAACTGAACTGCATACTCTGGTGTCCCTGATCGCATTATCCACACCAAAGGCGTCGCAACGTTCCGCAGTACTACAGATCCCTTCATTCCGCACTGATTCTTCCATGCGATTCTTTTAAACTTCACTCTACTGAAACTTCCAGGCAGATTATAACTGTGTGCCGGACCGAGACTCGAACTCGGGACCTTTGCCTTTCGCTGGCTCTACCAACTTGGCTACCCAAGCATGACTCACGCCCTGTGCTCACAGCTTTGTTTCTGCCAGTATCTCTACTCTTTATCATTACCAAACCATGTCGTGAGCCGCGCGGAGTGCACGCACGGTTAGAGGCGCCATGGCACGAATTGCGCGACCGCTCCAGCCGGAGGTTCGAGTCCTCACTCGGGCATGGGCGTGTGTGTTGTTCTGAGCATAAGTTAGGTTAAGTAATATGTAAGTCTAGGGACCAATGACCTCAGCAGTTTGGTCCCTTAGGGATCCACACACACACACACACACACACACACACACACATACAAACATGCGCGAGCATGCGCACACGCACACATGCCGTGAGTGCTTCTAAGAACGCTTTACAATCCAGTCTCAGACTTCGGAATATCTGTCTCACTATTAAGTAACTGAGACGGAATCTGCAATTGTACCTATATATGAATAATCCTTCTTCATGAACCGACCCTGCTCTTCGCCCCTTCCCTGCAGATTGCGAGCTCGTCCACCTCTAATCTCCTTATGTAGCACACCCCACAGCTCGTACCTTTTGGCAATAGAGCTGAGTCTGTCTCCTGGAAAAACTCTTGTGAAATGAATATAACCTGCTCAGATATTACTTTTGTACTACAAACTACTTGTTTAGGATATGAATAGCATCAGATTTACTTGTCACTTTTCTGAATCATGAGACGCTCTCGGGCTTCTTCTTCTCATTTATAGAGCATGAGGTCAACAAAGATCTTTGTTTAATTTTGTCGTCTTCCTTCTCTCTACGCCTTGTAGGCAAGTTAACTCTAATGTATTGCAGCAAGACGTTATTCTGCTCAACTTTTGTTTTATTCATATACAGGCTATCTCTAAAATGAATGACATCATTGTAACAGAAACATCCTGCTTTACTTGTTGTTTCCCTTGTTGTTTCAATAAGGTTACAGTTTATATTCAGGCATTCATTTCCAGCTGGCATCGTGCGCTCCGTATTCTTTTGACGTCGACATCTCTTGCTTTGTCTTCCACTTTTCACCACCTCAACCGTTTCAGAATGTTCTGAATCTCCTAATGTTCTAATTATGGTGTACCAACAGGGGCACTGTACAAAGCTGCTGATTGTACAGTAAAAATGTGGCTGAACATGAACGAGACTATTACAGGACAATATTCATTGTTATCGAACAATGGGTTAGCAAAAAGTGGCTTATTTTGTAGGTTACTGTGCAATATCCGCACAATAAACTCAGGGGAGTGTTAAGACTATTAAATTTAACTTAAAATTTTTTACATTCTAAGTTTCAACCATGCAGTATAAAATAAGAATTAATTCTGTTTTGTGGAATTTGGAAAACTGAGCTGTCGAATTTTGTGAAAATTTGTTATATTCAGGAGCCTATTAAAACGGAAAATGTTCAATTTCATCATATTTTCAATTAGCCAATATGTCAGGCTCATAATAAAGTTTCAGAATCAATTAAAAGTCGTATTTTTAAAGAAAAATGGCATTTGTTGTGTTTAGGTAAAACGATGCTCAATCAATCTATGATCATTTCATACATTTTAATTGCAGGTGAGGTCAATGGGTATGGAATGGGTTAAGAAGTAATATGACAAACAGCCATTTTTAGCTTATCTTTCTTGGTGAGACATTTCTTCCGGGACTTCACTCATCTTCACTCCTCCTAATAAGTTTTTTCCTCGTAATAAGTTTTTTTTCTTAGTATACCGTTCTTATCCACTACATTTTGAACACTGCCGTAATGTTGTGTGTAACAACAATTCGTTTCGCTATCACGATGCCCGAGTTGTACATTTTACTTTTAAATAATCGTAGGTTCACTTACTTCTGACCATTGTTTGTGGCTCCTCGTTCCACTTTTATGTGAAGAACAAAAACATTCAAAGCTTCGCTGATGCGGTGATGCAGCACAATATTCGTCATGTAGCCGACTAATCTGTTGGTTTATACTTGAAATTCTGTATTAAGTGAGATTACAATTTTCTTAAACATTTAAAACTGCTTTTTAGTTCACTGACTCTTACAGGCTTAATATTGCTGAAGTCAGAACTTGATACATGTCTCTGTGTCGTTAAATTATAGCTTAATATACAACGAATGCCCAGTAATGAGCCGCAGAAGGTTCTTCCAGAGGTAAGTCTCTGTCCCTCTCCCTTTTTTTTATTTAAAATGATAGTATTAGCATTTAACATAAACGTCATATGGCAAATGATGATGGGTAACAGCCAAACGTGTCTGGACACTGCTACAGGCTACAAAAATATCGCTGGATGCTGTATTTCCTTAAGTAATTGAAGGATGAGTTTAAAGATTAACGGAGAGATACATAAACGTAAAATAAAAAGGACGAGGACGTAATTGCCTGTAATTGGCATTTTTTATCATTTTCATCGCAAAAATGATGTGCTTTCAAAGGAAAACTTCGAAGTTAAGGTACATTTAATTCCCGTTCACTGCATCACAGTGCCCTGACACCGCCAGCTGACCCTAAGAAACATACGAAGAATACATTTCCTAAACTGTCAATAGTTTTTAAAAAATTTTAAGTGGATATTAATTGTAACATGAACAAAATTATCATAGTAAATCAATGTTATAAGGACATATTAAATTAAGTTTGAAAGGTAAGTTACATAAATTAGGATACTAAGGCATATTTTAATCACATAGGCAACTATGTAGCACGAACGTTTGAATAATAAGTGCAACAACAAAATTTACTAAATGGAAGAAACTATTTGTCAAGGTATTTGCCTGGATTGTGCTACTGTGTAGCTGTGAAAACAGGAGGTGTTGGAGACAGACTTGAAGCGCTAAGATAATAATGTGGTTGTTCTCTAAGTACAGGCATCAAAATCGAATCTTAGCACTCAACTCACTGGAATCTGAAATTTCGTCCTAAGAAAGAAACTGTTAAAAAGAGCAGTTTAAAGGTGCTTATGTATCGCTACGAACGTTGCTTTACAGAGATTTTATAAAGGGAAAACGGCATTGTTACTTTGTAGGATACGTAACCACAATATATTAATACTAAATTTTTTATAGCCGTTGATATCTGAAGGAACTGAACAAGTTCCAGGTTTTAATGAATTCAGCGAGGTTACACTGCTTATTATGTGCATAACAGAGTGCCGTGATACTATTCAGCTTGCTGTCTTTCAATAAAGATACAACAGAATCATCGTTCTTGTTATAGGATTCTTAATAGTAGGCTATGAGCCAAATACAGATTCAATACTTACACGAAATGCTAAAATTAATACGTTCTACCTAGATACTATGCCAATAACGAGCACATAACATAGTAAGTTTATTACTAAATTACTCCTCTCGTTGAGGCAGTTTATTAGAATTCTACGTGAGTGGTACACCCGCGCAGATTGGCGCGCATGTTAAATTGCCGGTTTATTGGATAAGGAGAGGAGCTCTGTCTCCTGATAAAAACCGACAGGCGATTAACGACCTGCGCCGGTATGCCGGCAATTCTTGATGTGGTTTTTAGGCAGTTTTCCACATCAGACTACGTGAATACCAAAACGGTATCCAAGTTCCACCTCACTTACACGATACGCATACATTTAGAAAAAGTTTTCACGCTTTTGCTTCATATAACATTAGAAGCAGACGGATTTGGGTGCAGTGGAGCCATCTCTGAGTCTACCACTAGCAATATCAAATCCGAAATAACTTGCCAACCTCGTAGAAACACGTGTTAAGTCCAGAATGAAAAAAAGACGTAAGTTCTACAATGTCATCCACGACAGGCGAAGACAATATGGCTCTGAGCACTATGGGACTTAACTTCTGTGGTCATCAGTCCCCTAGAACTTAGAACTACTTAAACCTAAGGACATCACACACATCCATGCCCGAGGCAGGATTCGAACCTGCGACCGTAGTAGTCGCGCGGTTCCGGACTGAGCGCCTTAACCGCGAGACCACCGCGGCCGGCGTGAAGACAATAAATTGTATGTGCGATCAGAAACTTATCACACCTCAGAAAGAGCGTTCTTGATGCATGTGCTCGCATTCCAGTTATTTTGTTGGTGGAAGTCCAAAGGAAATGGGTGAAGCGGGTAACAACAGCATTATAGCTTGCTGGACAACCGGTGCCACCAGCCTTAGCCTTCAGTTGCTATTACCAGTATTTGCCTTATTATCTGGAGACTAGAAATGTACTCTGAAGGAATCAGCATGGGTTTCGAAAAAGACGATCGTGTGAAACCCAGCTCGCGCTATTCATCCACGAGACTCAGAGGGCCGTAGACACGAGTTCCCAGGTAGAAGCCGTCTTTCTTGACTTGCGCAAGGTGTTTGATACAGTTCCCCACAATCGTTTGATGAACAAAGTAAGAGCATATGGACTATCAGACCAACTGTGTGATTGGATTGAAGAGTTCCTAGATAACAGAACTCAGCATGTCATTCGCAATGGAGAGAAGTCCTCCGAAGTAAGAGTGTGCCGTAGGGGATTGTCGTAGGACCGTTGCTATTTAGCATATATATAAATGACCTTGTGGATAACATCGGAAGTTCACTGAGGCTTTTTGCTGTAGTATATCGAGAGTTTGTAACAATGGAAAATTGTACTGAAATGCAGGAGGTTCTTCAACGAATTGACGCATGGTACTGGGAATTGCAATTGAATCTCAATGTAGACAAGTGTAATGTGCTGCGAATACGTAGAAAGAAAGATGCTATATCATTTAGCTACAATATAGCAGCTCAGCACCTGGAAGCAGATAATTCCATAAATTATCTGGGAGTAGGCATTAGGAGTGATTTAAAGTGGAATGACGATATAAAATTAATTGTCGGTAAAGCAGATGCCAGACTGAGATTCATTAGAAGAATCGTTAGGAAATGCAGTTAAAAAACAAAGGAAGTAGGTTACAGTACACTTGTTCGTCCGCCGCTTGAATACTGCTCACCGGTGTGGGGTCCGTACCAGATAGGGTTGATAGAAGAGATAGAGAAAATCCAACGGAGAGCAGCGCGCTTCGTTACAGGATCATTTAGTAATCGCCAAAGCGTTACGGAGATGGTAGATAAACTCCAGTGGAACACTCTGCAGGAGAGACGCTCAGTAGCTCGGTACGGGCTTTTGTTGAAGTTTCGAGAACATACCTTCACCGAGGAGTCAAGCAGTATATTGCTCCCTCCTACGTATATCTCGCGAAGAGACCATGAGGATATAATCAGAGAGATTAGAGCCCACACAGAGGCTTACCGACTATCTTCCTTTCCACAAATAATACGAGACTGGAATGGAAGGGAGAACCGATAGAGTTACTCAAGGTACCCTCCGTCACACACCGTCAGGTGACTTACGGAGTAGGGATGTAGATGTAGATGTAGTAGATGTAGATTTAGAAAATGCTACTTAGCTCGAGAATGCGTGAAGCTATGCTCCTATGAAAGACAGCATTGTTATTTTCAAGTAATTCTCTATATCTCTCTCATGTTATACGACTCCCATTCCATTAGAAAACAAAGAATTACATTCGAAACGCACGCTTGAGAAGTGTCCATCAATTTGGTAATATGGTATCAAAGGTTTCCTCCTCTCCCATTGTACACTACTTGACAATGAACTTCCGATTACTCGCCAACTTTTCAGTTTTGTTGTGGAAGGGTAGTTCCATTCTTATACATCACGGTGTAAATTAAATTACTTCTTAGCTTCTCAAGAGCTGTAAGTGAAGATTTCATAGGAAAACGACTCCTGTTCTCAAAACACTTTGATCTTCTGCAGAGTGGCAGCTAATATTCATTACCGCATTGCATAAGTTAGTTCACAGCTTGGTCCCTTGCGCTACATACGCTTTTAACAAACTCTGTTATTGTCTCACAGATACACACGGACGAAAAAAATATCAACACCAATAAGTAATTAACATAGGGCAATGAAACGTCGGGAGTATTTTTGTCTAGGTAACATGTGTTAATGATTAACACTACAGTATGACAGGTTCTTGTAAGCGGGAGGTAAGTCATTGTAAAAGTGAAATTCTGGTACATTAATAACCACCAGAAAATTGAATGCAGGCACGCAAACGTGTATGGAGTGCGTTGTAAAGTGCCGGATGGCCGTTTGTTGGAGAGAGTTCCATGCCTGTGGCACTTGGTCGGTCAATACAGGCACTGTTAATGCTGTTTATGGATGACGCTGCAGTCGTCGTCCGATGGTGTCTCATATGCGTTCGTTTAGTGACAATCTAGTGATCAAGAAGGCCAAGGCAACATATTGACTCTCTGAAGAGAATGTTGGGTTATAACAGGGGTATGTGGGCAAGCATTGTCCTGTTGGGAAATACCCCATTGAATGCTGTTCGTGAATCGCAGCATGGTAGGTCGAATCATCAGACTGACGTGCAAATTTGCAGTCCGGGTGCGTTGGATACCCATCAGAGTGCTCCTGCTGTTATACGAATTCGCACCCGAGACGATAACTCCAGGTGTAGGTTCATGCGTCCTTCAAACCGACAGGTTGCTGGCAGGCCTTCAAAGGGACTCCTTCTAACCAACGTAAGCCTGTTTCTGGCACACGGACAAAACTAACTTTCATCATAAAACACAACAGAACTCCTCCACACTCCAGCGAGCTCTCGCTTGACACTGCTGAAGTCGCAAATGGCAATGGTATGGGGTCAGTAGATTGCTCACTATAGGACGGCAGTCTCGGAGCTGCCCTTCAAGTAACCGATCTGTAACAGTACACTGTGTCGCTGTGGTGCTAACTGTTTTTCAGAATGCTGTTCCAGAAGCAGTGCGATGCGCCAGAGCTGTACGCCGAACACGATGCTGTTCCCTCTCGGTAGTGCCACTTGGTGGTCCGAAGCCCGGTCTTCTTGCGCCCGTCCATTCTCCTGAGCACCACTACCAACAGTAGTAAACATTCCTACCAAGTCTTTCTACCGCATCGTAGAAAGACCATCCAATTTTAATCAGCTCTATTACGCTACATCATTCTGTCTCAGTGAGGTACTGGTAGTGGCCTCTTTGTCACATTATATGTGTGCTTGACTAACATCAGTTCACCACGTCCTATTTCAAAGGCAACCAACACTCACGATCATTGCAGCGTGTATCTGAAGCAGAGCTGATTTTCACTCTTATTTTTCTTGAAATTTGAATAGACATCATCTTTCAGATGTAGACACACGCGTACCAACTTTCGTTTATGTCGCATACTCCTTCGCGGTTGTGCGATTTCTTTTATTTGTCAGTGCATTTAATAGAAAAACTTGTACATCGTCAGCAATGTGTAGCTTTCCCGTGTGCACGCCTCCAAACGTCACCCTGTGTTGCAGAAAGCACCATGTAACTGGCCGGCAATCCGCCCACACGCATATCGACGCACGCTCCAATTCAGATGCGTCTAACTGCTTGTACTCATCCACTCGGGCGCTGCGCGGATTGGTCCTAATTAATGATTCCGGAAACGAGCTCGCTTCCAGCACTCCAGCCTGTGCCACGGCCCTTTTGTGCCCTACGGCCCGGCGGCGCCCGCCGCTGCACTTGTGCTGCGGTGACACCATTGTATCGGCCCTTTGATCTTACACACGGCTGCATTTCGCAGACGCTTTGTTCGGGCTGCTTGTGAGTGAGCCATATCAGTACACACTTTGTTACACCATTGTAATCAATTCATACTTCGTCACATGCGAAAGAATATACAGCAAGCTTATATATGATAAATAAACTTCATAACAATCATAGGGAAAGGGTACAGCAAGTGGATGAAAACACGGGAAAACTTGTCAGTGTACTCAAAGAGCTTAGTCGAAACCAAGTCCCTGGAGTAGACGACGCTCCCTCGGAATTATTAAGATCTTTCAGAGGACTAGCCATGACAAAACTATTCCACTTCGTATGCAAAATGTATGAGACAGGCAAATTACTATCTGACTGCAAGAAGAATGTCATCATTCCGCAAGTACTTACATGTGAGCGTATTACTGAGGCATGTTTTTAGTTAATCATGGTTGCAGAATACTAACAGGAATTCTTTACGAGGAAATGAACCTCCCGCCTTGGGAATATCAGTTTTGGTTCTTGGGGAGTGTAGCAACACGAGGCGCACTACTGAATGCAAGACTTTACTTTGAAGATAGATTGCATAAAGGTAAACCCATATTACTGATATATGTACATTCAGGAAACACGTTTACATTATTGCCTAGCACATACCCTTCGATGTTATAATTCAAGTGGGGACTGAATTCAGAGAACGAAACGTTACATGCAGTTTGTAAGGAAACTAGACTGCAGCTGTAAGAATAGGACATGAAAGACAGACAGTAATTAAGGACTCATTTATGTTGCAAGCTTTTACCCATGTTTTCAGTCAATATCTTGAGCAAGTAGCAAAAGAAAACAGTGAGAAAAATGGCAAATTAAATTTCGTCTAGAAGATATCAGAATATTAATTCTCACGGAGATAGAAAAGGCATTGCGACATCTGCGAAACGGAATGCATAATATCTTGAAAAGAGATCGTAAATGAATACGAAGGTAAAGTAACATCGGCAACGGATAGAGAATTAGGTCAGTAAATTACGCACTAGAAGTAATACGGCATAAAGGCTTTACTACTCTGGCAGTAAAATATCTGTTGATGAACGAAGTAAAGATGATATAAAGTGCAGACCCGCTGTAGCAGGAAATGCTGTAAAAGAGATTTGAGTGTCGGGTAATTTATGAAAGTTTGCCCTGGGACGTAGCCTTGTACCGAAGTGAAAGGAATGTGGTTAGTAGCACACACAAGAAGAGAATGGAATGTTCTGAAATATGGTGCTACTGACGAGTGGTGAAGTTTAGATGGATGGGTAGATCAGACTAGGAATGAAGAAGTACTGAATCGGACCGGGGAGGAAAGAAATATGTTAACTGACCATAAAAGGGAACCGGTTGGTGTAACGTAACAGGAGATGTCAAAGAATAGTCGATTTCATACATTGTGAAGCTGGATGATGATGGTGAAATTTTGTATTGAGATCAGGTCTTGATTACATTAAGTCGTTCCTAATGGATGTAGGCTGTTAGGGAAAGATGAGAGGTCTTCCACAGGATAGGCAAGGATGAAAACCTTTGGCCTGAAAACCCCCACAACATCATGAACATTAGAGCTTCAAGGACACCCGACATTTCAGGGAAGCGCTGAATTAGTAAAGAAAAGGCTGAATGAATATTAACAATTTTTAACCAACTGATTGCTTGCATGTAGACGAACAATACAATTGGGGCGAACGTTACTACTCGTATTATCGCCGAAACATGCAGTGTTTTGTACTCACGTTTTGTTGCCTTCTGTTACTATATTACACTGCGGCGTTTTTAGCATCATTCCCGCTTTGTGGAAGAAAGGTGCCACTTGAAACATCAGTTATCAGTTTATGCCCGACATACATCTAGTGCATTTATACTGAAATACTGTTTTAGATTATATATAGATTTCCATAAACTACATTCTGGGTAATTCATTTGGATACTTCTGTGCCGTTTGTAAAATACATCGCACCAGTCATTTCATTCCCATCTTAAACAATTCTTACAAATTTCGCCTAAATATTATTTTAGTTACAACAGAAATCATTCCATCTTCCTCCACACCTAATTAGACTTTATCATAATAGTATCTTAACCTCAGTTGTGGGCTATGGCTCGGGAGTCTGGGCGCACAGGCTCACGAGGGTTGTGCCCGCCATGGCAGTGAGAAGGGTACAGAGAATCATGGTATTAAGATCCGTGGGTGCCTATAGAACATCTCCAGGGGGGGGCCCTATTAGTCATAATGGGGCTCTGCCCTCTGGACATAAAGATAAGGGAACAGGCGGCTTGGTATTGGGCCAAGAAGGGAAACTATGAGAAGATTGATGATATTATGGGTACTAGAGTGGGGGATAAAAGAGAGATAAGGAAAAGAGGGGAGGAGCTTTGGCAGGAGATTTGGGAGGCAGAAGAGACTGGACGAAGAGCCTTCCAGTTCCTACCCGATGTGAGGGAACGACTTGGAATGAAGTACTTTGAGCCTAGGCGAGGGTTGATCCACTTTCTCACTGGCCATGGACCCTACCCGACTTATCTATGTCGATTTGGGAAAAGGGCAACACCAGCGTGTGACTGTGGCGATCCGGAAGGCACGCCCGAGCATATAGTTTACGAGTGTCCCCTCTTCAATGATATCGCCAACATACTGCGAGACAGACTACCCAACCGTGACACACACCAACTACTTAGACGAGAGGAGACTTTTCAGACTTTAAACACCTTGGCAAACGAGGTATCTCGAAAAGTTTTAATTGACTATTTAGGTGAAATACAGTAAACAATAAGCGACATTAACCACCAATTGCGTCCAAGAGCCCTATTCCCATACCGCCTGTGCGTGGACTGGCCGACTACATCTAAGTTGGGATCCGCCACGTGCAGGACTAGGGGGAGTGGGGAACAACTATCGATTGTGACACACACACACCGGACATGACGTAGGATAGGTTAGTTTGTAGGACTTAGTTATAGGAAATTAAGATAGGGACTGCAGCGAACTTAACATCGCGGCCCGCCCAGTGCCAGGGGCATGCTCTTCGGGATTAGCTCGAAGAGCAGGGCGTGAAAAAGTAGGTTTATATCTTCTTCACTGGCACACATGTGACGCTGCAGTATACATATATAATTAAATTAGTAATAGTAATTAGGTATAAATAGTAATACAAGTAGACATTAGATGCCTATTGTTACTAACATTAACTGTAGCTCACACACTAAAAGTACACTAAGCTGCAAAAATTTAATGTAAATGTATCACTGTTAGAACCCACTAATGAATTAAGGCAGTGGGTTATATTTGTATAATTATAATGGTTTTGAATAAAGTACCCAGTCTGCAATAGTTTGGCAATGCACTGAAGCTCGGTGACGCATAGCAGTGTACACGTTTTTGTTTCCATTACGTTAGTTCATACTTTACTGTACAAAAAGACGGCATTGGATTTTTTTTAAACAAATTGCTCCTGCACTTCCTTTACCAAGGCAAGTCCTTCTCTGCGCAGCTTTAAATGTCGGCACGAATATTACTGTAGTATAGAATTACCGAATCTCAGACCTTACAGATAACTCAAAAATAAACTCGAGTTAACAAAGGCCAGGGAAAAATGTAGCTCGAAAAACTACACATGGATTTTCATTTATGCAGGGAGTTAGCCATTCTTTCGGGCTGGAAGAATTGTTTCATTTCTACTGAAAACTTTGACAGTTATAAAAGTATTGACTAAACTCGGCTTGCAGAAGGATACCAAACTGAGAAATATACCAGGCTAGCCGGCCGAAGTGGCCGAGCGGTTACAGGCGCTTCAGTCTGGAACCGCACGACCGCTACTGTCGCAGGTTCGAATACTGCCTAGGGCATGGATGTTTGTGCTGTCCTTTGGTTAGTTAGGTTTAAGTAGTTCTATGTTCTAGGGGACTGATGAGCTCAGATGTTAAGTCCCATAGTGCTCAGAACCCTTTGAACCATTTTTATACTACGCTATTGGCTAACGCAAAGCAATAGTCAAAATCGTGCCATCATTCCCTGTCTTGGCAAGGAACACCATGTTGACTTCAGTGTCCAGTCAAGTGTGGCCAAGGTTTTCTATAAGTCTGAGGACATTATTAGCAACCAAAATGTTTGGTAATATTTGACGTTCACGCCACTGTTCAAATAATGGTGCTTCGTTGAAGCTTTATTTACACGAGTGGGCATGTATGGTGCATCCAGCAACAATATAACACTTATAGTGTTTACAGTATCACCTACGTTAGTTTCGAGATTTAAGTCTTACTTTTGGAGAAGAAATTAGCAGGGAAAACAAGTCTAGAAAATTACAAGGTATTCTAGGGGATTAACACTAGCCTGCGTAGATGGGATTGCAGCCTGGCCGGCAGCCGAGAACACTACAGACAGGAACACCCGACCATTCACAAGCTGGTCATACCAGCTCTCAACAGCAAATTCGACACGTTTCGTGAGCCCACAGATGAAACCGGCTAACCATAAAATGTTGAGAGTGGGAAGGCAGAGAAAGAAATACCCTTCACAAAGCAAATTAATAATAATAACAGCAGAACGATTGATTTTTCCGAGCGTAAGCGGAAAGAAACAGCATTTCACCAGCTAACACACTCGTACAAACTAATCTACAGCACTTTCTCACAACTGCAATACTAAGTGAGCCCATACGTCGATTTTATATCGCGTAAATTACGACTTAGCCAAAGTTGTGAGAGGCTGTTGCAGTAACAATTCATAAATCTATTTCATGATACTTTCTTCTTCAGGTCGAAAGCTTTTAAGATGACGCATTTCTCTTAACTGTAATTTTCTGAAAATATTTCTGATTCGCTGATGTAAATGCAATGCCTTACAAAAAAAGATGACGCATCTAGGAGATGCGGCCGGATGACACTGTAACTACATACACGTACACACCATCAGCGAGTGTATAAAAATAATGGGAGCTGAAGTTCCCTCTGACAGGTGAACCACAACCAGAGCGCATTAGCGTTCTTCCTTTAGCGTTGTTATCAGGCCAGATGTCGTATATAAGGCGCATCAGATATCGAGTGGTCACTTTGAAAGCCTTTTAGATGTCACGTATTTATGTGGGACAGCGTCATCAGCACTTGACTGTTTTTAAGGGCCTCACTGTAGGTGCCCCTTTGGTCGGTTGGTCGAATAGTGCAGGATCCAGATTCGTGGGGAAATCAGATATGAGAGTGGCACGATGTAGGACATAAAGGGAACATGAAGGTCAGCATACCCGTCGGAATCTGTCCATCAGGATCGCCGTATAATTCACCCAGGGCAGTGATCGGGAAACATAGACTGCTGGTGAATGGCGTCACATAGTTTTTAACGGCGAAACGCAGGCTGCGCTACCCCAGATGGCCATCATCGTCGTCTAACGGTTTGGAGAGGTACAGGCATCTGGCTTGAACTCAGGTCACGGCAGGTGGACGAAACTGTGACGGCACAACGGTACGCCACGAACATCCTACGCCATGTGTTACGTCTGCTGTGACGGAATAGTGCGCCGTTTCTCAGAACACTGCTAGTCCCCATATTTGACCACATTTCAACATACAGGGTGTTTCAAAAATGACCGGTATATTTGAAACGGCAATAAAAACTAAACGAACAGCGATAGAAATACACCGTTTGTTGCAATATGCTTGGGACATCAGTACATTTTCAGGCAGACAAACTTTCGAAATTACAGTACTTACAATTTTCAACAACAGATGGCGCTGCGGTCTGGGAAACTCTATAGTACGATATTTTCCACATATCCACCATGCGTAGCAATAATATGGCGTAGTCTCTGAATGAAATTACCCGAAACCTTTAACAACGTGTCTGGTGGAATGGCTTCACATGCAGATAAGATTTACTGCTTCAGCTGTTCAATTGTTTCTGGATTCTGGCGGTACACCTGGTCTTTCAAGTGTCCCTACAGAAAGAAGTCACAGGGGTTCATGTCTGGCGAATAAGGAGGCCAATCCACGCCGCCTCCTGTATGTTTCGGATAGCCCAAAGCAATCACACGATCATCGAAACATTCATTCAGGAAATTAAAGACGTCGTCCGTGCGATGTGGCCAGGCACCATCTTGCATAAACCACGAGGTGTTCGCAGTGTCGTCTAAGGCAGTTTGTACCGCCACAAATTCACGAAGAATATCCAGATAGCGTGATGCAGTAATCGTTTCGGATCTGAAAAGTGGGCCAATGATTCCTTTGGAAGAAATGGCGGCCCAGACCAGTACTTTTTGAGGATGCAGGGACGATGGGACTGCAACATGGGGCTTTTCGGTTCCCCATATGCGCCAGTTCTGTTTACTGACGAAGCCGTCCAGGTAAAAATAAGCTTCGTCAGTAAACCAAATGCTGCCCACATGCATATCGCCGTCATCAATCCTGTGCACTATATCGTTTGCGAATGTCTCTCGTGCAGCAATGGTAGCGGCTCTGAGGAGTTGCCGCATTTGAATTTTGTATGGATAGAGGTGTAAACTCTGGCGCATGAGACGATACGTGGACGTTGGCGTCATTTGGACCGCAGCTGCAACACGGCGAACGGAAACCCGAGGCCGCTGTTGAATCACCTGCTGCACTAGCTGCGCGTTGCCCTCTGTGGTTGCCGTACGTGGTCGCCCTACCTTTCCAGCACGTTCATCCGTCACGTTCCCAGTCCGTTGAAATTTTTCAAACAGATCCTTTATTGTATCGCTTTTCGGTCCTTTGGTTACACTAAACCTCCGTTAAAAACTTCGTCTTGTTGCAACAACACTGTGTTCTAGTCGGTGGAATTCCAACACCAGAAAAATCCTCTGTTCTAAGGAATAAACCATGTTGTCTACAGCACACTTGCACGTTGTGAACAGCACACGCTTACAGCAGAAAGACGACGTACAGAATGGCGCACCCACAGACTGCGTTGTCTTCTATATCTTTCACATTACTTGCAGCGCCATCTGTTGTTGAAAATTGTAACTACTGTAATTTCGAAAGTTTGTCTGCCTGGAAATGTACTGTTGTCCCAAGCATATTGCAACAAACGGTGTATTTCTATCGCTGCTCGTTTAGTTTTTATTGCCGTTTCAAAATATACCGGTCATTTTTGAAACACCCTGTATATGGAACGAACTCGGACGTCATCTCCATCCCAATCCCACTGTCGGTTATATGAAGAAATAGTTACGAAACTTGTGGGCCACCTTGCCTCAGAAGACGATACAGGGGATTTACGCCACTGGCCATTAAAATTGCTACACCGAGAAGATATGCAGACGATAAAAGGGTATTCATTGGACAAACATATTATACTAGAACTGACATGTGATTACACCTCTGGCCGTAATAACGGCCTTGATACGCCTGGGAATTGGGTCAAACAGAGCTTGGATGGCGTGTATAGGTACAGCTGCCCACTCAGCTTCAACACAATACCACAGTTCGTCAAGAGTAGTGACTGGCGTATTGTAACGAGCCAGTTGCTAGGCCACCATTGACCAGACGTTTCCAGTTGGTGAGAGATCTGGAGAATGTGCTGGCCAGGGCAGCAGTCGAATCTTTTCAGTATCCAGAAAGGCCCGTACAGATCCTGCAACATGCGGTCGCGCTTTATCGTGCTGAAACGTAGGGTTTCGTAGGGATCGAGTGAAGGGTAGAGCCACGGGTCGTAACACATCTGAAATGTAACATCCACTGTTCAAAGTGCCGTCAGTGCGAACAAGAGGTGACCGTGACGTGTAACCAATATCACCCCATACCATCACGCCGGGTGATACGCCAGTATAACGATGACGAATACACGCTTCCAATGTGCGTTCACGGCGATGTCACCAAACACGGATGCGACCATCATGATGATGTGAACAGAACCTTGATTCATCCGAAAAAATGACATTTTGCCATTCGTTCACCCAGGTTCGTCGTTGTGTACACCATCGCAGGCGCTCCTGTCTGTGATGCAACGTCAAGGGTAACCGCAGCCATGTTCTCCGACCTGATAGTCAATGCTGCTGCAAACGCCGCAGAACTATTCGTGCAGAGGACGTTGTCTTGCAAACGTCCTCATCTGTTGACTCGGGGATCGAGGCGTGGCTGCACGATTCGTTACAGCCATGCGGAAAAGATGCCGGTCATCTCGACTGATAGTGATACGTGGCCTTTGGGATCCAGCACGGCGTTACGTATTACTCTCCTGAACCCACCGATTCCATATTCTACTAACAGTCATTGGATCTCGACCAACGCGAGCAGAAATGTCGCGATATGATAAACCGCAATCGCGATAAGCTACAATCTGACCCTTATCAAAGTCGGAAACGTAATAGTACGCATTTGTCTTCCTTACACGAGGCATCACAACAACGTTTCACCAGGCAACGGTGGTCAACTGCTGTTTGTGAATGAGAAATCGGTTTGAAACTCTCCCCATGTCAGCACGTTGTAGGTGTCGCCACCGTCGCCAACCTTGTGTGAATACTCTGAAAAGCTAATCATTTTAATATCATAGCGTCTTCTTCCTGTCGGTTAAATTTCGCGTCTGTAGCATGTCATCTTCGTGGTGTAGCAATTTTAATGGTCAGTAGGGTATGACACGAATCCAAACGAATCAGTGATGCATCCAGACAAGAGGGGGGTGCAATGCCATACTGATCAGTGGGCTCATAATACATGGAAATTTTACTCGAATTTCTTATCACTGCTGTAACACCACATTCAATCTAAACCCATGAATTCTCATTTCGTTTCTTCCTGCTCTTGTGACGGTTCAGTTTTTGGTCAGGCAGCGTGCAATATTATTATCATATGAAATTATTTTCATATATTACTGTCATTAAGGCTAAAATCCTAGACATATGATTCGTTGTGTGCGTGGGGAGAGTGGTGACAAGACGTTATACTGGAAGTAGCAAAATGTAGCTCCTTGTGACTGAATTTAGACTGATATCTGCTGCCTGAAACGCTGCCTGTTAATCCACTTTCTCCGGAATAAATCATCTTCCCTTTCAATGTCTTTAATACCCACTTCTCTTTCCTATGAGACTGGCATGCGATGTAACTTGATCTTTGCAGAGGCTCATACAATGAACATACAACTGCAATATATCAAACTTTTTTGGCGGTATTTGTCATCTACTTCTAATAGGCTACAGTTACGTACGATTATAAGGATAGGAGGGGGTTGACAAGGGTTAAGATGCCAAGATAATTTTAACCAGGTTATTAGCACAATTTTGTCATTATCTCATTCTTCTGCTAACTTACAAGTATTAAATTCTTTTGAATACGTATTTAGAAACTTCATCACAACAGCATTTACTGGATTCATTAGCAAAAATAAATATCCGTGAATTTAACAATAAGTAAAACTTACAGTTAGTTGATCTGATTTACAACTATTACTTCGAAATAACATTGCGATCAATAAACAATAAAAACTTTAACTATCTCTATAACAGTCAGAAAACAACACATTTAAAAACCAAATTTAGATGAATTCTGCCTAATAAAAGCGAAGGAGATGCTCAAACATACTTAGAAAAACATTAAAAGATTTAAATTACAGAAAATATAAACCAGATAGTTATGGTCAAAGGTTGTAAACAACAGTCTGTTTTGACGTTACATCAACACAAATTTTTGGTGAGTCCTTAGGAACAATGTTTAACATAATGTTCTCACCAAAATAGTTTTCTCTGTGACCATCCTGGAACAACTATTTATAGCCGTTGGTGTCATGTGCTGAGGCTAGTGCACTTTGGCTCACTTCTCTCACAAGGTGCTTCTCGAAGTTAACGGTCTGGCCACATCTGCAAGAACTGCACCAGAAACAAAATCCTGAAGTGTAAGACTCCCACTAGGCCACAACAGCAAGCGGTATAACCAACGAGCTGAAATACTATCTGCACTACTGTATCCATGAACACCACTGCTCTACTGCTCCACTGAATTCAGCACATGCCGCTTGCCCCCTCTGAGCAAGAAATGTGATTCTATCAAAGATAAAGTCACAAACACACATTATCGATCCAGCGCAATCGCATAAATCAATAATAATAAGCACAATTAAACATGTAAAAATACTATAATAATTTAGTGGATGGGTGTCAGGAGGTGCCGTATTAAAACCCGAACGAATTATTTGCTTCCACTACAGTGATCCGTTCGCCTCGGTCTGCATCACAGGGCCCCGAAATGCTGAGAAAGCACAACAGCAGCCTGTGCAACAAAACGCTGTGTCATGCCAGCCTTGGCCGGCCCGCTGAGTTCCGATGATGTCAAGATCACTGCGCCAGCAGCCGACTCAATGGCCACCATCGCCACTGATTCCACGCTGCTCCACTGGGAGCCCTAGGCCAGCCTGGCTGCTGCTTCTTCCTCGCTGGTGCAGCTGAGAATGC
Source organism: Schistocerca piceifrons (assembly GCF_021461385.2). NCBI lineage: Eukaryota > Metazoa > Arthropoda > Insecta > Orthoptera > Acrididae > Schistocerca > Schistocerca piceifrons. Next base: position 359,218,332 of record NC_060144.1, on the reverse strand, counting down.
GGCCCAACGACCAGCTGCGATCCGTGCATCCGTCCAAATCTGCGGCCCCCGCCTTGGAATTCTCCGGCATATGTCGGTAGCCGAGACGACTGCCCGTCGTAGTCCTGGCTGGCTGCGGATCCCGCATCGGACTCAGAGAGTCGAACCAAAGACCCACCGTGGACTGGGATGCTGGCGCCCCATCTGTTACTGTGTGTAGCCTGGTGGTGTGATACGCCCATGATTGTGGTCATTTGCTTTGAAAAAAAGTAATTCTATTTTTGTATTTTAGCAGTAAGCCTTAAAACCTTATTTACTGCCATTCCTGGCGTCTGATACCTTCTGCTGTGTTTGTGGCCACTTACTTTTTAATATTTCAATACGTGTAAGTTGTAACTGCAGCGAGTTCTTAAACATTCTATATTTATTGACGTTCTTGGCGTGTAAGGCCTTCAACCGTGATCAAAGTGGCTTACTTTTTTAAACATTGTCTGTATCTGTATTTTATGGTGATTTGCTAAATTGTAACGCACTGAAAACACTATTATTTACACAGTTGTTTATTCATTCATTAATAATGTGAGGTATTTTTTATTTATTGTTGGGTCTGGAATTACTGTTTTAAAAATGAATGCGTGTAACTGTAAAAGGCAACCAATAGTAACTGATTACCACCCCGTCCACAATCGTAACAGAATCCTGTTTTCCCTTGTTTATCAGGTTGCAGTATTGTTTTTCGAACTTTCGACTGATCAAGACTATCTCACTTGCTTTTTTGTAAACTTACATGTAATTCTACACACAGTATGCTATATAGGTAAAATTTATGAAAAGGAATTACTTTACAAAATATTTTAGTTTAGATGTTATAATCGAAGAGTAGTAGTTCTCAATGTACAGTTAAAATTATTTTTTTAGAAAAAAAATGTTCATATGTGTGTGAAATCTCATGGGACTTAACTGCTAAGCTTACACACTACTTACCCTAAATTATCCTAAGGACACACACACACCCATGCCTGAGGGAGGACTCGAACCTCCACCAGGACCAGCCGATTTTTGTAGAAAGATTTAAATTTACGGAGTAATTGCACACTTTTATATCTATTATTAATTAATTACGCAGTCCTGTACGATTTACTATGCTCACTTCTGGATTCATTTACGAAATAATATTCGAAATTGATCATGTAACGGAGAGCCAATAGGTATTCATTTGTTAAGAAAAGCTGTAAATCCATTGGAATATAGTTTTTTCGCAGAGTGTGAGAGTCTTAAGCATGTCCAGGAGGGCTGCCACACTTGAATCACTCTCGTTAGAAAACGGCACCTATTTATACTCTGCTGTTCGCCTCTGTTTTGCCAAGCGTGCCACTTCGCATCACATATGCATAACACTTAGGTTTGCCAGTGGCCCCCTTCTGCCTGTGACTTGCGCCATGGAAACAGCTGTGGGCGCCCTCTCTGGCAGTTCTACGCCCCTGTGGCCTCTATTTGTCTTCGCAACTGCTGGTAGGCGTAACTTACTGCAATCCGGCCCGCACCTGGCTGTAAATCGTGCTCCAAATATCGCACAAAACTAACTTTCCCTTTCCTAAACGGTGGTACCGCTATAATAATAATTGTTTATTTATACCAGTGGTAAGTACATACACTTAACTTTACTCCAGGCAAATTCAAATCATAGAAATGTGGCTTCCAAAAACAGAGATCTGATAATTTTTGAAGACCGCATTTCATATAACTGCTTTAAGAGCTTTAATAATATAATATAATCTCACAACATACATAAAACTGAAATTTACACAATAATACACTGAATTGTGCGCTCACCATTAGCAATATTGCAGTGAGCTCTCTGATTGTGAACAAAACTTTGCGGACTGTCATAAAAATTCACCACCGTTACACAGAATATTGTGACTGAACAGCGCAAAACTGCAGTATTTCACAGTAAGCGTAGCAGCTGTTTCACATTTTTGCCCTCAAATAATTAAGACTCATTTTCAAATATCAGAAGCAAATTTTCATTGTTATTCGGGTATGGAGATAACTGGAACTTCTGTATTCTTCTCAAACAACATCAGAGGGTGAAATAAATCGAAGCAGAGCGTTATGCTTGCACGTATTTACCACACCCACAAGGTCGACACACAATGCTTAGGCATATACTGCTCACAATATCTATATTGAAAAAATAGAACAAAACAGCCAAAAATATCCCCTCACACTCCTTCTAGTACGGTATTTCGCCACTGAGGACATGGGGTAAGGAAAACGAACTAATGACGGCAGTGGCGCGAATATGTTCGACACCATGCAGATATTATACAGTTGCCATTACCACTGAACCAGAGCAATCATAGGTTCCACCCATCCTCACCCTAGGAAGCCCTCTGGCGAATATCCAAGAAAGGGGTGTCAAGATGTAGTGTGTTTGGATGAGCTGATATGGCAGTAAAGCACCGAATTGCGATGGATACATACATGTAAAGAAATTGGCTTAGAAGCTCACATTGTCTTGTTTACAGGACATCAATGGATCTTAGTAATGCTGGTGGGAGGGTTGGGAGGGGAGGGAAGGAAGGATAGGATGAGTGAAGAGAGTGGGAGCTTAGTAAGATGTCGGAGGATGGGTGGGTCGGGTCTGGGGAGAGCCGAGGATGGGGAAAGGGATGAGTGTGGCTTGTGAGAGTAAACGGCCATTATGACACAATCTGGAGAACCAGACGTTTATAAGTGAAATGTGATCCTGGATGATGTAACGGGTTATGTTCCTCTAACATTGCTTTTTCTCAACAGTAGTTGCCGATACCAGTATTTGAGCCTTGCTGCGGCTCGTGTTGGTGCTGTTTGTAGGTTTCCGCCCTACCATATCCTTTAGTTGACATGGTTTGGTATTTTGTCCTCTTCTCGTCTTGAGTGGCGCCTCTCGTTTCGCAAGCGTTGCCTGTCCGTAAGTGACAACAGTGGTAGATATTGATATGTAGTAACTGTTGCCCTATCTTTGGAGCGACGTCGTTGTTTCTCCATGTCGTGTGAGTGTGGCAGTCCTGTTGGGGACACAGGAGGAGCCAGGTCCGCCCAGTGCGTAAACATGCCTGGGCTGCTGGTGGCACAAGTGGTCACGAGGGTGCACGACCTCGTCGTAAACCAGATACTGCAGGCTTTAAGATGAGTGCATTTCAGTTCAAGTAGAGGAACTTCCACCATTGGGGTTCTCCAATGGCTTGGGTTTCTGTTGCTGCTCGTAGTCTCGCCGAGGCGAAGAGCAGTGAGTGGAGTGCTTGGGGAAAGCAGGTCTGAGTAGCTTCCCTCGACTTCTTGTTACTATTTACTGCGTTCAGCTTGTTACAATTTGTTAAGTTCAACCAGCGGTATTTTTCCTGCCTGGTGGCCGCTAACGCCCCAGTTACCTGCCCTGGGGGTTAGTGTATGTAACATGCCAGTGTACGTTTCCTCTCCTTGCTGCTGCTGTCCGGTAAGGAGTGCAGTTTTGACAGCTTTATTGATTCTAGGCCGTTTGTGATTCTTCTTCTCTGGTGGTAGTGATTCCTTTCTCATTCAGGGTGCTCTAAGCACAGTATACTGGGAGCGTAGTGCAGTCCTCCAGTTCCGGCTTTGGCGCGTTGTTCCATTCTTGCATTTGGTTTATTGGACGTCACGTAGCTTAAGCAAGATTATCATTTGTCATTCGTTAGACAGCAACTAGTCTTAGTTACCATCTTGTGAAGTGAATACACCTCTTGGCTGCCTATCTCGTCGCTCGCGAAAGTGTTTGTTGCCGGACCTTCTCACAGGTCGATTCCTGGAGCACGGTCTGTGACTGGTCGTTGTGTTTTATTATTGTAATATTTGCGCTACTGGCCATTCAAATTGCTACACCAAGAAGAAATGCAGATGATAAACGAATATTCAAGTGGCTCTGAGTGCTATGGGACTTAACATCTGAGGTCATCAGTCCCCTAGATATAATAACTACTTAAACCTAACTAACCTAAGGACATTACACACATCCATGCCAGAGGCAGGATTCCAAGCTGAGACCGTAGCAGTCGCGTGTTCCGGACTGAAGCGCCTAGAACCGCTCGGCCAAGATGGCCGGAACACTTTCACGCAATTTGGTTGCATCGATCCTGAGGAATCAGTACCCAGAACCTATGGCCGTAATAACGGCCTTGATACGCCTGGGCTTGAGCCAACCAGAGCTTGGATGGTGTGTACAGGTACAGCTGCCCATGCTGCTTCAACACGATACCATAGTTCATCAAGAGTAGTGACCGGCGTATTGTGACAAGCCAGTTGCTCGGCCACAATTGACCAGACGTTTTCAGTTGGTGAGAAATCTGGAGAATGTGCTGGCCAAGGCAGCAGTCGAACATGCGATCGTGCATTATCCTGCTGAAATGTAGGGTTTCGCAGGGGTCGAATGAAGGGTAGAGCGACGGGTCATAACACATCTGAAATGTAACGTCCACTTTTCAATGTGCCGTCAATGCGAACAAGAGGCGACCGAGACGTGTAACCAATGGCACCCGATACCATCACGCCACGCTTCCAATGTGCGTTCACCGCGATGTCGCCAAACACAGATGCGACCATCACGATGCTGTAAACAGAAGCTAGATTCATCCGAAAAAATGACGTTTTGCCATTCGTGCTCCCAGATTCGACGTTGAGTACACCATCGCAGGTGCTCCTGTCTGTGATGCAGCGTCAAGGGTAACCGCAGCCATGGTCTCCGAGCTGATAGGCCATGCTGCCTCAAACGTCGTCGAACTGTTCGTCCAGATGGTTGTTGTCTTGCAAATGTCCCCATATGTTCACTCGGGGATCGAGACGTGGCAGCACGATCCATAACAGCCATGCGGATAAAATGCCTGTCATCTCGAATGCTAGTGATACGAGGCCGTTGGGAACCAGCACGGCGTTCCGAATTATCCTCCTGAATCCGTCGATTCCATATTCTGCCAACAGTCATTGGATTTCGACCAACAGAGCAGCAACGTCGCGATACGATAAACCGCAATCGCGATATGCTACAATCCGACCTTTATCAAAGTCCGAAACGTGTTCGTATGCATTTCTGCACCTTACACGAGGCATCACAACAACGTTTCACCAGGCATTGCCGGTTAACTGCTGTTTGTGTATGAGAAATCGGTTGGAAACTTTCCTCATGTCAGCACGTTGTAGGTGTCGCCACCGGTGCCAACATTGTGTGAATACTCTGAGAAGCTGATCATTCTCATATCACAGCATCTTCTTCCTGTCGGTTAAATTTCGCGTCTGTAGCACGTCATCTTAGTGGTGTAGCAATTTTAATGGCCAATAGTGTATTACCATACCTTGTAATGCCTACATTAAAGGTTACGTATGTCTAGTTAATAGTTCCGGCCGTCTTCTGGAATAAATCTAGCAGTGTAAGTGTTGTGTTAGAAAGTTACCATTATCTTATTTCACACGTTTGGTGGTCAGTTGATTGTTTTAAATTAACTTTTGCTTGTACTTGCCGTTTTACAGCAGGTTTCTAAATTTTTTATATAATTGCCGTTCCCGGCTTGTAAGGCCTTCGGCCATGTTTGTGGTCATTTGTATTGAAAAAAAGAAAAAAATTCGATATTTGTATTTTAGAAGTAAGCCTTAAAACCTTATTTACTGCCATTCCTGGCGTCTGATACCATCTGCTATGTTTGTGGCCACTTACTTTTTAACATTTCAATACCTGTATGTTGTAAAATCAGCGAGTTCTTTAACATTCTTAATTTATTGCCATTCTTAGCGTGTACGGCCTTAAGCCATGATCACAGTGGCTTATTTTTTTTAAACTTTATCTGTATCTATATTGTATAGTGATTTGCTAAATTGTAATGCATTGAAAACAGAATTATTTACACAGTTGTTTATTCATTCGTTAATAATGTGTGGTAATTTTTATTGTTGGTCTGGAATTACTGTTTTAAAGATTAATGTTTGTAACTGTAAAAGGCAACCAATTGTAACTGATTACGACCCCATCCACAATCGTAACCGAATCCTGCTTTCTCTTGAACATCAGGTTTCACTATTATTTTTCGAATTTTGGACAGGTCAATACTATCTCAGTTTCTTTTCTGTAAACTTACATATAATTCTATACACGGTACGCTATATAGCTAAAATTTATGAAAAAGAATTTCTTTATAAAATATATTACTTTCGATGTTATAATCGAAAAGTACTAGTTCTGAATGTACAGTTAAAACTATTTTTGTAGAAACATTTAAATTTACGGAATATTTGCACACTTAAAATTTCTATTATTAATTACGCAATCCTGTGCGATTTACTATGCTCATTTCTGGAATCATTTACGAAATAATATTCGAAATTAATCATGTAACGGAAAGCCTATAGGTATTCATTTGTTAAGAAAAACTGTAAATACTTTGGAATATAGTTTTTTCGCAGAGTGTGAGAGTCTTAAGCATGTGTCTAATGCGATCGGACGTATTCTTATATCTTTCTGCGAACAATGTAGATTCCGCTTTGTTAACGTGAAAAATCAAACTACTGTATGATATACTAAAATGTGAGAAAATACATTTACTTAAAAAACATGCTCAGCAACACCTTTAGATTTATGTGGTTCAAACCAACAGTGAGGACCTGATGTGGCATTTTCGAACTTCAAGAATCAGATCCGTACACAAGAAGGACTGGGGCCAACTCAACATGACAAGATAAGTACTCTAGAAAGTTTATTGTAATCTTCACTCGTCTAAAATCTCCATAAAAGACATCGTGTAATATGTACACTAGAAGTGAGAAGGATGGGTTAAATTACAATTGCCACTCGTTCCATCCCATGAGCCAGAATGAACATTGCTCTCTCATCAAGAATGACTGTTGCTCTGTTACAAAAATGAGTTGTGAACTCATATGATCTCAGGTACTATAAGCAGATGTAGAGGATAAAAGCCAGAGATTAGAATATAGCTGCCAAGAACGTGAGGAATGTGGGCGTAAGGGCTACTCTGAGAAGTTCATACAGGGATGGCTGTCTTGTCAGTCTGATTCGAAACATTAACAAAATGGAAATTCACCCTTACCCCAACCCCGACACAGACTGGTAATAACAAATTAGGTGCATCTACAAATGTTTTCCAATGCCAACACCATTCCCCATTTTGGTAACAGTAGTAGTAGTAGTATTTATTTGTAGACTTCTTTTACAAGGATATTGCATATGTGTGGGTATTACAAGTTAAGAACAAAAAGTAGTGTAATTCACATCCACAGGCATGTACAGACTCACAGGACTAGAATCACAAAGATGGGACAGGTAGTTAGCAGTGGCCTTAGAGTAGGAACTAACCAGGAATTTTCATGAAACAATTTAGGGAAACCACGGGGAACCTAGCTCAACACTGCTGGATAAAGGTGAGAGCCTAAACCCCCCTGAGTACAAGGCCATAGTGTTTAAGACATTTCTCACCTCCAGTCAGTGCACACACTACACACTCATTGTTTCATAACAGTACGCCAGTTATCATTTAATGTCAGGATCATTTGGGGCGCTGATACTTCCCATTTTCTAGACCGAAATTATGTGTAACTAAAATACACTGACTGTTATAAACTGGCCACAGGACACTAATGGCATAACGTTATGTTCACAAGTGTCTATCCATGCTCACAGCACTTCAACTAAGAATCAATATTCATGCCTAGAAATTTTGCACTTGTTACACTGTGTATAGAGGCGCCATCTACATTTGATGGAATAGTATCATGTTCCTCTGAAAGGTCTCTGTTGGATTCCTTTCATGTTAATTTCTTAATTTTGTTGTCATTTACAGCATAAATTACACTTCTAAATTTACTGTGCTGTTTCTGACTCTATCTAGGAGGAGACTGAGCAGTGGAACGTGTTACTTTTACACATAAGCAAGAACTATCTGTCATACTATTACAACTTCAAACACAGTTTATATGTAATTTATGTCACACAGTCTCATATGGAACCTACATGCGCTTTCTTTTATATAGTGTATGTGATAAGATACTGTCATCCCCCTTCCCTTCTATCTGAAAGGATGAATAAGCACATGTATTTCTAGTTACATGTTTGATGGTAGCAGACAAGCCTGTCTGCTAGAGAACAGTAGGACCAACGTCGGAACAGGTAGCTATGCTTTCTAATAGCAAAGAGGTTTCTATTCTTGGTATGGCCCTGTCCGTCCCTTGTCATGTTGGTATTGGAAGCTGAATCTCTGGTCACTTCCGTTTGTATCTGACAGGCACCCTCGGTAGGGGCCCACGCCAGTCGGTCTGCAGAGAGCATCTGAAGTGGTAAGATCTCCAGCTAAGCGCGTCTCTGCTAAGTCCATACGACAATGGATTTCTTACATTCAGCCTAACTGAAAATTTAATAACATTGGTTTCGGGTTTAGATATAAAATATCTTATATTATCTTAAGTTTCACCGCACTGTAATTCGAGTGTGAAGTTCAGAATATCTTCTAGTGTTGCTTTGTCACTACTTTGTGAGCAAAGTGGAATCACGTGTTGATGATCTGTAACGCTAACTAAGATTATTAATCTTAAATGCGAATGTGCGTGAGATTATAATGTCTCGTCTTGACACTATTTTTCAGTATAGTAACTTTTCTTTATGTTCAAGCCACGTGGGGTGTACTTTGTGAGACCAGTGCCACATGCTTATATGATTGTTTGACCCATCAGGTTAATAGCATGAAGATAGTAACCAGTTGGAGGTTTTTCTTTTGTAAATTGCGTTTCGATGTAATTTATTTTAAGTATCAAAATTATTGTGGAGTTACACTCTTTGTGTAAACCAAGTTGATGACGTGAAACATGTGGTGTAATCATCAAAGTCGCCCTCAGCTATTCTTTTCGAGAACATTTCACAGACAATTAGTATGAATTTAGTATACCACTGTGTGGTAATTTCATGACGTACAGGATTGCGCTCCGATGGTAACTTCTTTGGGTGAAAATTTAATCTGTTAGTTGTGGTTAATTTCCTCTTGCATATATTTCAACATTCTTCGTGTGATATTTTATGAATGCAGTGTTGTATGCAGTCTCCCAATCTTGCCTCCATATATGATGTGTTGCGTAAGATTACAAACTCACATTTTCACAATCCTAAATAAGGCTCCAGTTTAGTTATGAATCAAACTTAATATGCTGAAATATTAACGGAACAATGATCAATTTTAAAATAAATGTCCAAATATAAACTCATTTATTTCTTTTTATTTAAATTCTCTTTTTATCTGTATGTCAACGGGTGTCGAAAGATGACTATTAAAAGATTATAATTAATGTTAGTCTGGTTGGCAATTTGGTAAACTAGACTGGATACCTGGTGAAACAGTTGCTCAATAATGCAAGGATAACTTCCCAGGATGCTGTTGTTGTCTTCAGTCCAGAGACAGGTTAGATGCAGCTCTCCATTCTACTCTATCCTTTGCAAGCATCTTTATCTCCCAGTACTTACTGCAACCTACATCCTTCTGAATCTGCTTAGTGTATACGTCTCTTGGTCTCCCTCTACGATTTTTACCCTCCATGCTGCCCTCCAATGCTAAATTTGTGATCCCTTGATGCCTCAGAACATGTCCTACCAACCGGTCCCTTCTTCTTGTCAAGTTGTGCCACAAACTCCTCTTCCCCCAGTTCTATTCAATACCTCCTCATTAGTTATGTGATCTACCTATCTAATCTTCAGCATTCTTCTGTAGCACCACATTTCGAAAGCTTCTATTCTCTTCTTGTCCAAACTATTTATCGTCCATGTTTCACTTCCATATATGGCTACACTCCATACAAATACTTTCAGAAGCGACTTCTTGACATTTAAATCTATACTTGATGTTAACAAATTTCTCTTCTTCAGAAACGCTTTCCTTGCCATTACCAGTCAACACTTTATATCCTCTCCACTATGACCATCATCAGTTATTTTGCTCCCCAAATAGCAAAACTCCTTTACTACTTTAAGTGTCTCATTTCCTAATCTAATTCCCTCAGCATCACCTGACTTAATTCGACTACATTCCATTATCCTCGTTTTGCTTTTGTTGATGTTTATCTTATATCCGCCTTTCAAGACATTGTCCATTCCATTCAACTGCTCTTCCAAGTCCTTTGCTGTCTCTGTCAGAATTACTATGTCATAGGCGAACCTCAACGTTTTTATTTCTTCTCCATGGACTTTAATACCTACTCCGAATTTTTCTTTTGTTTCTTTTACTGCTTGCTCAGTATACAGATTGAATAACATCGGCGATAGGCTACAACCCTGTCTCAGTCCCTTCCCAACCGCTGTTTCCCTTTCATGCCCCTCGACTCTTATAACTGCCATCTGGTTTCTGTACAAATTGTAAATAGCCTTTCGCTCCCTGTATTTTACCCCTGCCACCTTAAGAATTTGAAACAGAATATTCCAATCAATATTGCCAAAAGCTTTTTCTAAGTCTACAAATGCTAGAAATGTAGGTTTGCCTTTCCTTAACCTATTTTCTAAGATAAGTCGTAGGGTCAGTATTGCCTCACGTGTTCCATCATTTCTACGGAATCCAAACTGATCTTCCCCGAGGTCGGCTTCTACCAGTTTTTCCATTCGTCTATAAAGAATTCGCGTTAGCATTTTGCAGCTGTGACTTATTAAACTGATAGTTCGGCAATTTTCACATCTGTCAGCACCTGCTTTCTTTTGGATTGGAATTATTATATTATTCTTGAAGTCTGAGGGTATTTGGCCTGTCTCATACATCTTGCTCACCAGATGGTAGAGTTTTGTCAGGACTGGCTCTCCCAAGGCCGTCAGTAGTTCCAGTGGAATGTTGTCTACTCCCGGGGCCTTGTTTCGACTCAAGTCTTTCAGTCCTCTGTCAAACTCTTCACGCAGTATCGTATCTCCCACTTCATCTTCATCTACATCCTCTTCCATTTCCATAATTTTGTCCTAAAGTACATCTCCCTTGTATAGACCCTCTATATACTCCTTCCACCTTTCTGCTTTCCCTTCTTTGCTTAGAACTGGGTTTCCATCTGAGCTCTTGATATTCATACAAGTGGCTCTCTTTTCTCCAAAGATCTCTTTAATTTTCCTGTAGGCAGTATGTATCTTACCCCTACTGAGATAAGCCTCTACATTCTTACATTTGTCCTCTACCCATCCCTGCTTAGCTATTTTGCACTTTCTGTCGATCTCATTTTTGAGACGTTTGTATTCCTTTTTACCTGCTTCATTTTCTACATTTTTATATTTTCTCATCAATTAAATTCTATATTTCTTCTGTTACCAAAGGATTACTACTAGCCCTCGTCTTTTTACCTACTTGATGCTCTGCTGTCTTCACTACTTCATCTCTCAGAGCCACCCATCCTTCTTCTACTGTATTTCTTTCCCCCATTCCTGTCAATTGTTCCCTTATGCTCTCCCTGAAACTCTGTACAACCTCTGGTTTAGTCAGTTTATCCAGGTCCCATCTCCTTAAATACCCACCTTTTTGCAGTTTATTCAGTTTTAATCTACTTCCCCAGATAGCTCACAGCTTTTAACCCGTTTGTATTATCTTGAATATCAGCATCGGTGTCAGAACAGCGGAATGCATGAAGTTTACACCTCTCCAAACTGAAATTAATGGCATTTATTTTCTTTATTTTCAGTGTCACATTACTCTTACTGACTAATTCTAAACCTCCTTGAAGAATTCATTTACTTTCATTTTAGACGAGTACGCGCTTCACGACTGAAACCACTGTACAAGCTAGTTTCGTGAAAGGCAGCAGTCACACTCACAGGACGAAAGCTCTGCGGCGGACGCCGTTCGCTGCTATGCGGCAGCTGTCATCTGCCACTAACTCCGTCCGGAGAGCCGGCGATTCCGTAGCGCGCTCTGTCGGCATCGACCGCAGTGGCGGCAGTCGGCGTAGCCAGTGGCGCGGCGGCGAGAGTTGGGGAGGATGCGAGGCGATGCGATGGCCAATAAAGCCGGCGGCGAACAGCGCCGCATTAGCATGGGAACTGCCTTGGCCCGGCGCCGTCGACGCACAGCTGACACAAATATGGATCCCCTCCGCCTCCCCTGCACTCGGCGACGGCTGCTTCTTCCTCCCGGCGCGGCTTGCTTTCACCGCATCCTCCGGTTCACGGTGTCCTGTACACAGACGAGGGAGACATCGCTACGTCGTCCAAAACAGCGCGGCAGACCCGTGTTCCTCTTCTCTAGCACCTGCTGCTGGAGATGACCTTTTACAGCCGTGCGGGCTCTCGACGCTTACAGGCTGTTGACTCTGCAGATATGACGTTGGATAAACTCCCATATGCCACACGTCAGCGTACAACACTTCAGACGAAGAGAACAGAGTCCTCATATCTAGAGTTCCGTAAGTTTGGATACAAGTTTTTTACGGTGTAAAGAAAACACTTTCCTGTACGGTATCGCTCTTAAATTTACTCGTACCCTTTCACTTTCTCCCCAACTTGTTAGTTTTTCCACTGTCAATTAAATCCAACAATTTAATTTCGTCTCCTTTTTCCTTCAGCTGTTTTTTTATGTCGTTTAGCATACCAATTTCATTTTTCCACACTTCATACTTCGAAACACTCAAAGAACTACCAGTCCTCCCTACTGACGGTCGCCATGTTTTAATAATTTTGACCTGCAGTATGAAGGTAACTGATCGCGAGTATGTGACGGGTCGATTTCGCCTAGCTGCCTGCTCGTGGGATCTCAGCGAGAGCACTGCCAAGAAACAAACCAATATGTGACTGGCGAGCATGTCACGATACTCTGTTCCTCTGGCGATTAGAAATGAAATCACGTGCATCATACAAGTCCTTCAATGTGTTAATGTGTCCCATTATCAATAGTTTTTTACAGTAATACATATGTTTACAGTCCGCCCCGATAATTCAATGGTCAGCGTGACGGATTGCTGTCCTAAGTGGCCCGGGTTCGATTCCCGGCTGGATCGGGGAATTTCTCCGCTCAGGAACTCGGTGTTGTGTTATCATCATTTCATCCTCATTCGGCGCGCAGGTCGCCGAATGTGGCGTCGAATGTAATAAGAACTGCAACAAGGCGGCCGGATCTTCTCCGTAAGAGGCCTCCTGGCCAATGACGTCATATCCTCATTTCATATGTTTACATAAATTGAAATTGAAATTGAAATGTTATTCCCTCTCGATATTTCGCATTATGAACTTGCTTATTGCAGAGGCATCACATCTGCATTATAGAATACGATAATTGCAGATGTTGTGATACATTTTAAAAAATATTTATTTGAGAAAAATTTTGCTTGAGTTATGTCAATTACAAATGAATAGTTATTAATCGATCAGGGGAACGGCTTATATATGGGGCGGGGGTTCTGCGATGACGTTAAAAACGCTCACGGCTGAGAAGGAGGTCAAATGTATCATTTTGAGGTTGTGAACCTTAGTCGGGAAACGACCGAGTCGAGATTTATAAGCGAAAAATCTATTCAAATCCCGCCTTAGCTTCTCACAGCGCTCAAATCAAGGGTCGCAACTTAGAACCCTTATCATAGGTCCTCCTCTGAAACTGCGCGGTCGGCGCGACGGATTCCTTAACGAAAAGGTTCAGGTTCTACTCCATGTCTGGTCGGAGATTTTCTTCGCTCGGGGACTAGGTGTTGCGTTGTCCTGACAATCGTATCGTCCATAATTGGCATTACTAACGAAATGGATGAATGGGCACGGCTCGAAAGCCAGTAATTTGAAAAAGACCCTGATCATGACTTACAGTATTCCCGTTCGGTAATACCAATACCATCCGGTAATTGCTCCTGTCGATTGCCCGGTATCAGCGCATGAAACTTGACGTCAGAGAAATCGACACTCTTAAGTCTACGTCACAGTAACAATGAATCGCTTTTACCTGCACTACATTCACAAGCTGCATCCATTTACAGCTGTTCTTCAAAATGGCTTCCCTCAGACTCAATGAAGACATGGCATTTTCGCGTAAAGCCGTTCTAATATCCCCGCTGTCGTCGCAGGCAGCGAGAATTCTTGCCAGGAAATCCCCTTCAGTCTTGACAGGCGTCTCCTACAAAATAATACACAAGACATGGCCCGAAAAGGAAAAGAAGGGAAGGAGAAAATTAGTGTTTAATGTCACGTCGACAACGATGTCATCAGAGAAGGAACACAAGCTTGGATTAAGGAAGGATGGGGAAGGAAATCGGCCGTGCCCTTTCGAAGGAACCACCCCGTCATTTGCAGGGAAATTATGGAGAACGTAAATTAGGATGGCTGGACGCGGGTTTGAACCGTCATCCTTCCTAATGTGAGTAGATTGTACTAACCAGTCCACCACCTCTCTCCGTCCAACAAGAAGGAACCAATTGGAATGTGAGAAGGTGAACCTCCTCTGCCTGTACACTTCGCAGGGAATGTCCTATCCAGGTGTTTACGAACCCTCAGACCAAAGTGAAATGCGGCTCCATCATGCTGGAGCCATAGCCACTGATAAACAATTGAGATATATTGCAGGAATCTTAGCAACAACAAAGCGATACATGTATTCCAAAGTCACAGGTATTAGAATGATGTTCACCTACTATATAGCGTATAATTCGATCGTTTCCGGACCACAGTCTTTTACGTCAGATTTTTACATTAACCTTCTCCATCATTCCATAATGTCTGTAACATGATCAAGGGATCACCCTGCGTACAGGAACATATAGTCATGGGATTGAACGTTGGCCTATCTTCTATGATATGACACATTTGGTTTGCTGCATATTAATTTTAACATAAACTGTATAAATAACCTTTTAGTTTTTAAAATTAAGTGTCTCATCTGAGAATTGCCAAAACCGCTCATTTTGTTTTAAATTAGTGCGACTCTGCCAGATAGTATACTATCTTCTAATAGTCTACCACAAAGGAGTTGCGTGTGCAGATATAATTAATCGCCAGGATTGTAGTCTCTAATACACGAAGGCAGGTGCAGGACGGTGCGTTGTGTAGTACCAGCAACACGGAGGTCATTGAATCGGAAGAGCTCGACTAGCAAATACATTCATTTATTCAGTAAGACGCTCGTAATGTGATTAATGGCGTCCAGTGGGTACCTTGTGTTGACCCACTGTTACTACCCCAGCGAAGCACTACGCAGCGTGCTTAGGCACGGCAGTCCGAGGACGCCGGACAGTCGCACTGCCTCAGCAAAGCGACAGTGGCGGCGTGTAGTCTTGTTTACGTCGACCTCAGATGTCAGAGGCTCAGTAGGCAGCAGCCGTCCGCTCCAGCAGTCGGGTTGGGCGGAGGGTGGCGGCGTGTAGAGGCCCAGAGACCAGATGTGGTCTCCCAGGAAATGGCCGTCAATTGGTGGTTTCGGTTCAAACCTCGTCATCACCAATCTAGCAGCAGCTTGTAGACCATCAGCTAGCGGATGAAGCAGCTAGATGTAGATGAACCTGGCTGGCCAACAGGAGCACGTTGACTGGCGTGGACTGTCTCGGCGTGAGCAGTAGCCGAAGGCAACGTGATGCTAGGGGGCGAGCGGCGAGTGTGTATAGTAACACTAAACAACTTTTTTCGGGCAGGGCTGCGCTATCAGCCACGTAGGGGACCAAGATTGCACTGCGTTGGGTCGTGATATGAGGTAATTCAGCTCACTTCCGCTGCAGACAGGAGTCTTGCACAACGGTGTTCCTACAATATTCCAGTCCGAGGAGCAGGATCTCTTAGACAGTTAACGCGCCAGCTTTTCTGTAGGTTGTGACGTCTGCACCGAGGCGGTATTGCCATAACACTACGTTTTGGTGCCCGCATCTCGTGGTCGTGCGGTAGCGTTCTCGCTTCCCACACCCGGGTTCCCGGGTTCGATTCCCGGCGGGGTCAGGGATTTTCTCTGCCTCGTGATGGCTGGGTGTTGTGTGATGTCCTTAGGTTAGTTCGGTTTAAGTAGTTCTAAGTTCTAGAGGACTGCTAACCATAGATGTTAAGTCCCATAGTGCTCAGGGCCATCTGAACTACGTTTTGGTGTCTTAGAGTAAGACGTTCTGGACAAATCTTTAATCAAGCTTCTCCTCAATCTAGTTTCTAAAAGCCTGTAGAAAATCGTTTTCTTGGAAAAAATCTATTTCTCTATTGCAGCTCTCAATCTAATATTTGTGTTGCATCTCCTGTTTCTATTTTACATCAGTGTTCTTAAAATGTTAAAATATTAGAATTTCTCCCTATTCTCCATTAACTGCGCTTTCATCTGCTGCTATAACGACTATCATTTTTGTTCCAAATTCTTTTATATCAGTTTACATCTGCTCTACTCCTTCTCTGAGGTCTTTCCCATATCATAGAGGAATAACAGTACCGTTTGCCCATTTGAAACACGATATTCTTTGATTATGCAACCCCCCTCTGGGTTCATTGTGTAACAATCCTGGGTCATATCTTCAAAATATTTCCTGAAAAGACTAGTTTTTCTTGCAAATTCTGGACTAATATTTAATCAAGCTACCCCTAAATCTAATCTCTAAAAATCTGTAGAAAATATTTTTCTTGGAAAAAACCGATTTCTGCATTGCAACTGTCAACGTAGTACTTGTGTTGCATCTCCTGTTTTTATTTTACATCCGTGTACATAAAATGTCCCAGTTCTGACCAATTTTAAAGACTAGTTTTCGTCCTGATATAGTTTAAATGCCTCCTATTGGATTAGTAACTAATTCTTCTGATAATATATCCACGAGATTTATCCGGTTCGTTTTGTCAGAACACGTTTTCAATGTAGCACTCTGCATTTCCTTTTTCTTTTGCTAATGGTTCTACGCATATTTAAGAAATACAGAGTTCAATAGTACTTTAAAAGAGCTATTACGATTAATTTGATTTGATTGTGTCTGGTATGAAATGGTAAAAATGCGTGGGAATTGAGCACCAATTCAAACTCTGTACTCCTATTCTGGTTGTGTCTGCAAAGGTCGCTGTTGAAGATTAGGTTACATAGGCATGCACAAGACAGGCTGTGGCGCAGAGAGGGCGACGGTGAGGGTGTGTGGGCGTTTGCATCTGTGCTGTGTTTCACTCAAGCGGTGCCTCTCGTATCTGTGTGCCCTTTGTTTTATACAATTTACATGACAATATTGGATGGTGTTCTTTGCAGTTACGAATAGTAATCACCACACGTGAGAAACATTGCAAAAGTAATATCGTCTGAGTCGTTAGGAGCAAGTATCAGTGGCGCGGTAGGTATTGCCATAATACACATTTCCTGTATTCATTTGGCTGAGAGAACATCGACTCTGATGCGTTTTTTGCACCAAGATGGCGAAACACCGGTGGAAGTGACATTTGATGGTTCTCTAGACATGAGAAACACATATGATTATTGGTATTAAAGCCTTAGGTGACTTTCTAAAGTACAAGAATGACCTAGAACATCACAAATATTCGGTAAGAAGGTTGACATTATTGCGACGTTATACCATGCGAGATCTTACGTTCTGGCAAGGCGATCCTGCATACACGATTAATCTCTACATCTTCATCTACATCCATACCCCGCAAGCCACCTGACGGTGGGTGGCGGAGGGTACCTTGAGTACCTCTATCGGTTCTCCCTTCTATTCCAGTCTCGTATTGTTCGTGGAAACAAGGATTGTTGGTATGCCTCTGTGTGGGCACTAATCTCTCTGATTTTATCCTCATGGTCTCTCCACGAGATATACGTAGGAGGGAGCAATATACTGCTTGACTCTTCGGTGAAGGTATGTTCTCGAAACTTTAACAAAAGCCCGTACCGAGCTACTGAGCGTCTCTCCTGCAGAGTCTTCCACTGGATTTTATCTATCATCTCCGTAACGCTTTCGCGATTACTAAATGATCCTGTATCGAAGCGCGCTGCTCTCCGTTGGATCTTCTCTATCTCTTCTATCAACCCTATCTGGTACGGATCCCACACTGCTGAGCAGTATTCAAGCAGTGGGCGAACAAGCGTACTGTAACCTACTTCCTTTGTTTCCGGATTGCATTTCCTTAGTATTCTTCCAATGAATCTCAGTCCGGCATCTGCTATACCAACGATCACCTTTATATGATCATTGCATTTTAAATCACTCCTAATGCATACTCCCAGATAATTTAAGGAATTAACTGCTTCCAGTTGCTGACCTGCTATTTTGTAGCTAAATGATAAGGGATCTATCTTTATATGTATTCGCAGAACATTACACTTGTCTACATTGAGATTCAATTGCCATTCCCTGCACCATGCGTCAATTCGCTGCAGATCCTCCTGCATTTCAGTACAATTTTCCGTTGTTACTGTTGTGGATTGGCAAGACAACCAACCCACTATGAGAGGAAGTCTGCCGAAAGGCACGCGTTTTAGCTCACGCAGGCTGGCGTGAGGTCTGGAACAGGTCAAGGAAATGAGACTAACAAAAAACGTACGTAGCTGATGCAATACTTAACTTTAATCCATAACTGGTGAACATCGCTCTTGACGGTACATGTTTTACAGCATCAATAGTAACTGGTAATGGCGCCTTGCTAGGTCGTAGCAAATGACGTAGCTGAAGGCTATGCTAACTATCGTCTCGGCAAATGAGAGCGTATTTTGTCAGTGAACCATCGCTAGCAAAGTCGGCTGTACAACTGGGGCGAGTGCTAGGAAGTCTCTCTAGACCTGCCGTGTGGCGGCACTCGGTCTGCAATCACTGATAGTGGCGACACGCGGGTCCGACGTATACTAACGGACCGCGGCCGATTTAAAGGCTACCATCTAGCAAGTGTGGTGTCTGGAGGTGACACCACAGTTACAACCTCTCGATACACCACAACATCATCTGCATAAAGCCTCAGTGAACTTCCGATGTCATCCACAAGGTCATTTATGTATATTGTGAATAACAACGGTCCTATGACACTCCCCTGCGGCACACCTGAAATCACTCTTACTTCGGAAGACTTCTCTCCATTGAGAATGACATGCTGCGTTCTGTTATCGAGGAACTCTTCAATCCAATCACACAATTGGTCTGATAGTCCATATGCTCTTACTTTGTTCATTAAACGACTGTGGGGAACTGTATCGAACGCCTTGCGGAAGTCAAGAAACACGGCATCTACCTGGGAACCCGTGTCTATGGCCTTCTGAGTCTCGTGGTCACAGAGTGTCTGGACATTTTGTTTTGATCCACATACCGCTTTGACATAAGACCAAAATTTCTTAGGATTTTGTGCCCAGTCAGTACATAGAACTTTACTTTCGAATTCATTGAACGCCTCTCGCATAGCCCTCCTCACACTACATTTCGCTTCGCGTAATTTTTGTTTGTCTGCAAGGCTTTGGTTATGTTTATGTTTGCTGTGAAGTTCCCTATGCTTCCGCAGCATTTTTCTAACTCGGTTGTTGCACCACAATGGCTCGTTTCCATCTCTTACGATCTTGCTCGGCACATATTCATTTAATGCATATTGTACGATGGTTTTGAACTTTGTCCATTGATCCTCAACACTATCTGTAGCTGGGACAAAACGTTTGTGTTGAGCCGTCAGGTACTCTGAAATCTGCTTTTTGTCACTTTTGCTAAACAGAAAAATCTTCCTACATTTTTTAATATTTCTATTTACGGCTGAAATCATCGAAGCAGTAACCTCTTTATGATCGCTGATTCCCTGTTTTGCGTTAACTGTTTCAAACAGTTCGGGTCTGTTTGTCACCAGAAGGTCTAATACGTTATCGCCACGAGTCGGTACTCTGTTTAACTGCTCAAGGTAGATTTCAGATAAAGCACTTAAAAAAATTTCACTGGATTCTTTGTCCCTGCCACCCGTTATGAACATTTGAGCCCCTCAGTCTATATCCGGCAAATTAAAATCTCCACCCAGAACCACAACCTGGTGGGAAATCTACTCGATTTATTTTCCAAATTATCCTTCAGGTGCTCAGCCACAACAGCTACTGAGCCAGGGGGCCTATAGAGACATCCAATTACCATGTCTGAGCCTGCTTTAACCGGACCTTCACCCATATTATTTAACATTTTGGATCCCCGTCAATTTCCTTCGATACTATTGCACTTCTTATCGCCATAAACACGCGTCCCCCTTCACTGTCCAGCCTGTCTCTGCGGTATAAATTCCAATCTGAGATTAGAATTTCATTACTGTTTGCATCTGGTTTCAGCCAACTTTCTGTCCCTAGCACTATGTGGGTATTGTGACCGTTTATTAATGAGAGCAGTTCTGGGACCTTTCTATAGACGCTCCTGCAGTTTACTATTAGCACAATAATATCGTTATTTCCTGTTGCATTTTGCCTACTCCTACCTTGCCACGTCTCAGGAGGCGTCTTGTCGGGCCTAGGGAGGGAATTCTCGAATCTAAAAACCCCACATGTGCACTCCACACGTACTCCGCTACCCTTGTAGCCGCTTCCTGCGTGTAGTGCACGCCTGACCTACTCAGGGGAACCCTACATTTCTCCACCCGATAGGGGAGATCGAGAAATCTGCACCCCAGGTCTCCGCAGAATCAGTCGTCTGAGCCTCTGGTTTAAGCCTTCCACTCGGCTCCAAACCAGAGGACCGCGATCGGTTCTGGAAACGATACTACAAATAGTTAGCTCAGATTCCACCCCGCGAGCGAGGCTTTCCCCCTTCACCAACTCCACCAACCGCCTGTATGAACTGAGGATGACCTCTGAACCAAGACGGCAGGAGTCATTGGTGCCGGCATGAGCAACAATTTGCAGTCGGGTGCACCCAGTGCTCTCTGTCGCCGCCGGCAGGGTCTCCTCCACATCTCGGATGAGACCCCCCAGCAAGTAGACAGAGTGAACACTGGCTTTCTTCCCCGACCTTTCGGCTATTTCCCTAATGGGCTCCATCACCCTCCTAACTTTGGAGCTCCCAATCACTAATAAACCACTCCCGCCGTGTGCGTGCTCGGACCTTACTGAAGGAGCGGCCACATGTCCACTCACAGGCAGAGCAGGCGATGCCACACGGCCGGCCTCCACATTGACCTTCCGCCTCGTGCGCCGCGAACGTCGCTGAACCCGCCACTCCCCTTGGGGAGAGGGTGGCGCAACCGCACCCGGTACCCGCGAAGATGTCTCGACAGCAGCGACAGTGGGTGAAGCATGTAACATCTGGGGTGTACCATGCGACGCACCAGACTCCCCACTGCCGATACAATCCGAGGCAGCAGCCTGAAGATGGTTGACCTCGGCCATCAACACGTTCAGCTATTCGCGAACAGTGGCCAGCTCCTCCTGCGTCCGTACACAGCAGTCACACATCCTATCCATCCTAAGAAATCAATTTACTGTAGACAGTTAATCAACTTTTAACTTGACTGCTAATTCACTAAAGGCTGCTGGTAGTTGACTGAATTGTGGTTACTAGACACTTCTTGCGGAAAACAATGAAAATAGCACTACCTGTTTCTGGACTGTATTCAAAACAAACACTATCACTACTGGGACTATGGCTGACTAAAGGGACACTCTCTGACTGTATTCAAAACTAACACGAAATCAATGGAACACTATTACTAACACTCGACAATATGATCAAAACCAACGCGTAGTGTGACATTTTTAGCTGGTACTGGAAGACCGTCGTTTTTTAATGAATCATAAAAGCAATATCTTACACTGATACTGTGTTTGAAACCAGGATTTATAAAAACA
This sequence comes from Schistocerca piceifrons, assembly GCF_021461385.2. Lineage (NCBI taxonomy): Eukaryota > Metazoa > Arthropoda > Insecta > Orthoptera > Acrididae > Schistocerca > Schistocerca piceifrons. The sequence continues at coordinate 359,196,652 of NC_060144.1, read as the reverse complement.
CGTATAGTTTTAACGCGAAAATCGACACAGCGGTACCCGCACCTGCTTTTATCGCGTTACTATTTGGTCCTACCAGCATTACGTTATTGCAGAAGTCTTCTGCATCATAGTGTGTGGAACTTCCTAGCTGAATGTGTGTTTAACGACAGTTGGGTGATGTTAAGTACTTATCTTTCAGTATATTCAACGCAAGATTCGATGTTTTCAGTTCGTTATTCATGCCTCGAGAGTGCGTGAATACTTATGTAGCGAAATATTTCACTGATTTTACTACTATAGCCGCTGTTGACGTCACAGTATTCGTTTTAAATGCTTAACACTACATCCTATTCACCATGTGAGGTGAGTCTGTCGGTACAATATTCTTTCTGACAGTCATCAGAATCACACCTGATGAATACACAATGGTAATACTTCATTTAACAAATGAGTGATCGTGTTTATTCATGATCTGACATTGGTGCAGTTGAGCTGTTAACAACGACAACATTTTACGCAGGCACTCCACAATGAGGCAGTGAACCGTGTAAAATTCTTCCACAATGAGCAAGTGAGCTGCGTAAAATTTCTCCACCTTCTATTCACCCACTGTCTGTAGAGCAGGAATGCTGCTATTTCAACATCAGCATCCGTTAATGGCTGTGTGTGCATCTTCTTTCCGAGGAGGTTTCAGCCATCCACAGATATACCGAGAGCGCTGTCAACAAGCATTTTACTTACACGGATGTTCCTAATGGCGACAATCTATGAGGCGAGCAGAGTATCTGACCCTTACACTGTACACAAGAACACATAGATGCATACAAGAAGCTGTTATTCAGTACAGTGGAGCGTTTGAAACCCCTACGACACAGCCTTCAGACGGCTGACATGAAGAGGTGGAATAAACGGGGACAACGACGGCATATAACTGAATGCAGCTGCGGACATTGCTTTGCATCTATCAAGGGGGCAGAGTGGGCGGATCGGCGTAAGCTGAGATAACTGGTATAAAGATCCATGTTTATCTCAACTACACGGGATGTATTATTTCGCTGTTTGCCCTACATGACGCTGATTTTACTTACCCGAGTGCAGCACACCGCTGTTGCCTTTTCATTTCTTCGTCTGTGACGAATGGTCAGTATTTCGCTACTGTTGCAGGGGGCCCGTCTTTCCGAGAAATACGTTTAACAGCTTGCGGTAAACGTTCAGTTTGTGAGTCTTTTGTACGGCTGTGTCTAGTTTCCGCAGACCGGAAGCAGTATATCATTGCCAGTAGATGGATATCTTTGTTTACCATTAGCGACAGTATAGAACAAGTCAGCATCCCTGCGAATAGTGAGAAGGGGGACGGATGAGTGCGGAGGGAAGGTAAGTCTCGTTCTAAGCTGATTAGTCTGTGATCGCACACCGAGGTCAACACACGTGCAGCTGCCTCCACTCTCTTCTAACGCGATGTTATGGGGTCGGTTTTTGCGATAGTTGTGTTATTAAAATTATTTTTCTCACTTCCCAGTAGTGGGTTGCATTATGAACCTTTGTTACAAGTGCTCGTTTTTTCATGACAATTTTCATTTGTGACTGGAACAGTGAAACATTTTTCGTTTTGGTTGTGTTTTTTGGCCTTCCCACACACCAGTTCTACTGGCAGAGATGTACTGTTTCCGGTCTGTGGAATTAGTCACAGGTGGAGAAAAGACTCAAAAACAGGACGCTTCCTGCAAGCTGTTAAACGCTTCTCTGGAAGACTGGCCCCCTGCAACAATAGCGAAATACGCTCCTACTCTATCACTTCTTATCATGTATCAATGTACAAGCTACTCAGCATCAATAACAAGGTAACCTCTCGGGCGGTGAGGAGGGGGAGGGGAGGGGGGAGCATTGGAATAGGACGAAGTTCGGGAAATTACGACAGCAATGTTTCTTCGAACCTCGAGCACCAGGACTGCAGAGTGTCCAGTAGGGCAAATAGCAATCCAGCGGGAGACACATACGCAGCCAGTAAAAAACAATGGTGGTAGGCACGTGAATTCATCTCCTGCACTGTGGATTCAACAACCGTTTCAGAAACACTAACAGCTCGAGCACAGGCAGTATAAACACAATTGTTGGCAATTTGAGCAATATATGACTACGCTTTGTTTTTCGTAGTTTCAAGCACATTAACAATTATAAATGAGCCTTTGATTGCATACATCCGGTTAACGTTTGTATTGCTTAGTGCTTCAGTGTGATTGCGTCAACACTGTTTAGTAAAATGTGTATCTGAAATTCTGGAGTAGCAATGACTAGTGGACAAAGCAGCCTCTAAACACAGAAATCTGACACATGAACTCAGAAATCGACACATATACACATGCGAAAAAAAGTTAACCTGTCATCTGTTTTGAGAATTAATCGAGTAACATGCATGCTGTAGTTGAAAACACCGATTAGTTTCCAGGTAAATGCTATATGTGAATTTACTACAACCAGATATTAACTCATTTGTTCGTATACAACTGTAAGTCGCAGTAGGTTCGCCAAGCATTCGGCAAGAAAATCTGCACTATATGGCATCATCTAGAATACACTCTTCAAGCCTTACGACCAAGCGGAATGTGCCAAACACCCAAGTGAGAGCTAGCAGACAGCTCCAAAAACTTTGGTGAGTGGTCAAAATAACCACTTCCGTCAAAGTATCCCGGGATTACGGTAGTTTAATCAATCCAAATATAGGTACAGCAACAGAATAAATGGTAGATAATACTCTCAAATGTATTATCGAGCAGCATCCTGCAATTGATCTCTCTCTCTGTTTCAAAAACACGTAACTAATTCAGTACGGCATGTCTAGAGATTCTATACCTGTGACAGTAGTCAGTAAATGTTCTCTAAGATAAAAAATAAAAATAAAACGACGCGCTACGTAGGAATTATATGGATGGCATGAAAATCAGTAGCTGTGATTTACGTGCACGGACAAATAAATGAAAACAATTTCAGAAAAACTGGATAATTCACTCAAGAGAAAAAACTTCACAGATTGAGTAAATCAGTTACACCTTGGTCCATCTCTGTGCCGTTATCCAAGTACTTTAAAATGGATTAAAAACAGTATCGACCGCAATAGAACATTTTGATTTAAAAGGATTACCGGTTTCGATCAGAATGTGACTATCTTCGTGCTTGCCAAAACCTGCCTTGGCCAGGATGGTCGCCGGATCTCTCCGCAGTTGAGAATATTTGTAGTATTATGGGCAGGGCCCTCCATTCAGCTCGGTATTTTGACGATCTGACGCGTCAGTTGGACACGATATCACTCAAGAGAAGCCAAATGACTGGTAGCGTCAGTGCAAGAGGTGGAGCAACGTGTTATCAATTTGCTCGATTCGTGAAGCACTTTTTCCTGAATTAATCATCCAACATTTCAGTAATTGCCATCATTTATTTGATTGAGCATGTGCATCACATCTACCGATTTCCGTCCCATTCGGGGAATTCCTTCGTAGTGCGCCTTTTTTTTCCTTTTTTGTGTTGGGTAATGACTAGGGTGGCAAATTCAAAATTTTTGGCTAACCGAATCACTTATGCACATCGAATGATTTCAGATCTTTGGGAGAGATAAATGAGTGACCTACCGTACTTGTATTTTGTTTCTATTCATTCAGTAATGTCGAATGAATAACACCATCTATAAAAAATAAAGATTTCCTCGCATAAGAAGTTCCTTTAAGAATAAAATATAGTGCTGACCCACGGTCATCTCGTAGAGTTCTATTTGAGGAGATCGGAATTTAGACTAACTCTACATAGTATATTTGTTCCGTCATTAAGTTTATTGTAAACGTTTTTCAGTTCAAAAGGACCTATCAAGTGCCGGCCGCAGTGACCGAGCGGTTCTAGGCGCTACAGTCTGGAACCCCGCGACCGCTGCGGTCGCTGGTTCGAATTGTGCCTCGGGCATGGATGTTGTGATGTCCTTAGGTTGGTTAGGTTTAAGTAGTTCTAAGTTCTAGGGGACTGATGACCATAGCAGTTAAGTCCCATAGCGCTCAGAGCCATTTTTGACCTATCAAGTGCATAGTTACAATACCAGAAGATAAAATGACATTCATCAGCCTGTATTAACAATGTCTTTAGCACGTAAATGGATGCACGACGCTGGTACAAAAGTTTTTACCACGTACTTAAGGATGTAAAGGATGATATGAAGTATTTGCAGCGAGCAAAGTTACGTTTGATTGCAATATGTGTAATGTTTTGCCTTTGACAACTTCTACTATTCTGCAGATGGATTTCTATTTATGTAATATGGAAAAGGTATTGGGTAGAATTTATTAATTCACGCCTGGTTCCACCATACTCGTGCGGGACTGGGTGTGTGTGTTCTCTTTAGCACATAAATGGTGCTGTTCTCATCACTATTTCATCATCATCTAACTACAATTCTCGTAAGTAGCGTCACATGAAAATATTTGCACCAATCCGCCGAAAATGTCATATAGAACTCCCAGCCAATAATGCAATACGCACGTTTCACTTTGATTAATCGTACAAATGATAAATGGAACGTGAAACTAAGTGAGTCTTCAGATCACAATCTTTTCAGTAGGCCTGTAAATCCATATTCATCGCGAAAATCATGTGCAATTAATAGTGGCACATACTCCATGAGCCGTATACACGGCTGACCGTTGATGTCACCAGGTGTAATTGTTTAAGCTGAACAGGAGTTCCAGATTTCGAGAAGGTGGTTGGCGATTTTGAAATAGGTGACTATTAGTTTTCAATAGGACCTATGTGCGTCATATTTTTATTTCTTATATTCTTGGAGTTACGATTAAACCGTGCAAATGATCCATGAAAATAGAACTAACTCACTAGCCAAGTGACTGACGGTAAGTTATTTCCCCGCACATGCAATTATCGAGCCTGAGAACAGGTCCTCTCCAACATCTCAGCGCGTTTCTTCACTCGCCAGTTCCTCGACTTTCCTCTCGCCACTAACCAAATATGGCTGTAATCATTATGCCTGGTCCAAATCACTCAAATCATTTACCAAATCTCAGGTGGACACTTCTTCTTCTACCAGCCTGCACAACTTATTCTGCGTAGTATTGCCTTTTAATTTACGCGCACAGACTAGATCTTCCATGCCTTGCCGAGGCTCCATGGAGTTTTCATCACAGTGTGACGGGAGTAAATCATGAATACGTAACATTTCATACAAGAGGTTCGTTTCTGTATGCTGCTTCTAAGGATCCAAATGCACCAATTGGAAAAAGTATATGATATGCAGGCGGAAAGAAGTGAAGTATAAACCAGCATGAAAATGTGGTTACCCTCGAATATGTGTCGTCTTCAGGATTTGACGCTTTCTGTAAGTCGACAAAACTGCAGCACCAGAGTCACAATTACACAGTGTGAAACTGGTTGGAGTACCCTACAAAGTAACCGACAGGTTCTATACAAGGTTGTTAAGGGTCTGTTATGCTGGACGATCATTATGTGATTGTAGTAGGTTTACCACTTGCCTCTCGACGAAGGCTGGGCTTGGCTTATGTTTATGCCATTTTTCTGTGGGATGTAAGTTTCAACACGGATGTGTTAAAATTTAATAATGCTAGTCACACCTAAGAAGTAAAAGTTAATGCAACTTATGTAATGAATCCTGTAACAAGGTCACGTTTGCTGTTTCGTATCAACCATGTGTGTGGCGGGAACACGTTTACGAGGTGAAGTAATAAAGTTTTAAGTATCGTCTCCAGACGGAAAGCAACGCCCATGATGTTGGGTGACTATATTAATCCTCCTCTGTACATTCATCCTCGAATACGATACATTCCCCACAGCAACGCCTGATTGAGGGTAGACCTTTGCCACAAAAGTCTACAGTCTGGTTGTCCATGGAACGTATCATCTCAAACAAAAAGAAGTTTATTTTTTCTGCCGGCCAGAGTGGCCGAGCGGTTCTAGACGCTACAGTCTGGAGCCGGGGGACTGTTACGGTCGCAGGTTCGAATCCTGCCTCGGGCATGGATATGTGTGATGTCCTTATGTTAGTTAGGTTTAAGTAGTTCTAAGTTCTAGGGTACTGATGATCTCAAAAGTTAAGTCCCATAGTGCTCAAGGCCATTTTATTTTTTCTAGATTATAACTAAAAGTTTATGAACACCACTTATACATCTGCGGAAATTTCGCAGCTAATATTCACAAATACTACATTTTTAAACGCCTATTTCCCAAAAGGAAAGACTGGGAGACAGAAGAAAAAAGACGGAGTATACTAACAGACGGATACTATTTTGGGGATATTATCAACCGGTGAACGACAATATAGTATTATTCACGAGGTATATGAGTCATGAAGCTAACCCGTCGGTTTCAGTTTCGTGTTGCTAGTAAAGGGTTGCTAGTAAAGGGTTGGTGTCCGTCCTGGATGAGATAAGTTACATTTTGAATGCTGCGCGATTACTCTTTCTCAATAATTGATCTTGATCTCCCTCCCTCTTTACTTTACCTTTGGGAGAATCTGGCCCCATACGTCTTACTGGCTCGTACGATGCAAGTAAATATTCTGTAGCATCCCAACCTCTTACACTGTCTTTTTTCTAGCCATCGTCACATGAGACGAGCCGTGGAAAAAGCGCGAGCCAAGCTCTCCACTATTTATTTCCGGCGAGTCGCGACATGACAGGTGGATCAGCCTCTAAACGACACGTCCGCTGGGCACCGCCTCGCCGCTCTGCGGCGTCAGACCGGCCGAGCCGGTACATCATGGCGCGTGCTGCGTGGCGAGGAACCCCAGCTCGCCGCAAGGGCTTACACGTCACGCAGCGGCGCGCGCACAGCATCCTGGGAGATAGCCGGCCGGCCCACGTATTGCCCCCGGGTCCGCCTGCCCTGTCCACTTGGCCGCCACCATTGTACGGCCTAGCGGGTAACACAGACCACCTAGCAAACGTGCCACGTGTCCCGCGGTCTAGCTGACCTCCTGAATAAAGTACGGGCATTTAATTTCATATGGGACGAAAATTGAGAAAACGGATCTTGTCTATTTTCATAATCAATAATAATTCTTACATGGGTTAATTAGTGTAAAAGCAAACAACTTTGATAAAGCTATCCCATAAATGTTAAGTAGATTTCGAGATATAATTCGGTGAAGTTTGCGTTATTCTTGCAACACAAAGATTATCTTTGTGTAACCCAAGAACCTTAGATCAGATTTTTGTGAACTACGATTCCCTATGAGGCTGTACATTCGTGGATGACGGAGGAATATAACAATATCAGAATATTTCCTTAAAGTCAGTACCGCCATTAGACTGTTGTTAATTTACAATGTTACATTTACATTTACATCTACATAAATACTCCGCAATCCACCATACGGTGCGTGGCGGAGGGTACCTCGTACCACAACTAGCATCTTCTCTCCCTGTTCCACTCCCCAACAGAACGAGCGAAAAATGACTGCCTATATGCCTCTGTAGGAGCCCTAATCTCTCTTATCTTATCTTTGTGGTCTTTCCGCGAAATATAAGTTGACGGCAGTAAAATTGTACTGCAGTCAGCCTCAAATGCTGGTTCTCAAAATTTCCCCAGTAGTGATTCACGAAAAGAACGCCTCCTTTCCTCCAGAGACTCCCACCCGTATTCCTGAATCATTTCCGTAACCCTCGCGTGATGATCAGACCTACCAGTAACAAATCTAGCAGCCCGCCTCTGAATTGCTTCCATGTCTTCCCTCAATCCGACCTGATAGGGATCCCAAACGGTCGAGCAGTACTCAAGAATAGGTCACATTAGTGTTTTATAAGCGGTCTCCTTTACAGATGAACCACATCTTCCCAAAATTCTACCAATGAACCGAAGGCGACTATCCGCCTTCGCCACAACTGCCATTACATGCTTTTCCCACTTCATATCGATCTGCAATGTTACGCCCAAATATTTAATCGACGTGACTGCGTCAAGCGCAACACTACTAATGGAGTATTCAAACATTAAGGGATTCTTCTTCTTATTCATATGCATTAATTTACATTTAACTATATTTAGAGTTAGCTGCCAATCTTTACACGAATCACAAATCCTGTCGAATTCATCTTGTATCCTCCTACAGTCACTCAAGGAATACACCTTCCCCTACACCACAGCATCATCAGCAAACTGACGCACATTGCTATCCACCCTATCCAAAAGATAATATATGTAGATAGAAAACAACAGCGTACCTACCACACTTCCCTGGGGCACTCCAGATGATACCCTCACCTCCGATGAACACTCACCATCGAGGACAACGTACTGGGTTCCATTGCTTAAGAAGTCTCCGAGCCATTCACATATTTGGGAACCAATCCCATATGCTCGTACCTTAGTTAGGAGACTGTGTAAGTAGGCTGTTTATGTTTTCTGTATGTAAGTAGGCTGTTTATGTTTTCTCTATGTAAGTAGGCTGTTTATGTTTTCTCTATGTAAGTAGGCTGTTTATGTTTTCTTATTGGCAACGTTACGTAGCGCTCAATATGAAAATCACTGGCTGTGCTGTGTGCAGTCTGTGGCTAGTTTGCATTGTTGTCTGCCATTGTAGTGTTGGGCAGCGGCAGCTGGCTGTGAACAGCGCGTAACGTTGCGCAGTTGGAGGTGAGCCGCCAGCAGTGGTGGATGTGGGGAGAGAGATGGCGGAGGTTTGCAGTTTGTCATGAACTGATATATATATATATATTATGATTTGTGATGATATTAAGGTAAATACATTGTTTGCTCTCTATTAATATCTTTCATTTGCTAACTACCCCTATCAGTAGTTAGTGCCTTCAGTAGTTTGAATCTTTTATTTAGCTGGCAGTAGTGGCGCTCGCTGTATTGCAGTAGCTTGAGCAGCGAAGATTTTTGTGAGGTAAGTGATTTGTGAAAGGTATAGTTTAATGTTTGTCAGGGCCATTCTTTAGTAGGGAGTTTTGAAAGTCAGATTGCGTTGCGCTAAAAATATTGTGTGTCAGTTTAAGCACAGTCGTATATAATTGTTCAAAGGGGACGTTTCATATGTCGACCCTTAGCCTAGGATACCTCACTGGAATCTTCTGATTTTTCTTGTAGTTTGTGTATTTAGTGTAGCTTTTGTTTATTGCTAGCGCGTAATTGTAGAGAGAATCTCCTTTGTAGTTGTAGCCTTTCATTGTTGTACAGTAAAACAGTTGTGGCATGCATATAGATTTGCACCAAGTATTTCGCAGCTGTAATTAACAAGATATTATTTTCAGTGTTATGTTAATGTGTTCTCTTATTTTTGCTCTTCAAATTGTGTTTTTCTGTGTTGTCGTGTGAAATACTGTGACAATAATGGCGTGTGAAAAACGTAATACTAGGCTCCAAAGTAAACTGAGAAATGACAGTGAAAATGAGAGCAGTGTGTTAGCGCCACCGAGTTATGAATTAACTGATGTTCAAAGTAGTAATTTGGTAATTGTGCATAGGGAAATGGAGCGGGCGGCAAACAATGGCGTGGACAGTGAAACAATTAGTGAAGAGGGAAGCATTATCGATCGATCGGTCGGCAACAGCTCGCCTCAGGAATCCGAAATGACAGGACACAATTTCGCAAATACTGTAGATTCAGGTTTTGGGTCATCACCGTTTTCTCAAATAAGTCAAGACACATTTTCTGCTTGTCAAAATGTGAATGTTGTCGGTGCAAATGCACTGCCGAAAAGCGTAGAGAAACAGATTCCAGACACTAATACATTATTATTGCAATTAATGCAACAAATGGGACAAAAGCTTGAAAAGTTAGACACAATGGAACAACACCAGAGACAAACACAGCAACAGTTAGACACAGTGGAACAAAATCTCAAAAAGTTAGACACAGTGGAACAAAATCTCAAAAAGTTAGACACTACACTTGAACAAACACGTGAAGATTTAACCACTGAGTTACATAACATCGAATCGAAATGTCAAAAAGTCTGTAATGACGTAAAAACACAAATTTGTGAGCATTTTCAACCTATTTTTTCGCGGCATGAAAATGCATTACAGAATCACGAAGCAGCCATAAAAGAGCTGCAAACCATTGTTCATGAAAATCTTGAGACCTTGTGGGCTAAATTTGACTCAGTTGCATCTACCGATTCGGTTACGCAACTTGCAAAAGCTCAGGAAAACTTAAAGGACAAAGTAGATACTCTGAAACTTGGTTCAGAAAAACACGCTGAGGAAATAAGTACACTATCAGAGAAAGTAGCCGAACTTTCGGATCAATTCACTAACTTATCTACAAAGGTAGATGATGATCTGAATGACACAAGACCCGTAGCCTTCACTGACACAGAAGAGTATGAACAAATAAGAAAATTCAAACAAAATCAGAATCAAATTAATACACAACACCAAAGAGAAATCCGGGAAGTACAAGATCAGCTGACACAGGTAATACAAGAATTACGTATTTCAGAGGACACTCGCGCTCCAACACGGGAAGAGGGACTTAGAAACACGGAAAAGCTGCAAAATAATAACACAGGGCATTTCGGAAGTAATGAAAGAAATTGGGAATGTGCACCGAATTTTGAGATGGAACGGCCGACACGACCTAACAATGACCGATATGCGACTCGCCGTCATGATGATTTTGACTATAAGCTGTTCATTACTACACGTAAATTCAAAACATTTAAGAATTCTGGCAACGACATTCATCCACAAGCATGGCTCCATCAATTCTCTCATTGTTTTCCTCCCAACTGGTCGTTAGAACACAGATTAGAATTTATGTGTGGCTACTTGGAGAATGAACCAGCTGTAAGAATGCGATCGGTCATTCACGATTGCCACAGTGAAGGAGAATTTTACCATGCCTTCCTCTCAGCATATTGGTCTCAAGCCACACAAGACCGCGTAAAACATGGCATCATAATGATGAAACATTTCGAACAATCTGAATTTTCCAGTCTTGTGAAATATTTTGAAGACATGTTGCACAAGAATCAGTACCTGTCAAACCCATACAGCCCCTCAGAACTCATCCGCATTTGCTTAATCAAATTACCTGAACATTTACGACACATTATTTTGGCAGGGCGTTGCAAAGACGACATTGAAGCATTTCAGGGACTGTTACAAGAATTAGAAATTGACACTGACAATCGCGGAACGCGAAACCAGGAACACAGCAATTACAGGTCACATCCGTCGCAATTCCGCGATGAAAGAAGTAATAACTTTACACGACAAGGCTATTCTCACAACACAAATCGTGACCAAAACAGACACCACCCGTATGACAACCGTTGGCAGAGTAGTAATAACTACAGGGAAAGATCACCTCTCCGTGGTAATGACTATCACAGAGACAATAAGAGAAACAGACAATATGGGAACCAAAATAAATACTATCAAGGGAGACAGAATAACTTTAGACGCAACGGACCAGCGCGCAGTTACGATTCAGGGAGAAATTCTCCACCATGTGACCGACAAGAAAGAAACTATGGAATCTACCGACATGACGACAGACGATATGATCGTAACGACAGACCTGAATTGCATCAGAACTGGCGGGATTCAAACAGAGCAGGGCCCTCTCGTCACGGTGAATTTGTAGAAGTTAGGTCTCCAAATCCCAATAACGACGCGCGCCAACAAAGAGACAATAGGCAATGACTCATACCGCAGGCAGCCACAAAACGCACGTATGAAACTAACGACGCAGCTGCCGTAGCTAGTAATTACGTAAAAATGGAAGACATTAGGGACATTTTACTCCAAGAACACGACGTAAAACATAATAACATTGCATATCCTGTGATTCACATTACAGTAAATGACGTAAAATTTACGGCAGTACTTGACTCTGGCAGTCCCATTTCAGTAATCAGTGAAACAGCCTTTAGCAAATGCAACAAATCGAACGATTGCCCCACACTTCCGTTACGTAAGATTAAATTACAAGGTGCAATCTTTGGAAAAAGTGTAGATGTACGCCAACAAACCAATTTAGAATTCTTTTGTCAAAGCCACAGCTTCTCTATGAACTTTCTCATTGTTCCATTATTGTCGACGGAAATTATATTGGGAGTAGACTTTTTGAATGAATACAAAGCAATCTTAAACTTTCACGATGCTGAAATAAGTTTAGAAAAAGAAGGTAAGTCAATAGCTTTGAAATTTGAAGATTGGCTCTCAAACCATGACGAGGAAATTAATCGGCTTTACCTTCTGTTAGACAACAGTTCGGACTTTTCTACGGAACTAGACACTAACAATCACTCTGCAAGTACTGACAGGGATGATATCGACGGCGCATTTGACACTAATAAGTTAATTCAGAATAAAATTCAAACAATTGAGAATTGTAATGACAATGATAGGCAAGACCTTTTTGAGATTTTACAAGCACATTCCACAGTTTTTACTCACAAAACAGGAACAATCAAGGGATTTCAATACCAATTTCGTGTTCGTGAGCATACTAAATTTTGTGTTAGACCATATGTAATTCCAGCACATTATAGGGACCGTGTTAGAACAGAAATACAATCTATGCTTGACGAGGGCATTATTGAGCCTGCAGTAAGCTCATACAACAATCCATTACATGTTGTTGAAAAGAAAAATGGATCGATCAGACTTGTCTTAGATTCGAGACAAATCAATACTATCATTATTCCTGAAACAGACAGGCCGCAGACGATAGAAGAACTTCTTCAAAATTTTAATGGTGTAAAAGTGTTGTCTTCCATTGATCTCAGATCCAGCTTTTATCAGATCGAACTTCATCCAGAATGTAGAAAATACACAGCTTTCCTTTGTTTCGGCGTTTGTTATCAGTTTCGGAAACTTCCTTTTGGTTTGAACATTTCTTCGGCAGCATTCATTCGTGGGTTAAATTCCATATTACCTGAGTTCTTAAAACGTCACATCACCTTGTATGTGGACGATATTCTGATAGCAGAAGCTTCATGGGAACAACATAATCGCATCATCAACAGTTTGTTACGTATTTTTGCAGAATCTGGAATTACAGTTAACTTGGAAAAGTCTGAATTCGGTAGGACAAAGGTGAAGTTTTTGGGACATATTATTTCTTCTGAAGGCATTCAGCCGGATCCTGAAAAGTTAGAAGCAATCAGAGCCATTCCAGTGCCATCCACAAAAAGACAAGTCCGCAGTTTTCTAGGTCTCGTAAATTTTTACCGTCGTTTTCTGAATATGCAAATTCTAGCTACACCAAAACTTTGTTCTCTCACTGGAAAAAATACTATTTGGAACTGGGACGAACAAGCACAGTTGGAATTCAATTCTTTGAAAGAAGCGTTACTTCACGCGCCAATCTTAGCTCATCCAGATCTGTCACAAGATTTCTGCCTTAGCACGGATTCTTCTAAAGTCGGTCTTGGTGCCCATTTATTTCAAGAAGCCATAGAAAATGACACTACCATTCAGAAAACCATTGCTTTTGCTAGCTGAGTGCTAACAAAATCTGAAAAAAATTATTCCGTTACTGAATTAGAAGCTTTAGCTATCGTTTGGGCATTTAACAAATTCCGTTTCTTTCTTTCTGGTAAGCACGTAAAAGTATACAGTGATCATCGTGCATTACAATTTCTTATGTCTTCAAAATTAAATCATGACAGGTTAAAACGTTGGGCATTGTTTCTGCAAGAATTCCGCTTCACAATAGTCTACATTCCCGGCAAGGAGAACATTGTTGCGGACGCACTGTCACGCGCACCGGCTGGGCTTGAGAAAAGTACCACAGAAGGCAACCTCGAGAAAAATTTCAGTATTCTTTACATTCAGAAAGTCGCCTTTGAAAACTTCATCACCACATCTTTAAAGGACATTGCTCATGAACAAGATAAAGATCCGATTTGGAAAGACATCAAGAGCAAATGGCATGAAAGGACACACACACAGATTCGGCATTATTATCTGGTTAGAAACAACATACTGTTCAAACGCTGCACTGTTGATGACAAGCTATGGGTACTTTGCATTCCTGACGATTTTGTTAATAAGCTCATTTGGTACATTCATTTCAGCTACGCACATTTTGGTCCACGAAAATGTTATCATATTCTTCGAACGACTTGTTATTTTAACAATATGGAAAAGCGAATTCGAAGAGTCTTGTCTATTTGTAAACTTTGTCAAAAGGCGAAACCATCTACTGTCTCACATCGTGCTCCGTTGTTTCCTATCATTCCTTCTAAATTAAAAGAATTTGCTGCTGTTGATCTCTTGGGACCGCTTGTCAGAACATCTAATGGATTTTCGTACGTTCTAGTCGCTGTTGAACTTACTTCAAAATTTGTTTCTTTCACACCGTTACGTAAAGCCACTGGACGGTCTGTATCCAACGCCTTTGTTAAAAATTTCTTACGTGAAGTTGGACACGTTAGTAAAGTCATTTCAGATAACGGACCGCAATTCAGATCTGCTGTTTGGTCACGCATGCTTCGCAACCATAAAATCAAACCTGTTTTTATTTCATTGTACTCACCACATTGTAACCCGTCTGAACGGATTATGAAAGAAATCAATAAGCTTTGTAGACTTTATTGTCACAGAAAGCATCAGCATTGGGACAGATATTTACACTTATTTCAAAACGTGCTGAATGAAATGCCTCACGACTCCACTGCTTTACCACCTACTCTTGTACTGAAGAATGAAGAACCACCGAACAGAATCAGAGAGCTTGTACCTTTCCCGAATACACGTAAACTTCGACACAAAGACATAATTGATTTGGCTCTTAAAAATATAAAATCTGCAGCAGACAAAAGGAGAAAACTACACGGTAAAGCAAATGCAAAGAAGTTGTATATTGGTCAGAAAGTTCTCATTAAAGCTCATTCATTGTCACATAAGAAGAAACACTTGAGTCACAAATTCTTTCTAGTTTACAATGGACCTTACAGAATCCGACGTATACCACATGATAATTGCGTTGAAGTTGAAACTCTGCGTACTAGGAAGAGTAAAGGTTTACACCACATTTCTCATGTAAAACCATTTATTGACAGATAATCTGCCTTTTAACTTTGTCTTTGCCATAAAACGTTTCACTTCACGTTACTAGTATGCTTTAGAAACTGTTACCATGCAACAATGTTTGAAGTTCAATATCCAGCCAAGAACCAAGAGAAATTATTTAAACAGAAATTACGAATGCATTGTTATTGCGAACAGACGACACAGTGTAATTGTGTGTGTACATTCTTGCTTGTTAGTTGTACGATTAGAACATTTACCAGTACTGCTAATGAGATTTTAATGCAACATTTTGGTTTACTTGAAAATACATTCCGGATTTAAAGTACTTTCTGAGAGATACCAGATGACACAGAGGTTAGTTTATGTGACAGCTACACGATTTTTATCACGACGCTACTAATGAGTGACAATTTACAATGTTGCTTTTGCAGTGTATCTGTTTTATATCTGCACAGTTTTCTGAATTCTTCTAGGAAGAAAAACATGTTTTAGTAGTAACTTTTGTGGTATAGCAACAATGAGACAGCCTTTTTCGTGGCATAACAATACGTTACTGTACAGTACTTTCCTCATCACGGCAATAAGCGTAATAACTAAGATATCTATACGTAAAGCATTTCACTTTTGTGTATCATGAGGTAAGTACATTGACTTTAGCAGAACTTTGCTTACAGAGGACGATAACTACGACAGTTCCACAGAATTATCTTACAGCAAGACGCGCATTTAGCGCTACAGGACACGCATTTGAGTGATTAATCTTATACTTAAAACACTTATTTTCAAAGATTTTTTAATTACAAAGAAAGTTTTCCGTGATACATTTCATTCCATTGCTGTAATTTGTAACACCTGAGGGTATAATTACGTTTATCCTCAGGGGGTACACGCCTACTTTGTGTACCATGTGTGTGGCAACCACAAGGAACCCTAGCTAATATGGTATTTGCTTATACAACTTTACACATCGGTACCATATTTCTCTAACACACAAATTACACAGCTATCTGATTATTTAACTGAGAGATAAACATGTTTTTTACTACATCAGTGACAGATGTTTACGCAATTATACAGTTGGATAACTTCACACTTATGAAACTGTATTTTGTCTGTACTTTGTAAACTGTTCATATTTTTTCGGAATCATTGTGATACTATGAGAGCTTTGAATGATGTATTTGGTATGAGATCATGATTTTTAAAGTACGTTTGAGGCAGCTGACACTTTTGACATGAGCAGAGAATTTTTTTAGGCTTAGAAATTATTGGAGGAAGTTACGACGATTTTGAGATTTGACTGAGGTGTTATGATGTTATTATTACGACGACGATGTGTATTATGTTGTTGAGGAATGTTTATTATGCTACGTATTTCTCATGATGAAATATTGAAGAATTGTCGACGAATATGTATATGTATAATGAGGTAAGGAATAATGAGTAGTGTTTAGGGACTCTGATTTATGAAAAGGATGTTGGAAACCAAGAAACGTACTTTAAGAGTTATGAAATGTGTGTGTATATTCGTGAATGTATTACAATGCAGACGAAAATTTTTTTTGGACACTGTTATATCAATAGCATTTTGTTTCTACAGATTTGTAACGCAAATTCTTGACCTGTGAAGTATTTTTATGTGAGACTGTCACTTTAGCGAAAATTGCTGTCGTAAATATTTCCGTACGAAAGTTAAGTGACCACCTGCACGTAATGCGTCGCGGGCACCCAGCTGTGTCAGACGCCTGGAGAAAAAGTCATTAGCGCGTGCCTTTCAGAGCACAGGAAAAAAAAAAAAAGAAAGGGAAGGCCATTATCCTGGCCATTGTCATTCCTTTAGAGAAAGCATCGCAAAAACGACACGGTCGAACTTGAAAACATATGATTACACTAGCTCTTAATTTACGATATTTACTGAAATGCCTAATAAAATGACAAGAAATATTTTTACATCTGCACACCTGATTATGACAAGCGTCTTTCTATGAGAGTTGAGAGAATTTCTACTAACTTACGAAATGTCACATGACTACTGAATGATATTTTTATGCTTTGCTTTTCATAGTTGCTTATTTCATTTGACATCTGTTTTCCAGCTGTGTTGCAGCATTGCTTTTATAAAATAAAATGCATTTGCTAATGTGAACTCTTTCTGTCAACAGATCTATTAAATAATTATTTTATGATCCACATTCCTTAAAAAAAAGGAGCACTTGGAAAGGAAAGAACAATAAGAAGGAACTAATAACAGTAACACATAATTTTCTTTTCAAGTACTTGGTAATTTCTTTTGTAGAATAAATTGTGATGCATCACTCTAATGTTAAGATGTGACATAGGTATTAGACATGGCCATTTTAGTGTAATATTTTTTCTGCTTGCGCTATGTCATGTTTAGGTATAAGTTGCTGCTGTTTGCCAGGCATAGTGTTATTGAATTTGACTTTTGCTCATTTATGCTGCTAGCTTTGCCAATTTGCATTTTTTTGCATTGCTGTTTGTGTTGATTTGTTATGTGATGCTGCATTGCCTCGTCCCTTAGTTTAGCATCTGAGCTCAGTAGATTTAAGTTAGCTTAAGAGGGGGTAGCCTCTAAGAGAATGAGTTGCGATGAATTGGAAGAAATGCATTGAAAAAACAGGTTTAGGTAGGATTTTCTTGGAAATAAATGTTGAGGTAAGAAATGTGTGAACATATAAATACAGAAAGCATGCTTAGTTAGAATTTTTTTTGGTGGAAACAAAGGATGAAATAAGTGGAAAGATATATGAAGTTTTGGGTTGGACTGCAGTACCAAATGTTACACTGAAAACGAACCCTGTCCTTTCCTATTGGTGTTATCCCACTATGTGTTTGTGTACCCTTGAGTATTTGTTTTCTTCCTGTCTCTGTGTACTGTTTCATAGAATTTTTTTCTCTTCTAATACTAAGCTATATTCACTATGAGGAGGAATACTGTTATCCTCAAATATAAGTTGCATTAATAATATGTTATTTTCTTTGTAAAGTTGTTTACAATTCTGTTCTGTTTCAATGTTCATGTGTGAAATTAATGTTTCGAAAACTATTCTCATTATTTTATGTATGTACTTATGTCACTATTTTTGTAACACTCATGTATATGTTTATTTCTATTCTTT
Organism: Schistocerca piceifrons; assembly: GCF_021461385.2. Lineage (NCBI taxonomy): Eukaryota > Metazoa > Arthropoda > Insecta > Orthoptera > Acrididae > Schistocerca > Schistocerca piceifrons. The sequence goes on along the minus strand of NC_060144.1, from coordinate 359,178,536 downwards.
TGTAAAGCCTGTACTACAAATGTTATCTGTATTATTATGTTTTTAATGATGTATTTTGTACCTTTGTAATTGTATTCTTATGTTATAAAATTGTAATTGTCACCAGTTCATGACATTATTAACTTGTTAGTTACATTTCACTGCACACGTTTCTGTTGGTCATAGTATGTGGACAATATATGAGAAGTAGGGACTGTTAGTGTTTGCACGTGTGTTGGTAATTCAGCAAGGGACTGGATAACAGCATTGCTGGTTCTAAGGACAATTAAAAGAAAAACTTTCTGAGTGCACAAGTGGTGGTTTATGGACTTGCTATATTCTCTGCAAGAATCTTCGATGGTGATTGTGCACCTGCACAGTCGCAACGGATGGCTGCTGGCCGTCTCTACCAGGACTACAGTGGGTCTGCACCTCTGGTGGCCCACCAATACCATTATCTCTACAAGGACTACAGTGGGTCTGCATCTATGATGACCTACCAACGCCATTATTTCTACAAGGACTGCAGTGGGTCTGCACCTCTGGTGGCCCACCAATACCACAATCTCTACCAGGACTCCAGTGGGTCTGCTCTGTGATGACCTACCTAACAATATTCTTCAAAACGTCGAATGAACTCTGCTGTGGGTTTGCTCTGTTGTGGCCCATTACCTGTCAGCATGTCAAGAGTCAGCACTGTCTTTCCGTTGGAAGGACAACACTACTTCTTCAAGACTGCATGGAAATCCACTACTTCTGTGTGCATTGTCTTTTACTGCTCAGACTTTGAGAAAAGAAACGGCAGTTTCACTGTGATGAATGATCAAGACTGTCTTTATAGACTGTGAGAAAATTTTAGCTTTTGACCAACATTGTATCAATAAGTGTGTGCATTTTATATCTTTGTTACTGTAATTGTGAAAAATTTTTGTCAAATCTGTATTGGCCAGTGCCCAACACCATTTGTAAAAATTTTTTTGTGGGGAGCATGGGGGCTATGTAAGTAGGCTGTTTATGTTTTCTGTATGTAAGTAGGCTGTTTATGTTTTCTCTATGTAAGTAGGCTGTTTATGTTTTCTCTATGTAAGTAGGCTGTTTATGTTTTCTTATTGGCAACGTTACGTAGCGCTCAATATGAAAATCACTGGCTGTGCTGTGTGCAGTCTGTGGCTAGTTTGCATTGTTGTCTGCCATTGTAGTGTTGGGCAGCGGCAGCTGGCTGTGAACAGCGCGTAACGTTGCGCAGTTGGAGGTGAGCCGCCAGCAGTGGTGGATGTGGGGAGAGAGATGGCGGAGGTTTGCAGTTTGTCATGAACTGATATATATATATTATGATTTGTGATGATATTAAGGTAAATACATTGTTTGCTCTCTATTAATATCTTTCATTTGCTAACTACCCCTATCAGTAGTTAGTGCCTTCAGTAGTTTGAATCTTTTATTTAGCTGGCAGTAGTGGCGCTCGCTGTATTGCAGTAGCTTGAGCAGCGAAGATTTTTGTGAGGTAAGTGATTTGTGAAAGGTATAGTTTAATGTTTGTCAGGGCCATTCTTTAGTAGGGAGTTTTGAAAGTCAGATTGCGTTGCGCTAAAAATATTGTGTGTCAGTTTAAGGACAGTCATGTATAATTGTTCTAAGGGGACGTTTCAACTGCAGTGAGGCACCTAGTCAAACACTTTCCGGGAGTCAAGGAATATGGCATCCGTCTGATACCCTTCATGCATGGTTCGCAAGATATCATGTGAAAAAAGGGCGAGTTGCGTTTCGCAGGAGCGGTGCTTTCTAAAGCCGTGCTGATGCATGGACAGCAACTTCTCTGTCTCAAGGAAATTCATTATATTCGAACTGAGAATATCTTCGAGAATCCTGCAACAAACCGATGTTAAGGATATTCGTCTGTAATTTTAAGGATCCGTCCTTCTACCCTTCTTATATACAGGTGTCATCTGCGGCTTTTTTCCAGTCGCTCGGGACCTTACGTTGGGCAAGAGAATCGCGATAAATGCAAGATAAGTAAGAAGCCAATGCAGTAGAGTACTCTCTGCAAAACCGAATTGGAATCCCATCAGGACCTGGCGATTTATTTATTTTCAACCCATTCAGCTGCTTCACAACCCCAGAGATGGCTATCACTATGTCCTGCATACAATCATGATTTCGGCTTCAAAGTGCCATTATCAAGTGTTTCAAGTGTTATAAATTACCTTAGATGGCATAATGTCGTATTAAAATACACTATTAGACACATTGTCCAAGCGTAGATATTTCTGGCACAGAGTATACCATCTTGACTAATTGATAGTTGGCTAAGTGTCAAATTGTCTTAAAATAAATATCAGAATAATAATTAATACGGTATTTAAAACATTTTATCTATGTATTAAGCGTAATCAAAATTATCATAAAGATTAAACTTACTTTGACTTGTACCTCTTTTCATTACACGTTGATTTCTGTTTGAAGTTTTACGGTGTTCCTTGTCTGAAGTGTGCCGTATTACACTGAGTTGACACAACCCGTAGAATAGCAATATGTACACATACAGATGGCAGTAGTATAGCATACACAAGGTATTAATTGGCAGAGCATTGGCGAAGCTGTTTTCTGTATTTATCTGATTCATGTGAAAAGATTTGCGCCGCTATTATGGCTCCACAAATGGAATTAACAGACTCTGAACTCGGAATGCTGTATTCATCGTTTTGTTTTGCTACTCCTTGTATTGGCCGTGTTTGCAGTTAAAATTGTGATTGTGGCTGGGACACACAAGAAACCACATTGGTGAAGTGCAAAGTGTTTTTACTACGTTATTTGCGGAAAATACTTGTTATAGTTACGTGTGCATCGCAACACCTCAGTATGATACGGGGAATGAAAGTGCTTGCCACACGAAAACGTAAGTAAAATCGAATATAGACGCGACAAAATGGCTCTGAGCACTATGAGACTTAACAGCTGTGGTCATCAGTCCCCTAGAACTTAGATCTACTTAAACCTAACTAACCTAAGGACATCACACATCCATGCCCGAGGCAGGATTCGAACCTGCGACCGTAGCAGTCGCGCGGTTCCGGACTGCGCGCCTAGAACCGCGAGACCACCGCGGCCGGCTAGACGCGACAACATCGAAGCAAACTAAATTACATTCTAGAAGATAGGTTAACACCCAGCAAAAAACTCTTTCATCAACATCGTTTGGTTGCAGATGACAAGCTACCTGTGGTAATTAACATACAAGTGATCCAGAAAATTCATGCACACCAAATGTAAAGGTAGTTACAAAATGAAACGATCTGTTGTTTCAACTAAGATGCACATAATGCTATAATCATTTAACAAAAATGTTCACATTGCAGAATAAATAAAAATGAAAACCCACTGATGACGGCACAGTGGTGCCGAAACGTGTTTGTGTGCTGAGAGAAACCGGTGTTTTGCATAACTGGGGGACCTCACATCCAACAATCGGAATGATATTTGAGATAGACACATGGCACATTTCATTTCGAAAATCGTTAGGGGATCGAATATTCCAAAAGCCCCCGTGTAGAGAGTGTGCCGAGAATACCAAATTTCAAACATTATCTTTCACCAATTACAACACAATGGTCGACAGCCTTCACTCATCCATCGAGAACAGTGAAGTTACCTTGAAGTTGTCAGTGTTAACAAACAAGCAACACTGCGTGAAATAACCACAGAAATCAACGTGGGACTTACGGCGACCGTATCCCTTAGGACAGTGCGGCGAAAATGGCGTTAATAGGCTATGCCAGCAGACGACCGCCACGAGTACCTTTGCTAACAGCGCGACATCGCCTAAATCACCTCTTCTGGACCACATAGATTGGGCCCTAGACGACTGTGAAACCGTGACCAGGTCAGATTTGTCCCGTTTCAAGTTGGTGAGAGCTGATGGTTGATTTCGAGTCTGGCGCAGACCCCACGAAGCGATTGATCCAAGTTATCAAGTATAAGTTATCACTGTATAAGCTGGTGGTGGCTATATATTGGTGTGGCCTGTGTTTACATGGAGTGGACCGGGTTCTCTGGTCCAACTGAACCGTTCATTCACTGGAAATCGTAATCTTCGGCTATACGGAGACTATCTGCAGCTATTCATGGACTTCATATTCCCAAACAACGATAACATGCCACCAGGTCACAGTTGTTATTGAACTGCTTTCATGAACATTCTGGACAGTTCGAGAGAATGATTTGTCCACCCTTATCGTTCAACGTGGTTCCCATCGTACATTTATAGGACATAATCGAGAGGAATAGAAAGGTCCGTTGGTGCACAACATACTGTGCGACGTGCCGGGGCTAGCAGTGTATTTAACACTAAGTTCTTCTAGAATCGTCATATGGCAAATGATGCTCCAAGCCCCCCCTTTTCTGACTCCGACTTTTGCTGTTGCACGTAGATTACGAAGAAACGCGAACTGAGTGTAATCGACCCTGAAAGTGGAGTAGAAAAGAGTTATGCACCTGGAATAATTTAATTGGATAGAAATTAATTAGATAAAGGAAAGTTTCATTAACGTACTTAGAAATGAAAGGGTTGCTCTACAGATTAACAGAATGAAAGTTCTGTCCAAAATAACAATTTGATTTATTATGACTAAACTCAAAATAATAAACAAACCACATGATACTTTTACAATACATCAAATTGGATGCTCAAATAAATGCTGTGAAGGTGAAGTTGCGCATAAACTGGACCTCTCAACTGCACCGACAATACTTTCGGAATTATGGACAGCTGTACAGACAGCGTGGCTCAGTATTTCTGGAGGGACTCCCAGCTACTTGTTGAGCCATTGCCACGACGAGCTGCTGCATTACGTCGGCTAAAAATAGGGTCGACACGGTATTAGAAGGTATCCAATGACATCTGTCTGTAATTAAGCTCACGGTTTAATTACGCTACTGGCCATTAAAATTGCTACACCAAGAAGAATTGCAGATGATGAACGGGTATTCATTGGACAAATACATTATACTACAACTGACATTTGATTACATTTTCACGCAATTTGGGTGCATAGAGCCTGACGAATCAGTACCCAGAACAACCACCTCTGGCCGTAATAACGACCTGGGCATCGAGTCAAACACAGAATGTATGGCGTGTACAGGTACAGCTGCCCATGCAGCTTCAACACGATACCACAGTTCATCAAGAGTAGTGACTGGCGTATTGTGATAAGCCAGTTGCTCGTCCACCATTGACCACACGTTTTCAATTGGTGAGACATCTGGTGAATGCGCTGGCCAGGGCAGCAGTCGAACATTTTCTATATCCAGAAAGGCCTGTATAGGACCTGCAACAGACGGTCGTGCATTATCCTGCTGAAATGTAGGCTTTCGCAGGGATCGACTGAAGGATAGAGCCACGGGTCGTAACACATCTGAAATGTAGCGTCCACTGTTCAAAGTTCCATCAATGCGATCAAATGGTGACCGAGACGTGTAACCAATGGCACCCCATACCATCACGCCGGGTGATACGCCAGTATGGCGATGACGAATACACGCTTCCAATGTGCCTTCACCGCGATGTCGCCAAACATGGATGCTACCATCATGATGCTGTAAACAGAACCTGGATTCATCCCAAAAAATTACGTTATGCCATTCGTGCACCCAGGTTCGTCGTTGAGTACACAATCGCAGTTGCTCCTGTCTGTGATACAGCGTCAAGGGTAACCGCAGCCATTGTCTCCGAGCTGACAGTCCGTGCTGCTGCAAACGTCGTCGAACTGTTCGTTCAGATGGTTGTTGTCTTACAAACGTCCCCATCTGTTGACTCAGGGATCGAGACGTGGCTGCAACATCCATGTGGATGAGATGCCTGTCATCTTGACTGCTGGTGATACGAGGCCGTTCGGATCCAGCACGGCGATCCGTATTACCCTCCTGAACCCACTGATTCCATATTCTGCTAACAGTCATTGGATCTCGACCAACGCGAGCAGCAATGTCGCGATACGATGAACCGCAATTACGATAGGCTACAATCCGACCTTTATCAAAGTCGGAAACGTGTTGGTACGCATTTCTCCTCCTTACACGAGGCATCACAACAACGTTGCACCAGGCAACGCCGGTCAAATGCTGTTTGTGTATTAGAAATCGGCTGGAAACTTTCCTCATGTGAGCACGTTGTAGGTGTCGCCACCGGCGCCAACCTTGTGTGAATGCTCTGAAAAGCTAATCATTTGCATATCACAGCATCTTCTTCCTGTCGGTTAAATGTCGCGTCTGTAGCACGTCAACTTCGTGGTGTAGCCATTTTAATGGCCAGTAGTGTAGGTTCTCATGAGCGTCTTTGAAACAAACGTCACGATCCAGGGTGTTAGTGTTGTTTTTATTTACTTCTTATTTTTGCTACAGTTCTCCAGTCAAGGTACCACGAAAAAGGTTCAGTAATATTGTTTCTACATCAAATGTTCAAATATCTATGAATTACTAAGGGGCCAAACTGCTGAGCTTCGTCCCCTAAGCTTACACATACTTGAACTATATTAAACTAACTTATGCCAAGAACAACACACTCACGCATGCCCGAGGGAAGACTCGAATCTCTGGCGGGAGGGGCCGCGCAGTCCGTGCTTGGCGCTTATAACCGTGCGCCCACTCCGCGCGCCATTTCCACATCAAATGCTGGACAAAATTATTCCATTTCAAATTGTAAGTTTTTACGTTGGGCGTTCTATAAGAAAAGCAAAACTCTTTTTTTCTGAAATCGGGTTGGTTTTATTCAGGATTCCAATCGAATACGTTATTTTACCCCAATTTTTGTTTACAAATCCCTATTTTTCAACATAATCTCAATTCAATGAGAGGGTCTTACGTCATCACACCGGGAGGGCCTATATGCCAGCTTGGTACTGTTCTCCTGCTCGTAGACAATGTCTTGCTTCCTCAATAAGCTTCCCATCGTCCACGTACTGTGTCCGCGGAGTGCATCTTTTATTGGACCAGAGTCGGAAGCTATGGGATCCTGGCCATGGGTGGATGAAGAAGAACATTCCAGTGAAGTTCTGTGACCTTCTCTCGGATATGCAGAGTTGTATAATGCATTGAGAAGGAAAATTTCCTTTAAAGTTTTATGTCAGTGAACTGGCTTAAGTCGTTTCTTCAATTTCCTGAAGATGGCACAGTTTATTTAAGATTCGATCGCTGCACCAACGAGAGAGGACATCAAACAGGCTAGCCCCTCCAGATATGTACAGCGCTGCCATTCATCGAAAATTCATGACACAATAGGAGGTAGAGTGGAAATATTCAACCATGTCTTACAACAAATTCCGCACATTTTTAATGGAAATTGTCCGAAAAAAACTGTGTTGCGTCACTTACTGCGCCCCCACCTCTCCCGGTGGATACAATTGATGGATAGTAGATAGTGTCGGAAGTTCCATGCGGCTTTTCGCGGACGATGCTGTAGTATACAGAGAAGTTGCAGCATTATAAAATTGTAGCGAAATGCAGGAAGATCTGCAGCGGATAGGCACTTGGTGCAGGGAGTGGCAACTGACCCATAACATAGACAAATGTAATTTATTGCGATACATAGAAAGAAGGATCCTTTCTTGTATAATTATGTGATGGCGGAACAAACACTGGTAGCAGTTGCTTCTGTAAAATATCTGGGAGTATGCGTGGGGAACGATTTGAAGTGGAATGATTATATAAAATTAATTGTTGATAAGGCGGCTGCCAGATTGAGATTCATTGGGAGAGTCATTAGAAAATGTAGTATATCAACAAAGGAGGTGGCTTACAAAACACTCGTTCGACCTATACCTGAGTATTGCTCATCAGTGTGGGATCCGTACCAGATCGGGTTGACGGAGGAGATAGAGAAGATCCAAAGAAGAGCGGCGCGTTCCGTCGCAGGGTTATTTGGTAACCGTGATAGCGTTACGGAGATGCTTAGCAAACTCAAGTGGCAGACTCTGCAAGACAGGCGCTCTGCATCGCGGTGTAGCTTGTTCGCCAGGTGTGTTTCTGGATGAGGTATCGATTATATTGCTTACCCCTACTTATACCTCCCAAGGAGATCACAAATGTAAAATTAGAGAGATTCGAGCGCGCACGGAGGCTTTCAGACAGTCGTTCTACCCACGAACCATACGCGACTGGAACAGAAAAGGGAGGTAATGACAGTGGCACGTAAAGTGCCCTCCACCACACACCGTTGGGTGGCTTGCGGAGTATATATGTAGATGTGGAAAAATAGCATTACATCAAGGTCCTTCTGTTTGAAAATCATTTAAGAATTGCAGTTTGAATAGCTTATGAGCTACGATTCTCAGAAACGCCTCATCTTCTTACTTCTGTAGCGATGACCCTTATAAAAACTCAGCCGTGGCGAGTGGTCGTGGCGGAGGTTCGAGTCCTCCCTCTGGCATGCGTGTGTGTGTGTTGTTCTTAGCATAAGATATTTTAAGTTAATTTTAGTAGTGGGTAAGTGTATGGCCCGATGACTTCAGCAGTTTGGTTCCTTAGGAACTCACAAACAATTGAATATTTGAGCATAAACACCCAGAGGTACTAGTTTATCACAGCTGCGACTATTCGAAATATTTTAATGTAAATCTACTTCAGATGACAAAAAATTTAACCCCCATAAAAATGCAAGGCTTCCTGCAGTCCGAAGTGTAAGGGAACAGCCCATAATAGATACCACTGACGTGTTATTTGTGCCTTAAGTTACAGTAAACTTTAAAGAATATTTCATCGGCAATGGAATATGCGGACGGGGAAACAGGTACATAATTTTCTAGACTAGCTGAATGTAAAAGCCCTTTTTCACAGTTCACTGTATTCACCAAGCTCTGTATTTTTGTCCGTACACCATAGTTGTCTGTCCAGTACTCACAAGGTGCACTGTTTCATATATTCACAAAATGTCGATTCGTTACGGGTTTTTCATCTAGATACTTCACCATAGTGATGTGAACCTGTAATTACTTGATGCACCACTTTTATATCTATATTCAACAACTTTAGATTCGTTTTGGGTTTTTTGTTCAGTAATTCTTTAACACTCTGTTTGATGTTTTTAATGTTTATCCATCCTTAAGTTAGACTAGACTTCAGTAAACTTGTTGGAATATCTTCGGTCTTAAAATTTGGAACGAAAAGAAAAATTAAACACGCATCGAGCTGTTGCAGAAACCGACTGAGGAAACTAAAGAAAAAATACAATAACGATAGAAATAAAAGCAAAACTATGGTAAGACAAGAACTTAGAACTTCATGGGATACACTTGTGAGCAGAGTTGAACATGATATTCATAGTGGACTGAGAGTAGTTTATAAACTGATCAGACTGCTTAAAAGGTGCAGGCAAAGAAATCAGCTCTTTATAAAGAAGAGATAAAGGTAGTGTAAACGTATCACACCTTGAGCGTCATGGCGTAATTCGGGTACAGAAGAGCCAACAGATGAAAAAGCAGAGGAAGAGAAGTGTCTGATGGGACTGACTACATTAAAACAGGCATTGAAGGAAACAAGATATTTAAAAGAGCCTGTTTTAGATGAAACTGGCTCAGAACTAATCACATATGGAGGAACATGTCAAGAATTCAGTATGACCATCTCTAAACATGTGTTGGCGCACAAGTGAGATACCAAAAGAATGGAAATGCGCTTAAGTTCATGTTTAAGAATAAAAGACAGAAGTAACGCAACTAATTACAATGGACCCAGTATTCTGCATGCTTGTAATAAAATGTACAGCAACATAAACAACGAGAGGTTTCGAAACATCTCTCTTTCAATTTTATTAGAACAGAAGGATGGCTTTCATAAAGCAAGGTCCTGTGGCGACAACGTTTTCACTCTGAAACAAATTATACAAATCTCCGAGACTTGGAAATATACCTAGCATTTATCGACTATGAAAAAGATTTTCACCGCATGCACTGAAAAGAAGCTGTGACAATAAATGAGAAAGGAATTTTCCCGAGTCAAGTATGCCAAGGTTTATATTAAAAAATCCAAATTACTAATAAATACCTGGTAAAGAGCTGACACAAGTAACAGAGGCAAGCCAGGGAGTAAGGCAATGCAGTAGTATGTCAGCAACACTGTTCCACGTCTACATTGACGACTTTGCCAGGGAATGTATGGACAGGGTACCTCAAGGTATACGAATAGGGACAGGTGAATTTCAAAACACGATATTTTTTGCGGCCACCATGTAACCATAGCGGGCAGTATATGGAAATTGCAAGTAATGATGGAGACACTAAACATAACATATATAAATAGTAACCTGAGGAATCAACAACAAAAACGAAAAAGTTTAGCATTTTGAGGAAAATACTCCATAATCACCAATTTAATAATTGGCAACGTAATAGTGAAATAGGTGTCTCATTTCCAGTATCGAGGAGTGATACAGTTTAGAAGAAGAGAAAGACATAAATTATAAAATCAACACCGATCATGGAATATGTAGCAGGATAGGAAAAACAATGAAGGAGAGAAACAAGAAGAGGAACTCAAATGAAATTATACGAAGTCATGATACTACTCACAGTACTGTATGTACCAGAAAGCCGGACATTAAGATCAAATGACGAAAGACAAATTTAAGCACCAGGAACGAAGTTCCTTGTATCAGTGAAATCCAGCGCAAGAAAACAGAAAATGAAAAACGGAGACGTAAGAAAAGAACGGGTGATACGCTCAGTAGTTCAAAAAGTAATCCAACGAAAGAAGGGTTAGAAATAGCAGGTGATGGGCATGGCACCGTAGAGAAACCCTCAACAAACGATGGAAAGCAATACTAGTGGAAGAAGGACAAAGGGAAGGTTAAGGAAGAGATGGTTAGGTCGGAGAAGTCCATAAGGCGTACTCCGAAAGGAGATTCGTATACTTAATATTTGACTACAATGTGATACCTTTGTCCACCAATTATCAATGAAAGAAACTTGAGCCGCGCCTTGACTGTTAAGTTGCTGTTTAAAGAAACCTTTAACTATATCATCCCGGGTTTCTCTAGAACAGTATGACTGGAGAAACGTCTCTTGGAATTCTTCGCAGTCTTACAGGATTACGTGATAACGATGACAACGGAAGATTTCTCTATAGCAGTATCGCTGGAAAAAAATACTCTTGATGTACCACAGATTTTACAGGATTTCGTGATACTGTTCGCCTATACTACGGCGTCTTCTCGCATTTTTCCGATAATGAAGGCTATTTGCTCATTTACCTCCCCGGATTTAGGTTAAACCACATTAGACAAATTTTAGATTCAGTGTGTAATCATGAGCAGCCTGCGTGGCCTGAAACGATTGCTGGGTTTGACCTTCTTCGCCAAGAATGCGATTCATTTCCAGCATTGCTCTCTTAATCATTTCTAAATTCTCTTTCGACACTTCAGTACAGAAAGTTACTAATTCACTATCAACAGGCTGCTCGTAAACAACTTTTTCACTTATAATCGTTAGCTGAAATTCATCAAATTCATTTAATGAGCATTTAAATCCTTCAGTACTCCTGATGAGGAATCTGTAACAACTTGTCACAATCGCCATAAACCCCTTTTACCTCTCCTCTTAATTCCTTACCTATTTACGAAAACTTTGAGTTCCATTCTCTTTTAATTTGATTAGAGTGATGAACGAAACGTTTATGTAATTCGACTTTCCGTTTAATAATTTCACCAGAAAGCTTACTCTCTACATTTGTCAAATCGTTTTCGCACTGTAGTTATTTGTCTAGTCACATACTCCACATTCTCATTTAGAAAATCCACTTTCGACTCTAAATTTGAATTTATGATGTCTACATTTCAGCTTACAAATGCAATATTACTACACTCCTGGAAATTGAAATAAGAACACCGTGAATTCATTGTCCCAGGAAGGGGAAACTTTATTGACACATTCCTGGGGTCAGATACATCACATGATCACACTGACAGAACCACAGGCACATGGACACAGGCAACAGAGCATGCACAATGTCGCCACTAGTGCAGTGTATATCCACCTTTCGCAGCAATGCTTGCTGCTATTCTCCCATGGAGACGATCGTAGAGATGCTGGATGTAGTCCTGTGGAACGGCTTGCCATGCCATTTCCACCTGGCGCCTCAGTTGGACCAGCGTTCGTGCTGGACGTGCAGACCGCGTGAGAGGACGCTTCATCCAGTCCCAAACATGCTCAATGGGGGACAGATCCGGAGATCTTGCTAGCCAGGATAGTTGACTTACACCTTCTAGAGCACGTTGGGTGGCACGGGATACATGCGGACGTGCATTGTCCTGTTGGAACAGCAAGTTCCCTTGCCGGTCTAGAAATGGTAGAACGATGGGTTCGATGACGGTTTGGATGTACCGTGCACTATTCAGTGTCCCCTCGACGATCACCAGTGGTGTACGGCCAGTGTAGGAGATCGCTCCCCACACCATGATGCCGGGTGTTGGCCCTGTGTGCCTCGGTCGTATGCAGTCCTGATTGTGGCGCTCACCTGCACGGCGCCAAACACGCTTGCGACCATCATTGGCACCAAGGCAGAAGCGGCTCTCATCGCTGAAGACGACACGTCTCCATTCGTCCCTCCATTCACGCCTGTCGCGACACCACTGGAGGCGGGTTGCACGATGTTGGGGCGTGAGCGGAAGACGGCCTAACGGTGCGCGGGACCGTAGCCCAGCTTCATGGAGACGGTTGCGAATGGTCCTCGCCAATACCCCAGGAGTAACAGTGTCCCTAATTTGCTGGGAAGTGGCGGTGCGGTCCCCTACGGCACTGCGTAGGATCCTACGGTCTTGGCGTGCATCCGTGCGTCGCTGCGGTCCGGTCCCAGGTCGACGGGCACGTGCACCTTCCGCCGACCACTGGCGACAACATCGATGTACTGTGGAGACCTCACGCCCCACGTGTTGAGCAATTCGGCGGTACGTCCACCCGGCCTCCCGCATGCCCACTATACGCCCTCGCTCAAAGTCCGTCAACTGCACATACGGTTCACGTCCACGCTGTCGCGGCATGCTTCCAGTGTTAAAGACTGCGATGGAGCTCCGTATGCCACGGCAAACTGGCTGACACTGACGGCGGCGGTGCACAAATGCTGCGCAGCTAGCGCCATTCGACGGCCAACACCGCGGTTCCTGGTGTGTCCGCTGTGCCGTGCGTGTGATCATTGCTTGTACAGCCCTCTCGCAGTGTCCGGAGCAAGTATGGTGGGTCTGCACACAGGTGTCAATGTGTTCTTTTTTCCATTTCCAGGAGTGTATTTACCAGCTGTTATTTGAGCGCCCAACATACCCGGAAACGACATAAGTCTGTTATTTCTACCCCGTTACCATTTATTCAGAAACCACTTGCTGTATTGGCTCGTCAAGATTCTTAGTGCTTCCATCATGATAATGGCCTGAATCATCTATTGCCCACACTTTAATTACTTCCTCTATAATTTGTATACTGGGGTCGACTGCATACACAATTTCGATCCTATTGCTTCGCACACTCTCTACACAGTTATCAAGTAGCTCCTGATTGAGTTTCAGTTTCAGTTTACTAAAACTTTGCCGGCCCCGGTGGCCGAGCGTTCCTAGGCGCTTCAGTCCAGAACCGCGCGACTGCAACGGTCGCAGTTTCGAATCCTGCCTCGGGCATGGATGTGTGTGGCGTCCTTAGGTTAGTTAGGTTTAAGTAGTTCTAAGTTCTAGGGGACTGATGACCTCATATGTTAAGTCCCATAGTTCTCAGATCCATTTGAACCATTTGAACTAAAACTTCAGGAGGTTTCACCTAGCACATTATGGGGTGGATACTCTTCTGCTTACTGAACATTTTACTACTGATTATTAAGACACTTCTGAAGAACCAAACCATTTTCGGTCAATGATCTCTCTCTCTTACGGTCACCCACGGTGATTCGCTGAATGGCGTGCTGCGCATCGTAGTCTGCGCTAGTAGCTCGTCTTGTTCGATGTACTCTGTTACAGCTGCACCACCCTACCAACGGTCGTGACGGGGTGAGCTACCAGACATCCTGTTCCACTTCACACTTCCATGAGCCTCTGTTCCATCTAATGCTGGTTTTTAATGCGCAGCGCTCCTAGCAAGCGATGGATATATTTCTGCTGACTGCTGGGACTCAGTGTTCGACATCCTATAGTACAGTGATTCGGAACAATAGCTTGTATTGCGGAATTCCGATGACTTTTTCAGATAACATTCAACTGTTTTTCTCGTACCAGATTCTCTTCGACAGTGATACTTTCCACTGACCCTTCTAAATCCAGATGCATTGAGAATTACCTTAAATATGTCACTGACGGTATTCCCCCTATTTCACTAATGAAATTTCTCAGTGCTTATGAACTTTGAGCGAAAACTCTCCGGGATGACCGCACCATGCTAAACTCTTTTCCGGTCGATGCACCACGCTGAAACTAAGCAGGCACATTGGTATTTTAGGAAAATTGTTAATTAATATCCCTTTACCATAGCTGTAACTGAAACAATGTAATTTTGTCAACAAAATCTAAACTTGAATAGGTCAGAGTTGAATGTCAGTTCCTAGTAACTTCAGTATACTTAAGCAGGTTAAGCAACATGTCAGCAGGAGTCTCACATCTGTAAGGTACCATGAGCGCTACAGATCACGACATCTCACCGTCTCGTAAATTTGGCATGCAAGGATAGTCCTGGTTTCACTCTAATTAAAAACTTATCTTAATAAGTTGAGGTTGTCAGGGAAGTAGGATTCTTCTAGCTTCAAATAAGAAGATCGGAATTACAACGCATCCTCGAGCATAATTGGGAAGCCCAGGGTCACTTTATAATCTGGAGTTTACATTAGCAGTATACTGATAATTACAGATGTGTTTCGCACTCATGGTTTAAGACGAAAGCTCACGGAGGACAACGGTATCTGGCAAACGTCTTTCTTAATGCACCATAGTGATACCTTCATGAATCATGTTAAACATAATCTTTCCCACGAATCATGCACGGTACTAACTACATGGCCTGTCAGCCATTTACAGAACACAAAAAAAGCTACCTCATTCACTTTGGAATTTACAACAGATATGGATCTGAAAGCCAGTATGTAATTAAACTGACATGTCTGACTTTCGACAGTGACTCAAACGTGAACACTAGCTCGCCTGCGCCTAACGATAGTGAACAAAGGACCACGATTTAACACTTCAGATACGTGACCAGACACGTGAAGACACATCAGAAATTCTCGCAAGTGCAGAGCTATGCAGTGTTATCACTCACCCACCATTCGGAGAAAGCATAATGCGTCGAGAACGCGGCCCTACCGTCGTTCTGAGGATCGTCACCAGTAGAAATGGTACCTGCACACACGCAGTCGATGTCGCTTCCTACTCGTACACGACTCTTGCGTGTAATAATTGCAGGATACTCTGTCGCTAATGAAATGCTCTTTTGTACACTTGGACCAATGTTTGAAAAGCGTTAGTACTCCGAAAGTACTAAATCACATCTTAGATGAGCGTCCATTTACGTGTCCTGATCCTGAGACAGCTCAGTAGCGACTCACATTTGCCAGTGCACCGACACACTAGCTGGCACCCCTCCACTGAACATATGCTTCTGCGCTCGTGAGTCACATTAGACGAACTCACTTTTGGTAATTAATGAATGGGTTCGAAATGTAACAGAGGAAACTAACTAATTCCGTAGTGTCTTGTATTACATTCTTTAGAATAATTGTAACGTATACAGTTCTTAACATAAAGAGTTAGGAAATCCTTGTGATTATTATATGTCTTCTGCGATATCTCGACATATCGCATACCAGACCAGCATGGGGATATTTCTCTGCAAGCCTTTAAGTTGACGCGAAGGCCTACCTACTTAAAGCTTATCCAAACACTTCAAGACACTCTCCTCTTTCCCATGCAACTGACACACCCATATTTATGCGACTGTGTTACTATCGTGCTTTCCCATTCGTAGCGATTCGTCACCTTTTATACGTAACGTGCAGTCGTTTGCCTGCATTATCAGTTCAAGTGCTCTTTCTTACGTGAATTCCTTAACACAGAAAACGCATTACTCACTTCGCTTCATGGGTGGCCTGAATTCTTCCCCTTTAAATTTTGGTGAAGTCTCTATGTTCTTACTATTATCAAAAAATTACTTCTGACTTTAAATACACTACTGGCCATTAAAATTGCTACACCACGAAGATGAAGTGCTACAGACGCGAAATTTAACCGACAGGAAGAAGATGCTGTGATATGCTAATGATTAGCTTTTCAGAGCATTCACACAAGGTTGGCACCGGTGGCGACACCTACAACGTGCTGACATTAAGAAAGTTTACAGCCGATTTCTCATACACAAACAGCAGTTGACCGGCATTGCCTGGTGAAACGTTGTTGTGATGCCTCCTGTAAGGAGGAGAAATGTGTATCATCGCGTTCCCGATTTTGATAAAGGTCGGTTTGTAGCCTATCGCCATTGCGGTTTATCGTATCGCGACATTGCTGCTCGCGTTGGTCGAGATCCAATGACTGTCAGCAGAATATGGAATCGGTGGGTTCAGGACGGTAATACGGAACGCTGTGCTGGATCCCAACGGCCTCGTATCACTAGCAGTCGAGATGACAGGCATCTTATCCGCATGGCTGTAACGGATCGTACAACCACGTCTCGATCCCTGAGTCAACAGACGGGGACGTTTGCAAGACAACAATCATCTGCACGAACAGTTCGACGACGTTTGCAGCAGCACGGACTATCAGCTCGGAGACCATGGCTGCGGTTACCCTTGACGCTGCATCACAGACAGGAGCGCCTGCGATGGTGTATTCGACGACGAACCTGGGTGCACGAATGGCAAAACGTCATTTTTTGGGATGAATCCAGGTTCTGTTTACAGCATCATGATGGTCGCATCCGTGTTTGGCGACATCGCGGTGAACGCACACTGGAAGCGTGTATTCGTCATCGCCATACTGGCGTATCACCTGGAGTGATGCTTTGGGGTGCTATTGGTTACACGTCTCGGTCATCTCTTGTTCGCATTGACGGCACGTTTGACAGTGGACGTTACATTTCAGATGTGTTACGACCCGTGGTTCTATCCTTCATTCGATCCCTGCGAAAGCCTACTTTTCAGCAGGATAATGCGCGACCACATGTTGCAGGTTCCGTACGGGCCTTTCCCGATACAGAAAATGTTCGACTGCTGTCCTGGGCAGCACATTCTCCAGATCTCTCACCAATTGAAAACGTCTGGTCAATGGTGGCCGAGCAACTGGCTTATCACAATACGCCAGTCACTACTCTTGATGAACTGTGGTATCGTGTTGAAGCTGCATGGGCAGCTGTACCTGTACACGCCATACATGCTGTGTTTGACTCAATGCTCAGGTCGTTATTACGGCCAGAGGTGGTTGTTCTGGGTACTGATTTCTCAAGATCTATGCACCAAAATTGCGTGAAAATGTAATCATATGTCAGTTGTAGTATAATGTATTTGTCCAATGAATACTTGTTTATCATCTGTATTTCTTCTTGGTGTAGCAATTTTAATGGCCAGTAGAGTAAAAATAAAAACATTATTAGAGAAGAAATTTGTACATTACTATGTCACGTAGTTACCACCTTGGAAGCACACTAAGTGAACTGAGCCTAAGAAGTAAGTATAACTAACACAGCAGAGGGTTAAACCACATTAGTGACTTGCGTTAACTATTTTATTTTTTTGCTTTCAGGGTGCTATTGAAAGATGACTCCCTTCATTACAAAGAACACTTATTTACAGCAGTCAGTTCTGAACTGTTCTTACTGCACAACAGACCAAAGTGTAATCAAATACTGCTAATGGTGCGTGTAATACTGGAGAAAAAGAATGTAGCCTTGAAGTTTCTGTAAACTCTCCCTTGGTCTAAGGATGGGCTTGTGGAAGGTCTGCGGCGGCATTCAAAAATACTGAAGTGGATTGAGAACATTTAACATGTAATTTCGAGGCACGTTTGCTTTATTTTCTCAGTAATATGTGAGACACGTCATCTGCTTCAACTGCTCTGAAGGAATGCAGCTCAAACTTTTTGATGAAAGCACTTTGCGAATCTTTGAACATCCGTCACCGGAAGGCGATCAATCAAAGTCCCAGTGGTTGACATTAACGCATTTCTTGCATATACATTATGGTTTCTTAGTGTGACATCATTGATGGCTTTATTGTCACTGTAGGGAGATACTAAGGGTGATACATAGTTTGCAGGAGAGCTGGTGATACAAACATAAACACTAAAAATAATCGACTTACGTTCTAGGTTACTCACGAGGTTTTAATTATGGCCTTGACTAAATTTGTTACGTATTCCTTATTTATTCACTCTTTCAATCGGTATATCTTCAGTCCCAATACGCATGGAAAATCCCCCGTCACAGCACCGTAGCGTGTTATTATGGGAACCAAAACAAGCAGGAGCAGCTCACTGACCGCAATAAAATATTTATTGGCAATGGTAACCGGTTTTTGCAAATTCTGACAATCTTCAGGCGATCTACGAAGGTCAATTGCCTTCAGCAGTTGACATTCGTGGATCCACGTTACCTGCTCCTTCCATCACCACCGCCTGCCGTCATCGTGTATATGGTCTCAAGATGGTCACATTTTACCGAAACCGGTTACCATTGTCAATAAATATTTTATTTCTGCCAAGACAGTTTTTAATTTAATTTTGAAATATTTTATCTCTTCAAGAGATACATTCTCAAAAATTGCTCCCTGCAGAAAAGAGAGAATCGTAAGAGAAGTGGAGGGACTGGTGCTCTAAGACCAGCGTATTACTGTCGACGCGATGGTGAGACAATAAAACTCAGTCATAGATCCGTTTCCAGCATCTTACGCGACATTTTAAAATCTCCGAATGCTGCAGCCTGTTGGTTCCGTGACCCTGCATACTGACTGAAAAATCACAAAAAGCCCGACGAACCAAGGCGCTGGTGGAAGTTTTGCAGATGTTTCAAGTCAATGCAAATGTCTTCTCTAGCCCCCTAATCGACGAGTACTGGCAGTCTCACTGTGAGTGCAAGGTAATGGAGCAAAACAAAAACGTCGGTAAAGGAGATCGAGAGTCGCCATCGGGATAGCTGCTGCTGTGTGGTTTTTGTGACTTTTCTACCGATGGCGACTCCCACTTTGTAAAGTATGTGAGAGTCGCCATCGGTGGAAAAGTACCTGCTTTACTTGACATTTAATGGTAATGGAAAGCCAACAGCCTATGCCTGTACGGGACAAATCGCCCAAGAGCATACAAATGAATTCTCTTCACTCGGTTACGAGAGACTGTCTGGTTAAATCATCACGGACAATCGTCTAAGGTGGTATATGTCCCCGATGACAAGGCTCCATAACTTCAGTAGAGGACAGTCACACATGCTTCCTATCTGGACTACCAAATTATTCACTGTTTTTATTCTTGTGGCAGGAACTGCTCTGTAAACATAATGCATTCTTTCCAGCATCGTTAAATGTCAAGTGAAACAGGGACTCCCACATACTTTACAAAATGGGAGTTTCCATCGGAAGAAAAATGCCTGTTTCACTTGACATTTAACGATACTGGAAAGCATACTTTCTGTTCTCCAGAGCAATACCTTCCACAAGAATAAAAACAGTGAGTAATACCATCAAATTAATCTTACAATTTTAATATTCTTCCCACATACAGTGCTCACTTTTTCGTCTTTGCCACAGATGCACGACCCCCACAATACACCAAACTAAATTGTACCATCTGATGATGAATCCCCAGGCGATTCGAAACCGGCCACGAATAAATAAAAAATGAAGACAAAACGGCGATTGGTTGCAGTAATTCCTGAAATCCTTAACAAGAGAGTTGCAGTTTTCCAAATCCAGAATGGATAAAAGTTTTAAAAGTTTTACTTCTTAATTCTCAAAAATTGACGAGACACACCACTTATAAGATTGTCCGCTGTGTCACCCTCTAGCAGACTCCCCGATTGCTCTCTAGACATGCCTGCTGAAAGAAGAGGGTTTCTCTGTCGTCAATTTCAAATAATCTCAGAAACGGAAATTTTGTGATACTGTGATGACGGAGCCCTGCCCAGCTTTTAAGAAGCTTCTGACGCTGGTGACACTGTGGCATCAGGCCATGTCAGCAAAGTGTCAGGCTATAACTTCCCCATCGCTCCGACGCCATATAGCCTCTCTAAACAGACAGTAGTAGGCTTTGCGCAGCATTGCAGAGTCTTAACAAGTTTTAGACTTTATATAACACAAATGTCATAATGGAACTTACATCACGTTTCTCTTTAATGAGCAGTTCTCGAATCTTTCGAAGGGATAATTAAAGCTGTCGGACTGCCCCTCGTAGAGTACTTTTTCCTGGGAGACATAGTAGTATCATAACTCAGCTGTTTACAAAGAGGAATCGCCTTTTATTGTGCAACTCGGGTGCTGGTAATCGTCTGTCATTTAATGGATTGTTTTTAAAGCGAATTCACGGGGCTCCATATTTACGTGAATTTTCCAACAAGTGGTTTCCTCTTGACGAAAGCGGACACGTACGGCAGCAGTGGCGAGGTGACTTTTCAGAGCGGAAACTGCAGGCGACAGAGCGACGCAGGTGGATACAAGGGAGGCGGATGTAGTCGGATCACGTGCCGCTTTTACTGTTAGACTTGCCGGCTGGTCTTTACATATGGTAACGAGTATCCGCGCACTCGAGCTGCCGTCAAAGGGAAAATGCCTGGTTGTGCCTTATCGCAGCACAAGAGGCGAATTGGGAGGCCATTGTTGTACCACAAATCAAAGGCTGCAGCCTGACTTTTTCTCCCGCCCGCGTTCAGATTGCTTCCGTTCCGGAGAGACAGTGGAACTGAGTCAGACAGAGTACTGGAAATGGAAGTGTTTTACAAACACATTGTAAGGTTCAATGAATAAATGTTTGAAAAGGTCAATCCCTGCACGTCTCTTCAAATTACGCGCTATATATTGGTGAATTTGTTAAAGTAGCTATCGTAAAAAGTTGCTGATAAATGTAAGTTTATTGTAACAAGACAGGCAGGTCGAAGAATTAAAAAAATATAATATACCACGTATGTGTTTGTCGACCTTGTAACACACCACTTCAATAACGTCTGTACAATGATAGGACTTCCATCATTTTTCTGAAGGAAGTGTCATTGAAAGGCATGCTCGCTTTACTATTCACATAGGTATCAGCGTGGGCTTCAATTACCGTGTGGCACGGAAACTTGGTAGATATTCTAATCCGTTAATTTGGAACCTATTTACTCTGAAAAAATATTGGTTCCATTTTTGGTCGCCAGGTGGTAAATCTGGCACTGTCAATAAAAGAAAGACATTTAGAAATGTTTCCATATGTAATGGAACGTGGGTAGAAACGGTCAAACAAGTGAGAAAGGCATAAATATAGAATGTTTAGTATGAACATCAGAGATGTCGACGAGATGTTGTACAGCACCATATTGGCATCTGATGACCAATACTTTTTTTCCAGCATAAATCGGTTTCACATTAATTTATTAACATATCTACTAAGTTTCTGTCCCATATCATAATTACAGCCCACAATGGTCCTCTGAAATTAACTGTCCTTTGATTATAACTACCGAATATAGCTTTCTCCTTTCTTAATTTTCTTGAAGTTCGTCTCATTGTCTTCTTATCAGGAGTATGATTATGACCATAGGCCTTCATTGTACGAAGACAAGAAACTGTCTGCAGTATTATGGCTGTTCGAAAAAACACTAACTACCGTATTTAGCCGTATTTAGCCGATAATAACACGAGGTTTTCCCCAGATTCATCATTCGAAGACTACAGCGTCTTCTTATATCTTCAGATTTAACTAATGCTGCTGAGGTCAACATTTTTACGTTTTTTAATAGAGCATGTAGAGGTTGTCTTACATTTACGGATGAAGCTTTGGCTAATGAGATCACATGCAGAATTATTTTGAAGAATTCGCAAGGCCAGGGTGAGCGATAGAACAAGCTCAAGTTTCCCGATACCCCGAAGCACTCGATACGGTATCGACACTGCTCGAACCATCACGTGACATTTGACTCGCACGACGCTAGTGCGAGAGGTTATGAACTAGCCACAGCAACAATCTATTGCTCCACATAAACTTTAGCTATTTCATGAAACACAGAAGAAACAGCACTAAATTCTATCATCTCACAAACTCTTATTGTATCTGAACAGGTTTGCAATAATACGAGGGTTATTCGGAAAGTAAGGAACGATCGGTCGCGAAATGGAAATCTCAGTGAAAATCCGATGAAGTTTTGCACAGATGTGTTGGGCAGTGTTTCTAGTATGCCTGTCGACCGCGTTACGTCGTTCTTTTTAGTTCTGAGCACGCAGGGAGAACATAAAAGATAACTAGGACAATTGTGTATCCCGCCAAGTACGAGGGCCTGGTGGGATATTTCGCCTGAAGCAATGCAGCCAACACTGCATGACTATAGAGCATTTTCTTCTTCAATACAGTTTTCAGCCACATTCTGCAGGGACAGTGACGATGCTCCTGCATCGTCTTCAGTTGGAAATGTTTGATTACCCACAATACAGCCCGTAATTGTCTCCCTCTGATTTTCATCTCTGCTCACGTGCACCGCTGGCTATGAAGACAACATTTTGGTACAGACAACGAGCTGTAGGCCAGCATAGAGAATTGGTGGAAAGTACTGGCGGCTGCCTTCTATAACTAGGGTATTGGAAAGTTGGTACAACGCTACGACAAACGTGTAAGTCGGATCGTCGGCTATGGAAATAAGTAGCTAGAAGCTGTAGCTAACTGTTGCAAATAATTTGATTTTCACTGAGGTTTCCATTTCGCGATTTATCGTTCCTTACTTTCTGGATAGCCCTCGTAGTTGTCATACAGGTATGGAGGCGGTGCGCAAACATTAATTCTGTATTTTAAGTAAAGGTAACATTCAAAAGCGGAAACAATATCCTTCAAAAACCATTACTTGATTCTAATCCCAGGTCGATATTTTATTTGATTGTGAGGGACTGAAATTATTTACAAATTCAATTGATAATGAGAAATTCGGTCGCTGTTTACGTATTAGAATAGATCTTAAAAACGTTACCAGCTTTTAATCAGATTTAGAACATGATGATGACATTCAGATGAAACAAAATGAAAAATTTATCCAAAATGAAATGTCTATCAAAGGAAATAAATCATTTTAATCCGACTGTAACTTTTGTCGCAAGAATAAATTACATCTTCAACACTAATCGTGCAGATTATACTCACCCACATCATGAGATCATAGGACGACCGAAAGTCTGAGAAATTGACTGAGTCGTGATTGTGATCTTTTACTCACGTATTAACTGCTGTTGTTACATAAGGCTTGCACCCAAGAAGATACTGTTCCGCCATAGCAATACGGAAAGGTTGGAAGGGGAACAGCAATACTAATGTGGCTGAGAATTAGATGAGTGAGTGGGCAGCAAGTTATGTCACGCTGCCAACCATTGGAATCTATATCACGTACTTTGGTTTCTTAGGAAAATTTTCCACCTTTAAACTACAGTTTGCTTGAATCCATTTGTAGCTGGAATCGAACTGACTTTAAAATTTGACAAATACTCCACAACAGTATTCACTTCTGCCGGAGACGCTGGAAGTTGAGATTGGAGCCAGTGGAGTAGTTACGTATTTCGTGCTGCTATGTTTCTGAGGCTCTCCGTGAGGTATGACGGGAGGGTGAGTCAGCTGCTGGTTCTACGTAACGAATGAGGAGACGACGGGAAACGCTGTATTGGGGAGCAAGAGACACTTTAACATTCTCCAGTCAGTACAGAGGCGAAATCCGATATGGATTCATATATGAACAGCGTTTTCTTAGGTCCTTGCGTAGTCATAACCCCAGACATCGCAACATAATCTAATGGAACAGCCAAACATTTTACGACAAAGAAGAACATAGTCATGTTATTAACATGATTGTGATTACAAATAGCGATACCACAGACGACAAGGTTAGAAAGCGTAAAAGGTTGAAAAGAAACGGGCCACAATTATTAATTTATTTTCGTTTAATTTAATTCTCTTTTTGTTAGCAAAATGTAAGTAAATGACACAAATTTACAATATGTATAACTTTAACGTTTTATGGAGATGTTTCAAGTCACCAAACCAGTTGTAAATTTTTATTTCTCAGAATGTTAAAATAAATTTGTCTCAAGAAGACTATTCAAAAGAAACGGGGGTTGGGGGGGGGGGGGGGTTTGTTTCATAATCAAGGTCGTATTATACTCGGGTAAATACAGTACGAAGTGCAATAGAGATAGGTGCCATTTTAGACTATGTACTTCCAATTCTTCAAATATCAGACAGAAAAAATTTAACATCCACTGGCTCCTTGGAGCTGCAAATTCCGACTGCATATGTTTCTTCTGTATA
The DNA here is from genome assembly GCF_021461385.2 of Schistocerca piceifrons. Lineage (NCBI taxonomy): Eukaryota > Metazoa > Arthropoda > Insecta > Orthoptera > Acrididae > Schistocerca > Schistocerca piceifrons. The sequence goes on along the minus strand of NC_060144.1, from coordinate 359,154,097 downwards.
GCATGTCAAACGTGACTGCATTACACAATTTCCGCCGTGTGCGAACAACGTGAAGCACAAAAATAACATTTCTGACAACGACGTTTAAATGATTTCTATCGTTGTTAAAACCGTTTATTTATCTAATACATTTTTACCAATAAATTTACATTTTTTTACATTAAAACCTCAAAATTACCCACATTGCATATTATGCAAATAGTTTGAATGAAATTATCGACACTCATTGTTACCGATTGGTTCAAAATAACTATCAGTCTTGATTACATCACAACCTAGAATCGTTCAATATGTAGGGTAAAGGCCCCAAATATCGCCTACCATTACTATTTCCCTATTTACCAGCCTCTTGGTTGGTGAAATCAAGCTTTAAACTAATTGAATATTAGTTGAAACTATCCTTCTTTGGTTTCCATAGGTCAAATTACTTCTAGAGCTATGTTACCTTGAGTTACTTTGGAAAATTTAGAAAGTGGTGAAAAAACTTGTTTGAGAGTGGGTTCCTAATACCGCCTACCCCTTTTCCTATTATTGCCCACCCAGCCAAATTAACAGCACCGCTTAAAAAATGGAACAGCCCATATTTGTTTAGCTTTTGTAAGTGGATTTGAACATGGTTCTCTGAAAGCAAATTTAAGTTAAAAGTAACAGAAAATCAAATTGTTTGGACTTAACTGGAAAACTATAACGCAATTGTAAAATTAGATGGGATTATTTACATCAGAATTATGTAAAACAAATTTAAGAGTAGTTATTTAGACAGAAAGAACGTATGTATTTTTTCCTCTCGTCACACGCTGTATCATAAAATTTGTGACTCCAGTTGAAACACGAAGAACACATAAGCCACTGTTCTCCACTAGAATAGGCGGAAAACTTCTTATTACAAAATGCACAGTAGCAGCATCCTATGCGTGGAAGGCAGATCTTTATGATGTGATTTTCTCTGGCAAAGTTTATAACGTCTAGGTTCCTTGTTTGTGAGTAGTGTCCATCCAAAATCATCGTTAACATCCAGATCATGATCGTCATCGGCGTCTACCAGTGAAGGTTCACTAGCAGCCTGACTGTCAGAAGAACTTGAGACTTTCGACTTTCTCTTAACTTTTCTCTTGGTGGCACGAATCCTCTTTCGTGTTGCTCCACTTGTTGAAGCCTCATTCGACTTAATTGTGCCTTTAGAAGCATAAAAGTTTTCCAACTTCTTCTTATGAGGAGAACTAGTCAACACAACGCTCTACCCACACTTTCGTTTGTGAGATGCTGGTTGAACTTTTGGTACAGCTTTTATGTCTTTGGGCGAGACTAATGGATGGAATGACATGGAAGAAGCTGAAGAATGAGATTCATTATCACAAGCAGTCGGAATTTCACTGTCAACACTATGTGAAATAGGCCTATGTGCTAGATCAACTGTGGCAGTATTTGCTAGTAATTGAGGCCCACACTGAGCTTCAGAAATACGCTGTGGTCTGTTATCGTTCGCTTCATAAATAAAATCAGCTTCAGTAAATATTGATTCGTCAAAAGGATAGCTACCAGCACACGAAAACAATTCAATGCATTACTCATGGTTGCTGCTCTCATGTATGCATTGCCCATGAGTTCAGCTACGTCATATTGAGTCACAATTCTACCTTCATTTTAGAAATACACTTCTCAATATCTTGATTGTACCTGGTTTTAAACGGATTCATGAAGGCAGCATCCAGTAGCTGCATTCTATGCGTGCTACGAAGTGGAAGGCAGACCATTATGATGTGATTTTCTCTGGCAAAGGTTATAACGTCTAGGTTCATTGTTTGTGAGTAGTGTCCATCCAGGATTAAAACAACTGGGTCTTCAACAGTAGGCTATACAAAAGAGGCAAAGTGCTTTATCCACTTACAAAAAAAAAAAATCACACTGAATCCAGCCTGATGGATGAAATCCTGGAAAAGACCCAGGAGGGGATCCTTTCATTAGCTTCAGGTCCAGCTTCTTTCTAGGGAACACTATCATCAGAGGAATATACTGGCCGGCAGCTGACATACAGGTGATGATGGTGTTCAGCTTTCCTCTCTCTGATGATGACATTTTGTAGACTGCCGATTTTCCTTTTGTGCAAATCACCTCCACATTTTTGCTTTGGACAGTTGTTATTCCCTCACATTGTGCAGAGTGAGGCCTAAGATCTTAGCTCTTGACAGTGAATGTGGCGTTCGTATTGTTAACTGGGAACAATTTATTTTCATAAGCATGATCAACCACTTTCGACCTGCCATGTTTCCAGTTTTTGAAAAGGGGTGTGGCAGATCGTTCCTTAAGGCAAGTTGGAATGCCATCTGCTTCACATCATGTCGAGTCAAACCAAAGAAATTTTATTTCATTTCCGTACACTACTCTACGAGCTCTTTCTCAGCTTTAGGTGTCAACTCAGGTTTTCTTCCAAGTTTCCGACTTACAACGGCAGTTTCCTGTTCATTCTATCCATTTTGCAATTTTGCACATCTTTTAATGTACTCTCGAATCGTTGATCTGGTTACTTCAAAGGTTCTTTGACGCTCTCAGCGTTCCCATTTCTTTTTTTTTTTTTTTGACAGCCCGACATGCAGCCTCATGATCTGACGTGCTCCAAGTCTGTCTCTCCTCCTTTACCCTTGGCGTCTTGTGTATGAGTCCTACAACAACAAAAATTAGTAACTGAATAAAATAAATCATTTTGAAAAAGAAAATAGGTTTGACGTAAGTACGAGACAGATAGGTTAACAAATTAAAATGGCTGCTCCCAATATCGCCTACTGCTGCTATTACGATCCAGTTGATGGGCGATATTGGGAACACAGTACAGTCAACAAAAACATACACGTTACAGTTCTTCAAAACACCTTTTCTCGCTATTAATAATACGATTTCAATCCTTATTTAACATACTTCCTAGTAATATAAACGAAATTATTATCAGTAAACATTTACCTGGTAGTTCCCTCGATTTGCTGCAAGCAGTAAAAACGATTGACACAGCCACAAACACTTCAAATGCTAAATTCTTTCCGCTATTACTCTTAGGAAGGTTGCAACAAGTTCTGTCCGTGGTAAAACTGCATAAGCTCAAGTTTACTACACAAACTTATTGATGGCACGCTTAACAGCTTGGAAATACAAACGGGCGATACTAGGCGCAGGGGCGATATTTGGGACACCAAGTCTATTGTTAAGTCGTTGAATTTGTTAATTATGAAACGATTTACATAGCATGTGTAATACAGTGAATGAAATCCACCTCATTGGATTTCATTCAGTTTAATTTATTTATTTGTGTGGCCATATTTTCCGTAGTTGCCTTACTATTCCTCATGGTATTTCCGCTCCGTCGTTACAACTACAAGGTAATTCGCGTTTTTTGTCACCAGACGCATTTCACTTTATTGAGGAAAAGCATGATCATTTTTCGACTCGTATATGTACCATCTATTCTTTTCCAAATCCAAAATCACTATGTTACCTACGAAAATAGAAAATTCAAATTTCCAAGAACTACAACAATTTCCAAGTACTACAACTCAGCAACATTTAATAAAGTTACTGGTTTACTTCTAGTATGATATCTGAGAGAAGCCAATTACACACACACACACAGATGTTCAATACCATTTGCTCCCACACTACCAATGTAGACATACATCAACAACATAACTAAACCAAATGCTTTCATCAGCTCTCCAGTTTTTCTACTGCACTCTGAGATGCTCTCAATTAGAAGTAAGTCGCAGATTGTAGTAGTTTCTGGTGCACAATCAGTAAAATTTGATAATAGTTATAGAGCCGAAAACTGGAGGCTGACAACTTTAGAAACCGTCTTTTTTTCATAATTTACAGTCGTTGCAAGTTGAATTAGACTGAGGTGCCAAAGAAACTGGTATAGGCACGCGTATTCCAATACAGATATATCTAAACAGGGAGAATTCGGCGCTGCTGACGGCAACGCCTATATAAGACAACGAGTGTCTGGCGCAGTTGTTAGATCGGTTACTGCCGCTACAGTGGCAGGCCATCAAGATTTAAGTGAGTTTCAAAGTGGTGTTATAGACGGCGCACGAGCGATGGGATACAGCATCTCGAAGGTAGCGATGAAGTGGGGATTTTCCCGTACGACCATTTCACGAGTGTACCGTGAGTATCAGGAATCCAGTAAAACATCAAATTTCTGACAGCACTGAGGCCAAAAAAGATCCTGCAACTGGACATACGACGACTGAATAGAATCGTTCAACATGACAGAAATGGAGCCTTTCTGTAGATTCCTGCTGACTTTAATGATGGGCCATCAACAAGTGTTAGCGTGGGAACCATTCAACCAGTCATCATGTGTAAGGGCCTTCGGAGCCGAAGGCTCACTCGTATATCCTTTATGACTGCAAGACTCAAAGCTTTACGCCTCGCCTGGGCCCGTCAACACAGACATTGGATGATTGTTTGGTTGATTCGGGGGAGGGGACCAAACACAGCGAGATCATCGGTCCCAATGGTTTTAGGGAAGGATGGGGAAGGAACCATCCCGGAATTTTCCTGAAGCGATTTAGGGAAATCACGGAAAACCTAAATCAAGGCGGCCGGACTCGGGTTTGAACTGTCGTTCACCGGAATGCGAGTACCGTGTGCTAACCACTGCGCCACCTCGCTCGGTCCGACATTGGAGTATTGATGAGTGTAAACGTGTTGCCTGGTCGGGCGAGTCTCTTTTCGAATTGTTTCGAGCGGATAGACACGTACTTGTATGGAGGCAATCTCATGAATCCATGGAAACTGCAAGTCAGAAGGGGACTGTTCAAGCTGGCGGAGGATCTCTAATGGTGTGACGTATGCAGTTGGAGTGATATGGGAACCCTGATACGTCTAGATACGACTCGGACAGGTGACAAGTTCGTATGCATCCTGCCTGATCACATGCATCCATTCATGTCCATTGTGCATTCCAGCAGGACAATGCAACATCCCACACGTCTAGAATTGCTCCAGAGCGGCTCCAGGAACACACTTTCTAGTGTAGACACTTCCAGTGGCCACCAAACTCCCCAGAAATGTACGTTGCAACGTGGTGTTCAGGAGAGAGCTCCACCTCCTCGTACTCTTACGGATTTAGACAGACCTGCAATACTCATGGCGTCAGTTCCCTTCAGCACTATTTCAGACGTTAGATGAGTCCATCGTGTCAAGTCATGCTGTGACACTTGTGCGTGCTCGGGGGGCTATACACGATATTAGGTAGGTGTACCAGTTTCTTTGGTTTTTCAGTGTGTATAATGATATAACCTACCAGGAAAGATGAAATGACTGATATGGAAAGAATATTGTTAGCAACAGAAGCGCCCATGAGTATACAAGTAACTTCGGATTTATTGCAATACAAATATCACTTTGTTATGAAGTAAGAAAAAGTTAATTTAAAAAAAATGCATATGAGAGCTCGCATTTGTATCAGTTTATTGTGTAAGTTACTGGATTTTCACGGCACTTAATTTCGCGTGTTGATTCCAAAATATTGCGGCAATAATGCAGAATCATCTCGCAATGAAACTGATGATTCGACATTAATCATTCACCATTTTCGGTGGTGTTCCTTCTCGTATTAATGATTATGAAGACCTTCACGTGGTAGTATATCAAAATCAGATTTTTGCACCGTGAACCAAAAAAAAATAATTAAAAAGAAAATGGAAATGAGTGTATGGCATCGTTGGCCGGGAGGCTCCATTCGGGGAATTCAACCGCCACGTGCAAGTCTCATTTCCGTCGAAGCCACATTGGGCGACTTGCGCGCCGGTGATAAGGATGAAATAATGATGAGGACAACAGAGCACCCAGTCCCAGTGCGGAGTAAATCTCCAACCCGGCCGGGAATCGAATCTGGACCCGCTTGCACGGACAGGCGGACAGAGTGAACAAACACATGGTAATGGAAAATCAGTAAACATGGGCTCTATAACGCTAACGTTAAGAGCTAGGAGCTCCTGTTCAGCAGGAAAGATGTGTTTCGCACTAGCGAAGATTAACAAGTCATCATAGCACGCACTAAAGTTCCTACGTTTACTGGACGTTCTACCACCTCTAAAAACATGGAAATCAAAGAGATGGCAGCAGTAGAGTTGTGTTTCACAGTATCGAAGATGAACAAGTGCTCATCGTCCTTAAGGTATGTCCATGTTTACTACACGTCTTTGCTTCGAATGATTGTTTCTGTGATATTCCTGAATACTGACCATTCCTCGCGATGCACCGTGTATACTGACGTCCACTATAACCGTCCACAATTATTACGGTTTCATCATTATTATTTGGTTTCTAACTCACAGGCTACAGTTCATCCACACTTACACACAGTCATTTATAGTTCTCGTACAGATCACATTCATATAGGGTCCATATTGTAGTACCTCTGTTTACACCTCTCTAAGGAAAACTTACGATGAAAACGAGGGGTTTCGATTATAGTGGGGTGGAGCTGGGCGCACGTAAGTGGCCGTAGTGCGTGTGTAGCTGCTGGTAGATTTTACGTACTGTGCGATTCAGTTAACATGTAAACACCACCACGTGCGCCGACTTACTAAGTACGGCTTGTGGGCACTGATTAATGGCAGATACGGGATGAACAGTGGCGTTAATACATTCATTAAAAATGTTCCCGCGAGCACTCCAGACTCTAAGGGCTAGCTTGCAGTTGCAACCTTTTGTGCAAGATATGTATGATTTTCAATTATAAATATATATAGCGATATTAATACTTGAATATTTTAAATAAAATAAAGAAAAGTAAAACCAACATGTACAAATATTTTAATCGTCGTATCATTATATTCTGTTTTTCTCACAAGGACCAAGTTTAAGAAAACTGTTTGGTGAAATTACTCATATTTAAGATCCCTTTGTGAATGCTCGTATAGCATTATTGGCCAGAGCCAATACCGACACCCAGTCCCTCATCGAAGAAAATTTACAACAAGGACGGGAATCGAAACCGGGTCCCCTCAGTCTAGAGACAGCAAAGCTGACTTGTTTTTGACGTACCACGCTTTTTTTAGGTTTTCTTTTTTGGCCTTCATCTACCCCTACATCTCTCGTCCTTGCGCTCGCCAGATCATGCATTCATTGGCCATAATTCTCTGAATGTCTCCTCTTTCAAATTAACTAAAATTTTTGTTTCTTCTTAAAACCAAAATTTTCTTCTTGTTTCAAGTGTGTTATCGTAATTCAATTTGTTCAATCTTAGAAGTTTTAGTGAGATGTTCTTACATTGTTTGAAACAATGGACCCAAACTGTGCTTCAGCTTAAATTCGAAACTTCTTCATTCGAAACAAAATTGTTTGTTGTGTAGCTTCATTAAGTAGCCATGTATTCATGAAAAGCGTGTTAACGGCCCAAATTTTTCCTTTTCCCGTTTGCTGTTGATTATTTTGTCCCCGTCTTGGTTCAAGTAATGTTTGAGTTCCGTTCACCTCCACGTTTGATCACGCAGTTCATAGAGGAACATTTAAGCTACGTGACTGTTCTTTTCTTTGAAGCTGGGAACGTTCTGAAATCCATGTACATCGTGTCCTTCATGTTAATTCAAACCGTTGTTGTTAGCAGAACTGCATATTTAAATATAATCCATTTCCATAGGCCAAGGATTCTTGAACAGCCTACTGTTTGGTGCAGTGCTTTGTCAGTCAGTGTTCGCAGCACTGGTTTCCTTGGGTCTCAGTCGATGTTGCCGTGATGCTGTCTGAAACAGATCGTTTAACAACATGTAACAGGGCGAGCGCAGTGCGGAACTTGTAGTCGCATCCGAAAAGTTAGTCCGCAACCGAAAAGTTAGTTACGCTGTCTTCCAGGCAGCACCTTTGGCTTCACCTAGCTGTCTGGTGTGAGTACTGATTCCTTCTGTAGTTCTCTCATAATCTTTCCCGCAGTGAAATTCTTTTCATTTGACAGTTTTTCCAGAGTTGCCTTCGTGATTTTGAGAGTGCTTGTTACATAGATGGGCGAACGCCGAAGAGACCTAGCGTTTGTGGTCACCCCCGTGTTGCCTTCTGTCGATCCGACTGACTTGCTCCGTCTTGGAAGATTTTTAACTATGAGGGCTGTGCAATTTTTTCACTCTATCTATTAGCCGAAGCGACCTTCATTTGACGGTTGATGGTTTCGCTAACTGCTCTTTGGCTACATCGAGTAGAATCCCTTTTCAATGATACCGCCTTTATACTTCTCTACTTGAGTGATAGACTAGGGTTGTTCAGAAAGTAAGTTCGGATCGGTCGGAAAATGGAAGCCACTGGGAGAATCCGGTAAAGCAATGCACAGTTGTGTTGGGCATTGTCTCTAGTGTGCCCGTCGATCGTGTCGCGTCGCTCTTTTCAGTTTTTAGTGAACAGTGAGTACGTAAAGATGCGTATGGAATAGCGTCTACCGCCAAGTATGAAGGGCTGGTTAGAGATTTCGCTTGTGTCATGCAGCCCAAATAACACAACTGTCGAGCAGTTCCTTCTTCATGCCAATTCTCGGCCGCACACAGCAGGGACAATGAAGACGCTCCTGCAGCGTTTCCGATAAGAAGTGTATGATCATCCACAATACAGTCCGTAAATGTCTCCCCCTGAGTCTCATCTCTGCTCACAAGAACCGCTGGCTATGAAGACGAAATTTTTCCGCAGACAACGAGCTGCAGACCAGTGCAGATAACTGGCTGAAAGCACAGGCGGCTAGTTTCTATTGCGAGAATATTGGAAAGTTGATACTACGACAACACTCGAAGTTGGAGCGGCGACTATGTAGAGAAGTAGGTGAAATGTGTAACTAACTGTTGCAAATAAAACGTTTCTGGTTTTCACTGTGGTTTCCATTTCACGACCGATCGGAGCTTACTTTCCGGACAACCCTCGTATTCTCGCTCTATGGGTATTTTCTTAGCCGTACACCACATTTTTAGAGAGCCAGCATATTGATCTGTTGTGTTCTTTGAATGAGATTTAAGCTCCTAATGCAGTTAGCTATCTAGGTGCTTCTTACTTTCTCCACAATTCATTATGGATCATCATCTACCAGTTCTTTTTCCGTTTATCGCTGAATCCTTCCATTTCTTCGCAGTCTACGTAAAGATGCGACTTGGCATCTGAAGTGCCGTTGAACAGTATAAGCCGAGTTTTATTGTTGCTTATTTTTGTTCCTATTGCATTTAAACACAATCCTTAGACATTTGTGACTGACGTTGTCAAAGACATTTTCTAGATCGATGTTCAGTAAAACTATTATTCCTTTTCGGTACATCCATGAGAACAAGATCGTGTCTCTCAGAGAGCATCAACTATGATCTTTACATTGCGAACACTCCACGGTTGGCCAGGCCCGATGATCTCTAGATGAGTCTCCTTTATAGCCTTGTAGCTATTATGCAAGACATCACTTTTGAGTACTAAGGTAATAGTGTTGTTGGCCAATAACAAGTTAATCTTCTCGGTTTCGAGGCTTTTAGTACAAGGGCGGCGATCACGAGCTCCGTGAATTCCATTTCGATATCTCATCAGAAGACTGTTTGAAATTCGTATGGTATTCTGTTAATGCCAATACTCCTATTTCTTCGTAAATGTTTCATTGTGTCTTCAACTTGTTCTTTGAACATGGGCTCTTCCAACATAGAGACATTTTCGTAGGAAAGTGAAGTCATGCACATGCTGTCTAGTTGGAATCTGTTAGATTGTTCTTTGCACAGTCTCCGGGAATGACCCTTACTATCTTCCACAGTAGCGGTCTCGTTCCCGTCGGGAGACGTTAAATTTACTACGAATCTTTATCTGCACAATTTCTGTTCTCTGCTGAGGCGGCAAATGCTCTTATTTTCGTCTGGGTTGCGTCCTCTACCTCTGGAATTGATTCCTTTCTTTTCCAGTTCTTTTCCGAATTGTACTGCAGGAAAATGAATGCCGCATTTAAGGAGCATTTTCTGTTTCAGCTTTGTCAGTATTGTATCTTGTGTCTTGGCTATCAGATCATTGTCAGTTTAACAGTTACATAATATGTATGAATTCAGCAAAGGACAAGCCATTCATTAATCTTTTCTTTTTAAGGTTCTGAAAGTAAGACGAAGTTTTATCAAAATTGTTCATTTCATAAACTTTCAGTTTTGTATCCAAAGTTACAGTTATTGTTAATAACAATAATCAGAAATATATACATCTTCATATTCTCTAATTCCGACATAAACAAGTAAACCACAATGGTTTTCAAGCTATTTCTTACTGAATCTTTACATCTCACCTACCTATTAAAAAAATGTAAAATGAGATTATTAGGAGAGATGTTGCAGTTAACGTGATCTGATTACTAATATCTGATTTGCTGGCGCTTGGCTTACTCGCGCAGTTCTTATCGGGATTCATTTATGTAACGTCAAAATCAGCACGATTTCTACCTGATCCTATTGTTGTAGATAGCCACAACAGCATTTCATAGCAGAGCTGGTTTTCCGTTGTCGCACAGGTATCCTACATTGTTATTAGGGCCAGGTTCAGACATTCTCAAAGGGTGTGTGTTTATTCATTTTGCACAGATTCAGATTAATATCAGTGGACCACCCTGTATATGTTTACTTTGTACGTGTATTAATTTCTTTGGCCCAATGTGCTATGGTACTCAAAGCGACGTATTTTAGGATAGTTACATAGTATAAATGTCGATTTGGTTATGACGCATACGAATGTTGTACAACTAACAGATTGTAGAACCATTTTGACTCAGAAGTCCAAAGTTAAAGCATATGCATGAAGTTTATATATCTACACCCCAATCACGACTACAACTTCATATTTGTGTGATTCACAGAGACTGCATATAGCGTACACAACCACACAACCAGGAAGTCGAAATTGAGAAGTTTCACATAGTGGCGAATAATGGTTACACATAGTCATCAATAAGCATAAAGATACACCAGATAGACAATCACACAGATTGTAAAGTGAAATTTGTCCCCCTATCTGCCTAGAATACAATTTTATTGGTAGCTTTTGGTTCAGTAGTTAAACAAAAAGCTCTGCTTTGAATTTGCATCTGTAAGAAACATATACTTTGTGTGTTCAATCTTTTTGCTTATATATTTTATGATTTGTGACATCATTATACACAGCACAACAAATGAGAGGGACATTTTTATGCCAAATCTTAGTGCAAGAATTTCTGGTACTTTTTGCATCGCATTTTAAACAATAATTACTTTGTGTATAATAGAGGCAGGTTTTCTCTGGATAACATAACTTGCAGGGAACACTAAGATGTACGACTGTAGGATTTTCATTGTCTTAGTAATGCAGAGTGATTGAATAGTTATTCTACATCTATTTTTTTAACCAGATTATTGATATCTTTACGCTGGTGAAGAAGTACACTGTGTTTCCACAGGTAATTAAAATACATGATACACTGTTTTTTGAGAGTAGTGCTGTGACATATATACAGGGTGTTTATAAATGAATACCGGGATTTTAACGCTTTATAATATTTATTACATTAAACTTACAGCTATAAATGGTATGTCAAATGAAAGAGCAACTCAAACAGTTGTGTTTGGCACCAGTGCGCATGCATAGCAAAGTACACGATTGGTTGAACTTCACTGGACCCAAGCGCTGGATAGGCCGCAAGGATCTCAAGGACAGGGCTTGCTTTGCATGGCCTCCACGTTCACCGGACCTAACACCATGCGATTTTTTTTCCTTTGGGGCTTCGTAAAGGATCGTGTGTACGTGCCTCCGCTACCAGCAAACCTCCCTCAATTAAGAATCCGGGTTCAATAAGCTGTTGCTACAATCAACTGTTGGGAAGAACTCGGCTATAGATTTGATGTGTACCGTCTCAAAAATGGTGCTCACATTGAACATTTATAAGGTTACTGGTAAAACTGTTTGAGTTGCTGTTTCATTTGACATATCATTTATAACTGTAAGTTTAATACAATAAATATTATAAAACGTTAAAACCCCGATATTCATGTATAAACACCCTTTACATAAGCAAAAGTGACTGATAGTTTTTTTTGCTCGTTCTCGGAGTGAATTAGCATGCTTCATTAGAGGTTCATTTAGTAGCCACGAAAACGTCCCAAAAGCGCTCATTCACTTAGTAACAATGAAAACGTCACAGAAACGCTCACCCAGCTCCAGTGGCAGACCATGTCAGAGAGGCGTTCTGAATGACAGTATGGTCTCCTGTCAAAGTTTCCAGGGTGTTCGTCCCTGGAAGTGTCAACCAATGAATTTCTTGCTCTTACATATATCTCAAGAAAGACCATCATCGTAAAATTAGAGAGGTTTGAGCCCACACGAAGGCTTCCGTGAAGCACGCAGCTGGAACACTGCAGGGGAAGGTGAGACTGGTACTCAAAGTAAACTTCGGCACATACCGCAATGTGACTTGCGGAGTGTAGGTGTAGATGTTGATGAAGTCATATCAGATAGTTGACATCGGTTCCTACATGTCACTGGTTGTACACTTTCTCACGCATTAAGATCATATCAATTTTATATCTCGTTTCCACGCCGCTTTAAATTCGTCAGTGCGTACGATGAAGGACTTAGGAAAAGTTTGTAGATCATATAGCCCGTCAACGAAGACCAAAAGGAAAAAGTCGAGGCCGGCCGGAGTGGCCGTGCGGTTCTAGGCGCTGCAGTCTGGAACCGAACGACCGCTACGGTCGCAGGTTCGAATCCTGCCTTGGGCATGGATGTGTGTGATGTCCTTAGGTTAGCTAGGTTTAATTAGTTCTAAGTTCTAGGCGACTGATGACCTCAGAAGTTAAGTCGCATAGTGCTCAGAGCCATATGAACCATTTGAAAAAGTCGATTAGCTGGAAAAAAATCGTCTTTCTCTAAAAACTCAAGAACAGAGCCTTCTGGCGCAAACGCTTCCCAGTAACAAATCAAACGATATTAAATTTAGTACAAAATAGGTGGTATTCATTATTTTTCTAGAGCTAATACTTTCCGCGTTACTTGGGATGGAAAAGCCGGAGATCACTAAAAGTATTGCTACGCGGTGTAAAATTAATGATTATCTTTGAATGAATTGGGTTAAAACCAAATATTAAACCTGTGCCCACTTCTAAGTGCAGCAGAGCCGCATGCAGGGATAAATTGTGTTCTGGGGGTGTAATACGGTGAAAGGGGAGATGCGTGGGTTAGAAGCGTGAAGATCGAGCACGTAATTTCTCTATCTGTATACCCAACCATGTATCAAGAAGCAATCACAGGGTGTCTCACAAAGCCGTATCGACCCTTGTGAGTCACTTTGGCCACAGAAATAGCCAGGGGCTGTTTATTTTCTAAAAAAATCGTTAATCTAGATGGAATGCCGATATGAGCTACTAATAACACTAACTCAAGAAACGCATATATAGACAGAATCAACGCAAATCTCTGCACGCTATTCTACACTGCTAGAGGGGAAATTGACTTAGTCATCCTCCGTGGCAACTACAGTATTCTTCCAGGAACGTATATTCCCCCACTACAAGTGCTGCTCGATTTTACAGACTGTACTTCCTTAGCATTTCATGTCCAGTTGTCTTACGTGAGTAGACAAAATAACCTCACTATGCTCTATTTACATACTGGAGTTAATTTCACTTTATTAACTGAGTATTTATTTGCGTAATTAATTTAGGTATCATGTAAAATAGCTCAATAGCAGTCAGCTGTCTACCACAACGAAGAGCCTGTCCCAGGTTCAACACGCTGGGACCGACTGAGGTGGTCCATCTGTTAGCACACTGGACTCCATACTGGAGTACGGCAGTTCAAAACCGCGACCGTGATTTCCCTAAATCGCTTAAGGAAAATTCTGGGATGGTTCCTCTGAAAGGGAACGCCCGACTTCCTTCCCCATCCTTCCGTAATCCGATGATACCGATGACCTAGCTGTCTGGTCCCCTCGCCAACCAACCAATAAGTCAGAGAAAATGAAATAAACGATCACGCATACATATTGAGTATATATTCGGCAATGTTGACATTCTCCCCATGGCCACTGACTGAAATACTTTTCGAAACTTGAGGGGTATCAAGTCTATCAGGCCATTCTCAGTTCTCACACAATCTGAAAAGACCCAGGGGCTTAAATTGATTCCCCTCTATAACACATGTTCGTCACCTAGCATTTATAGAGCTTCAGATATTTCAAATTAATTTAAATAAAAAATCCATTACAGCAAATCAGTCCCATTGCATTTGCCACACCGACACCCATCTAGAATACTTACTGCAGATGTGTGGTTAAGTGGCTCACTGTAGCCCACTCTACAGGTGGCAGCAATTTTTGACTGGAGCGGTAACATAATCTATGGCGAGAAAAGTCCAGTAACTTCCTGTTCAATCATTAATTCGTAAGAAAATCACAACAGCACAGTTACTCTGCTTTGCGATACACAGTCAACGACAGACACCAACATAGTGCTACGTTTACCATTCCATTCCCTTTCCCACCGACGATACATACAGTATGTGATCAAAAGTATCCGAATACCCCCAAAAACATACGTTTTTCATATTCGGCGCATTGTGCTGGCACCTACTGCCAGGTACTCCATATCTGTGATAGTAGTCATTAGACATCGTGAGAGAGCAGAATGGGGCGCTTCGCGGAACACACGGACTTCGAACGAGATCAGGTGATTGGGTGTCACTTGTGTCATACATCTGTGTACGAAATGTCCACACTCCTAAGCATCCCTTAGTCCATTGTTTCCGATGTTATAGTGGACATATGAAGGGACACATACAGCAAGGCCGACGTCGTCTGTTGACTGACAGAGATCACCGACAGTTGAAGAGTGTTATGATGTGTAATAGGTAGACAACTATCCCGACCATCACAGAGAAATTTCAAACTGAATCAGGATCCACTGCAAGTATTATGACAGGCGGGAGGTGAGAAAAATTACATTTAATGGTCGAACGGCTGCTCATAAGCCACACATCACGTCGGTAAATGTCAAACGACGCCTCGCTTGGCGTAAGGGGCGTTAACATTGGACGATTGAACAGTGGGAAAACGTTGTGTGGAGTGACGAATCACGGTACACAATGTGACGATCCGATGGCAGGATGTGGGTACAGTGAATACATTTAGTATTTATTTTTAATCCACTATAAAGACAAACATAAATTTTTCTCTGTTCAGAGAATATTTTTCATAACATGCGACTTTTCCATCCACTGCGACACGGAAACTATGAGTTCTAGGAATTTTAATGGTTAATTTTGTATTGGGTAACGTTCTCGCCAGAAGGTGGCGTTCTCGAGTTATTCGAGTAGAACAAAAATCACTGCTCGAACGTTTACACAATACCAGTCCGTATCTTGTTCATGACACGCCCTCCTAGCACTGAAAAAATTTGCGACCACGCGATGTTTCCCACGACAGTTGGGAGAGTAGTGTGGTGACTACATTCCCCTCCATATCCGCATCTGGTGACGCCTTAGGGCTGTGGATGACACGGCTGTTGGGTTTTCAACCCTGTTCGGACGAAGTTTTGTTTGTACATATGGAACAATACTATGTGTCTACAAGATTTACTAGTTTTATGTTTTCAGTGCATTATTGAAAATTTTTGCTTAGTTTTGAAATGATTGCTATTTTTGTAGGTGCTTTGGGTTTATCTGAGTAGGAATTAGTGAGGAAAAGGTTCTACGATAAATTTTGGATGATTTTGAGGAAATATCAGAGCTTAACATTATATATATGAAGTTTAAAGTAATTTGGGGTATTGAAAGATGATGACAGGAGATTTTTGAGCGAAACTATACATACATAGGAACTTTACCATGTTTGTGGAAAGAAAGAGGAAAGTACATGATGATGACTTGTAAGGTACCCATTGATTATTGTTTCATGTGGAAGGTTACCGTAAAAATAGCAAGCTCACGCTAAGATGTAATAAAGCTTAGAGAGGAGTATTGTTTGTCGGTAGTTAAGAAATCACAGTCAGATATAGAGATGAGAAGCTGAGTTGTAATGTTTATTTTAGATGAAATCAAAGTAATGAGAAGAGTAGGAATTTGGTTCTGGTACATGTAATACAGCCTGTTGTAAAACTTTCAGTGTAAATGTGAATGAGGCTTTGGCTTTAATGACAGAGAATATAATGTTTAAGCTAGGTCTATTCTTTCTTTGTAGCTCAGATTCACCAATGCTTTTGATGTTATTTGTTATTCCTCGTACTGCTGTAAGATCATAGACAGATAAAATGTAGAGATGATATTGTAAGTCCATGTTGTTGTTGTAGTGGTCTTCTGTCCTGAGACTGGTGTGATGCAGCTCTCCATGCTACTCCTAAATTGGTGATCCCTTGATGCCTCAGAACATGTCCTACCAACTGATCCCTTCTTCTAGTCAAGTTGTGCCACAAGCTCCTCTTCTCCCCAATTCCATTCAATACCTCCTCATTAGTTATGTGATATACCCATCTAATCTTCAGATTCTTCTGTAGCACCACATTTCGAAAGCTTCTATTCTCTTCTTGTCTAAACTATTTATCGTCCATGTTTCACTTCCATGCATGGCTGCACTCCATACAAATACTTTCAGAAACGACTTCTTGACATTTAAATCTATACTCGATGTTAACAAATTTTCTTCTTCAGAAACGCTTTCCTTGCCATTATCAGTCTACATTTTATATCTTCTCTACTTCGATCATCATCAGTTATTTTCTCCCCAAATAGCAAAACTCCTTTACTACTTTAAGTGTCTCATTTCCAAATCTAATTCCCTCAGCATCACCCGAGATATTTCGACTACATTCCATTATCCTCGTTTGGCTTTTGTTGATGTTCATCTTATACCCTACTTTCGAGACACTGTCTATTCCGTTCAGCTGCTCTTCCAAGTCCTTTGCTGTCTCTGACAGAATTACAATGTCATCGGAGAACCTCAAAGTTTTTATTGCTTCTCCATGGATGTTAATACCTACTCCGAACTTTTCTTTTGTTTTTTTATTGCTTGCTCAATATACAGATTGAATAACATCGGGGATAAGCTACAACCCTGTCTCACTACCATCCCAACCACTGCTTCCCTTTCATACCCCTCGACTCTTATACCTGCCATCTGCTTTCTGTACAAATTATAAATACCCTTTCGCACCCTGTATTTTACCCCTGCCACCTTCAGAATTTGAAAGACAGTATTCCAATCAACGTTGTCAAAAGATTTCTCTAAGTCTACAAATGCTAGAAACGTAGATTTCCTTTCCTTAATCTTTCTTCTAATGTAAGTCGTAGGGTCAGTATTGCCTCACGTGTTCCAACATATCTACGGAATCCAAACTGATCTTCCCCGAGGTTGGGTTCTATCAGTTTTTCCATAGGAACCTGTATATGATAGAAGAAAAATTGGCATGCTGTTTGAATAAGTAAGAGTGAGCATACAATTAATGTCCGTTTCTGTATTCTTCTGGTCAGTATTCAATAATAACCTTTCGCCTTTCACAGATTAGAACATTTCAGGTAAAATTTCCTAAGTCCGGCATTGATTTATTGCAGAAACTGTCATTATAATGCCATATACCTTACATCATTTGACCTAAAGTATTTCTATGGTATAAGATTAAGTTACATTTAGGCACTACCATATTATTAGACTAGCGCCGGCCGGAGTGGCCGTGCGGTTCTAGGCGCTACAGTCTGGAACCGAGCGACCACTACGGTAGCAGGTTCGAATCCTGCCTCGGGAATGGATGTGTGTGATGTCTTTAGGTTAGTTAGGTTTAATTAGTTCTAAGTTCTAGGCTACTGATGAATTCAGAAGTTAAGTCGCATAGTGCTCAGAGCCATTTGAACCATTATTAGACTAGCGTAAAGAATATGCTTATTTCTTTGATTTTTGACTGTGACTTTTCTCTACAGTAAAGACAGTAGTGATGGTGCGCACACCTAGAGGATATGAAACCCATGCTGATCCCTGTCCTTTTTCCCCTAAGCTCGAGCTGTAATGATGTTGTAGATTGGTGTATTTGTGGTGTTAGATCTAATGAGTAGAAGGATAGTCTGCAAGTGACTTTAATGAAATAGTTCTTTTGCTGTTGTCTTTAATAACTGAAAATCTAACACATATTTCAACGCCGCAAATAAAAACTGCACAATACTTAAAGAATATGTATTGCTGCTCCACATATTATTTCTTATGTCAACAACTCATTATTGTCTCAGTGCCATTTTGAGTAATATAACGTATATTTTGTCACTGTTTTTTCGTTGTATGTATACATACTGTGTTCATTTCCTTAAAGTGATCTACACAATATTTGTTTTTTCTAGACTCTTCTAATTGTTTACACGTCAAATAGAGTACATACCGGAGGTGCTGATTTTCAGATGTGGTAAGATAGAACTTTTGCTTTGGTTGAAACGATGTAAAACATACGTTGCGTTCTCATCTTTAAAATACTTAGGAAAGCGTTAAAATGAAGTTTTAATAAGTTTCAAAGAGACCCGTTGGAAGGTCACAGGTCAAGCACTATATGTATGTTCCCTCAACATTCTGTTACAGCTTGAAATGTATATATCAATGTAGGTGTAAGTTTTGTTTGTTTATGTTTCATATATCCACTTCAGGACTAGCTTGGGAGGTACTTATTACCTAGATATGTGTACACATGTATCACCTTCAGTGGAGCTCTAGCATGGCCACCACAAGGACTGAAGCTTGATGTCCAGTTCTGGTTCAGCTAAGGGAGAATCAGAGGTACCCATCCGGGACACAGCGACAGGTGTCACATTCTGTAAACGGTAACACCCTGTTGCCTCGCCACTTTGCCTCAGTTCCTCTGACGTGGTGTTTGTTTTAAGTTATTGTTGCGTACGTACAATGACTGGTGGGCAACTGACAGCTGTTAGCCCTTGAATGGCCATACCCTTTATGCAGACCGAGAGGAATAGCGTGGCGGTTCACCAGCGAAGATCACACGGCCGGGCTTTTGCCGTTCGGATAATTGTATTACGAGGAGTCGGCTCTCCCACTGCGATGATGTTTTACATGCGGTCGGATTACAGAGGCGGCGTATGAGGAATCGAATTTGCACTGGATGATAGTTGTCACGAGAATCACTCGTTGCCAGTGGAGTCAAAACTCAGATCAGTAAGAATCAGGTGAGGTACAGACGACCGATGTCAGAAAAAAAAGAAAAGAAATAAAAAAAGCTACTTATAATGCTCATGTGAATAACCGTAACAAGTACAGGTGAAGGCCTAGCTGCAAAGCCTTCAGATGAATTCCCAACATGAAATCTCTCAGAAGAATGCTCACGAAAGTTTCCAAAAGAAAAAGGCCCCCGATGGTAGTTATCATAATAGTCGTACCGTCTCTCCAGTGGGAAGCAGTGCTAATCTCTGCATTTCCGCATTGTCCGTTCAAGAAAAGGTTTCCGTAGCCCCCAGTCAAGCAATTAGCAGTCCTTTCCATTTGTAAAGTCGGTGCAATTCGATCACATTCTTTCTCTTAAGAGTCGGAATTCACTACGGCAAAAGCACGAGAGAGTATAAAATATTTGAAAACGCCCTCCCATACTCTGTGCCGGGAATATAGCACCAAGCGTACTGACAGCTGAATTCACCCTATCACACCTAGTGTTCTATCAGTTTTTGTGCTTTCGGTGCATTGGGATACAAAATGGTCAGAGTTTTATTTTCCTTAATACGTTTCCAGCCTCCACTGATCGAGAATATACTGAGATATCACGAGCGGCTATTTGAGCCATAGTAAGATATAAAATGCGTAGTGGTAGATGCAGCACCAAAAGGTCAACACAAATTACCATTTTTATATTTTTCTGCGAATTTTCCTTTAATGTGTCCATAGAGTCATGATATATAAACTGAGCACTCGTAGGGTGCGCAATGTGTGCAATGGCCGGTTGTTAGACCGTCATGTACGTAGGTGACCACCACATGTTGCCAGACAATAGCACATTATCTACGAATTATCAGTCAATGGTTCTGGCAGAATTCTTCAACTACGATGACCTCTGATTTTCACCGTTAGATCCGTCCGAAAAGCGCTATTAGGTCGTCTCAGTTCCGACACAGAGGTGATCTTATGTGTTATGCTCTGGTAACATGTAATTCTCGTACGTGTATCAGTTTGTTTAGTTCTACTCTGAATGAACTGAAAGTGCTATCCATAGCTCAAAGAAATAGAGCACAGAAGTGATATAGATTTATATACAATTAATGGGAACTTCGATTAGCCAGTGTTATTGCCAGAAACGGGATCATTTTTTATTAGTAGCTGAAATACAATTTAGTGCCGCAGCCAAGGCAAAGTAGTGGTGGAGATACTTATTAGGTCTTTTGTTTGGAATGTCGACGCATCTAAATCTTGTGGCGAAAGCATATAGAATTTATCGTGGATTAATATTTTGAATAACTTACTTTGGCCTATATATTGTTGCGTAATATAAATTAGAAAAGCAGCACTTAATGTTCGTCAAAAGGAAGTTTCTTTGGGTTATTTAGAGAAATAATTTTTTAAATCTTACTTCTGTCAAGGTCATTGTTAACTGTAGTTTGCACCCGAAGTTATTATAGAAATTTCTGATTTCTCTTCATTTATTCTCACAGTTGCTACGTGACAAGTCTGCATGTTTAAGAACGTTAGTAGGCTGGTTCACAGGATCGATCGACAAGTCCCGCTCAGTACGAATCTCCGTAGTCGTCACTCTCTAAGGGACGTATAATTGTTGTACCCTCTGTCACGGCGAACTAAAATTACGCGTGATTCACCAGCCTGACTAACAGACGGAATACTAGGTAATATTGCAGGCCAGGCCACCACCTGCGCATCTGCCAAGACCGTTTAGGGCCAGAACTAGAAAACGCGAGTAGGATTGGCTAGCTACTAGATCATCCAATCTCCACCATGTAGAATCAGCGACCTACACGCCAAACCAAACCGGGACGGAAACCAATAACCTGCCATTGCTACAAAGGTTGCGTTTCAACAGTCATAACGAAAACCAAAAATCTCAGTCCACGCCACTGCCAGTTACTCACTGTAAAACTAGAGAATTTTCTCACGAAACTTAACTCTGTGCACACATAATTATGAAGGATTTCGAATGGCACGCGCTAAACGAAATTCCACCGCATCTACTGAATCCGGCGAGAAAGTAGCAAAAGTTGATCTCCATGTCTAACCAAGAATGTCATTATTGAAAATCTTGATCGCAAGGGAACTGCTAAATCACTTCATACGGCACTAAAGCAATTCAGATTGGCACAATATGTGACTGACATGAATTCCACGAGAAAACCGATTTTGAAACTCAACACTTACAGACCGGAAGCTAGCTCTTGCAGTAAGCCAATACCTGACTGGAAACAATATGGCCCATTTCAATCGTCGTCACCAACGTCGATCATAATGTCAGCAACAAGGAAATCGAAATGAGCTGACAGTGCGAGGGTACAAATAAAAAAAGAATAAATAAATAACACGCATCTATTTGCGACTCACCAGAAAACCCATAACAAGGAAAGCAGACAACCTTCTGGCGGACCACTTCTGGATATGTAGCGTGCTACACAAAGATGAACCACCCAACCCTCTCCGTCTGCTACCTACGCAATGCGGAAAATGCAGCAGTTTTCAACACACCTCTGAAAACTGTTGCAACAAAAAATGTGGGAAATTTAAAGGATATCACCTACTCTTCGACTGAAAACTAGTTAAAGAAAGGAAACACTTAAATACAGCAACTGCAATAGTACTCACATCGCTACCGATGAATAGTTCAGAAAGGCCAAAGCGACCCATCTCCGATGGCAAAACAGAAAAAGTCAAGTGTATAGGTGAACC
Source organism: Schistocerca piceifrons (assembly GCF_021461385.2). Classification (NCBI taxonomy): domain Eukaryota; kingdom Metazoa; phylum Arthropoda; class Insecta; order Orthoptera; family Acrididae; genus Schistocerca; species Schistocerca piceifrons. The sequence continues at coordinate 359,132,238 of NC_060144.1, read as the reverse complement.
GACCTACCTCCTGCAGGAATGAACCCAAACTGAAAACTCTGTGGTTGCATACACCACTGTACCCCTCAACGTTCTGCCCGAAGATAGATCTCTTATAACTGAAACTGTAAATACAGTTTGTAGAAAGTTTCTATGGCGAGATGTGGAACTAACACACACCTGGAGCAACATACACATCTATATCAGCGAGGTGTCAGAGTCATAAGTCTAATCTACTGCTACAGCCTTAAATTTAACAATCATTTTCCATTCACGTCCATTCAAGACTCTGCAGAAAAGTGCTTTGTCAATGCTAATGGTTTATATTCAAGAGAGGAACTCCTAGAAAAAATAGTTACAGAAAAAAACATTACAATTAGCGGAACTACTGAAACCAAATGCTTTGGCAAACACACAAACATAGTTGATTATGTCTGCCGCAGACTATACAAACCATAATCAGGAACAGGAAGATGCTTACAAGGAGGCGTGCTGTCTTTTACACAAAACAACTGGTCATTATAAGACTCGATGCACCAGAAAACCTGAACACCCATCAAGCTATGGTCCCCAGAATCATAGGAAAATACAAGATGCCCATCTTCTTCCTAGCTATCAATGTATCTTTCACAGATGATTTATCAATAGATCTTTTTGAATACATCTCATCACTTATCCCAGCAATTATTATAGGGGAGCTAAAAGTCAGATCCACTGCTTAGTGATAAAGCTAAGCGTCAAAAACACAGTTCCTGAAAATGACAGATTTGGACGATTTCATCTTACACTTATAAATATCTGACCCAAACCACAAAAAGCCTATGTTCCAGAGTTAGAAATGACACTGATAACGAGGTAATACCTGAAATACTAGGAAACAAACAAAGGAGTAAGTAAAGGGTGTAGCTTGTCACTAACATCATGCAGTATCTATATAGATGACATGATCAGAGAATGGAAAAGAATTAGAACATCATCAGGCTTAAATATTGGGAGGAATATATGTAATAACACGATCTTATTCGCAGATGATCAACTTATCATACAAGACAGCGAAGATAGCTTACAAATGGCGGTACATAAACTAAGTGAGACAACTAAGCTACAATTTGACTACATCTATAAATGAAACTAGAGCCATGGCTCATTTACGTATTCACTCAATACGAAGAATAACTGACAGAACACCTAGCCTATTTCAAGTATTCAGGATATGAGACATATGATCAAGATATGAATACGTAGAAAAAGGTGTTAGTTACCATCGTAAATGTGGCAGAATAAGAAGAACACTTAGAGGTGAAACAAGAAAAGAGACACAACCGAAATTTTATAAATTCATGCCAATTCCTACTTTATTACATGGAGCATAGTGTTGGACTCTGAGACATAATAATTTATGGCAACTAGAAGCATCAGAAATGAAATGTCTAAGAACTGTAAAAGGCTGCACCAGGCAAGAAAAATTAGAAAAGAAGTAATTACAAATTCTGCTTAAAACCAAAAAGGTAATCCAATAAAAAGAAGAGTGGGGAGACTAAGTACTTCCTACGTCAACACGAAGACTTCCCAAACTAGTAATGGATTATAAAACATGGGCTAAAGAGAAGTGTATGAAGACCAAGAATGAGATGGTGAGACCGTAACAGGCCCTAGACCTAACTCTGGGCTGATATAAAAAGGAGAAGATTACTTGCTCAAATACTAAAGTCTCTATTTAATACGGTCAATCTGGAAAGCTGTCTCTTCGCTATGGAAACATGCAAATAAAAGAAAAGTTGAAAATAATCCTGATTCATTGGTTTATAACGTTGCTACCAATAAGTGGCAACTCTTCGAAGCAATAATAAAGAACTAATTGCAACGGTTTGCAGAAGACAACATCATCATACCGTACGAACAAGCTATCATAAAAAATAAACACAGCAACAGCCCGATTACTAAGACCATTTAGCAAAGCAGAAAAAGCCTGCACTTATCATATAAGGCCGCTGCCACTTTCTTGGTTATAGAACGCGTCTGTAGTAGGTTATGGCACAAGGGACGTTTTTCTAAAATGCTGACGTACAACTTCTCGCCTGAAACAGTACGCTTGAGAACAAATCGCACTGAAGTACAAGTACGATTTGGTAGTCGTATGTCATCTTACTTCACACCCAAAGCGGGAGTCACTCAAGGATCCGTCATCTCCTCATTACTTCATACGAAGTATAATGCTGACATTCCAAGATCAAGGTGGCTGAGTGAAGACAGCTCTCTAAGGTGATGATACCACTTATTGGTGTCATCCCTCCAACTGCAATGGATTTAATGAACAAGCTAATAGTTATATCAGCAAATCTGGAACCTTCCTCAGTAAATGGTGGTTCCCACCGAATCGAACGAAACGCCAACTATTCTATTCAGGCCTAGAAATCTTACCAATCGTCGACTACCAACCATTGCAAATTTAACATTCGACTGTGCGTACAAGAAATTACTTCACAAAGGAACGGAAAATGTCTTGGAACTATCTAACTCACTCCTAAATTGGCAGAAAAATACATTCGAAAAAATGAAACAATCTAAAAGCCGACTCAAACTTGTACGTCTCAAGAAATGCAGGACACCTTAAATGGATCATTAAGCTGCACTTTTTACGTACAAAATTTTCATCCGCACCATTCTCGAATATGTATCTGCGCTGACAGTACGATGCTACGAATTGCTGGAGATATACGTTATGACTCGCCAACTAACTTCGTTTTCGAAACACTCGACACCAAAAACGCATAATAAAAGAGCAAATCACCAGATTCGGACTCAATAGGCTGCCCATGACAGACTAAGAAAACCTCTCTAGCAGCATGCTCCTGCAAAGTTTAATATTCTGAAAATCAAAAATGATTTCCCTCCACACATCGTTCTCGAAGCGGAATCACATTCAGAATGGGATTTTCAGTCTGCAGCGGAGTGTGCGCTGATATGAAACTTCCTGGCAGATTAAAACTGTGTGCCGGACCGAGGCTCGAACTCGGGACCTTAGCCTTTCGCGGGCACGTGCTCTACCAACTGAGCTACCCAAGCACGACTCACGCCCCGTCCACACAGCTTTCTTCTGCGAGTACTCGTCTCCTACCTTCCGAACTTTACAGAAGCTCTCCTGTGAACCTTGCAGAACTAGCACCCCTGAAAGAAACTAGCATTCTGTTGCAGAGTGAAAATCTCATTTTGAAAACATTCCCCAGGCTGTGCCTAAGCCATGTCTTCGCAACATCCTTTCTTTCAGGAGTGCTAGTTCGGCAAGGTTCGCAGGAGAGCTTCTGTAAAGTTTGGGAGGTAGGAGACGAGGTTCTGGCAGAAGTAAAGCTGTGTGGACGAAGCGTTAGTCATGCTTGGGTAGCTCAGTTGGTAGAGCACTTGCCCGCGAAAGGCAAAGGTCCCGAGTTCGAGTCTCGGTCCGGCTCACAGTTTTAATCTGCTAGGAAGTTTCAGAATCACATTCACTTTAACAAAATCCTCTGGAAAACGAAAAGATCAACGAGATCGTATACAGGCCAGAATCGCCTACACGGATTAGAGATTTTATACGAGTATCAACTTGATCAGCAGTACCTCATTCACTTTCTACAAAAGGATTCAAGAATTTCCTACATAGATTAAATTTTCAAAATTTTAATCTCTACAGAAGGGAACAAAAATTCTGAACATAAACTAATTTTGTTAAGATCACAATGTTAATGTACCAGGTGCACAAAGATGATAAGCACACACATAAGCCAGAACATCAGGCAACAAATCCTATCGGAGGTTTTCGACTGGGAGGTTTTCCCCTCAGTCGTATGGCTGATAGGGGGCTGTAGATAATTTCGTGGGCAATTCTCCAGTACTTGGATGTCACGAATGCGTAAGCGCCTTTCTACTGTTTGAAATTATAAGCGCATAGTGTGATCAGAAATGCTGTGTTTAACGGAGGCTTGCTTGGACCATCTCTGCTTTGCAAGAACAGCGGGAGATGATGTGCATCGTTAGTCGTGAGATGAGTAGCCAGTAGTCGGAAGTTGTTTGTCACGAGTAGTAGTACGACGTAGTTCGAGTGGTTCGATTGCAGTTATATTCCGAGGAAGTGGGATATGTTGATTTCCTGATTAATTATATGAGATGGAGAAATGGATGAAACGTTTTGAGAAGATACTTTATTAAGATTATTTTGGTGTGTAATAGATGTAACTGATTTTAGATTTTTCACCTGATTGCACCGACTTGTAGTCACGTATTCTTGCTCCAGACAACAAGTGACTTGAGTATAAGGAAAGATTAAGAGCAATGCATAATTTTTAATTTGAATTTGTTGAATATTTAATATCTTTTTACGAGCTGCATTTCTGAAAAGATCTCTTTTGATATTAAAGACTTCTCACGTTTGTCCACTTAAGAGCTGTCACCTGGTAGCTACCACTGATTAGCTAAAACAGTGTGTCTCAGTGTTTCTATTGAGGCGTGCAAGTGAATTCTTTTTACGCGTTACTTTGTGCGTATTTCTTGGCCTGCCGATTATCAGTTGCAAAGCAGCATGTTTTGTGAATTTTTTGGAATAATGTCTACAAACATGACGCATTGTGCTGCTCCGTCTCAAAAAATACCAAACTACCCGGAAATAAATTTTAAGTTGCAGGTCCTAGCACCTGGAATGTTACCGACAGCTTTCTAACTGAGGGAGAACGTCGTCATGATGCTACGTCATCATGATGCTATTCCTGTTAAAATACGTCACTTGGCAGTCGTTGACCTGTATGGACGTGTTACGATCAGTAGACAAGGTTACTCGTAAATTTGAGTATATTAACGTTTGTGAACCAAGAAAGAGAAAATTTTTCGATCTAGAACTTTCTTTATCATAAAGCTAACTACATTATAATTTATCCCAAGTCATTGTCCTCATCCGAAGTCCATGACCAAATATGAACTATCATTTTACTTATTCAGATTTCTTATGAAACAAGAATACTTTACCGTGTTAAAAAAAATCTGCACATTGCACCAGGCGCATCTCAGTAGTTAGTTGTAGCTTACCAAAAGCGACACGCTTTCCTGGCAAGAGCAGTGTCACGGTGTTTCCACTGTGTAACAGGTAAGCCAAAATTAAGTAGTGCAAAAAGGTAAGACTAAGTTATTCTACAGGACCAGTTAAAAGTTTTGTGACTCAGTGTTGAAGACAGACACTATTTTTGTAATAACGAATGTTTAAACAGACAGGGAACCAGGTATGCACGTTCACGCTACTTTCTCGCTGTCAGATTTTGCAACACATTTTCGCAGTCGAATTCTCATGTTCAGCATACATAACGTAAATAACAACAACTTCATTATTCATGTTGATATAACATGCAAAAAGAATGCCATTACTACAATTTCCTTACACCTACTCACCCTGGTGGAATAACAAATTTTTCAGTATTATGTGAGCATCCATATTATAATATTACCAATGCTCGGTATTTACGTTCTGAAACTATATTGGTGAGCAATTATGGCATGTAGCAACAGTGCAGTGTTACCCTCTGAAAGGAATTTTGTAATGAAGACCGTGATGTACCTAACGGAACTTCCTTATCGGAAATGAAAGTCAGAATTACGTAAATATTTAAACAGTAACAAACAATATTTTACCTATACAAATTGTTCAAAGAAAACACGCTAGACAGCCTAATTAGGCATAGAAATGTGTAACATCTCTTTTCAAACATTAATATATAAACAACTTTAACGGACAGACACAGCCTATACTTTTTAATGCGAGAGTGCAATGAAGTCTCACACTAGCAGATGTTGACGTTAAAGAAAGTGCTAACACTTAATAGAAGAACAAAGCTATTTGCGTAACTACAACAGATTATGAAACACACTATTGCCTTCAGGGCTTAGTCAAACTGAATGGTTTCAATAATATTACTATTAATATTTTTATAAAATTATAAATTGGACATAGATTTAGAAACACTTTCCTATCTGACATGAAATGTGAATAAAGTTCAAAGTTCACTGCAAAATTATAAATTGGGCATAGGTTTAGTCTCTTTTTTACCAATTACTTTTGTATCTGACTTGGGAATAACAAAAGATTTCACTAGCAAACTATTTCTCACTGTCCTCTGAAGAAAAGAAGTTACTGTTCTCATAGATAGTGGTCTTTCTGTTAATTGTTATCTATCACGAGCACAATAGACAAACTGTGGATCCTATTACATTATTAATATGCACTTTCAGTACACAAGAGGAACAAGCACTTAGCAAGCATGAGTATATAATTTCCCACAGTTACAGTTCTCAATTTTTACTGCAGTGAGACACAAAATTGACATATTTGTAAGATACTTGAGAGGTTCCACGCCCTCTTTTGCATTTCGCCTCTCATTTTCATAAATTTTATGAATGTTCGATGTCATTTATCTATTTAATCGTATTGGTGATTTTATACAATACACAGTTGATACAAGGCAAGTGATTTTATACAATATACAGTTGATATAAGACAAGATTAAACCTTAAAGTCTTTTTCAACCAATTAATTAAGCTGGGTGTGGGAATTAACAAGTCGTCAGGAATTCTAGGGTATGAATGAAGTGGACAGCGTTGGACTAAATGTTCAATTGTCTGCTCTTCTTGGTTACATTCACACATTGGGGAACTGATCCAGCCCCATTTGTACCTGAAATAGCTACAACAACCATGATCAGTCCTTAAGCTGTTGAGGTGGCACCAGAGGATCCTCGTTATGTCAAAACCTTTTGGCTTATTTGTGGGATCAAGGTGATGGGCTCTTGTTCCCAATGTTTTTGTTGACCATTCATGTTTCCAAATTTCATTTAGATCAAAACCATCCGCGATGAGTTGTTCTGCAGTAACACTTGCTGGTCTTCTTGATCGCAATCGTTGCTGTGGCGGATGACAGAATTCCTGGTGCAGTGGTAGAGAGGGTGATGCAGAGGATTTCTTGGCCTCCCTCAGTAGAGCTTGTTTCCGCCTTAAGTGATGTGTACTGAGTCACATCCATATGTCATTGCGAGGTAATAACAGACCGAATAAGGTTACTGTAATGAGAGTATTTGTACTGAGAGCTCAAAAAATACTTTTCATTTGATTCCTAAACATGTTGTTTTACTTTCTTGGGTGGCCTGTGCGAGGCGAGCATCGCAGGTTGCGGCACACTGCGTTTCCGGTTGGGGGCTGCGCTTCCCTGAATTCTGTGAGGTTCGCACAATATGCTTAAGTGCCCGGCCGAACGACTGACGTCGGTCGAGTTTCGTCTGAGTGTCACCGCAGTTTATGTGTTTACCGCTCCGGCGCGTCCGGAACGAAGATTCCTGGCACCGACTGACTGCATTGTCCTCTTGATTCGGAGAAAACTTGTGTACTGTTCCCTGCTGAGTGGGACTGTCTGGCTCCGGATGGCCGGTGGTCTAGGCAGGTTGTTTTCGTAGCCGGTCAAACAGCAAGTTCAATGCCCCCAGCTGAATAGCACAGGCATGATTGATCAACTTAAACTGAGGCAATTTGACGTCATAAAGCCCTGCTCGCAATTGGAGGAAACGGTCGCTAGTGGCACGAATGATGTTCTGAGACAGTGTGGGGGGATTTTGGAATCAGAACTGAATGCTGATTCGCGGTTTTTCGAGGAGAGTAGGGAGTTGAGCAATGTTGGCTTCACTCTTGAATTGTGCAGCGATTCGGGATCTGATCTTCGTCGGAGTCGGATGGTCTTGCGACTTGGTCGCTCGTTTTCGGAAGAACATAGAATTCTGGGCCTTCGCGGCCAGGGGTTGACACAGGGTTGCTGCACGGCAGAATTCGGCGCCTACATCATCAGGACGCTGCCTAACGACGATGTGCTGCAGATTTCAGTACTGGTACAGGATTTTGCGGCTCCGGCACTGTGGGGCCTTATCAATTTTACACTGAATCCCTCAACAGCATGCGGGCTCGCTTTGCTATAAGTCCACCTTGCTTCTTTCTCCACTCTCACTACTGATTGCGATACTGCTATATAGTCGGGAGATTAATATTTGATTCATTAGGACCTCCAGTCATTATCGTCAATCTACTGCATCACAGAGAGTACGAGCACCTTGTTCTCGAGCCAACTCTTATTCTCATAATATTTCAGTGTACCCTAGCCTTTAACCTACTGTGTGTGTCGACAATCCTGTGCATTTATGTTTTGTTATATAATAAATCTCCTTGTAATATTTAATCCGCGTATCATTTCGTAGATATAGGCGAAATCCCATTTCCTGTTGTTTATTATGATAAAGTTCTTTTTTTCTGAGTAGATTACGATTTTTATTAAATTATTGTCAGTGTGCACTCCTTATTTTACCAACTAGCCGGGTCCATCATCATTTTCTTCCGTTACCGTTGCGCACATAATCAATTTTGTGGTATGTAAGGAGGAGGTCGAGTGCATGTCCAGTTCTCATGAAAAATTCGTCTGAATTAGAGAGATACAAACTCTTCTCCATCCCGGTACCTCGCATACTGAGTCACCTTTTTCGATTTACAACAAGCAGCAATATGATCATTTACTAAGCAAAACTTCATAAGCCTCAGTTTTAAGAACTTTTAATTTTGAAGTTGAGAGCAACTGTTTTAATACCTGTTTGTATTACTTTATTACTTTAAATTCTACTTTTCACTTTAGCTTTTAGCAAGCATACAAACTTTTAATAAGCAGTTTTAATTGCAAAATTACTTTCAGCAAAAGTTATTTAGTTTAGCACATTCTTTTTCCACATTAACTTTAACTTTCTTTTTACTGTGCTCAAGAGGCATTAATTAGTAAAATACTGGGCTTTAGTGTTCGTTGAATCACTTTAACATGGGAAGGATACTAAGTGGGAAATGTGACAGAGGATAAATCACCCTAAGTTTTCATAAATAGTCCTTTCGTTTACCTTATAAATGAAAACAAATAAATCATCCTCATGAGCTGATCCGTCACTGTACACTTCTACAAATCCTTGGTTCCCTTGCAGTGATTGCGCAACGTGGTGGCGAGTGCATGTTGGTGGGTGGATTTGCAGGCGGAATTGGTGGCGATGATAGATATAAATTCCAACATAATTCCAGCTAGTTACTGCATCGATCCGAGGCTTTGGCACATTGTAAAACGCCACGAAAAGCCTCTCTCGTCGCCAGCAGAATAAACAACTTTCACATGAGCAGTTGACAGTTTGGTAGCTCGTCTCCGACAGACTCTTGGTCCCACGTTTCGATCCATGCTAACAACATTTTGCGCACGCTAGACTGTTCCGTTCCCGAGGGGAACCACATCACCTTTTACATACAAAATAACTAAGGACCCAAAGTGAGGATCAGTATATACAAAGTAGCAACAACACATTTTGAACAAAACATATGGTTTGCACGTATTGACAGTTCAATATAAAATTATTTAAACAAATTTTCAATTACATATAATAATTTTTGATTCCCTCCAAGTCAGGCAAAGTGTTTAACTAATAACGACAATACATTGCAAAGTTTAAACCAGTACATCATAGTTTCTACAAAGAAAAAAATACAAATTTTTATACAGTACCGAATTAATCATAGAATAATTACAGAAGCTCAACGATGGAATGTAGAACAAAACAGAATGCACAATGAATCAACAAAACGTATGTAGTGTCTGAGTTATGGTGTTACAAGCTGCTCCCAATAAATTGTGCCACAGCAGAAAAAACCGCATCTGAAAAGTGCTTTGCTGTCCTAGAGCCCACCCACTCCCTCAGAGATAAAAACAAAAAACACTTACAATCCGAAGTTAAGATGGTAAATGAAACATAAATCTGGCTCCTACGGATGCAAGAGGCTGTCAAAATGGCAGACATCTAATTGCGTAATGTCAGTCATTAGGTTTGGGAAACTACTAATCTTGTGAAAGCCTTCAGGAGTGATATGTGTATATCAGTTTATCGGAATTTATCTTTCATTCGCCTATTTTATATATATGTAGATTAATTTCACTCGGTTTTATCTTCTGAAGACTGCATCGTACAATACAGGTCATTCTAAGTGTGAATTGTGTGGTTATACTCCAGTGACGGGTACGGGTACAAGTGAGATAACTGTACATAGGATTTAGACCTTTGCGCAAAGCCACAGGCCGGCAATTTATACATTCACTGCAAAAAATGAAATGTGACTAATCTGGCATCGCAACTTTGCTAACTATGTATTTAAAATCCGCTAATACAATTCTATAAAAAACTGAGTTGACGTTGCTTGCATTCACTAAGACAATATATGTTCCTAGCGTAGGGCCGCGCTGAAAACTATAATAGCATAATAAATGTGATGCTGAATTCTGTCCAGGTAGTGAAAGCGAGGCACCAGAACGATTGTACTACAATTACCTACGGAGTTTGTTTTTTGCAGTAATCACACAGGGCCTTAGAATTCGCAAAAAGTAATTCGCCACGTTAATACCGATCTCTGATTGAGGCATCTTCCACGGACGCAAAGCTACTTGTGGAGTTTCTATCACAAACTGCTTTAAGGTCGTAATACTCTTTCAAATACACGTCAGTTATCACACCTCCTTGATTGATTGATTCATCCTGTAGGGTATCTCGAAACTTTCGTTCCGTTATGAAGGTCTTCTCTGAGTGCCACACCTTTTCATTCATTATAGATGCACATACCAAATGCCGTATGATACTGATTTGACGCCATCTCATTTTCATGTATCTAAAATTACCCTCTGGAAACAGTACCGTTCTTCGATACTTCATTTTTTTTTAAATAGCCACACGTAGCATTCCACGGCCTTAAGTACATTTGTTGCCGCTTCTTTGAATGATAGTGTTACAGTTCGAATTAATCGTTTGATGCAACTCGCCATTGTCGTGTACTCTGCGCAAGTTTCTTAATCCGTGTATGACTACTGTGGCTTCGTCTCCGTTGTTTATCGGCCACGTTCTACTTTGACATACTTTCCGTAAAGAAATTCCGAAACATTTGTCAGAAGTGCCCAGGAGGTTGATGACACTTCAAAACCTCCGGCACGTGACAAATAATTATCTGTCCCTTCCGCTTCTAGTAATGGTACTAGGTACATTTATAGAATTTTTCAAATCCCTGTGTGATGCTTAGACTCTTCAGCACCATGACAGATCAGTCTAATAAAACAATAGTAATCTAGAAGAGCGACGCAGGTATTTCAACATTATGCCATTCGATTGCCCATAAATAACTTTTTAAATTACGAACACACTCACATAAAATGAACGCTTGTTTTTTCTCGATTAAAATCATGTCTCACGACTCCCGTTCGTAGCAGTGTCATCAAAAATACAGGTTTTCGTATATTGGTCTAGCATCGCTCGACAATAAGATTTTATAGAACTTAGAAGATACGCTAGTTTACCATGATTATTAATTATTGTGAAGACTTTTGAAACACGTATGTAACGCAGCAGCGATGGCGAGGCATTGCAGCGTCTCTGACCAGAGAGTATGCGCTTGACCGCGCGAGTGTTGCGAGCAGTTCGCTAGTTGTCGCTATGCAGAGCAGTACTCTGTCTGTAGTCGTGGAAGTCGGTAGCTCGGTTTAGTTGCGTGCAGTTCGCTAGTAGTAGTCGTGCAGTGCAGTACGCTAGTAGCCGTCATCCAGAGCGGTCGGTCAGTAGTAGCACCCCAGTGCGGTTGTGTGATGTAGGCGGTCGGCAACACTGGTCAAGATGCTGAATGAGGTATACTGTTAATTAATATAATCATTAGATAATGTAAAATTTATTTATTGTAATTAATCTCCAACAAGTCCCCCAATAATAATTTTGATTTCAAAAGCATTTTTCAAAAAATTTTATTTTTTTATTGAACTAAAGATTTCGTTGCACTTCCCATTTCATCCACTTCTTTTGAAGAAAAATTTCAGTAAAATCACAGAAAAAAAGAATATTATTATTTGCAATGCAGTTCCTCCAAGCCGTGCGCAGAAATAAGAGCAGAAATTTGACATCCAGTTATACTGAGGTAAGAATTTAATTCTGATTGTTTTATACAGGGCCAAAGACCGATATTTCGGTTTAATTGAATTTTCTTATCACTGAATGGACTTTAATTTTTCGTGAGGAATTTATATTTGAGTCAGATTGCTAATTTTTGTTTAATTGTCATTGTCAGTAGATTCCATTGTGGGAAAGTTACACTTAGCGCAATGTCCATTAGCATTTCTGAATAATATTGACGATTCTTTCTAAATTTTTGTGGGGAGGTTACACTTGGCGACACCCAGTGCAGGATCGAATTTCGTTGAGAGTCTTTTGAGCAACAGTCAGATATCTGCTCTTATTTGCTTAGATATAATTAGGATTTGGCGCTACGCTTTTACTAATCTTGTGACTTTCTTTCTACAGGTCAACGGCAATTCTTTGCTCTGTTGTATTTGTGTGTTGTTTTTGCATTGTGCTTATTGTTTTGTGAATAATTGTGACTACTGTAAAAATGCTGCGAAAGACTGTGAATAGTGTATCGCGAGGTATTACGAACGAAACTACCGATTTAAACAACTTTACCGATAGGACATGTGACATGCAGTGTAATGATGACAATCCTGCGTTCACTAACAATCAGTGCATTACAACCACTAGTGATGACTTTTACCCTGATAATGAACAAACGAACTCAATTGTCTCGTCTGTTAATTTGACGACAATTGATGATGCGGGACGCACTATTGTAATGAGCGCTGCCCAGCTTAACACAACTGGTTTACTAAATTCACGTGAGGAACAGACAAATTTGTCTAATGAAAATGGACAGTGTTCTGAAAGTACGACGGATCCATTTAATTCAGAAATAATGACCGACAGTGTACATTCGACTGACAAACCTTTTTGTAAATCTCAAAATAACCAAATGGTTACAGAAAGCGAAACAATTCCAGATCCACCATTAAACAGCACAGAGAATATAAACGCTAGTTTTGACTTGGTACGAATTATGAGAAGTTTGCTACAACAGCAAAGTGAGAAAATAGACAACAGTAGTAAAGATCTCAAACAACAACTTAATGAACAGGTCAAACAACTTAGGGAAGATAAGAAACGCTTGAGTGAAAAATTGGACAACCATTTCAAACAACTTAGCGAAATAATTGATAAAAGTTTCAAACCCACAAACGAAAAACAAGACGATCATAAAGAACAGAACAAACAAGTTAGTGAGCAGATTACAGCTGTTGCCGTGCAGTGTCAGGACAGTAAAGAACAACTACGTGAGGATACTAAGACTTGTGCTAATAACAGTAATGAAAAATTTGGCACTGTTGCACAAGAATTAAATAATACACGTGTAAGCACAACAGAATTACATAAAGATGACATTAATGCAGTCACTGAACAATGCCGTAAAAACGCAGTACAGATACGCGACGAGTTTAATTTAGAGCCACTGGAAGTTTCACACACTCTGAATACGGAAATTGTTAATAAAAGTGAACGACACAACAACCAAATTGACGAAAGTATTAAAGTAACAGAATTAACAATTATTTCAGTCACCAATACGTCACAGAACCCGCCACGTTGCGAGCATTTGTCAGAGTCACGCAGCGCGTATCATGTGAGCAATTTACAGAGACTACGAGACGTAAAATCCGAAAAGCCACGCGACTTAAAATCTGAAAAGCTATGCAACTTGAAATCCGAAATGACACAGACGAACAGATTCACACACAAACCTGAACTTGTTCTCAAACTGAGTGACGAGAACGTAGATTTCGAGCAATTTGCATTTGTAAGAAAATCTAAGGAATTTAATAATGACAGCGTACAGGTACACGCTTTGAGCTGTATACGACAATTTATTTTTGTGCTTTCACCGCTATTGCCTGTAATGCAGAAGCTAGCTTTGAAACAGATGCGACAATTTATTTTTGTATTTACAACAGCATTGCCTATAATGAAGAAACTAGAATTAGCAAGAATACAGCGATTTACTTTTGAATTTATACCGCAATTGCCTGTAACGCAAAAACCAAAATTTATTTGCAGTGCGTCAACGACCTCAGGGGATTCATTACGCTTTAATGAATATGTGCCGTAGCGAGCATAGGGCCCCGAGCTGTAGTAGTGCTGTTTCATCTTTAGTTTTCTGCACTGCTGCCTTTTCTTCTACTATCCTTTATATCTATCCAAACTGCTCTTTAATTATTGTTCTATCTAGGATTAAGAATATGTAATGAAAACCCGATATGACAAATCTTTACCGAATGTGACAATTTTCAGTAGGCACTCCCGTGATGACAACTACCGCCGTAATTTTAATTACAGATAAAAGTCGTAATCATCAGTATGTGTAAAATTATCAGCAATAGGAACCATATTTTTGTAACAATAGATGTTTTTCACCACAACAGCATGAAAGTAAGCCGCTTAGCATACCTAACCAACAATGCAGTCTACAAGGTCAACCAAACTTTAATGTTCCGCCGCGTGCACGTATAGTCCCAGCCGCAACAAATAGTAACGCATGGCAGCAAAGAAATAACTACGTACAGACAACACACTATTTCAACTCGCATCGCAATGCGCCGTATAGAAATTACTATCATGACAGACGTAAAAATGACGAGCACAATTTTCAGCGTACATTTAATAACAGTCGATCTTTTCAGCAGCAAGAACATCAGCAACAACACATTATCATGAATGATCCAAACAATAGGTGTCATCCATAGCGTAACACGTCAGTAAGAAATAACAGAGCAGTTCATATAGTGGATATGCCACAATATTCTCCAGTAAATAATAACACGTACGATAGATTTTAACCAGATACAGCACAGATTGCATATTGCAGTAACGCAAACATTACTTTTGACACGCAGAATTTTGTTCACGAAAATGTTATTAATTTTGACGCCATCCGACACACATTTGCATTAAGGACAGAATTACGACGTATGTAGACGACATTCTTATCGCAGAAGCTAACTGGTCCGAACACAATCTGATTCTTGAACAACTGTTACAAACTTTTCATGCACAAGGACTTACAGTTAATCTTAGTAAATCGCACTTTGGCAAAACTTCCATAAAATTTCTTGGACACGTAATTTCAGCAGAAGGCATTGCACCTGATCCGGAAAAACTTCAAGCTCTACGTGACATTACTGTTCCCACGACAAAAAAGCAACTACGCAGTTTTTTTGGGTTTAATTAATTTTTTTCGTAAATTTATTCATCACTCTGCTTTGGACACACCCAGATTATGTCAATTAACAGGTAAAAACAGTATTTGGTCCTGGGATAAGCAAGCACACTCTGAATTCATGAACCTGAAACATGCTCTGTTGAATGCACCACTTTTATCGCAGCCAGATCTTACCAGAAATTTTTCCATTGCCACCGACAGTTCTAACACCGGTTTAGGCGTACACATTTTCCAGGAAATTGAAGAAGATGGCTCTACAGTAATTAAAAACATCGCATTTGCAAGCCGCATTTTGTCACCTGCTGAGCGAAATTATTCTGTTACAGAACTTGAAACATTATGTGTTGTATGGGCTTTCACGAGATTTAGGCACTTTCTTTATGGCAGACATACCACCGTCTACACAGACCACAGAGCGATACAATTTTTACTTTCGGCCAAATTCACGCACGATAGATTAAGCAGATGGAAACTTTATTTACAGGAATTTAATTTTACAATAGTTCACATTCCCGGCACACAAAATGTTATAGCAGACGCACTATCGCGTTCTCTCGGCAACAATCAGCAAGACGTAGCAACCAACTTCTGCAAAACAAATTTCAGTGTCATGTACATTCAGCAAGTTGCATTTGAAAACTTTATTTCATCGTCATTACAGGACATAGCACTAGAACAAAATAAAGACAACGTGTGGAAAGAAATTAAACACCTTTGGCAAGATGATAATGTTACGATTAGAAACCATTACACCGTACGCAATGACATTCTGTTTCGCCGCTCTCATCCTGACAGCAACAATTGGTTATTATGCATTCCTGACGAACTGGTTAACAAACTAATCTGGTACACTCATTTAAGTTACGCACATTATGGAGCACGAAAATGTTTTCTTATACTGAGACAGAACTGTTATTTTACTAACATGGAGAAACGTATACGACGAGTTTTAGCGTCTTGTAAAATTTGCCAGAAAGCTAAATCAGACACCACTTCACACATTCCTCCTTTATATCCCATTGTACCTGTTAAATTAAGACATATGGCCGCAGTAGATATTTTTGGTCCGATTCCGAGAACTAACAGAGGTTTTTGCTACATCGTTGTCGCTGTTGAGCTCACTTCAAAATTTGTTACTTTCACTCCATTACGCAAAGCTACTGCTAAAACTGTTTCGAAAGCATTTGTAAAACATTTTCTATTTCATGTAGGGCATGTGATGAGAGTAATTTCTGACAATGGATCTCAATTTCGTAGTACCGTATGGACACGCATGTTACGAGCCAGAAACATTTCTCCGATCTATATATCCAAGTACCACGCTTCTTCGAACCGCTGTGAAAGATTAATGAAAGAAATTGGTAAGCTGTGCCGAATATACTGCCACAAAAGACATATTGATTGGGATACACACATACTCTCATTCCAAGATGTAATTAATTCCATTCCAAATGAATCCACTATGCTATCTCCGACTGTTATACTGAAAAACGTTGAACCACCAAACAAAATTAAAGAATTAGTAGAATTCCCCAAAAGTCGGCGCCTACGACACCACGAAATAAATAACATTGCGCTGAACAACATCAAACGTGCCGCAGAGCGCCGGAGAAGACAGCAAAAACAGGTTTGTACACGCCGCGACTTTCACGTTGGACAGAAGATATTAATACGTACACACTATTTATCCAGTAAATTAAAAGGTAAGTGCAGTAAATTTGAACTTCTATACGCAGGTCCATATCGGACTCGCAGCATCCCTCACCCCAATGTTGTACACGTCGAAACTTTGAGAACCAGAAAATCGAAAGGCAATCACCATATCTCAAACATTAAACCGTTTATTGAATGAAGACACTGTATGATTCAACACACTATGATGCCATTTACTAATGCAATTATTTCACCTGACTAATTACTGATGATTATCGTATTTTTCTTGGCAAGTGCCCGGCAAGGTAAGGTTAGCAGGTCGCTTTTCTTGTTGTTACACATCAGACCATGCATATTTTTTCAGAGACACTTACGTATTTTATGACTAATTATGCAATGTTATCTAATGACATGTTAATTTCGTTACATTTTTTTCCATTAAAGTCTTTAATTCTCGCCTCTATACAAGCTGAACACAACGAACGTCACATTTTGTCTTTTTATGTACGATTGTTTTCAGTTTTGTTTGTATGCACTGTGCAATAGTTAAGATATAACACACACCAGTCGACTTTGACATTTTTTTTTGCCTTATGACATCTCAACATCGTGACTGTTTTACATTTTTTTGCTGCTGCATTGTGATATTCTGTGTACATTTTTGCATCTGAACACTGTCAATGTCTTTGACATATTACGTTTTCTGTCATGTTATGCTGTATGGCTAATTGTGTCACCATAAACCAGTCATTATTTAGTGGGTATATGATTTAAATGCAAGACATTAATCTTTGTTCATGAATTTCAGAAAGAAATGATGCGTGTAAGAAATAAATTCAACAGAAATGGGAATTTCACCTACGGAATAAACGAAAAAAGATGCAATAACTTTATGAGGAAGAGTAAATGGATCAGGATTAACAAGCATTAACAAGAATATACTATACTCATCGTAGAATAGCAGTCTTAACTAATTTTTTCTTTCAGAATACAAGGTGATTGATGCAGGCTGTCAGACAAAACTACACATCTTAGTTTTAGTGATGAAATATGCTAGAGATAAGGAATAGTTGTATAATGAGTAATGAAGTGATTTTTTGCAGATGACAGGTGATGATGATAATGAAGTTATGGTAATGTGGATAATGAAGTGATGGATAATGAAGTTTTTTCTTTACAGATGAGGGTAATGTTGAAGTTATGTATTTATGCTACGTAGTTATTTAAGTATTTGTTGCAGTTTGTTTTGACAGCAGGTGTTACATTGCATAGTAGGATGACAGAAAGTTTTGGAAAGGACAGCTATGGAACACATTTTATACACATTTCACTACCTGTTAATTCGAAGTTCACTACTTTTCAGCATAGTGTGCGTTTCTTCTTTCAGGTCAATAATCCATTTTGTATTTTTTCCAGGAGAAGCTTTTCATGATACTTACTAAACCAGTTACTTATTATACCTGTTCTAGTACTTGCATTTTTATTTTTTACCCATTTGTGTTTATCATTTATAAATGTGATCACATATACTGCCTTGTTCCATAATCTTGCTACAGCTGACTCATGACGAATGACGTTACCTATCCTCATTTGCAGCAATAGGTCAAAAGCAAATAGTGTTATGCCTCAGCAATTAATTATCGAACCCAACGCAATGCATTGCTAACAAAAAAAAAAAATGTATTACCAGTCCCAAATAGTGATACCAGTTTGAGAAAATTCTGAATAATACTGATTAGCTCTGAATAGTATGTCACTTCAGTAATGACTTCTTAATGAGACAAAAAAAAGTATATATTTAAGATAATGCTTTGTCACTAGCTAATAACTGCCACTGTTATTGTAATGAGACTACCTATAATGCTCATGATTATTAATGCTATGACTGTAATTAACTGATTTTAATAATGACTTTGTAATGATCTGAATACTACTGAAGGAGAAACACTGTTTATTGTAATGAGACTACTTATAATGCCCATGATTATTAATGCTATGATTGTAATTAGCTGATTTTTAATAATGACTTTGTAATGATCTGAATACTACTGAATGAGGAACACTGTTTATTGTAATGAGTACTTATAATGCCCATGATTATTAATGCTATGACTGTAATTAACTGATTTTTAATAATGACTTTGTAATGATCTGAATAATACTGAATGATGAACTATGTTTTATTCTATTCAATACTTTCTTAATGAGACAAAAAATATATATATATATAAAATAATGCTTTGTCACTAGCTGATAACTGCCACTGTTTATTGTAATGAGACTATTTATAATGCGCATGATTATTAATGCTATGACTGTAATTAACTGATTTTTAATAATGACTTCGTAATGATCTGAATAATACTGAATGATGAACTATGTTTTATTCCATTCAATACTTGCTGGCCACTGAGTGCCAATAATTAATGTCAATCAACGAATTATGTTATTAATTATGCCATTAATTAGCTCTTGTTTTCAATGTTCATACTTTGTTATTGGAAATGAATGTGACTGTTTAATAATGCTTTGTAATTAGGAGAAGGCTAATGATTCTTACTAGATTGGAATGACACATAATTAATTAACTATGCTACTGTTTAATTATGCTTTGTAATTAGGAGAAGGCTAATGATTCTTACTATATTAGAATGACAAATGATTAGTTAACTGTAATTAGGAGAAAGCTAATGATTATTACTATTGAAATGACAAATGATTAATTAACTGACACATAATTAATTAACTATGCTATATTTTGTAACCGGAAAAGAATATGATTCTTACTATATTGAAATGACGAATGATGCTATGCTTTGTAATTAGAAGGCTAATGAATCTTAATTACTGTTTAATAATGCTTTGTAATTAGAAGACTAATGATTCTTACTATTGGAATGACAAATGATTAATTAACGACAAATGATTAATTAACTGTAATTAGGAAAAGGCTAATGATTATTATTGGAATGACAAATGATTAATTAACTGTAATTAGGAGAAGGTTAATGATTCTTAATTATACTCTGTAACTGGAAAAGAATGTGATTGTTTCATAATGCTTTGTAATCAGGAGAAGGCTAATGATTCTTACTATATTGGAATGACAAATGATTAATTAACCATGTTATACTTTGTAACTAGGAAAAGAAGACTACTGATTCCATGTAAAACAATTAATGAACATTTTTCTGTAATACTACATACTTGGTACAGAAATGTTCAATGACTTGGCTATGAATGCCACAAACTGCTAATTAAGTCTGTAATTGTCAATATTATGTGACTTGATGTCCTTCACCTCATAAGCTGACTACCCTGAATTACTGCAATGTCCATTTGTCCTGTTTATCCTAGTGATCATGGAGCACTATCTTTGGTTTTGCACTAATTCTACGTGGGTGTGCCTTGTAAGAGCGTGGTGTTGACACGACATGCTGTCCACCACCGTGAGCAATGAAGACGTTATTATGGTCCCACTGTTTGGTGTACCTAATGTAATGCCAAAATGAAAACATGGAACATTACTACGACAGTTCAGTGTCTTGGCTACACTGATAAATTCTGATGGGAAAAGAACTTCAAGGTGTGTCACTTGGTGTTGTACTTCTGTGGAAAGATATGGACTTTCAGAACAGCTGTGTGCAATCTAAAGTGCTACAACCATGATGCAATCCTTCCCTTTCCTATCCTAATTCTTGTCACATAGTGAAAATCATTATTTTGGTAACATCATTTATGTTCATGGCTATACAATTTTTTTCGATTCGCTGAACTTCAGTGCGAGTACACTTATGGCACTGGTCGACATGATGTTTTGCCATTATGTTTATTTGTTGTGAAAATGCTAAAGACATTTCTTCAATGCGTGTGCACTTTGGACATGATTTTTTTTTTGCCATTATGTTTATTTGTTGTGAAAATGCTAAAGACATTTCTTCAGTGCATGTGCACTTTGGATATGATTTTTTGCCATTATGATTATTTATTGCGAAAATGCTAAAGACATTTTTCGATTTGTTCTGAAATACAGTATATGTACACTCTTGTCTTTTATATTGTATATACATTTTTTTTAAGGATTTGTTCTGAACTACAGTGCATGTGCACTTCTGTTAGGTGTTAATATGTTTTCTATTGAACTTTAGTGCCTGTACACTTTTCTCATTTTTCAATATGATTTGTACTATTCTGTATATTCAATACTTCAATGCGTATGCACTTATGTCATTTGTTACTAATTGTATATACATTTCATCATTTGTTGATATGTTCTCAACTGCAGTGCATGTGCACTCATGTCACTTGTCAACATAATATTTTTTGCCAGTCTGTTTATTTGTTCTGAATATGCCAATGAATTTTTTCAGTGCGTGTGCACTTTGTTATCTGTCAAATAATTTGTATATACATTTTTCTGATTTGCTACTATGTTTTGTACTCACATCTTGTCTTTGTCTTATATATTTTGTACTTAGTGCGTGTGCACAACATTTAATTCATGTACTACATCTAAATATTCTGTAAATTGTAGAAGTTTATTAATTAATTAAAAATTTTGCCGCGATTGGCAAGTCCAAATGACTCACCATCGCTGCCAAATTTTTGCCCCCCCAGTGGAGGGTTATGAAACACGTATGTAACGCAGCAGCGATGGCGAGGCATTGCAGCGTCTCTGACCAGAGAGTATGCGCTTGACCGCGCGAGTGTTGCGAGCAGTTCGCTAGTTGTCGCTATGCAGAGCAGTACTCTGTCAGTAGTCGTTGCGAGTCGGTAGCTCGATTTAGTTGCGAGCAGTTCGCCAGTAGTAGTCGTTCAGTGCAGTGCTTGTAGTAGTCATGTAGTGCAGTACGCTAGTAGTCGTCATGCAGAGCGGTCGGTCAGTAGTAGCACCCCAGTGCGGTTGTGTGATGTAGGCGGTCGGCAACACTGGTCAAGATGCTGAATGAGGTATACTGTTAATTAATATAATCATTAGATAATGTAAAATTTATTTATTGTAATTAATCTCCAACAAGTCCCCCAATAATAATTTTGATTTCAAAAGCATTTTTCAAAAAATTTTATTTTTTTATTGAACTAAAGATTTCGTTGCACTTCCCATTTCATTCCACTTCTTTTGAAGAAAAATTTCAGTAAAATCACAGAAAAAAAGAATATTATTATTTGCAATGCAGTTCCTCCAAGCCGTGCGCAGAAATAAGAGCAGAAATTTGACATCCAGTTATACTGAGGTAAGAAATTAATTCTGATTGTTTTATACAGGGCCAAAGACCGATATTTCGGTTTAATTGAATTTTCTTATCACTGAATGGACTTTAATTTTTCGTGAGGAATTTATATTTGAGTCAGATTGCTAATTTTTGTTTAATTGTCATTGTCAGTAGATTCCATTGTGGGAAAGTTACACTTAGCGCAATGTCCATTAGCATTTCTGAATAATATTGACGATTCTTTCTAAATTTTTGTGGGGAGGTTACACTTTTTCCCACTCCTAACACTAGGACCTTGCCTTTGGTACAAATGATATGTTGATATGAAATAAATGCAACATATCCCAAGGTCGGAAAGCATTCTTGCGTTCCTTGTATGTGCGAATAAACGCTTTGTCGACACACTGTGTTCCCTCACTGCAGCTGTATTGATCTCTCCTGTCAGAGTGGCAGGAAATATGTCAACATAACTTCGCTCCACAAAATCCATCAAAGCATTTTGTTCACCAACAGTGCCGGCAGTACACAGCAGAGCAGTAACGAAACGTACTTCCAGTTTTGCTGTTGTCAAAACTAGTCGTCAGAATACGGAAAAAAATTGAAAAATACTTTACCAGAGACTGTTTACAAAGCTATCCACATACTTCTATTCTCAGTTGCTTTAGATGTATAAATGTCTATCACATATGAAACCCACTGCTTTATCAGATCTGAAAATTCGTAATTTACCGCGATTTATATACAGGATGAGACAGGTAAGATGACCACCCAAAATGTATCCAGAATGAATAAATATACTGAGACGCGGTTTTCGCCAAGTTACAGCGAACAATCTATGGAATTTCCTAACGTACGCAAGTAGATTTTATCCTTTATAGTCACCGAATTACGACATCGGCATTAATTTTTTTCCAGTAAAACTATGTACGTTTTTCCGTAGCGTTTGAAAGCTTCTAAGAGAACATCAACGACATAGCTTTTGATGGAACTTGATCAAGTAGTGTCGAGATAACAGGACCACAACCAACTGACCCGCTGTGAGGAGAAGAGGCTCCATAAACATTTGCTGTTCTGCCCAGGGTGGGAAAAATGAAATTGGTCCAGACAGAAGGATGCGATTGGACGTGAATTTGTGGCAGCGTTAACGGAGGGGAAAAAAACCTACAGTTACTGCCAACAGGATGGAGCAACTGCCCATACAGCCGGTCGAAACTTGGAGCACATTTAACAGCCTTCAAGCCGGACAGTGTGATTACTTTGTCTGGGGAGCCCTAAAGTCTTCGCTGTATCGCAGCAACCTTCATTGTCTCCAAGAACTGCATCACAACATTTCGGATGAAGCTGCAGCAATTCTAGCAGTACAGCTTCGACCTACATTCATCAACTTGCTGACATGAGCCCAGAAGTGGCAAGAGATGATTGGTGGTCATTTCAACGTGTTCTGTAGTCACCTTAGTACTGTATTTCATTTCCTCTGCCGTGTTTCTTTGTAGCCTGGAACTGTGCTCTCCGGTCCACTTTTATTTGCTACACCCTGTATCAAATGTAAGCAAATACGTAACTCAGGTGTGGTTCCTGTGTGTACATGCACTCTTAAAACCTATCAATCTGTGTTATGCTGTTGTAGCAATCAGATAACTTCCTCGTGAAGCTATGAGACATTCACAATGTAGACGACAGTCGGGAAAAGTGAATATCGGTTACGGCGAATGTCGTCAAGTTATTAGAGCAACGGTGCGGTTGTTTCCTGAAGAGTACTCATATCGTGCCACGAACCGTCATTGCAAAAACTAGAAAAAAGGTTTTAGGAAATGGCTGTGTGGATAATAAAATACGGCAAGGAAAAAGAAGAGCAACTGATGAAAGAAATGCAACTAATATTTTAGCAGCAGTAACAAGCAGATGGCTCTGAGCACTATGGGACTTAACTTCTGAGGTCATTAGTCCCCTAGAACTTAGAACTACTTAAACCTAACTAACCTAAGGACATCACACACACCCATGCCCGAGGCAGGATTCGAACCTGCGACCGTAGCGGCCACGCTGTTCCAGACTGAAGCGCCTAGAACCGCACGGCCACACCGGCCGGCTAAGTAACACGCAATGCAAATGTCACTAAGAGGCATCTCAGAGGCACGAGAAGCATCAATCCTAACAATTGTTCTGAGAATACTACATTCCGTTGCATTTCACTCTCCGCATGTTTCAATGCGTCTACAGCTTCATGACAATGATTTCCAAATGTTATCTATGATAAGGAAAAAGTTATTTGCACATCTACGAGAAATTTTGTTTGAAAGAATCGTTTACAAGCCACGAGCAAGTCAGTCTACACAGTATGCACTAATTGTTTGTTTGAAAATCCAAGCTGGCTCAAAGAAGTGGATGAAAGCTACACTCTTTGCCTACCATGGTTTCGTGGGGGTTTTTCAGTACCTGAACCATTAGTCCCTGTTTCGTTGATGGGAATCTAAAGTCGCTCAGATATATCAATCTCTTAAGATATGTTGGTGCCACTGTTATTGGAAGAAATCTCGTTTGACATATGGCATCCCGTGTGGTACTAACATGAATTTCCCTGCCATTCTGCAACGGTAATCACAGACCCTCTTAAGAGAACATTTGGAGATGAATGAACGATCGTTCAGCGAACGCATAACGGTCAGCTCACTCACCAGCCTTAATGCTTCTACACTTTTATCTGTGCCGAAAATTGGAACAAGGGATCTATTAAAAACACCGATGAGTCCCGAATGTATGAAACGCCTTACAACACGGCCCTATGCTGGCGTTCATTTCAGATGAAACTCGGCACCCATTATTGTTTCTGCAGAATCTGATGTGCGGAAATTTTATTATTATTGAGCATCTGATTGAGAAGGGGAAGCAACATATACTTGCGTGGCTCCCTTTCCCGTTTAGGAAGTACCGCGTACCATTGCCGAACAGTGAGGCTTTGTGCGAGCGATGTGCCGCCCGTGGTGGAAGATCGGTTCTAGGCGCTTCAGTCCGGGACTGCGTGACTGCTACGGTCGCAGGTTCGAATCCTGCCTTGGGCATGGATGTGTGTGATGTCCTTAGGTTAGTTAGGTTTAAGTAGTTCTAATTTCTAGGGGACTGATGACCTCAGGTGTTAAGACCCATAGTACTCAGAGCCATATGAACCATTTTTTGCGAGCGATTTACTATTTCAGAAGTGAAGTTTGCTAAGAAATTCCCGGACGTCACTCACACTGAAGATGTACCTAAGGGCCAGTTTAAAACAGAGTTTGAAAAAAAATACAAGGGCGCTGGGGGGCGGGGGGATAAAAGTAGTATGTTAACATCGGCCTCGACTGTTCTGTCCACACGCCGAACATGGTTGGATCTGTGAAAAAAAAAAAACAAAAAAAAAAAAAAACACTTGGCACATAGAGAGTAAATGATTAAGATTGTCCACAACTAAAGCAGACACAA
The DNA here is from genome assembly GCF_021461385.2 of Schistocerca piceifrons. Taxonomy (NCBI): domain Eukaryota; kingdom Metazoa; phylum Arthropoda; class Insecta; order Orthoptera; family Acrididae; genus Schistocerca; species Schistocerca piceifrons. The sequence goes on along the minus strand of NC_060144.1, from coordinate 359,106,739 downwards.
ATTTAGAATAATTGACACTATAATTACGAGCTTGGATTTGAAACACACGTAACATGTTAACACGTACGTCTACATCTACATCTACATTTACACTCCGCAATCCAATCAACGGTGTGTGGCGGAGGGCACTTTAAGTGCTACTGTCATTACCTCCCTTTTCTGTTCCAGTCGCGTATGGTTCGCGGGAAGAACGACTGCCGGAAAGCCTCCGTGTGCGCACGAATCTCTCTAATTTTACATTCGTGATCTCCTCGGGAGGTATAACTAGGGGGAAGCAATATATTCGATACCTCATCCAGAAACGCACCCTCTCGAAAGCTGGACAGCAAGCTACACCGCGATGCAGAGCGCCTGTCTTGTAGAGTCTGCCACTTGAGTTTGCTAAACATCTCCGTAACGCTATCACGCTTACCAAATAACCCTGTGACGAAACGCGCCGCTCTTCTTTGGATCTCCTCTATCTCCTCCGTCAACCCGATCTGGTACGGATCCCACAGTGATGAGCAATACTCAAGTATATGTCGAATGAGTGTTTTGTAAGCCACCTCCTTTGTTGATAGACTACATTTTCTAAGGACTCTGCCAATGAATCTCAAACTGGTACCCGCCTTACCAACAATATGATCATTCCACTTCAAATCGTTCCGCACGCATACTCCCAGATAATTTACAGAATTAACTGCTACCAGTGTTTGTTCCGCTATCAATAACAATGACAGAGCCTGAGTGGTTTGTTATGTCCATAAAAGGTTATAAATCACGCGAAATATCCATTCACACATACTAGTCTCACATGCAACAAAATAACAGTATTTCTAAATAGACTTAAACAAATTACAAATCTTATAATGAGGCCAACGTAATGGTGCGTCCGTATTAACACAGGAGATGAAAGGAGACCGATATCGTCCGGCAGTGGACGATGGGTTGCACGCTTCTTTTTTGTAATAATCAAATGTCTTCACAGTCCGTCTTTAATATCGATGTTTCCACATGTGCACTGAATTAGTCCACAGCTACAGTTTCGTAGGCGCGTCAGTGGCGCTGGATTCATTTCTCCTTGTAAATCGTCAAAATACATCATTACAATGCTTAGTTAAATATTACACATTGGCAAATAACTGGCTAATGGTCTCTTTCAATACTCAAATCAGTGTTTTATGTGACGAGATGTGGCTGTGTGAAAATACAACACCTCAAGAATCACTATATAACCAGTAGCAGTGCTCAGGGTCAACATTTTGAGCTTGTTACGGTAGCCGTGATAATAATGACACGAACTGTACGTGAGTTACATGTTTCCTTATGTTTGCTACAACAAGGTACACGTTTGTGGTATCTCTTCTCCTGACGTAGGAACGGTAGTTTTCCGGCGCTGTTACCTTGAAAGTCCCATACGTGTTATGTCGTTTTAAATTTTGTTAAAGGCTTCTTTAAAATGCCTGAGGAAAAAATTACGTAGAAAAAATCAGTGACTGTCATTATTCATCGACTATCAACGATAAAAATTACTTGTGACCGCCAGGAAACTCCCTATATCGTTCCCTATAACTTGGCGAAAACCGCACCTCAGTACATTGTCTCTATCTGGATATATTTTGGGTGGCCTGCCTCACCATGTATAGCCTGAGTGAATTTCTATTTCCTCATATTTAACTGTAGCAGTGTTATTAATTACCCAGCCATGAAGCCATGCTAAGAGAAGTGGAAGGTGATCTACCATGAAGCACCGGTCCAATGTTTATCAGACTTTACTGAATTGTTCACCTCATAATGCACATTAAATGATTAAACTTTCATCCTATCCGGATTTTACGTTCATCACCAATATCAGTTTAAGGTGTGACTCCCATCATTGTGAATACATTCTCTTATTCTTTGTGGTATAAAATTAAACTGTTAAACAACCTCCTAACGTCCTCTTGAGGAATCCTTTGCTGGGCTTGAAGATCTAATGCACATATTCTGATGGTTCCCGCCATATGCTAGACGTTCTCCATAGGTAACACATCACGGGAGCGGACACGCCTGTCAGTGAACCGTTAATTCCTCAAGTACCTGTGTTTGTCACTGCAGTGTGATGGTCAGCGTTATCGTGTTGGACTACTCTATTTGCTAAAGTAATCTCACCACATACAGACGAGCATTCGTGTTCCCTTCAAAACTTCGCTTTGTTGTCCGCCCGTCTATCTGTCTGTCTGCCTGACTGTTAAAAACCCTTATTTTCAGGAACGAGTAAATGTATGAACTTGAAATTCATGTTATATAATAAGGTCTACGATCCCTTGGAGGCGTAAAAAGAATGAAGCTTCTACGTCAGTGCTATCAAATGACATGGCCATTCATGTCACATATTTTGATACTCGCAAATTCGTTCATCAAAACAATTTTGGAAAGAAGCAAATTTTCGCTGTACAAATAAAGGAAAAAACTGATGTTTGTCAGTTGTTGTCCAACTTTCTCTGTGTCGATCCGTCTGTTAAGATTCCTTTTTCCCATGAACAGCTTGAAGTATCAAGTTAAAATTCATACTAAGGTATATGGACCCTTTGCGGTGTAACACACTTAAGATTCTCAGTCAATGCAATAAAAAGATACAGACCTTATATCACATAGCCTGATATGCACAAACTCACACATAGAAATATGTAGGGTACCTTCCGTTGAGCTATAATCATGAAATTTGGAAGAAACAAGCTTTTACAGTATACGTAAAGTAAGAAATCCGAAACTTAATTTGCAATCATGTCAAAAGAAAAAAAAAATTCTCTTGTCATTTTTTATCTGACTTCAGACTTAAAATTAAAACATTCTCTAAAGTTTTGGAATTTCAGGGAGCGATATCTCGCCAATATAAATACAGATAACAGGAAAAAAAACGGTGAATGTCTCGATTACTGGGTTGAGTGAACGGTCTTTATACATATTTAAGTTTGTTCGGCACCCTCAGAACGTTAGACACACTCCCTACCAGGCCTTGGTTCATTTTGTTTTTATTGAAGTGATATAAGAATAAGAAGGCTTTACTAAAGTTTATGCGTGTGCACAATACATTTACTTCCTTTCACTTACAGCAACATTAACAACAATAAATAAATTTTTAACAAAGGAAAATGAACACAAACCCACACCAAACAAAGGTTTGTCTCTGTCGCATTCTCAGTGCGGCGTTAAGACAGTTTGCATTTTTACTCGTTTTATTTGTAGCCTAAAATGACTTTCTTCGACATCTTATTCCACCAGATGATTGGTTACTGTCTAATGCGTACTCTTCATTGTCGTGTTTCTTTCTTAACCTGTCTCGGGAACGATCTGTAGATAATTGTACACTGATGGTCCATATTCGTTTCCTAGATGAGATTTAAGGCTCCAGTGTTGTAACTGCAAGTAGTCGGTAAATTCCTATATATCAATATATCAGTGCCCGTGAGTTCAGCAGCCAAAAATGACAAGTGTCTAACAAACCACGAAAACGCATTGCGTTCGGCGTCAGGGAAAATGTCGAAAATAGTCGCATAACTTGGTTGAGGTTTATCTTACTTATGGCGTTTCTCGCAATAATTGAAAACTTTTCCTCTGCCCAGTACCAAATACTAATGGGTTTCTTGCATCGATGTGTGTGTTCCATGCTCGCTTCAACAAGGACACTTCGCGTAATGATGAATCGTTTAGTTCGGTTTTATACTTCTTAGAAAGAGTTGTGTAGCGTTTGTTGATGCTGATGGTATCTAGCCAATTACAGCTTATATTTGTTAGTAAAATCTTTGTGGACATTTCTCCAAACCTGTGACCAAGTTATGAGAGGATATTTGATAGCTTCGGGTGTTTAGGAGAATGTTGAATTAATTGTTCGTAGGCTTTTGCTCAAGACTGTTTTAGTGTGTTCTCTCTTAAATAGTATGTTTCGGTGTAATATATGAAGACATACCTGTAAATGTTATGTTCAGCATCCATATAAATCAACCACCTTAAATATAATGGACAAAACTTTTGGAATATTTTTCCAGTGATGACTCCTGCGCTTTCTCAGAGTATCTTGTATACTTTAGGAATTGTGCCATGCGTTGCTGGTTCAGGCTTTCCAATCGCAATAGTTCTTTTGTACATGGGGTTGTTGTATAGAGAAAAGACTATTTGAACAGACAAACTTCAGCCATGCCACGCTCCCACGAAAAGCATTTCTCTCACATATTTTTCAGGTGAATGTATGAGTGCAGCTGCAAGATCGAACCTGGATAACACATAACCACTGATGTAATAAGCCATTCGTATCCTGTCTAGACTTCGACTCCTTACGCATCTTCTGCCAGTTATGTTCTAACAAGTATGCAGGATTCGCCGTCATGGTCAGGCCTACAGTATATTGTGTTTCTTGTATGGAACCCTGTGTGCCGCCTATATTGGGAATTAGGTCCCACGTCAATATAAACTAATTTATCCGTGTTGAATCAGGCTCTGCTGGATTTTTTATATTCTTTGAGTAAGTCACTCGTGGTGATCTCATCTTGCTCGTCATTTAATATAATGCTGAGGTTATCTGCGTACGCGTTTATTGCAATCTTCACCCCATGCATACAGCATCCGATCAACGCGGTCTGTAGTCTTCGAAGAAGAGATACCGCTTCAATCGACTTTCCAGTAAGCTCTTCTCGACTCTTTGCACTGTCTAACAATTGCCACGATATCAGCTGTCATCATACGTCTATTCGCCATTCACTCGAACAGTCTAGATGGTGGCCACTTTTTAGAAAATGGAACTACTACCACAAACAGAGTCGCTAAGCCCTGATTTGGTGAATCTTTCCTTCGTTATAAATAAATTCATGATTAAGTTATCAATTTGGTGGCTCTGTCTGATTTATATAATAGAAAGGAAACAATGGGTAGCTCACACGCACAATAAATCACACAACTAACGAATAGGAGATATAACCTATGTAAATGAACAACCAATTTGATAATCACTCGTAAAATCATATCAGGATTATTAAAGCGTAATAGCAATTAGCAATACGTCTATGGTGGTTCAGTATACAATGTGGACCAAGCTTCCATTCTGTAAATGTCGTGGTCAAATACGAAAAGTGAACAACTATTGGAAACATTTTTGAATATCCCTTACGTAATGATGCAGTTTGAATGATTCGAAAACGCATGGCCTATTAAACAAGACTCAACACATCAATACCGTCTTTTCCAAAAGCGAGTTTTCTAAAAGGCAGTTTCAAATGGTTCAAATGGCTCTGAGCACTATGGGACTTAACTTCTGTGGTCATCAGTCCCCTAGAACTTAGAACTACTTAAACCTAACTAACCTAAGGCCATCACACACATCCATGCCCGAGGCAGGAGTCGAACCTGCGACCGTAGCAGCCGTGCGGTTCCGGACTGAGCGCCTTAACCGCGAGACCACCGCGGCCGGCGGAAAGGCAGTTTGCAACAGAAAATCTTCACTCAGCAATCGACGTTGAGGCAGTTTCACGAGGCAGGAAACGAGAGAAGCCTCCGCGAAGGATGTGTCATTAATAACACATTCGGGCGTCCCCTGGGCGATGGCTCTAAGCCGGTAGATTTTCTCACACCAGAAGCATCACAGTGGAGCGACATAATGCTTCGAGAAAAAGCGGATAGGTTCTTGTCAGAACCGGCTTTGACGATCATCTCTGTGAACATAGAAGGTCTTTCGTCTTGCAAAGAACCATTGCTGAGCGAGCTTTGTCAAAAAACCAAATGTGACGTACTTTGCGTGCAAGAAACGCATAGGGACATCCAACACCGACGCCCCAAGGTTCCAGGGATGAAACTAGTAGCAGAAAGACCGCACTCGCAATACGGGAGTGCCGTGTTCACCAAACCGGACGTCTAAGTAAGGATGGCGGATCACACAGAGGAGAGAGATATCGAGGTTATCACGGTGGAATTTGGCGAATACACGGTGACCTCACTGTATAAGCCCCCAAATGTAGACTTCCACTATGAACCACCAGTAAAAATCGGTAAACAGAAAACGGCTTTAATCATCGGCGATTTCAACAGCCATAGTCACGTATGGGGATATGCACAAGAAGACAAAAACGGTGAAGCCGTTTTGGCGTGGGCCGAGTCAAACCACCTGGCACTTATCCACGACAGAAAACTTCCCACATCTTTCAACAGTAGTAGGTGGCGCCGCGGATACAACCAGGATCTACTATTCGTCGGCGTAGAAATAGCATAACAGTGCTTTAAGTCCATCTGCGCCCCCATCCCAAAGACACAACATCGCCCAATATTGTGCCAAATGTTGCCAATAGTTATACCACGAAGAGTAAAGTTCAGAAGGAGATATCATTTCAGGAAGGCAGACTGGCCCAAATTCATCAGAATACTAGAAGAGAGAGTCCAGATATATAGCCCAGATCCAGACAACTATGACAGGTTCGTGGACACCTTCAAAACCTGCTCCCGAGCGTCTATTCCAAGGGGATGCCGAACCAGTTACACACCAGGACTCACCCAGGAAACAGTAGCCCTACTGGAAGAGTATCAAATGCTTTTCGAAAGAAACCCCTTCAGTGAAAAAACCCTCACCAATGGAAGAGTTATTACCTCCCGGGTATCAGAAGTGGGAAGGGACCAATGGACCAAACTGATGGAGGATACTAATTTTGGCAGAGATAGTCAAAAGGCCTGGAAACTCATAAAAAGCCTAGCCAATGACCCCACCAAATCAAATCTACACGCGAACGTCACAGCAGACCAAATTGCACACCAGCGTCTCACAAATGGGAAACCACTAAGATACGACAACCTAAAGACAAAAAAGAGGGGCACAGAACGAAACCCCCCTCAGGAGATCGAAGAACTATCCAAGGCATTTACCTTGGCGGAACTGGAGAAGGCGATCAGTAAGTGCAAAATGCGGAGAGCAGCCGGACTCTTGATGATATATGCGTCGAGCAAATAAAGCATTTGGGACCTGTAACAAGGAAATGGTTAGTCGATATGTTGAACAACTGCATGACATCCTGCAAAATTCCAAAAATCTGGGCAAAATCGCGAGTCATTGCTATCCTAAAAACAGGCAAAGAACGTGACAATCCCAAAAACTACAGGCCGATCTCTCTGCTATGCCATGTGTACAAGGTTTTAGAAAGGATGATACTCCACAGAATCACGGACGCCATCGATCCCCTCCTGATCCCACAATAAGCAGGATTCACACAGGGCAAATGCTGTATGTCACACGTGCTAAAATTAACGCAACACATAGAGGATGGGTTCGAGAACAGGAAGATCACCGGGGCTGTCTTCCTAGATCTATCAGCAGCCTACGACACTGCTCCTGGGGAAAATACACGCAATGAGTAGGGACTACAGACTAACCTTACTGATTGGAAACCTACTCCAGAATCGAAGTTCTTAGTGGATTTTCAGGGACAGAGAAGTCGGTGGAGGATACAGAGAAATGGCCTCCTCCAAGGAAGCGTACTGGTCCCAACGCTTTTTAATGTATATACTAATGACCAGCCCGTCCACCAAGGCACCGAAAGCTTCATATATGCAGATGATTGCGCCATTGCCGCTCAAGCAGACAGCTTTGAAACTGTTGAAGAGAATCTGTCAGAAGCCCTCGAACAGCTTGCCACCTACTATAGGGGAACATCTCAAACCCAACCCAGGGAAAACCCAGACCTGCGTCTTCCACCTAAATAACAGAAAATCTGCAAGAAGACTACAACTTAACTGGGAAGGAGTGCCCCTGGAACATTGCGAAACACCAAAATACTTCCGCTTCACCTTGGATAGAGCACTCACCTACAAAAAGCACTGCATGAGCACTAAACACAAAGTAGCCGCGAGAAACAACATAATGCGCAACCTAACGGGCACTACATGGGGGGCACGGCCTGGAATAGTGAGAACCACAGTTCTTGCTTTGTGCTATTCAACAGTGGAGTATGCGTGCCCGGTGTGCTACAATTCTACCCACGCAAGTGGACATACCGCTTAATGAATCCTGCCGCATCATCACAGACTGTCTGAGAGAAACCCCGACTGATAAATAGTACTGCCTGGCAGGCGTAGCCCCAGCAGATATTAGAAGGAAAGTAGCAGCCAGGAAGGAAAAGACAAAGGCGTTGACCTCACCATCCCACCCGCTGTACAAACACCAGCCAGCCTGCCACCGACTAAAATCTAGAAAAAGCTTCCTGCACACGGCAGAAAACATCGTCGGGACACCGCAGCAAGTGAGGCTGGCAATGTGGCGAGAAGAAAACGCGCACCTTGGGAAATGGTTAGTCCCAAACGAAGAACTCCCTCCCGGCCATATGGAGGGATGGACGACATGAAAATCTCTTAATAGGCTGCGCTCTGGTGTCACACGATCCAAAGAGAATATGCGCAAATGGGGCCTCTCAAATAAACCGGCGCTGCGAGACTGTGAACACACTCAAAACACCACCCACCTCACGCAGTGTGTGCTGTGCCCAAGCACCTGCACTATGAAGGATTTGATGAATGCCACCCCGGAAGCGCTGGACGTGAGCCATGTTCTGGTCCAAGACTTCGTAAAATAAAAAAAAACTACTTTACCCTGCTTATATATCTGTATACTTTCATACTCTTTTTGTATTTGTTATATACTTGATATGTATGTGTTAATTATTCTGATTTTATGTACGATGATTCTGACACGATTAAATAAAATAAATAAATAAAAACTCTAAAATTTCCATGCAGAGATTGAGATACTTATTACTACAAAACAGGGGGGAAACTGTCTGAGAACTAAATTACTGTGTTATCTTTGTTTTGTGCAACAGTTTGATAGACAATATCAGCCCCATGTAAAACGTGACCACGAAACGGCAGTGGACCAGCCATACACCAAAATATGTGTAAATGTTCAGTAAGTGACTTGGGAGAGTTGAAATAAGAAACAGCTCATGTAATTTCATTTTATATGGACATCAAATCGAGCAAGTAGAGGACACAAGCTACTTCGTACTCCAGATGCATGTGCTATAGAAACTGAAAATCCCAGAAACCACAAAGAATCCAATATGCACTAACAATTCCATGGAAAACGAAGAATGAGGTAAACTGAAGGGTGAATGACGAAGCTGAGGACTGAATGACCATAACACGGATACAAGCGCCACACATAAGGTTTAATGACAAAGTCTTCCACATAAGCAAGCATATGGAATAAATAAAACGTTCTCACCAATGCTGTCAACCCACTGCCGGCGCGTGTGACCTGCATCCAACTATAAAAAGCTTCCGTGGATGAGTCTTGAAGCTGCCCATTAGCATGTACAGCTACCCACCAGCACTGAGTTCGACTGAAAGCGCGTTGAAGCCATTAAAGCTGACCTTGTTCCCACCAAGACATCTCAGAAAGGCAACGCAAAGAAAGTACACAATGTATATCGATACTGTTACAGACCATCTTCTCAAGTAATCCGCAGCAAAATCTAATTCGCGAGCGACGGAAGGAAAAAAGAAAAAAATACTGAAAAACTGTGAGTGAAGTTTAGTACGCAGCTTTAAAGTCTTATGATCTACTCGTGGTGTAATGTTTCTGAAAGGATCCGCTCCTGATCTTCTTGAACACAGATGTACTGAGTACACATCGTTACAACTCCTGCATTCACCGCGCTGCAGCCTACGGGCTATCCGAGCAGTCGGCGAGATGTTAGAATGTACCTCATGCGTTTCTCGAAGTCAAAGTTCGGGATAAGATGTATGCGTACATCCTTTGGGCCTACTCTGTTGCGATCCCTCGGTCATATACCGCAATAGTGTTCGAACCGTCAAGTACCCAGCATGTACTCAGACCGCACTTCAGTCGTAGGAAAATATGTCTTTTCTTTCTGAAAATACTGTAAATTACCACGCATAAGAATGAAATTTTAATAAATAGACAGGGAAATACTGGAGTAACACTTTGGTAGCGTTCGTTAGTTGTGTTCATGGTGTAATAGTCTCCATTTCTGTGTATATATTACATAGAATCGTCAATTGCTGTCTCATGAAGTACGACCTCACGACCACTGAAAAATATTTTTAATACGTTTGCTTCCACTGGATATATTGCTTTGGAGGCTGAGGAAACCTTCAGCTCCATCATCAAGCACCGTTTTCCGCTTTGCTAATGGGTAGATCGGTGAGTATATTCGTCGACATACGTCATTACATTATATCGCCCCTGAAATCGATATTGCAATATGTGAATATTACGTATCTCTGAAACGTGCGACTGATTGACATTAGGTGCATTTAGTAAAAGATATTGTACTTTCTACAGAGAGAAAGGTGGTACTCAAAATACATCGTTAACGATATTCCAGTAATTGAGAGCCATTGCTTAGATGTAATTAAATATCAATTTAAACTAATTAGTGATATGTGTTCACCCAAAAAATTAAGGTAAATGGGGCCTCAGAGGTGGTAAATAAAATCATTGAAAAAATTTAACTAGGCTCTTTAATAGCATTTATGTTGATGACAGATAGCACCAATTATCGTTTTAAAGTCTTTATTCCATCACTAACGCCTCAAAATCATTCGGGTGGTTACCCAAATGCTACAATAACTATTGAACACCTACTGTAATTCAGAAAAACTTACGTTTTTGCCCACTTCTTCGTAGTTCTATATGGAGCTTACTTACATGTACAATATTTCACTACCGGCAGTTTATTTAGCAAAAAAAAACTTCTTTTATGTAAACTTATACCCGAGAAGGCGGCGAAAGTGCGCAGTTTTTTGTGAATGACTCCTTACCTGTTGCAGTAAGAGATAGCTTTTACTGTTATTTAGTGTATCGGCAAAAATCGAGAGCTGCACAAGAAATCAGCTGATTTGTATGAAAATGTCTTGAACGCGATAGATAGCCGAAACTTAACGATAATTAATTCGAGTTATTTTGAGTTAATACAGAATGGTAGTTGCTGTATTGTAGCATGGCAAACAAAGACAGCCCCGCAGTCGCTATTGGTGTCTGTACCCTTGCTGTTGTTGTTGTGGTCTTCAGTCCTGAGACTAGTTTGATGCAGCTCTCCATGCTACTCTATCCTGTGCAAGCTTTTTCATCTCCCAGTACCTACTGCAACCTACATCCTTCTGAATCTGCTTAGTGTATTCATCTCTTGGTCTTCCTCTACGATTTTTACCCTCCACGCTGCCCTCCAATACTAAATTGGTGATCCCTTGATGCCTCAGAACATGTCCTACCAACCGATCCCTTCTTCTGCTCAAGTTGTGCCACAAACTTCTCTTCTCCCCAATCCTATTCAATACTTCCTCATTAGTTATGTGATCTACCCATCTCATCTTCAGCATTCTTCTGTAGCACCACATTTCGTCCATGTTTCACTTCCATACATGGCTACACTCCATACAAATACTTTCAGAAATGACTTCCTGACATTTGTACCCTTGGTGTACACAATCATAATCTTTACTTGAATGAATGTTTCTACCAGCAATGTTCAGTTGTATTACCATTACGTTTCCTAGTTTTTATGATCTGTTGACTGTAGAAAACACAGTTATTAAGAAAAAGACATCACGTTCAAAAATTATGGGCTAAATATCGTCTTTACAAGAGAATATATTTGTCACGAGCTGATACATAGGGATCTTCAAAGAGCCTCGCTAACGCTAACTACACTAATATTTAGAGTATAACCTCAATAATTTCCAGCTACACTGTCCTTGGGTAGCGTGTTTCTTACCGGCAGTCTGAAAAATTACCATTAGTTGGACGCAAAGAGAAAATACGCTCATTGCACCTGTTGAAGCAACGTTCAACAAATACAAGAAGTCAACGTTGAAAACTCTCATACTGTAAAAGGCTAGGCAGACATTTAATTAATCTCTAAACTACCAAATCAGTACTGGCGAGTTTTAAGAAAGGGAAATTTTTTGTATTTTATTAACTAATGCTGACTGACAACACCATATGACAGAAAACAGCTATTTGTTTCTATTTTGGGCGTAAGTAATAGACGATTCCACAATTAAATACAGAATGGAATTTATAGCACACACATGAAGTAGCTTCATAACAAGGAGATGAAGTCTCTTAAATCGAACCAATTCTTGTAAAAATGTCTCCCCTAATGACGTTCGACAAGGATTTTCATACGGCGAGATGCAGAGTTCCTTAACTTTGATAACTGGAGATGTTCTAAAGTAAGCCTCACCTGACGACAATAACGTAACATATAACAATAACGAAAAATAACTTTGAGTGTGAAAAAGATTTGACATGGCAATTAACGTGAATTCCTTCTTTGTAGACATTATGGTACAATATCTTTTATCTAGTATATATGAAGATGGTATCTATCCTTAAGGCTCACCGGCCATTTGACCATATCCTTCTGTGCGGATGCACAAACAGTGCCCGAATTCTTAAAGGGAATCGGCAACACGTCACGAGTAATATGCATAATGGGCAGGTGCACTATGAATATAGTGCAGGATAAAAATTTGGGAATGTGGGTCTCACGGGAGGCGTGCCAGAGATAAATCCCTGCAGTCGCACTATCCTCTGTGTCCTCGGTGGCTCAGACTGTTCCGTTTCAGCCGAGCTGTTTCAGCCGCTGTTAACTGCTGCGCTGCACTTCCGTGTTTACATCTCTGTACTTGTGCTTCTCCGAGTGCTGTACGTACGTTAATCTCCGTGTTCGTTTATATTCCTTGTGATCTGATCGCTCTTTCTGGTCTTGCTGCTGCTAATTCGAATTTCGGTTGTTTAACCGAAATTGTGTCGCTGGAGTAACCATGGCTACAAACCTCAGGAAGAATATTCTGGTATTAGCTTTTGACTGGATTACACAGGTAATTGGTCTCAATTCTGAAACCGTCCATACCTGGCAACTGGAGCACGAAAAATACTGTGTTTTTGTCAAGTTAATCAGTGTTGCGACTGTTGATAAAGTGTTACGAAAGTGGGACTATGAAGTAGATTTTATGCATAGAAATGCTTATAAAAGTAAGGTTTCCATCTATAGAAGGACACAGAAATAAGATTTAAACCAAAAATTGACAAACGACATACAATGAAAAGGGTATTTACAGATAAGGAACGACGAAAAGCATGGGAACGAATGAAGAGATACTGGGCCACTCGGAAGGGGAAAATACCAAAGAAGAGGACCAGAAATGATTGACTGAAGTGGTCCAATGAGGCCGTAAAAGCAGAAGAAGAAGAAGAGCGGACATTTAGTACAAAACCATTGCCATCTTGAATCTTCCCATTGAAATTGAAAATAAGATTAAGGAAGCTCTTTCAAATTACTGGGACGTTAAATCAATTGCAAATGAAAGATAGCCGGCCGCGGTGGTCTCGCGGTTCTAGGCGCCTAGTCCGGAGCCGCGCGACTGCTACGGTCGCAGGTTCGAATCCTGCCTCGGGCATGGATGTGTGTGATGTCCTTAGGTTAGTTTGGTTTAAGTAGTTCTTAGTTCTAGGGGACTGATGACCACAGATGTTAAGTCCCATAGTGCTCAGAGCCATTTGAACCATTTTTGAAAGATGGTCGCCTCTCTTTAAACTACAGTGTTTCCGCTGGGTCCACTGCGTAGCGATGGACGTTAAGTCGAATATTCCTTCTAACTGTTTGTAGGTATAAGGCACAAATTGTTTGCACAGGAAGCTACATGTCATATAGGTAACGAAACCGGCCAATTCAAACAGGAATGTCAGCGGCGAACTGTTGTTCTTAAAACTAATTTGATACAGCGTCAGAAGCTTACCTTAAATGATATGTTACCAAAGAATAGCCCGGATAAACTGGTTGAGGAAGTTAAGCTGATGTCTCTCTTCACGGTAACAGTCAATTTCCCCCGTTAACAACAAATGGAAACCCTGTTACCACTACTTGTGAAACAGAAATGCAACCGGAAGAACGACCTTTGGAGACAACTGATAGTTGTTCAGAGGACGAGCTGTCCTGTCTATCTCCCTCACTTCGCAAGCAAAAACATTGCGATGAGGAGGCAGAGGAACCGGAAGGCAAAATGCGAATAGAAACTGATGAACAGAAACACAATACACATACTGTACCAGAAAATGAAGGGGGTGTAATCAGTATTAATTTACAGGAAACTACAGGTGCAGTAGCCGATTGCAAAGATCAGCAACTTTCTGTTAATAAACAAATACAGGGAGAGGTTGCAAAACTGCTGTCTCCATTTGTTACCCTCGATCAGGAAGTAAGTGATATAAATAACTGAAATCACAGTCAGCACCTCAAGGCAGGCGCCGGCAACAGAAATTGAGAAAGCCTCTGCTGCTGCTCCAGACAAGCCGCGAAGTAAAATACCGACGCCGCCAAATGAAAATGTAGCTCGTAACCAAGGGATGGGAAAATCCGGAAAGGGCGACCTGAACCCGAAGAATATTCGGCCAGAAACGGTCCCACACGAATCACTGGAGGAAAAATCAGAAAGTTTACCAGGATATCAGTCTGCGTGAGGTACAAGAGAAAACATCAGAAGTAGAAAATAAAAAAAAAAAAACGGGGTAGTAACGAATAAACTGATTGAAGTGTTATTCCATGTTCAGCCTGCCGAGAAAACTGTTAAAGCTTAACTGAACCCTGCACCACAGAAAACTAAATTACTTCATCAGAACAACTACATAGTGACAGCGCAATGATTCAATCTTATTCTGTCATCGCTCTAAACATAAATAAAATTACGTCCCGTTTGAAATTATCGGTCCGTAAGGAATTTTTGTACGAATCAGCGACTGATATTGCCCTGTTACAAGAAGTTCTCATTTCGGATTTAATAATTCCCGGTTTTGTCAGTTACATAAATGTGTCTCCCGAAACAAGTGTAGGAACAGCTGTTCTGTGAGGAAAGGGATTACAGTAAGCGAGGTGGAACGACTGGAATCCGAAAGAGGAATAGGACTCAATATCTATGATGTTAGTATCATCAACTTGTATACCCCTTCAGGAAGTTCTCAGTGTGCTGACAGGGCACTTTCTTCAAAGATAAGCTCATATACTTGTTAAGGAAAACTCCAAGACAGTTATAACTTGGTGGTGGTTTTAATTGTGTTTTAAATGGAAAAGATCAGGTACTCAGTTACCTAATTTTAATTTCTCAAGTGAAATAAAATAACTAGTTACTGGTTTAAAATTAAAGGATATATGGGAAATCAAATACCCCTCCATTGTTGAATTCATTTATGTCACGGCAACATCACGTAGCAGGATTGATAGGTTATATATTTCTAAAAATCATGAAACTTCCGTGACAAAAGCAGAAACCATTCCTATGTACTTTTCAGAACATTCAAGTGTCTTAGATTGCATAAATCTAATAAGACAGCTTGTTCGCGGATTCAAGAATCAGTGGAATTGGAACACTTCCGTGTTAGTAAATCATAATTTAGAAGACCTGATTAAAGAAACACGGGCAATATGCCTGCGTGCTCGTAGTAGATATGCAACTGCTGTCGACTGATGGGTTAAAATGGCGAAGCCTAAGTTGAGGAAGGTTCTTATTCAATACAGTACCCAGAGCACAAGTGAAATGTAATGCGCTATAGAATATTACTATTCCGTTTTGATATATCTATATGATCAGGTCTCAGCAGGTTCCTCACTTCAGATAGCAGACATCAAAAACGTCAAAGGCAAGTTACTTAATATCAAGGAAAGTCAAATGGAAGGGTTGAATAATCGAAGGCAAATTCGGTGTCAGAAGATAAAACTACTTCCCTGTATCATTTAGTGAAGCAAACGAAAAACGGGAGTAGGACATTATTGATGAAATTCAAACAAAACACGGTACGATTCTTAGAACCCAACAGGATAGCATGGAAGAGACTTATCGCTATTATTGCGAGATATATTCTGTACATCGAAGTAGTGATGCTTCCTTGGAAGAATTCCTTGACATCCTAGCCACACAGCTGACAGAAGATGACAATGAAAATTTTCTCGAGGTTGTCAGTAAAGAGGACGTGTACGAGAGTGTGCGCCTCACCACAAAAAAAATTCCCAGGGCCGGATGGTCTACCAGCAGTCTTACATCCGTTACTGGCTAATAATAGGTGGGAAAATCACGGACATTGTAAATGAGGTTATTCATGGTAAAATGATTCCGGCTGAGTTTAAGGAGACTAAAATTGTTCTGGCGCCAAAAAATAATGGAAATCATTCATCATCATCTTGGACAGTTTCCAGCCACTGGCTGGGTCTGTCGGGAACACAAGCCTCTCCACCGTGTTCTGTCTTTCCACCATTCCCCCTCTTCCACCTTCGTCCAGTTCTCTCCTCTTCTCGTCACACATTCCTTCACTCCCTTCACCCATCTATCTCTTGGTCTTCCTCTGGGCCTCTTCCCCTCCAGTTGCAGATCAAACATCCTCTTTGGAATTCTTCCCTCATCCATTCTCTTCATGTGTCCATACCACTGCAGTCTTGATTTTTCTATCCTGTCCTGTACTGGTTCCTCCTTTAGTCTTTCCCTCACATACACATTTCGCAATCTGTCTCGTCTTGTTACACTCAACCTGCTCCTCTGGAACTTCATTTCAGTAGCCTGTATTCTACTTTTGTCGCTTTTGTGCATTACCCATGGGGACAAAGTAGGTTCGGTATATAATTCCCTTGGATTTCTGTGGCACCTCCTTGCTCCGAATAAGCCCCCTAATACATTTGTAGAACTGCCCTGCTTTTCTGCGCCTTTCATTTATTTCCATTGCGTTTCCCCCCTTACTTTCAATCATGCTTCCCAGGTACTTGAAGTTCTCTACCACTTGTAGTTTTTCCCCTCCACATGTTATATCCACATTTGGCCTATTCTTCTTCCTTGTTGTGACAATTATTTCACTTTTCTTTGCAGAGAAATGCATTCCATATTGTGCTGCCGTTGCCTCCCATACATCTAACTGCTCTTGCACCTCCTTCTCGCAATTTCCCCATAACATCAGGTCATCGGCAAAAAGCACTGCTTTTATTTTATGATCTCCAATTGCATCTGATACTTGCTGTAGGATTTCATCCATAACAATAATAAACAATAAAGGCGAAAGTATACTTCCCTGTCGCAGCCCATTTTCCAGCTTTAACCATGCAGTACGTTCCCTCCCCACTTTCACATAACTCTCACTTCCCTCATATATTTTCCTGACTTTTCGTGTTATCTCTTCATCTATCCCTTTTGCGTTCAGCACATCCCAGAGCTTGTCCCTACAGATACTGTCATACGCCTTCTCAATATCTAAAAAGGCCATGATTAAGTTCTTCCCGTACTCATAGTGCCTTTCCTGCAGTTGCCTTACCGCAAATATGAGGTCCGTTGTTGATCTTCCCGGTCTGAAACCATACTGCTCCTCTTGCAGTCTACTTTCAATACTGCTTCTTAGTCTCTTCTCCAGGATCTTTTCATAGATTTTTCCACAGTGGCATAGCAGGGTGATTCCTCTGTAGTTCTCACATCTCCTTTTATCCCCTTTCTTGAAGATCTGGACTATAATTCCTTTCTTCCAATCCTCAGGAATTGCTGGAAATAAAGATTTAAAAATTTTTCTTCAATTTTCGCAGTTGAATTCACAGCTGAATTCTTATTATAAATTAATAGCTAGAACAGTGAACTAGAAAATTTCATGACTTACAGATAGAATTATCAGTCAACATCAGAACTGCGCACAAGGAAAAAGCATTTTTCAAAATCTAGCAGAATTTTAGGATATCATCGCAATAACTTCTGCAACAAACAAAGTGTGCTTTTTTTTATAGAATTTTATAAAGCTTTCGATGTTGTAAACCATGAATATCTTCTACAGATATTGAAGAAAATAGGTTTCAACAATAGGGTCGTACATTTGATTAAGAACGTAGCAACTGGAATAAATGCTAAAATAGCGGTGAATTGTCAGCAATCCAAGCCGATGCTGTGCGGCTGGTCGCGGCGGAGGTTCGAGCCTCCCTCGGGCATGGGTGTGTGTGTTTGTCCTTAGGATAATTTAGGTTAAGTGGTGTGTAAGCTTAGGGACTGAAGACCTTAGCAGTTAAGTCCCATAAGATTTCACACACATTTGAACATTTTCCAGGCCGATGTAAATACAACGAGGTGTCTCAAGGAAGTCTTCTGTCCATTTCGCTGGAACCTTTCCTCCGACATGTCCATGTTAGATTAAAAGGGTTAATAATATCAGGAAATAAAAGCCTATGTTGCCGATAGAGGTGACACTATAAGGAATAATGACAAGGTAACCACGCTAGCAACACTGATTGATTTGTACTATAGAACATCTAGAGCCAATGCAAACTAAAAAAAAAAGTAAGATGTTATATGTCAGAGGTTTTGATAATATAAACGTCGAGTGGGCAAAATTAGTCCGAGAACATAAAACACTTGGGATCATCCTGACAGCATGCCCCATGAAGATGACGGCTTTAATTTGGAAAGTTGCAGCAGATAAAGTGCGAGGAGCTATTATAAAGAATTTAACTCGATATATGAACCAAGTTCAAAGAACATAGTATATCAACTCATAATTCCTTGCTGCATCTTGTTATAATGCCCAGTTGTTTCCAGTACCGAGAATGATAGCAAAGAGAATAATGTCCCAAATCCCCAACTTTTTGTGGAGAGGTGAACTGTTCGGAGTACCCGCTAAAGTAGCCACTTCAGATCCTTTAAATGGTGGACTAGGATTAACTATTATAACATATAAAGCCTCTGCACTTTTTATCAAAAGGCGAGTTAATTTAATAATACACTCGCGAGAAAGCATAACCAGCCAACATTTCGAGATCATTGAACCTCGAAACCTGCTTCCCCCGATTGACGTGCATAATATCAACAGTGGTTTACAGCATGTGAGGATTTTCTGTGTTGAGTTTAGTTATGGAAGTGTCGAACTCAGGCAGTCACGACACTTAACATCAAGAGCCATAATGCAGGAACGAAAGAAAGCGAAGGAAGGAACAAAATAGAAGGACAGTTTCCTATCATTGAGTGGACAGAGATTTGGAAAAATGTTAGTTCTAATGTGCTCACGTCTAATATAGAAACGTCATCGTACAAGACTGTTCACAACATAGTTAGCACCAATGAAAGACTGCATCCAGTAGGACTCTGTGAAACAAATTTCTGTCAACAATGCCATCTAGTTGACACAATAATTCATAGATATATTTGCAGTGGTCACATGAATAGTTGGAAGTGGATCCGGAAGCAAATAGCTCTGATTACAAGAACATCCCCTGAGTATATATCGCTGTCATTGATACACAGGCCTGAAGCGCGCTATTTTCCAGGGGCAAAAAATAACGCTGTGTACTGGTTGCTGGGAAATTTTGTTTATTACCTCCATGACAAATTAGGATCCGACAGCACCATAGAGTTCAAGGTACACATGCTGTGTGAATTCCACAAAATTAGAAGGTATTCGAAGCACAAGAAAAAGTTCGTTAATATGTCAAAAATTGTATTTGAAATAATGTACATATGATAATACAAAAAAGAAGGCTGTGTTGATAGTGATGTAATTAAGTTAAGGATATAATTTAAGATTTAACTGCATATTTTTGGTGTGTACTTTTTCTACTTCAGATAGTAGTTTTAGAAATTTTACAAGCTAATGTACAGAACTTATGTGACTGTCAGATTGTGTGTCTAACGGTATCACAACACAAAACATTAGAGCTGTATTACTGTTTTATATTAGAAATCTGGAAATTGACAGTTTTTATGGCAATTTTCTTATCGATTTGTTAAAACCATAAGATTCTATCTGATATAATGTAATATTCAATGTCTGGCACATTGCCCTGTTCATTTTCGCACTGTGATGTGTAAGTCAGTTTTGCAGTGAAAGACTTATATAGTAAGTCTTAGCACTTCAGTTACTTAAATTCAATTAACGTCCAGAACTTGTAGTTGGAAGGCTAGTCAACTTTCCAATATCTCCTTTCCGCCATTCTCAAGTATATCAGAAATTGTCTAATATGATTATTAAATTGTTTTTATGTGTGATGGGCATAAATCTTCCTCATTCTGTATTTGGTTACTTCCATACATTTTTGTTAAATGCTCATAGCTAGTCTGACTAAGCTGAGAAGGTTAAATATCAGTTTCCACCCTTAACCTGTCTCTCAAAGAGACTATTTCCTTAAGTACATTAATATACAGGGTGATTCAAAAAGAATACCACAACTTTAGGAATTTAAAACTCTGCAACGACAAAAGGCAGGGCTAAGCACTATCTGTCGGCGAATTAAGGGAGCTATAAAGTTTCATTTAGTTGTACATTTGTTCGCTTGAGGCGCTGTTGACTAGGCGTCAGCGTCAGTTGATGCTAAGATGGCGACCGCTCAACAGAAAGCTTTTTGTGTTATTGAGTACGGCAGAAATGAATCGACGACAGTTGCTCAGCGTGCATTTCGAACGAAGTATGGTGTTAAGCCTCCTGATAGGTGGTGTATTAAACGTTGGTATAAACAGTTTACAGAGAATGGGTGTTTGTGCAAAAGGGAAAAGTTCTGGACGGCCGAGAATGAGTGATGAAAATGTAGCACGCATCCAGCAAGCATTTGTTCGCAGCTCAGGAAAATCGACTGGCAGAGCTAGCAGAGAGCTACAAATTCCATAATCAACTGTATGGAGAGTCCTACGAAAAAGGTTAGTTATGAAACCTTATCCCGAGGCGATGGATCGGCCGCCAGGCAGCCCGTGACAGAGCACTTCATCACTGGCCTCCAAGAAGCCCTGATCTTACCCCCTGCGATTTTTTCTTATGGGGGTATGTTAAGGATATGGTGTTTCGGCCACCTCTCCCAGCCACCATTGATAATTTGAAACGAGAATTAACAGCAGCTATCCAAACTGTTACGCCTGATATGCTACAGAGAGTGTGGAACGAGTTGGAGTATCGGGTTGATATTGCTCAAGTGTCTGGAGGGGGCCATATTGAACATCTCTGAACTTGTTTTTTAGTGAAAAAAAAACCTTTTTAAATACTCTTTGTAATGATGTATAACAGAAGGTTATATTATGTTTCTTTCATTAAATACACACTTTTAAAGTTGTAGTATTCTTTTTGAATCACCCTGTATTTAAAATTATCCCCCAAACTTGCTCATATCCTTCATAAACAGCTATTTATGCTTCCGTAAAGATTGGAGCATATGTAATTCAAAGTGCAGATTTTATTTCTTCATGTTGATATTTGAATGTCTTTAAAAAAAGTTGTTCTTGACTTTTAACTTAATTCTTTCTGGTAATTTAGTCAGTAACACAACCTTCTGTTGTCTTTCTTTAACATCAGCATAACAGCAATGATCGAACTGTTTTTTTTAATCACTTCATGTATAAGATGTGTACATTGTTAGCATATTGTTAGTACGTATTTGGAATGTGTAACATTCTATTTTCTAATAAATGTTTTTATAAAAAGAAGATGGATAGAGCGTCTGCCATGTGAGCAGGAGATCCCGGGTTCGAGTCCCGTCGGGGTACACATTTTCAGCTGTCTCCGTTGAATTATATCAACGCCTGTATGCAGCAAGGGGTATTCATTTCACTGTAAATTCATATTTTATCCAGTCCTCGTTTATATGGATTTCGGATTTATAGGTATCAATTTTGGTGGAAACTTTTCTTTGATGTAGGTTTCCTGCATTAGCTAACGAATATGAAGCTCTTATTAACCCGGAGCTGGACTGAACGTCACTTGGTACGGCATTTTTGGAGACGGTACGTACCAGCCGGCAGCGAATTGGTAGTGCTTGAGTTAATATGGTTGCTCTTGAGACTGTAGAGTTTTCGTTCGTGTGTGTGGTACGTGAGCCTTGAGACTGGCAGCCTACGGCTGACGGCGGATTTTAGTGATGCATTGAATTAATTAAGACATATAGGAATTGGAGCTGCGTCAGTTGCAGGGTGTCCAGCGATGGAGTCCCTTATTTAAAAATTGAATATCTCGAATACTAAGATCGAGAGACGAGTGAAACAAGAGGTATGTTTATTGAGAAAGCTGTAATAATTTTATTCAGAAGTTATACTGAAGTTTCGATATAGTTCGAAAAGATGTTTACAGATCGCGCTGTACGTTGTGCAGCTCGTACAGTATCAGCGTGCATAACTAAACTATCACGCTGATAGCATTATTTTGCTGTCGCATTACAATCTTTTCGAAATGTACACCACATGCAGTGTGAAGTCGGCGCAAACAAATAAAATTAGTTTTTCAACGTAAATGGCTTCAGATGCCACACAGATAGCAGAGTCAAGCTCATACAGCATTGTGAGATGTTTCCAGTAGAGACCGTTTCTCAGTAATCCACTTAAAAAGTAGCCACAAGGAATCAGATCTGGTGGTTAATAAATCCCTGCTGCAGTAAATTTGTAATAATCCAACGCAGTGAGTATTCTTGAAGTATTCATCAAAGGGAAACATCTGTTCTTTCGGAGGTGGTCTGGCCCATCTTGCATGAATCACTCGGTACCTGGTCGGTCCTCAAATGCAAGGTGTGTGGCGACAAATTTTTCAAAAAACTGCAGCTCAATGTTCGCTAGCGATCGTTCCTTGCAGGAAAAAAAATGAGCAAGTGATGCCTCTGCTGATACCGCAGCCCCAACAATATCTTTGGGAGAATACTGGTGTCTCGCTCCACTCAAATCGGGGTTCTCTTAACCGAAAATCGCCCTCTTTGTTTATTTACAATTCTGTACAGGTGGAAGTGTTCTTCATCTGTGAACCATATGTAGCCAACAACAAATCCTTTATTTGTCAGTCACTGTGAGAACCTGGTTCGCAGTCAGCTGTCTGTCGTACAGCTCGTACAAGTATGGCCTGGTGGCTTTAGATTTTGGAAGGTAGCTTTTGTAGGCTCTGTCTGCTAGCTGGAGTGCTTCAAACCAGTCTCTGCTCTAATGCTGCGGATGGATTTGCTTGGATTTTGCTGTATAACTCCAAAAACAGTTTCTTCATTTTCAGGAGCAACTGTGGTTTGCCTGAGGCCAACAATCTCAGTTAGGTTATCAGTCACGTTGCCTGTTCACAGGACTTTGCGGAAGAGTTTCTGACTCGCGTCGGTTCCTTTTGGAACTTTATATCGTCTCTCAAAACAACACCTTGTTGCTATAGGAGTGTGCGGCAATCCAGTACTACAAAGACATGTTGTTTAATAGAATAAATGATTTCATCGTCTTCCTTCAGTGCGCAGTTTTCTCTCACGTTTCCAAGGTGGAACTGATCACTCTGAGCAGCACCGCATTGTTTATAGGCGCTACGTATTTGGATTACAGCTCCGTCAGTTATCAGCTTTTCAAACTACTTGAGAAGTTCAGTATAACTTCTGTATAAAATTCTGAAACGTCCCCTCAGAAAAATTATAAATGACTGTGCTTAAACTGAAACACAATATTTTTTGCGCTACGCAATCTGACTTTAAATAATCCCTCCAAAAGAATGGCCCTGACTAACAATAACCTATACCATTCATGAATCACTTACCTCACAAAAATCTTCGTTACTCAAACTACTGCAATACAGCGAGTGCCAATACTGCCAGCTAAATAAAAGATTCTAACTACTGAAGCACTAACTACTGATAGGCATAGTTATCAAATGAAAGAAGAACAAACTATGTATTTACCTTAACAGTGTTCAAAAGTCATTATATATATATATATATATATATATATATATATATATATATATATATATATAACCGGAATGCAAAGTGTGATGAAGCCATTGAGAGAAGAAAGCAAGCATGGGACAAGTTCAGTAGCTACAGAAATTCAGAAACATGGAAAGAATTTCACGAAGTTCAGAAACTAGCATCGAAGGAAATCAGAAGGGAAAAACGAGCATATGACAATAACAGACTAAAAGAAATTGAGGAAGATTTCAAAAGAAATAACACAAGAAATTTTTACAGAACTTTCAAAGAAAATATTAAGGGCTATAAACCCCCTAGCCTCTGCTTCCGAAGAACAGATGGATCCCTGGAAACAAACACAAAAGAAAACTGTAAAATTCTCAAACATAACTTTGATAAACTTCTTAATTGCAAAAAACCTACAGGAAAATTAACATTCCAAATGACCACATCTAATGCCGATTCTGATCCACCCACAATAGAAGAGATAGAGGAAATCATAAAACAAATGAAAAATAACAGAGCTGCCGGAGAAGATGGTATTATCGCCGAGATCTGGAAACTCCAAGATGAAAACATCACCAAAAAAATCCATAAGATTATCTCCGAAATTTGGATCACAGAGAAAGTGCCAGAGGAATGGAAATGTGCATTGATCCATCCGTTACATAAAAAGGGTGATAAGTCAGATCCAAACAATTACAGAGGCATTTCGCTAGTACCAGTTACATACAAAATTTTCTCTAAGGTGCTATTAAACAGACTAGAACCACAAGCAGATCTGCAAATTGGGGAATACCAGGCAGGCTTCAGAAAAGGGAGATCATGCATCGAACAGATCTGGAACTTGAGAACACTTTTGAAAGTCAGACAGGCAAGAAACACTGTAGTTACCTTTGTGGACTTTAAAAAAGCATATGATTCCATAGACAGACAGACACTCTTTGACGTACTGGAAGAATATGGTATCGACAGAAAAACCAGGGCACTTATACAACAGACGCTTACAGACACTAGCTCCAAGATTAAGTTCATGGGAGAAATTTCGGAACCCTTCCACATACACACAGGTGTCCGACAAGGAGACGGACTCTCACCAATCCTGTTCAACATGGTGTGTTAAAAGTCCGAATTTTCTTATTATAAGCATAGATTTCTAACTTTTACCGAGAGACTTTGGTAAATCTTAGCATACTGGTAAAACCGTATTTATTTAAAAATCAGTTTAGAAATTATTGAAATAGTTTGTATTTAATGCAGATTTATGTATATTAAACATTTTTGTATTCCAATGTGATTATAATGAGCAATATTCCATGTTAGTGAAAAATGTTGTAAAAATGTTACCTTATGTGTGGACATATGGTAAAAGAACTGCCCTAACGACCAGATGATAGATTAACTACTGGACATGCGGGAGGTGATACCTAGCGTCTGTCATAAAGATGTGATTCTATCGTGGGTAATTCTCCAGTCATCTCAACTGAACTGGTGATAGAGACTCTGCGACTTATTCACTACACTCGACATTAGACGGTGATATGAAACACGTGCACAAGGTAGTATGTGATTTTCTCCTGGAGACAATCGACGTGCGACAGGGAATGTTTGTGTCCTCCATACTCTTCATACTCACTCTTCAGTGAGACACATATTTCGGTGTGACGCAATATTTTGTGACCCGCGTGTAAGAATGTTATATATCACGATTTCATTATTTTTCAGGAATTAGAGGAAATTGTTTTCCTTTAGTACATTTCACTTAAACACTTTATTATCTACGATAAAGTGATACATTATGTCTTATAGAACGGCAACGTGTGTTTAGCTGTTTTACAATATTTAGAAAGTTGTCTTTAATTTTACTCCACTTATGCGCAAGAATGTTGTATATACTGCAGAAGTAAACTGTGATATAAAGTTGGATATCAAAAATACTAATCATATGTTGCAATTGCAAAAATAATCAAAATATTAGCTGAAAATTATTAGTGTTTTCCATATATTCCTTTCATCGTCGACTGTCCAGAGAACCTCCTCATTGCATACCTCATCAGTCCACCTAATATTCAACGTTCTTCTGTAACACCACATATCATACGCTTCGATTCTCTTTCCTGTAGTCCCACACTCCATGTTTCACTACCACACGATGCTGTATCCCAAACCCACATTCTCATAAATTTCTTCACCAGATTGATGCCTATGTTTGATAGTAGTAGACTTCTCTTGGCCAGGATTGCCCTTCTTGCTAGCGCTGGTCTGCCCTTGATGTCCTCCTTGCTCCGACCATCGTGGGTTATTTTGCTGCCTAGGTGCTAAAACTCACTTCAACTACTTCGTGTTTACCAGTCCAGTCCTGATACTACGTATGTGAGTATGTATGTATGTACTGAACTGGGGACCTAGAAACGATGGAGAGGCTTCATCCCCAGCAGTCCCCTCACCCCACCGTCGCCCGACACCGGATCTAGGATTATTGTGCCGTTCGGCCCCCAGTGGATTCCTCCCCCCCCCCCCCTCCCCGGGAATGTCACAATCCAGACGAGTGTAACCCCAATTTTTGCGTGGTACAGTAATTATGATGTACGCGTACGTGGAGACAGTGTTTGCGCAGCAATCGCCGACATTTTGTAACTGAGGCGGAATAAGGGAAACTAGCCAGCATTCGCAGAGGCAGATGGAAAACCGCCTTAAAAACCATCCAAAGACTGTCCGGCACACCGGACCTGGCTCTAATCTGCCGGGCGGGTTTTTGTGCAGGGGACCGGCACTCCATCCCGCTCGGGAAGCAGCGCAGTGCGATAGACCGCACGGCTAGCCGGGTGGGTAGCCCTGATGTTGAGTTTCTGGCTGTTCTCATTTCTGCTATTTCTCATTGCCTTCGTCTGTTTTCAATATACTCTCAATCCGTATTCTGTACCTGTTAGACTGTTCACTACGTGCAGTAGATCCTATAATTCTTCCTCCTTTCTACTGGAGACATCAACGTCATCAGGAAATCAGCTCAGCTGGCGGGTGCCAGGTTGAGACTCATTGGGAGAGTCCTTAGAAAATGTAGTCCATCAACAAAGGAGGTGGCTTACAAAACACTCGTTCGACCTATACTTGAGTATTGCTCATCAGTGTGGGATCCGTACCAGATCGGTCTGACGGAGGAGATAGAGAAGATCCAAAGAAGAGCGGCGCGTTTCGTCACAGGGTTATTTGGTAACCGTGATAGCGTTACGGAGATGTTTAACAAACTCAAGTGGCAGACTCTGCAAGACAGGCGCTCTGCATCGCGGTGTGGCTTGCTCGCCAGGTTTCGAGAGGGTGCGTTTCTGAATGAGGTATCGAATATATGGCTTCCCCCTACTTATACCTCCCGAGGAGATCACAAATATAAAATTAGAGAGATTAGAGCGCGCACGGAGGCTTTCAGACAGTCGTTCTTCCCGCGAACCATACGCGACTGGAACAGGAAAGGGAGGTAATGACAGTGGCACGTAAAGTGCCCTCCGCCATACACCGTTGGGTGGCTTGCGGAGTATAAATGTAGATGTAGATGTAGATTTCACCTTGAATTTTAATTCCAGTGTTGGACCATTCTTGTGTTCCGTAATCGCTTGTTCAATCTATCGACTGGACAGTTGGGGTGAAAGACTACGTCCCTGTCTTACGCCCTTTTTAGTGGGAGCATTTCGTTGTTCGTCATCCACTCTTCTTGCTCCCTCTTGGTTCTTGTACATATTGTACATTATCTGTCTTTTGCTGTAGCTTACTCCTATTTTTATAGGAATTTCGAACATCTTGCACCAATTGACACTGTAGACAAATCCTGAGAACGTGTCTAGGTTTTTCTTTAGTCTTGCTTCCATTAATAACTGCAAAGTGAAAACTGCCTCTTTGATGATTTCACCTTTATGCCACTTTTGCCTCGATTTTGACCTGATATTTTTCGATGAGTATGCCGTCACATGTTTTATGATTCCCATTTAAAAGCTAGATGTGGACGTAACCTTGTATGTTACAGAATTATCTGCACCTTTGTGCCAAATGAAAAGTTCAAATGCGCACGTAGATGGCGTGACGTTACAATCACAAACCGACGAAAGTAAGAACTTGAAACTACATTTAGTTACTCTTCGTGATGTCTTGTGGATGGTATCATTAGGAGATATTAATCATGGTACAAAGACAGCAATGTAGAAAGGAGTAAAGTACGAAAGTGAGATACAACAGGTATAGCTATTTTGGGAATCAGCAAAAGAAATACTGGCAACGCTTGACCCTAAAGGCAGTGAGAACGTGCGGGTTGTGTGTAGACCTGCAGGGGCTGCACTGATATATTACGTTTGCGCAGAACAACGGTTCCGGCGAGAATTAGATTCTGTTGTTTGCGGCTTGGGACGCAAGTGATGGTCGGTCGGTCGGTCGGCACACGTGCTCGCTTCCCGAGCCATTCATCATTAATTTGCCTGGCTACCGGCTGTTGTGTGCCGGGGTGCGTTCTCTCGCTGACAGCCAGCTGTTGGCAGCTGTACGTTCACACAGCTGCCGTGCACACAGGCGAGAATCTTTGTTCACCCCAGTCTGCCGATACGAGGGAGAAACGAGTGAAATGCTCGTTATAGTTGAACATTTATTCACCGCAAGCTACGTTATGGGGTGTGGCGGAGGGAATTTCGTGTACCTCGGTCGAATACCACTGTTCCAAATTGTAGCCGCGAATTGTTCGTGGGAAGAACAGCCGTTGGCGAGCCTCGGTATGTAATTTTTACCGCCATGGAATATTCGCGATGTACCGGGTGCCTCTCCTAAGAGTCACCAGGTGCATTTCCTTTGACTTTTCGCAAGATATTTTCAGGTTAGTTTCATCAGTTTGTAGCTGGTGTCAGTACAGGCCCAAAGTGCTCAACGTGTATGATTATTGAGGTTTTGTGCGTCCTCCGAACGTTCATACACCGGGCACATGTCTCTTATGGAAGCAGCCTTGCGGAGGAGATGTAACACATACAGTCTGTTTTGAAAGACGATCTGTGTCGAAAGGCAACAGATATTCTCTACACTAGATTATCAGAGCTTCATACGGGTAGGAAGGTGATCACTTATAACATTAAGAACAAAAGTAGCTTATAATATCTAGAGCTTTCCTGCGATATAACGACAGCTATGCAGAATCGTAAATAAATATTAAAAAACTCTGTGTTCTGCCATATGGCGGGTCTTGTCATGGGGGAGGCCTCGTCAGGAAGGTCCACCGCATGAGTGTCTAGAGAAGCGATTGCAGAGGTGGTTTCCCGTTGCGTTCCACAGATAATGATGAAATAATAATGAGGGCAACACAACACGCAGTACCTGAGCGGAGAAAATCTCCGATCCAGCCGGGGACCGAACCCAGGCCCCTTGGCGTGACAGATCGCCACGCTGACCACTCAGCTATCGGGGTGGACAAATAAATACTACATTAACGTATACCTTCGACCACTTACAAGGATCTGTGCTCTTCTCAACTCGGTAAAGAATGGCATCGGCCTACTGAAGGCGGAAACCTACAGACCGCCATGAGAGTGTGGCAAAGACTACATTGGTCAGACGACATGCACAATATGTCAAAAGTACGTGGAAAATGATCGCCACAGTCGCCTATCGCAGCACAGTATGTCAGTCTGTGAGATTTCCACCGTTTTCAAGGATCTTTATTTTTTTCAAATTTTACTTTACTGGAACTTAGGAGACAGCCGAAGTCACTTGGAGGCACTACACAGTGTTGCAGAGCAAAACAGCATCAAGAAGGAAGCCGGTTCCCACGGAAGCAGACTTACCGGCTAGACCATATGGTGCAATGGTGAATCACGAGAGCAGGGAGAGCGACGCGAGTCTTCAGAACAGATCTTGAACGGCTGTAAATCCGTAGGGGAACCACTAGTGTTCTTGTGAGAAACGCCAATTTTATTTCATCAAATGTTAACGATGAAAGTCCTTATTTGGTACAATCGGTACTAGGAGGCACCTGCGGATCATCAGAGCTTCTATAAAATGTAAAGTAAACAAACAAATGAATATTGTTAACGCACCGAAGATGGATGAATGGCTGCAGAGTTTTGCGATGTAATCAACATATTTCAGCTCTGCACCTATCCCCCCAGTCGGCGATAAGATGTACTTGGAGTCTGTTCATATGCAACAGTCGACTTTACCATGTTCTCGTATTTTATTAACTTTTTGAAAGGGTTCGTTTCATGATACTGAACTGTACTATACTACGCTGTTTGCATATGAGCGGACCGTAATGACATCCTAGAACTTATTTCATATAATTACACTACTGGCCATTAAAATTGCTACACCAAGAAGAAATGCAGACGATAAACGGAGATTCATTGTACAAATATATTATACTAGAGCTGGCATGTGATTACATTTTCATGCAGTTTGGGTGCATAGATCCTGAGAAATCAGTACCCAGAACATCCACCAATGGTCGTAATAACGGCCTTGATACGCCTGGGCATTGAGTCAACCAAAGTTTGAATGGCGTGTACAGGTACAGCTGTGCATACAGCTTCAACACGATACCACAGTTCATCAAGAGAAATGAATGGCGTATTGTGACGAGCCAGTTGCTCGGCCACCAGTGACCAGACGATTTCAGTTGGTGAGAGATCTGGAGAATGTGCTGGCCAGGGCCGCAGTCGAACATTTTCTGTATCCAGAAAGGCCTATACAGGACCTGCAACATGCGGTCGTGCATTGTCCTGCTCAAGGGTTCCGCAGGGATCGAATGAAGGGTAGAGCGACGGGTCGTAACACATCTGAAATGTAACGTCCACTGCTCAAAATGCCGTCAATGCGAACAAGAGGTGACCGAGACGTGTAACCAATGGCACCCCATACCATCACGCCGGGAGATACGCCAGTATGGCGATGGCGAATACATGCTTCCAATGTGCGTTCACCGCGATGTCGCCAATCGCGGATGCGACCATCATGACGCTGTAAACAGTACCTGGATTCATCCGAGGAAATGACGTTTTGCCATTCGTGCACCCAGGTTCGTCGTTGAGTACACCATCGCAGACACTCCTGTCTGTGATGAAGCGTCAAGGGAAACCGCAGCCAAGGTCTCCGAGCTGATTGTCTACGGGGCTGCAAACGTCGTCGAACTGTTCGTGCAGACGGTTGTTGTCTTGCAAACGTCCCCATCTGCTGACTCAGGAATCTAGACGTGGCTGCACGATCCGTTACAGCCATGCGGATAGGATGCCTGTAATCTCGACTGCTAGTGATACGAGGCCGTAGGGATTCAGCACGGCGTTCCTATTACCCTCCTGAACCCACCGATTCCATATTCTGCTGACAGTCATTGGATATCGACCAACGCGAGCAGCAATGTCGCGATATGATAAACCGCTATCGCGATAGGGTACAATCCGTCCTATATCAAAGTCGGAAACGTGATGATATGCATTTCTCCTCCTTACACGAGGCATCACAAAAACGTTCCACCAGGCAACGCCGGTCAAGTGCTGTTTGTGTTTGAGAAATCGGTTGGAAACTTTCCTCATGTCAGCACGTTGCAGGTGCCGCCACCGGCGCCAACCAAGTGTGAATGCTCTGAAAAGCTAATCATCTGCATATCACAGCATCCTTTTCCCGTCGGTTAAATTTCGCGTCTGTAGCACATCTTCGTGCTGTAGGAATTTTAATGGCCAGTAGTGTATATTAAATTTCTGCCTCCAGTTGCATAAGCAAATAAACTTTACCTAGGTTTCTTTGGCTGTAGTAATTCAGCCTTCTTCAGAAATGTCATTATTATAGCCGAAACCTAGGTAAAGTTAATTTGCCTATGCAACTGGAGGCTGAAATTTAATATAATTATATTTCACAGTTATTGACTCGGCTGCACACTAAAAATATTCGTATTTCATATACATTAACTGCCCGCGCCGCCATTTAGAATCACAGGTCGACTGCTTACATCTTCTTAAGCGGTAGAAGAGCAGCTAGGAGGTATAAAATCTACGAGAGCTTCACAGAGAACTGTTAGGAGGAAATCCTACGCGTTGGTTCACTCAGATAACGCATGAAAGAGTAATAATAACTAGTGCAGTCTTCGGTGGGAAGGCTTGGTCTTTTTATTGTATGTCATCTATACCTATTTTTACGATATCGTGGCTGCACTAAAGTACTTGTATGGAGATTTGAGACGGCAAGGGCTGTCTGCATGCCATAGGCGAGAATTGTTTCTGCGCCGGGCATCCTATTGATTATTCTGGGATTTAATATTAAGGAATTCTTGGAAACACTTTGCCGGAAGATCTTACTGATCGTGACGGCAGCTTTAATAATTTGATAACAGGTCGGATTCTGTGAGGCATTTTATATTTTTACAAAGATAAGAAACTGATGCCTAATAAGACGTCTAGCGGCAGTTGATTTTATTAGTTTGACACACAAATTTTAACCTTGCGGGACTGCAATTTGACAGAGATTGTGCATGAAATATAGCCAGTACGATGCACCTGCACGCCCCAGAAGGAGAGATATTAAACTGAGTGAACTATCTCGACATAGGACGTTCATGCAGAGCCAACCTATGCGCCTGCGCCTCCGCCTCATTTCTTTGTATACACGTAGCGAAGTTCAACACCTTACGGTGTTGAAACAGTTACCTGAAAATGACAGCCTGGTTGTCAGCCGAAATATCGCAGAAATATGTCGGATGCAGTAGTTAACACTTAAGTCGACCCCTAGAGTCAAACGTTAATACTTCTTTCTTTACAAGCAAAATGTTTTTCAAAGTGGAATTATGCAGGGTGATTCACGAAGATATGCAAATGTTTTAATATGTTGTTCTACAAGTAAAACTAAAGAAAGAAGTTCATATAAACATAGATCCGCAAATGTTTAGTAACGACTAATAAAAGATTATGCCTGAAATTTATCATCTTCGTTAACATGAAGCCATCGCAAAATTGTACGAGGTTAAAGTAAAGCATGATTTTCATTTATATTGTTGTTATTGATCTGGTGAATCTAATAAAATGCGTCCCACACGTGTATCTGCACTAAATGATGCACTTTTTGTTTATGGCAAGGATACAGATTACTGTACATCAGAGTACGCCATACGTTAGATTGTGAAATGCGTAATGGTTGAGATGTACGTCGTATACTGGTACCCTGGCTACGTTGAACAGCACCCATAATATCCTCCTCATCATCATCTTCACGTATCGAGCGCTCGTACTGATTATGAAAGCTAGGTAGAGAACTTGTCTCCCGTAATATTCCAAATACTCCGTTAATGGTTCTTGCATTCGGAATCCTCCAAATTGCATAACGTACGTTATATTCGTTAACTGCAGCCGCAGCATTCCCATCACATTGCCATAAATAAACACCATATCCGCGTATTCCTCTGTCGCAAATTTGAATGGCACCCCTATTTCATAAATAATCAACAAACTCAACATTTACTATGTAGTTTCACTTAAATACACTGTTTTTATTATGTTATGTCACTGAAAAATACAAAAAAACTAACTCCTTTCAAGGTTAGGAAACGACTGAAACAACTCACTAACGGTTGCCAACAGTACATAAATGTTGGAATATTCTTAATGGAAAGTAAACAAATTTACTTGTTTGTATACTTATCTTTGCTGTCGTTATTGCCGGCCGCGGTGGTCTAGCGGTTCTGGCGCTGCAGTCCGGAACCGCGGGACTGCTACGGTCGCAGGTTCGAATCCTGCCTCGGGCATGGGTGTGTGTGATGTCCTTAGGTTAGTTAGGTTTAAGTAGTTCTAAGTTGTAGGGGACTTATGACCTAAGATGTTGAGTCCCATAGTGCTCAGAGCCAGCCAGCTGTCGTTATCGTGGGTAGAAACAATGTTAGACGGTATTAGGGAGACGGCTCCTGGAAGTGATAAATCTTTTGACAGACGCGTATAATTTAGTTGCAAACAGAATATGAATTACCAATACAACAATAATGTTTAAGAGCAATAGAACGAATTAGTTAAACGGGTGTCACCTACATACTCAAATCTAAGTCGCGGAGGCTGTTTCTCAGTTATCAGTCGTGATTACATGGCTTAGTTAACTGAACTGTGCCACGGTATAATGGCCTCACAATAGCTTTCAAGGGAAATTGTGTATTTAATAAAATAGCCATCCTGCTGAAGACTCTGATCAAATCACTAGCGTAATAAAATTTCCGTGTGGTACAAGGGCATCCTTCTGCACGTATGCTCCTGAATGGAACATTTATCGCTCTGTGCAGAATATCTACTGAATGTGTTTTTGCAGGTGACACACGACAGAGATGCAGCAATCAATTATTACAGCATCCAGTAATCACGGCATTTGTTAGCGTAAACATTTCCTCTAAAAGCTGTTAGGTCCTGTCAGTTTGAAGCAAACTTTTGTTGGGAACGAAACCTGGGCGTGCAAATATTAGCTTCCATTTGTTTGGTTTCAAATAACATTTAATATTTGCATAACAGTCAGGTGCCAATGCGAATTTCATGTATTGTTTTCCTTCCTTCACTGTACGCACCGTGTACCGATATTTCCACAGAGCCCAATACATATGGTAATTCTAACAGTAACACTAAAAATAGCAAGTCTCTAATTCATTAGGACAGTATTAACCGATTGTCGGTTACATTAACTCTCACATGAATGTGACTCAACACCAAAAATGTTTGACGACCAACGGTAACTAAGGATACGTGAAATCTTTGTCAGTGCTACAGTATTCATCCAGCGCTATATTCAAAGCAGATTAATGTAAAATATGTGACAGCAACCCTCTCTAGAGATGTTCTACTAGTCACGAGTTATATTGTAACCGCCATCCTATACGAAACGTTTTACTTTTGAAGCAATTATACCTACTAAACCAATCATAACGCTGTTTATATGCAATTCTTTAATAAAAACACGTAATTTTCACACCGGTCATCATATTTGTTGCATATGAAACGTTGATGATGTTTTACATAAAATCCTTTAGTAGTCCAGATCCCATTATTTAACTATTATGAATTATTAGTTCTGGATGGCAATGAGCCATTTTTAGGCCAGCTGATAGAACGAGTACAGTGCCTAAAATCTGCGATTTGGTGAAGAGACAATGCTGTTAATATAACACATATTTGGATACGTTACACAAAAAGTCCTAACGCTTAACTCTTCGTGAAATGTTTGTCTCTACCCTGACCTTATCATGAAATAACATACTTGTAGCATACGTATGGTTTTCTTCGTGCAGTATGCATGGCGTTTCATTCCACCATAGTACATGTGAGAAGAATGTTGGAAAAACTGAGGAAACAAGAAAACCAAAACTGAAAATGGAGTGACGAAATGGGGGAAGAAAAAGATGGGGACGCCCGATGACTACATGGCTCCAACATAGCGCATGGAGATCGGAAAAGAAAACTGACTTGTCCGATAACGATCACTTTGGATTTAAGAACTGAAAAGGCTCCGGAAGGTAGTTCTAACGCTACACTTGGTAATGGAAGCAAGAAAGAAGAGAAACCAAGGCACGTTCTGAGCAACTGTTCACCTAAAAAGCTGTGGACAAGCTAAAATCGTGCAAGTTGTTCGAAATTATAAAAAAGTAGGAGTAAGCCATGGGGTGGAAAGGTTAATGTATAGTATGTAGAAGAACTAAATGGGATCAATGAAACTGGAGGACCAAGGATGAAGTGCTCGGCTTAGAAAGGGTGTAAGGCAGGGACGTTGTCTTTCACCGCTACTGTTCAACCTACTTATGGAACGGCAACGGCGGGAACAAAAGAACAGTTCAAGAGTAGGATTAAAACTCAGGATGACATCAGTTATAAGGTTCGTATATGGTTCTCAGTGAAAATGAAGAAGAATTGAAGAGCTGCTGAATGAAAGGAACAGACTAATCAGTACATACAATGGATTGAGACTAATGATGAAACTAATGAGACATAGCAGGAATGAGACTAGCGAGAGACGTAGCTCCAAAACCGATTATCACGAAGTAGACGACGTTAAGGAATTCTGCTACTTTTCAGACAAGGAGAAGATGAGAAACGCACTAGCACAGACAAAGAGGGCACTTCTAGCCAAATGAAGTTTACTGGTCTCAAACACATGCCTTAGTTTAAGGAAGAAATTTTTAGGGACGTTAGCATGGAGCACATCTTTGTATGATAGTGAACCATAGTGTGAAAACCGGTCTGTGCTGCTACAGAAGAATGTTGAAAATTAGGTGGGCTGGTAAAGAATGAGGGAGTTCTCCGCAGAATGACGAAGAAAGAAACATATGCGAAACGCTGCAAGAAGAAGGGACAGGATGTTAGGACATCTCTTAAGACATCACGGAACAACTTCCTTGATACTAGAGAGAGCTATAAGGGTAAAAGATGTAGACGAAGACAGAAATTGGAATACATTCAGCGAATAACTGAGGATGTAGGTTGCTCTGAGATGAAGAGCTTGTCGCAGGAGAGAAATTCTTGGTGGACCGCATCAAGATATGAGACTAGAGTAAATTAGATTAGTTTTTCGTTCCATAGATCCTTGCTGAGGAGATCTTCGTGGATGTGGAACATGTCAATTTTTTTTTAAGCTCAAATAACAATGCTAATAGTATGAATATATACAATACATCATTTGTTTCTAACAAAAAATTCGTCAATGGAGTAGAAGGAGTTGGCCACAAGTAAGTCTTTCAGGCTCTTTTTAAAGTGATCTTTATTTGTAACTAAATTTCTTATGTTTACTGACAAATTATTGAAGATGAGTGTTCCTGAGTAGTGGACCCCTTTTTGAACGAAAGTAAGTGCTTTTAAGTCCTTGTGCAGATCGTTTTTGTTCCTGGTATTGAATGTATGATCTAAGCTGTTTGTTGTAAAAAGAGATATATTATTTAGAACAAATTTCATTAATGAGAAATAGACTGAGAGGCAGTAGTTAGTATACCCAGTTCTTTGTAGAGGTTACTACAGGACGTCCGTGAATTTATTCCACAAATAATACGTAGTACACGCTTTTGGACTCTGAAAACTTTTGTTTGACTTGACGAGTTACGCCAAATACTTTACCATATGACATTATGGAATGAAAGTAGGCAAAGTATGCAAGTCAGCCTACTGGTGACGAAGAAGAAAAAACCGTAGAATATCATGTTATACAATAGAACTATGATTAAAATCTACTTACACATTTAAAAGAGTTGTAAAGGCCGATAGCGACAGCCAGAACGTTAAATACTGGCAGAATATATTTAAAAAAAATACTGACTGTCGTTTGCTTGATTGAATCTTCCTGTTGTTTACACAACACCAAAATCTAGCATAAAATACCGCTTCACCGACTTGCGTACCTGGTCAGTCTGCTTATTAAAATTACCGCAGACAGTTTAAAAGCGATATATTGCCGTTTGTTGTGTAGTTAAATTAATTACTAGGCTGTGGTTAGGTTGTCATAGCACTTGGTAATGAATATGTGATGCAGGAGACAAACGTTAGCCCCGGGGACGCTTGGCTTGCTAATGGACCACTGTAGTGATGTGCTGCACGTCGAATTAGGTGCTGGACACTGAAATGTCTAAACACAATCTTTTCTACTTGCTTACATAGCCCACTATCTTAATAGTAGCACCAAAACTCATTACAGATACTATGTTAGAAGTGGTAATAGCTACAATGAAATACAGCGTTGCTAAATGTATAAGGAAGAGATAAGAACAATTGGTATTAATACGTGTTATAAAACAACCGTATTTATGTGGTACATTCTGCCCATGATTTCCCTTAAACGATTTCGGGGAACCACGGAAAATCTGAATGTGGACCTTTCGCGGTCGTGGTTTGAACCACTGTTAAGGGGACTGATGACCATAGATGTTAAGTCCCATAGTGCTCAGAGCCAGCCACCACTGTTCACGTGCATGTTACACCAGTGTCTTACCAACTACACCTGCCCAAACGGTCGTCTCACCAAAACCACTTCCGCTGTATGCCTGACGTTGCTCGAATACAAATGTAATCACAATCCTTACATATATCCATGTCTATCATAGAAACTATCAATCTTTACATCTATCCATGCCTATCATAGAAACTATCATTAAATAGTTCTGCTTGTCTCGGACATCGCTCGATATAACGTATGAGGTACGAGTGTCATTCGTCAGTAGAACTTCTTCTTTGTAGATAGTGGTTCAATATCTACAAATAATTTTGCCGAGCGGTTCTAGGCGCTACAGTCTGGAGCCGAGCGACCGCTACGGTCCCAGGTTCGAATCCTGCCTCGGGCATGGATGTGTGTGATGTCCCTAGGTTAGTTAGGTTTAATTAGTTTTAAGATCTAGATGACTGATGACCTCAGAAGTTAAGTCGCATAGTACTCAGAGCCATTTGAACCATTTTTGAACTTCCCTAAATTAATATAGAAAAATTCTCTCTTCAGTATTGTTCTACTTTGTTCAGCTTAGCTAATGGTCTCACCGTCAATGAGAAGTTAACCACTGGTTTTGTTGTTAGCTACTTGCTTCTTGCCGACCTAACTGTTGTTCTTCTACTTACTTGCTTGCTATTGGCAAACTTATTTAAAATGTTTATTCTATTAATAAATGTTGTACTATTTTCAATTTTTTCGGACAGCATACTATAGCTCTTACACCGAAGGTATTACTATGAAGTCGTGGTATGCTCTAGTTAACAGATACAGTAATGACATTAGGTCATGACAAGGAAAGGAGATGATGCACCTCACAATGGCACATTGCCATAGCAGGTGTTCCGTGCAAGCGCACGTAAGTCTATGGTAGGAATAAGAGCGTCAGTTTTTAATAAGATCGGAAGCCACAGATATTAGTTTAGTTACAACGAAAAAAGGTAATAAATTATAACTCCATATTATATTTAATTTGTGGGTTTTGAAATATTAGTCCCTCACTTCCTAACTTTTGTTCTTCGTTCTGCTTGCCGTAAGAGAATGTTTGATTCCAAGAACCCCAAGGTATTTGTGAATAAGTCAATGTAAATGAGGATATCTGTAAGAATGTAATACTTTCCTAATATTAGAAACTTCCGTGAAACTTTAAGATTTTGTTCTCCTACTTTTTGAAAAAATACTTTCTCTTATTATTATTCGTTTTAGATTTCCATTTAGTATGTTTTCGGTTTGATGTCTTTCACGTCATAATGAAGTGTCTTATAATAGGAGAGCAGCCCGTGTTCGTGTATATAGTTCCATCACGTATATCGAATTAGTACTGTCGTTTCTGTGTTCTAATATTTCCAAATGGGAAGGCTTCATTGGGCTCTCCCCTCCACAAAAAAAATCTATGTATACTACAACCACACATCAACTGTATTTCAACCGATGATAACAACATCAAATGCATAAGTTACCTCCAAGGGTATTATGTATTTATTTATTAATGTACCAACACGTAACGGAGTCCGAAAATCACTGTTTAAGTGCGGAGCATATTTGACAGTGATCTAGCCTGACGCTTATTGTGCCGCTTCCCCTTTTCTTTCATGTGCAGATAAATTCAAGCTGCTTTGAAATAGCGTATAAAACTTCTTCCGACGTGCTTTTGTGTTAGAAATTTAGATTCTGTTTTACATCTTTGGTAGGTGCTTTAAACCTTCCAAGTACAGAAAATATGGTCATACGTTACGCAGCAAGTATCTCCACAGAAAGCTTTGCTTCGTCGAAAAAGCGACAGTCGATTCCAAAAATAATTCATCTCATCGACGTTTATTGTGTCAGACAACGCTCTACGGAAATACATTTCTGTGGCTTCGTCGAACGGATAGCAGTCGGCAGGGCAAAGAGAGCAAAAATAAAGAGCAGTACAGAACTGCCTCGTGAAGGCTGGAAGGAACTGTAGAATTATACGGCGTAGGGCGATGGGCTCACGTCACACGGGGTGGAAACAAATTGGTTGCAGTTCTTGGAGTCTATCCGTCTACTTGGTCTATCACCTCTCCATACCTCCTTCCTACCTCCGTGCTTTCTCCTTCTCTTTTCTCTCTCGCCCCCCCCCCCACCCTCACTCTCTCTCTCTCTCTCTCGCTCTCTCTTTCTTTCTGTATGGCTCCTTCGTTATCTCTCCGTCTGCTGCATACAAAACTGACCGCCACAAACGTCTGTGCTATTGTAATAAGAATATAGTACTTTCAGGCAAGAATGTCGGAGCTCTCCGGCATTCGCAAGTCTTCGCTCGACAAAAACTACTTTTTACCTGGAATGTTTAGTTTCGCTAACAGTGAGGATGTAACTGCCGTAATGTTAGCACCGCTGAGTAAGGACGGTAGGATTAACCGGACATGGCCACCTCGCGAAAATGTCCTGGCTTTTGCCACGTCATAGTGATACCGTTATCGGTCACTAGCCGATAAATAATACTCGTACATTACACAGGTTAAGCCAAGCCGTTATTTTCACGAATGAATTATCACTTTACAAAGCAGTGTGCCCTGATTTGAAACTGTATGACGCAACAGAAATCGAACCCGGGATTTATATTAAGTAGAAGAGATGTACTGAGGGAAGTAACGACGTGAGGGCGGGTGGATACATTTATTAAATAGAGATAATCTTAATTTTATGTAGCGAGTGAAGAGCAACAGTCCAGTGTCACGGCAAAAACGGGTGACATAAAACAAGAGAAGAAAAATGATAAAGGAAACAAGTAATAAAATAAAAAGAGAGCAAACAAATATAAGCTCAGTCAGTAGGGCACTTACACGCGAAAATCAAAGGCCCCAGGATCGAATGGCAGTCCGACACACAGTTTTAATCACTATTTTCAAATTAATGCAGAACCTAGAGGATCATGAACTGCGATTAACGATAAGCGAATACAGAGCACTGATCAAACACAAATATTTTGAGAAATGCAAGGTCAATCAGCGATGATTGCGAGAACAAAGCTTGAAAACTGCTTTGGTTTCATAACTCAAAATTGACCTTGGCCTCAGTATTGTTGACGATACCGTTAAAAAAATAAAACTGTTTTTAAGACTCACTCTGGAATGCACACTTCGTGTAACAGTGTGTGGATAGCAATGCTGGAGCAGCAATAAAATCTAATCATAACTGACAAATGACAGAACTGTCCTCTCCGTTCAAAATAAACGGAGCTACGAACAGTCCAAATCATAAAGAGTTGAAAATGGTAGTTGTCACAGTGATTTTATTCTATGAGCTTACGTTGCTGCTAAAATAGTCAAAAGTGAAACAGCCTGGAGGCACGGGGTGAAACACGAGGAAAACGACACCCAATTTCGCCACAGGCAGGAATTGTCTATTGAGTGACCAGCTATGATCTAACATATGTTCAAGCCCGCAGAATTGCAGATAGAACGAGAACCATCCTTAAAATAACCTCCAAAATGGCTCTGAGCACTATAGGACTTAACATCTGAGGTCATCTGTCCGCTAGAACTTTGAACTACTTAAATCTAACTAACCTAAGGACATCACACACACCCATGTCCGAGGCAGGATTCGAACCTGCGACCGTAGCGGTCGCATGGTTCCAGACTGAAGCGCCTAGAACCGCTAGGCCACAAATAACCTCCGACGGCTGTAAATACGACACTTGTACAGCTAAAGCAAACCTACCAGAACAATGTTAAATTAAATATAATCAATGAGAAGTCCTGTTTTTGGAAGAATACCACTTTATAAATGGTGGTTTAATTTATAAATTAATGAAAATTTATATCTTAAATTTTTTCGTTGTGTAGCATCATGCTTCTCTACAAGGTAAACCAGTCTTCGAGTGCTGTGACGGCTTACGTGCGTATTAGGTATGATTTCTGGATGCTTTTTATTCTGCCGCTCATTCCTTGAAGTCTCTTTGTTCTTTCCACAGTCGGAAAGCCGGAAAAAATAAATTTCGAAATTTGGATGCCATTGTTACAGGACGGGATTCTTCTTGTATGTCAAGCTCTGATTCACACACAAACGGCACCTGATGAACACTGCTTTTTTACGTTTGATTATGAAACTGTACGAAGATATACCTAGTGCACGGGAATAAAGTTTAATACTAGGTACACTGAACAACACACACACACACACACACACACACACACATCACACACACACCCACACACACACACACACATACACACATACAAATGAGCTAAGTTTTATGTCGACTTGTGTTGTTGAGGGCACGTGACGCGGTAAGAGAAGTACGTGAGCGGAGCAGAGACGTATGAGGAATCATTCCACTGAAGATACATGGCACAAATGCGAAAATCCGGCGACTTCAGAGACTTTGCCAAAAGCCAGATTGTTGTGGTCCAGTACCTGGCAGCGAGCATCTCGGAAACGGATATGCTGATCAGCTGTTCGCATGCTACTCTCTTGAGCATCTACGGGAAGTGGTTGAAGAATGCTCAAACCACGAGTAGGCGACACGAAGTTATACGTCCATACTTCATCACAGATAGCAGGGCAGGTGGCTATCTGTGCCAGATCTGACGACAGCGTTGAACATGGTGTTCCGAAGCCGAGGACCACCACGAGTTCTCACTTTGAGCCAACAATGTATGGTCAGTTAAGAATAAAGTGGGCACGGGATCATCGAGACTGGACCGCGGATCAATAGAATCGTGTCGCTTCGTCGGATGAGTCCCATTTACTATTAAATCAGATCGCTGGTCGTGTCCAGTTACGTCGTCATCCAGGCAAAGGCAGCTTGCCATGGATGCAGGCCGGTGGGAGCTGTATTATGTTAAGGGGAAGATTCACCTGGACTTGCATCGGACCTGCAGTACTAATCGAAGAACATTTTGATGACGTTCTTAATCCCAACCATCAGACGACTGATATTCCATACATAGAATCACCTGAAGGCCTGCCAGTCGACGAACAACTTGCTGATGCCTCTTCGTTCAGTGAATTCATTTCAGCATTGAATAAGCTGAAAAGTAACAAATCAGCAGGATTAGACAACTTACGATCAGAACTTTATAAATATGGTGGACCAAACATTACTAACCCACTGTTTGTTCTAATTTCAAAGATTTGGTAGTGCGAAATAATTTCACAAGATTGAAAAGATACCTGTATTTGCAAGATTTACAAAGGCAAAGGTGAGATTTGTGACTGTAGTTCTCACAGGGGAATCTCTCAGCAGCTGGGGAAGTCCTGGCTCACATACTCAACAACCGGCTAACGCACCTTGCAGGAAAAGTGCTACCAGAGACCCAGGGTGGCTTTCACCCGAAAAGAGACACAGTGGATCCCATATTTGTTGTCAAACAGATGCAAGAGAAAAGCTTAGAGCAACATCAGCCTCTGTTCATGTGCTTTGTAGACATGGAAAAAGCATTCGACGAAGTCCCAAGGGAAACTCTCCGGATTATACTAAAGAAAACCGGCTCCCCTTACAAAAATTATAAACTTGATTAGACAGTTTCATGACAACATGATGGCAAAAATCCGCCATGGAAAGGAGCTTTCAGATCAGTTTCCCGTGACATGCGGCGTAAAACAATGCCGTGTACTGGCTCCCACACTCTTCTCACTATTTAGCAGCTGTTATGAGAGACGCGACCAAAGCCTGCAGTGGTCAAATGGGTCTTGACTCGAGAACAGACAAAAGTGCCTTCAACATCTCTCGCCTCAGAACAAAAAGTCGCTTAAATAAAATATCTATCTTAGAAATTCTTTACGCAGATGACGTATGTATGGTGGCTAGTTCTCCTGAATCCCTCCAAACATTCATGAACCTGCTAAATGACTCCTGCAGAACATTTGGTTTAGTCATAACCATTACCCAGACACAAGTGCGTCAACAACCACTTAGGGGTTCCAATACAGACGACTGCTGCACTAAGTTGGACAACAAACATTTGGAAGACGTGTCAAACTTTAAATATCTAGGTAGCCAAATTGGAAGCGACAAAAGCCGATCAACAGAAATTGCAGCTCATAAAGCCAATGCAGCCTCAGTTTTCGGCAAATGACTCACCGAGTATGAAAACACATGATCTCAGACTACAAACTAAAATTGCGGTCTACAAAGCAATCGTATTACCAACTTTACTCTACGCCTCGAAAACCTGGTGCTGTTATAAAGCTGACATTAGGAGGCTAGTCACCTTTCATTTTCGCTATCTGAGATCAATTCTCTGTACGAAATGGGAAAACCGTGTTCAAACACGGAGATTTTGCTTCGTGTGAAACTGCCTGGCATTGAAGCTCTCTTAATGAAACACCAACTGAGATGGAGTAGTCATATCATACGCATGGACGGCAGTTGACATCCCAAAGAGGTTTTCTACTCACAGCTCTCGTGCGAAAAGCTACGGCAAGGTGGCCAACACCTGCGATATGAAGACACCTTCAAACGTCACCTCACAGCCTGTGGCATTCCGAGCAAACGTTGGAATTTCTTGCACTGCATCGATCAGAGTGGCACTCAACTGTACACCAGAATGTGGAACAATTCACGCATGTCCGCCGAAATAACCTGGACAATAAACGAAAGCTCCGCAGATATAAGCCCAAGTCTAAATTACATCTATACGTATAACCCCACTGGGCAACTGTATTGCACTACCTGGGACCGGATCTTCAAAGCAAAGCTCGGTTTTGCAAGCCACATCCGAGCCCGCCACAATATGAACTAACCGACTGACGTAGTCGCTGTCACAGGACACGACGAGGAGGATATGATGATGATGGTAACTAATCGAAGACACCATGACACCTATGCACTAGGTGAACAATATCAGGGACCACATGTAACACCTTATGCTTGGTGTCTTCGGCAACAGCTATGGAATCTTCCAGCAGAAAAACTGTCCGTGTCACAAGGCCAGAATCTTCCTTCAGCGGTTTCAGAAGCATTAGTGATCTCATCTTGATGCCTTGTCCGACTTATCGTAATCGCGATGAAACCCAATTGGGACGTTATCGGGACCCAGCTCCGCTCCCACAAACATAATACCCTTAAATTACGAGTAGTGTGTGACCAGGGCATAGGCATCTGGTGCCAGAAACTTCTAGAAACCTATCAAGTACTTGTCGAATCCATGGCACGCAGAGCCACTGCTGAACTACGTCCCAGAGGTGGTCCTACGCGCTTTTAAGTATGTGGTCATAATGTTTTGGCTCATCAGTATAAATGATGTTTTGCTTGTGTGTGGAGTGTGATGAGGGAGGCGCAGTATGTATGAGTAAATATATAAAAGAAGTCCAATCTATAACACTGACACCTAAATTAAATATCA
Organism: Schistocerca piceifrons; assembly: GCF_021461385.2. Taxonomy (NCBI): domain Eukaryota; kingdom Metazoa; phylum Arthropoda; class Insecta; order Orthoptera; family Acrididae; genus Schistocerca; species Schistocerca piceifrons. Next base: position 359,061,855 of record NC_060144.1, on the reverse strand, counting down.
AGATTTTGTTTTTCCTATTTTTGAACTACGGTGACAGGTTAATGAAAGGCTGTAGGGGACGAACGGCAGAAGGACAAACACACAGAAGTCGTACCTAGTACTTAACGTAAGCCGCCACGTTACTCGAAGGTGGGGATAATTTACAGAGACGCATTGTGCTATGCAACAAAAAAACGTAAGAGGTAAAATGACTTTATTAATTAAATCATTATTTATACAGTGGTATTTCTTCAGAAGTTGATGAAATTAAATTTTATGTTCTTATAGTAGATTTGCATTAGCATTTCCAGTATCTTACTTAAAGCCTATCGGAAGGTATTTACGTAATAGCTATCGTTCTACTTTGGTCCATGCAGACATAAACATACTTTAGGTTCTGTCTAGCCACTCAACAGACAACGCCTGCCTGGACGAAATTCTGTGTCAAATTCATCGTTCTTCTATAAAAACTGCAATACATTCATAAGTATTTTCAGTCTTCCAAACACCTCTCATGTACTTAAAATTCACGAAACTGAAAAATATTTTGCTTCAGAACAGTACAAAAACCGAGAGCAGTGTATAACAGTTATCAGAATGGCGTTTTTAGTCAGTGATAGTGTCTATATGAACCGCTTCAGTGTAAAGGAAAAATGTAATCAACTAAAACTGATCATCGTCGATTGTATTCTATCTCTGTAGCAAACAGTATGTCATAATAACGCTGTATTGTATTTTTATATAACTTTGGATAGTGAAAGGTGTGTTGCATGTTAATGTTTATGAGTGTCAGCAAAATAAATATGTCAAAATTCACACACACAGGTATAGTCACCTACAACAACATTCCACGATTAATATTTCCCTGTTTTTCGTTTTCAGGACGGACGATAATAAGGCCACTGTAGGAAAAGAGAGTGTCAAAATGAAATACATACAAACATCACATCCAGTACTTGTGTACACTGCCATAGTAATTTCTTGAAATACGCTGTGCCATTCATGCGAAATGTACTTCCCTACATAATGACAGTCAAGATTTGGAAATTTATAATTTTTTACGGTTCCGTACCTCACTCGGTAAAATCAGAACCTTGATAGTATCACTTTATATTGAGTCTGTCTGTCTACTGTCCAACCGTTAAAAACCATTTTTTCCGGTACGGGGTAGACGTACCAAGTAGAAATATATGTACCATAGTAAGGGCTACGGTCCCTTGGCGGCGTAAAAAATTTGAAGTTTTGACGTCATGTAGTCAAAAAATATCGCTATCTATGTCACATATTTTGACACTCGCAAGTACACTCATCAGAACATATAAAGTAATTCCCGTTGACCTAGAATTATTATATTTGGTAAGAAGCATGGTTTCAACGTACAAGTAAAGAAGAAACTAAGAAAACTCTTCACTCATAACTATAAGAAACGAAAAAATTAAAGCATTCTCCAAAGTCTCGGAATTCCAGGGCCCATTATCTTGGCAGTATCAGTGCCGACATAGGGCACAAATCGTCAAGATTCTTGATTCCCAGTGGGATGAACTATCTATATGCATATTACTGTTGTACAGCTCTCTCAAAGCACGTATCCTCCTCGCACCTGGCGTTTTCTGCTCGATAGTGAATGTCCTGTCTGCTGATGTTATTGGTTAAAAAATAATACATTATTTTTTCATTAGTGATTAGATGATTTCACCCCACTCATGTTAAGTTTTGATATCTCAACATTATCTCTACGGGAGTACATTTTAGCACAAATGTCATAGATGTCAGAAACGAACGAAAGGACAGGGAGTGGTATTAAAGTTTTGGGAAAAAGGATATCAATGACATTTCTATCCTGCGTGGAAGTGAGGAAGGAATTGTAGATTAGGAAAACAACCTAGTGAGCATAGCACATGAACTGAGAAACCAAAGAAAGACTAATATAATGATTAAGAGAACTGAAATTAATGATAGGCTTAACATCAACATTCTAGACCAAGTAGTGAAAATATTCAGCTACCTTGGTAGCAAAATAACACGTAACGAAATAAACAATGAGGATTTAAGTAGCAGACTAATGCAGTAACCACATCATTCTACGGTATTACCATAGCCCCTAATGTGAGGATGAAATGTGTGGGAGAGTAAGACCGCAGCACAGTATCGTATAGAAATTAATCACGGTTTGTGGGAAAATTACGGTACCGAAGTTTTGAGATGTGGTGTTGCAAAATAGCGCATATTATTTAGTCGACTGTTAAAATACACCACTAGCCATTAAAATTACTACATCAGGAAGTGGTAAATAAAGAAATTATTTTAATTGCGCTTATGCACTGTAGCGAGTATACAGGGTGCAAAACGGTTCACAGAGGTACCGCCTCCATGATGAATGATGGCTCAGTCTCGTGTGGATACCAGTTCGAACTAAATGAATCGTAGTAGTGCCAACCATTCTCTCGCCAACAGCTAACCAAATGTTTTCAATGGGCCGGGGATCTGGAGAACATCTATCTGGCCAGGAAAGTAGTGAGACATCCTCTACATCAAGATAGATAAAGGCACCATACAAAATAAGAGGTCCTGTTTTATAATGTCGAAGGAAACATCACGGTAGTATCTTTGGTAGACTGACTCAGAAATGTAACGAATGCTGTCCAAATAGCCGAGTATGCTAACCGAGCGAGGTGGCACACTGGTTAGCATTCTGGGGGGGGGGGGGGGGGATCCTAATTTAGGTTTTCTGTGACTTCCCTAAATCGAGTCAGGCAAATGCTGGGGTGGTTCCTTTAAAAATGCATGGCCGACTTCATTCCCCCTACATATCTAATCCGAACTTGTGCTTCCTCTCAAATGAAACCGTTGTCGACGGAACGTTAAACACTAATCTCCTCGTCCTCCTCCTAGTATACTAAACATAAGTGATCATATTGTTTAGCTAATAACACACAATACCTTCAAGTCTGGCTCTGGGTCTTTACTGAGATGACGAATGCAATGTGGCAACGTTAGTTTCTTTCGCATTCTTAACACACCGACACGTGCATTGTGGTGTGAATATGAGATGTGATTGACAGGAACCTTGGCGACGATTTCAGCTGCCCTTAAGTTCCCACGCCGTCCATTATCGGACCTCTCTCACATTCAAATTCTCCACAGTTCTGGACATCGCACGATTCGACTAACTAGCCAAATGAAGGCACTCCATGAGACACCTTTCAAATTGTCTGGGTCTGATAACGCTGTATCACACGAGTAGCCGGCATCCTCGCGGTCAGTCACGGTGATCACTCAGCATTAGCCGCTGTTCACGCCCCTTATACCCTCTACCAAGCTTGATACCAACATTAAGCAGCAAAAAGACTAGGAGAAACTTCGTGGCAGATTAAAATCGTGTGCATCACCGAGACTCGAACTCGGAAGCTTTGCCTTTCGTGGGCAAGTGCTCTACCGACCTTCTACCCAAGGACAATCCACTACCCGTCCTCACAGCTGTACTTCCGCAAGTACCTCATCTCCTACCTCCCAAACTTCGCAGAAGTTCTCCTGCGAAACTTGTGGGATTAGCACTCCTGAAGTTTGAACGCTGCACAGTTTTAATCCGACGGCAACTATTATACATGCCCACAATACGCTGCAGAGTGAAAATTTCATGTTGGAAACATTCCCAAGGCTGGAAACGTCCCCAAGGCTGTGGCTTAGCCATGTCTCCTCAGTATCCTTCCTTCCTGCAATGCTAGTCTCGCAAGTTTCGCTGAAGAATTTCTGTGCATGCTGGAGAGTAAGACATGAGGTACTGGCGGAAGTAAAGAGAAGTTCCACATCAGTGCACATTCCGCTGCAGAGTGAAAAATTCGCTCTGGAGGCACTAGGGGCAACATACATAAGAATGAGCAAAAAAAAGTTCAAATGTGTGTGAAATCTTATGGGACTCGTTCAAATGGCTCTGAGCACTATGGGACTTAACATCTGAGGTCATCAGTCCCATAGAACTTAGAACTACTTAAACCTGACTAACCTAAGGACATCAAACACATCCATGCCCGGGGCAGGATTCGAACACGCGATCATAGCAGTCGCGCGGTTCCAAACTGAAGCGCCTAGAACCGCTCGGCCACCGCGGCCGGCTTGGGACTTAACTGCTAAGGTCATCAGTCCCTAAGCTTATACACTTCTTAACCTAAATTATCCTAAGGACAAAGACACACAATCATGCCCGAGGGAGGACTCGAACCTCCGCCGGGACCAGCCGCACAGTCCATGACTGTAGCGCCCGAGACCGCTCGGCTAATCCCGCGCGGATAAGAATTAGCAATTAAGAAATGAACATAAATGTCTGGCTCATTATCAATATGAAGACATGAGCATTTTCGGTCTACATTTTATAAACACAACAGAAACCAATAGCAGCAGGAAGGTAATACTTCGAATTAACTTTTAAAAAATACAAAAAGCTAACAATTACACCATCTTCTGGCTAATGGTATAGCAACCTCTTGAGTTGAAACTGCCTGGCAGATTAAAGCTGCGAGCAGGATCGAGACTCGAAGTCGGGAACCTCTGCCTTTCACAGGCAAGTGCTCTACCATCTGAGCCACCTAACCATGACTCACTCCCCATCCTCACAGCATTTCTTCAGTCGGTATCTCGTCTCCTACCTTCCAAACTCCCCAGAAGCTCTTCTGCGAACCTTGCAGAATTAACACTCCTGGAAGAAAGGATATTGCGGAACATGGCTTAGCGACAGCCTGGGAGGTGTCTCTAGAATGAGATTTTCACTCTGCAGCGGAGTGTGCGCTGATATGAAACTTCTGGCTGATTGGTAGAGCACTTGCTCGCTAAAGGCAAAGGTTTCGGAGTTTGAGTCTCGGTCCGGCACACAGTTTTAATCTGCCAGGAAGTTTCATATCAACGGACACTCCACTGCAGAGTGAAAATCTCATTCTGGAATCTCATGATTAATTGCACATAACTGTTTTTCACCTGATAATTATATTTATAAACAAGCCGGCTGCCCACCCATGGGGAGTTGTCTCTTAGCCTTTCTTGTCGATGCATTCGTAAGCAATCAAGAAAACGGTTATGTTTCCTGTGAAAATGCTTCTAACTCCAGATTATTTTTTGTAGAGGGTATGTCGATAACATATTGACCGTTTTCAAAGGCCAAGAAGTGGTTATTGAAGCCCTTTTACTTGAATTTAAAAGTTTTCACCCTAAATTGCTTTTTACCCATGAAGCCATGGATTAGTGGGGAATGCTATGTTACTTAGATTTATCCCTCCTACTAAGTTATGATCAGGCATGTTTAGACATTTGTAGGAAAGCAACCTCTAGCTCTTCAGAGACACACACTGTATCCCATCCAGGGCAGTATAAATGAAGCTTTATTAGGTCGGCAATTGCTCGAATGTTTGGAGTTCCCCTTACCTTGGAGCCTATTGAAAAAGAAATTAGCAACCTTTTGTATATAGTTCTCAAAATGGTTTTAGTGCGAGTTTGGTCTGTTGTTTATACAAAGAATACCAGGAATGAATGGAACTTAGGACCACAAGTTTACAACCATAAACGGTTGGCGCTGATGTGCGTTTAGTTATCGCCTTCTAGGGCCCCTTTTGCTGTAACATGGCCCATCTGCTTAGGAATACTAAGGTGCAAATTGTGTTCTCTGGTAAGTTGGGAACACAGTTCCTGCTTCTCCACAACGAGAAACCTAAATCTTGTCGAGATCGGCAGTACATAAAATTAAGTCTTTTGTATGTGACGCAAACTATATAGGCGAAAGCCGTGGTCTTTTATAATTCGTTTCAGTAAGCATCTTTTAACTCAGTAAGGGCAACTGAAAAAATATTGTGCCTTGGCGCACCATCCATAAATGACCTCGATGTTTTGTATGTTGTACAAAAAGGCATCTTCGAAGTATCTGAAATTTCGAAAAGAGTCTATTTTTAAGAGCCAAGGCCTGCTCAAGGAACAATTGACCTTTCATAACCAGGGTCGCATGGAGGCTATGAGGTTACTTGTTACACAAATGTCTACGCGCACGTGTCTATGGTTATGCGTTGGTATCGTTTAGTTGCTCTCCCTTGTTTTAATGTCGCATAATGGATCTGTTTATCATTACTCTGTAAGCACAATTTCTAGTACGGTGTCGGTCACTTTATCCACAGCTCTGTAGCAGCCCCGGATCTGCGATATTTTCGAACCGGGGCAAAAACTTGATAGTGGTGCCCCAATCCCCCCTTCACACTCGAGCGTTTGAGATAGGATATCAAAATTTTTTTAAAAAAGTTCAAAAAATCTTTGTTTTTTAGCGCACATCTTTCTGAAGTTGTTGATGTATAAAATATACATGTTCAAGGCAATGTAAGACATGTTATTTGGTTTTATGTGTGAGAAACGTAGCACCACGCCTCTTCAGGCAGAATTCTTCTATCGCAAGTCACTGCTATTTGCTTTGTGGAAATGAGACGTGTAAATTTTGTAATGGGAAACATCAAACCTATGTTCCGGACATTGGATACTAAAATGTCATGTGGTGCCTTTCCTACTCACATTCGGCCGCTTTGACATCCTATACCACTAAAAAAAAAAAAAAAAAAAAAAAAAAAAAAAAAAAAAAAAAAAAAAAGGAAAGACAATACACAGTTCTTCAGTCCTTTTGTCCCAGCATTTTTCTTACTAATCTTGCTTCAGCTCTACACGGCGAGCTTTCCTTTATGCGAAATACTCTGTTACCACATCAAAGTTCGTCAAACGTGTTGCTACATGAAAAATCAAAATCTCGCTGTCTAATAATGAAAAAGCTGTTCACCAGAATAGGACCCAAGACTGGTGTGGTTTCTCACTTTAATTACGTATATTTTGTTACTGCCTGCTAGATAAAACGAAATAGATCTTTCTATTATTGCAGCAACTGTAACATGCGCCAAATTAGCAACACTGTTTTGGCACAATACGGTCATTTTCATCTACTTCATTTGCGTAAATAACATAACAAACAACAATTCACGAAGTAACAATATCAAATGGCTATTAGGCCTATTACAAGCAAAAAGTCAAAGGTTAGGAAATAGTTTCACATTTCATTCATATGCTCCAGTTTCTCAAACGTGCGGTAAAAAGGGTAGTAGTAGTACCAACTTTTTGTATAAATTTGGAATCGTCATATTCTTCCATATAATTTGTGTGTTGACCCTGTTTCTTCTCCTGTCTCGTTCTAACAAAAAAAATCTTGTGGTCACTAATTCTGTAAGTATTCCTGCCATTGTCAAAATTTATTCTCTGATTAACTACACTAACTCTGCTAGAATCATCGGTTAAGTAATCCCGCGTTTATTCTCCGGGTAGGTGTTATTACACTACTGGACATTAAAATTGCTACACCACGAACATGACGTGCTACAGACGCGAAATTTAAGCGACAGGAAGAAGATGCTGTGATATGCAAATGATTAGCTTTTCAGAGCATTCACACAAGGTTGGTGCCAGTGGCGACACCTACAACGTGCTGACATGAGGAAAGTTTCCAACCGATTTCTCATACACAAACAGCAGTTGACCGGCGTTGCCTGGTGCAACGTTGTTGTGATGCCACGTATAAGGAGGAGAAATGCGTACCATCACGTTTCCGACTTTGATAAAGGTCGGATTGTAGCCTTTCGCGATTGCGGTGTATGGTATCGCGACATTGCTGCTCGCGTTGGTCGAGATCCAATGACTGTCAGCAGAATATGGAATCGGTGGGTTCAGGAGGGTTATACAGAATGCCGTGCTGGATCCCAGCGACCTAGTATCACTAGCAGTCGAGATGACAGATATCTTATCCGCATGGCTGTAACGGATCGAGCAGCCACGTCTAGATCCCTGAGTCAACAGATGGGGACGTTTGCAAGACAACAACCATCTGCGCGAACAGTTCGACGACGTTTGCAGCTGCATGGACTATCAGCTCGGAGACTATGGCTGCTGTTACCCTTGACACTACAACACAGACAGGAGCCCCTGCGATTGTGTACTCAACGACGAACCTGGGTGCACGAATGGCAAAACGTCATATTTTCGGATGAATGCAGGTTCTGTTTACAGCATCATGATGGTCACATCTGTGTTTTGCGACATCGCGGTGAACGTACATTGGAAGCGTGTATTCGTCATCGCCATACTGGAGTATCACCCGGCGTGATGGTATGGGGTGCCATTGGTTACACGTCTCGGTCACCTCTTGTTTGCATTGACGGCACTTTCAACATTTCAGATGTGTTACGACCCGTCGCTCTACCCTTCATTCGATCCTTGCGAAACCCTACATTTCAGCAGGGTAATGCACGACAGTATGTTGCAGGTTCTGTACGGGCCTTTCTGGATACAGAAAATGTTCGACTGCTGCCCTGGCCAGCACATTCTCCAGGTCTCTCACCAATTAAAAACGTGTGGTCAACGGTGGCCAGTCACTACTCTTGAAGAACTGTGGTATCGTGTTGAAGCTGCATGGGCAGCTGTACCTGTACACGCCATCCAAGCTCTGTTTGACTCTATGCCTAGTCGTATCAAGGTCGTTATTACGGCCAAAGGTGGTGGATAAATGCACGCAAATTGCGTGAAAATGTAATCACGTGTCAGTTCACGTACAATATATTTGTCCAATGAATACCCGTTTATCATCTGCATTTCTTCTTGGTGTAGCAATTTTAATGGCCAGTAGTGTACGTGTTCGTACAACGCGTTTTCGCGCAGTTCCGGAAATAAACTTAAGCGAATGCTAACTGAGGACCGTTTTTTATTTGTTGATGCGAGAGGGATTCCCCTGATAGAGACAATACGTGCGCTATGCACGCATTCATAAACCAACTTATGATTAGTTCAGAAATCAACTTAGAATGTGGTCAGAAATGTTCAAAAGCCAACAGGGATGTGTTTCTAACTCATATGAATACTCGATAGACCAATGGGCGCTGGATGCTAGGCACTTCGTGAAACATGTCCTTTTTTTTCAGGAATTTGTATTTGGCGCACCCTTAAATTGATACCAGGAGCAGGCACTGCGGCTTGTCCCCTCCCTCCCCCCCCCCCCCCCACCCCGCCACACACACACTTACTCACACACACACACACACACACACACACACACACACACTACATTCTGCTCTGTACTAGGAGCCGTAAACATGCGCCATAAGGATGCTTTATAAACCTCGTCTACGTTATAAACATGCCCTGCGATGTATTCAGATCGTGTACGTGTAAACACTGGCAAAATGATATTCTTGTACGATTTTATTCGTTATATTACTCACACGGTCTCTTGGCTGTCAGTATATGTTCTTTTATCTCCATCCATATTCACATGGTTTCTTATGTAGGTGGATGTGCCCTGTATATTTCAATGGATGACGTGCCAAGTTTGGTGACTAATGGGACTTTATGTATTCTTACCAGTGGTCCTCGATTGCTTTTAAACTGTGAGTTTGTCTTGTGTTATGCTCTTTTCACAACTCGGATCATGGTTTCCCAGTTGTTTTATTTACTTACAATATAGCTTCACATTGATTCCTAGCTCATAAATTTGTACTCAGGAAACCGATGGCTGATGATGCTTCTGTGAGAGTGAAACGCATCACAGATCCAACAAATAACAAACCATTTTGCAACCAAGACTGCCTATTCTTTACTGAATGGAAAAAAATGGGAAATGCTCACTATTTCATCCACCTGCGCTTATATGTACGCAAATGTCACAAACGAACGCAAAGCAACCCTCAAGTGAAGAGCATTATTCGAGCCATCTCTCACACTTAATGCACTGGCTCCTCACAGTGCTCGTCACATCCAGGACAAAACAGCCGACGTATCTGCTGTCTCTTCAGGTGCAGCAGGCCTCTTCTTCCTGGAACAGGATGATTCCTCAGAAGCAGTGTTCTTTATTGAAGAGGATGCATCCCTGGTATTAGGCATTCAGCACTATGTTAGCTTGGTTCCAGTAGGTACTTGCTTTTCGTCGGTATTTCCCTTCAAAACACAATTTTAGTATGGAGAAGCGGCCACGACATCTGATCATTTGGCCTGTCGCCTCTTCTTTATTGTTTGTTCAGCTTTCGGTCAAAGCAAGATTTCTGCTAGAGACGCCGCTGTTTCTGGTGTATTCCCACTTACCACAAATGGAGATTTTTCTACCTAAGTCATCATGGGAGGTGCTGTACTGTATGAATTGTCAATCTGTTATTGTTCTGATAAATTCTACCTCTTGAGGTGTGAATTCGACTCTTTCTCTAGCAACCTGGCTCCAACCTTCGTGGGGTCGATCAGTTACATTAAATGGAAGAAACTCCTCCGGAAACACAGCGGAATTGGATTGGTATACGCCTTTTCCATGGAAGGAATGTTTCGCCTAATGCAGGGTGGTAGCTCGTTCTAGGCATTATGAAATGTCAATCAGATGTCACTCGGCGTAATTGTAGTCCATGAGTGGGTATACAACCATTTGCCAGCTTAAGCTGCAGATGCCATTTTTAGTGGTCCAAAATATCCTCGGTCAAGAGGCTAATGTTTATGACTGGCGTGTGGTGGTAGAGATAAGAAATTTACGTGATGATCTCGACAACTGACAGCTGGTTGAAGAGTGCAGTTTGACATGCAATTGTCGAGTATCGAGAGGACATGGTCATATTTTGTTAGTTTGCCATAGTGATTTAAGTGCTTTAGGCAGTACGCAAAGAGATTAGACTTTATGAAACCATTGTCTGAGATCATAAGGGGGAAGATTCTTATGGAGCACGTATGAAGAGTTTAGGTTTCACCAGCATTCGAGGACAGATTACGGCTAGTGGTATCAAATAATCGACAGTAATCATTGCACAGGCAGTTGTGACTGTTTGGTCTCTTTCTGTTACGGCAACGCGCCCAAATAAACGATTTCCTTTTGGCATTATAAACTTTGGGATTTTGTTTTGAATAGAAGATATTCCTATTTATTCACGTTATAGATGCAGTGAGCAAGAACCTTTTTCTCCTATATCACCTCCTTGAAATTTTTAAAAGATCTCCTAGTGTGGAGCATACTGAATCCAATACTCCTACATGCATCACATTAATATGGAGTTCGAAGAAATATTTTTTCCAGTGTTGTGCAGCAGCATTTTTGTCTTTCTTAACCTCCGTGTACTAATACATGCTCTACAGGTAGCATTCTTAAATGGTGATCGAAGCGTCCCATACCGCGTATTTGAATCCACCCACGAATTAACTTTGAATAATAATCATCAGCAATGGCAGCCGAAGACTTAGGTCATACGAAATCACTCTCGTTTTGATAACAGGCTTGTCAAACGAGACGGAGGGGACATTCTCTTGTCCTTCGGATGGGAAACTGACCGAAAAGGCGGAAGAATCTGCGCTGACCCATGGCATGAGGATGCAGAAGACAATGGAAACCAATGCATTAAAGACACATACACTGAGGTGACAAAAGTAACAGGTTATCTCGTCTGATCCCCTTTTGCCTGGCAAGCTACAGCAACAGAATGTGGCATGGACTCAACAAGTCGTTGGAAGTTCCAAGCAGAAAAATTGAGCCATGATGCCTTTATATCCATGACTGCGAAAGTGTAGCCAGTGCACCATTTCTTGCTCGAACTGACCTCTCCATTATGCCCGATAAATGTTCGGTGAGATTCATGTCGGGCGATCTGGGTGGCAAGATCATTCGGTCGCACTGTCCAGGATGTAGTTTAAACCAATCACGAATTACTGTAGCCCTGTGTTATGGCGCATTGTCATCTATAAAAATTCCATAATTATTTGGGTACATGAAGTCCATGAATGGAGTCAGAAGTCTCCAAGTAGAGGAACATAACCATTTTCAGTCAATGATCGGTTCAGTTCAACTAAAGGGCTCAAACCATTCCATGTAAAAACAGCCCACACCATTATGGAACCACCACCAGCTTGCACCGTGTCTTGTTGACAACTTGATTTCATGGGTTCGTGAGATCTGCGCCAACTGAAATAAGAACCCAACAGACCCGGCCACGGTTTTGCAGTCGTCTAAGGTCTAACCGATGTGGTCACGAGCCCAGGAGAGGCGATACAGATGTTATGCTGATAGCAAAGGCACTCGCGTCTCTCGTCTGCAGCTATAGCCCAATAACGCCAGATTTCGCCACACTGCTCTAGCGTATACGTTTGTAGCACTTCCCGCATTGATTTCTGTAGTTATTTCGCGCAGCGTTGCTTGTCTGTTGGCACTGATAACTCTACGAAAAGCCACTGCTCTCGTCCTTAAGTGAAGACCGTTGGCCATTGCGTTGTCCGTGGTGACTGGTAATGCCTGGAATGTGGTATTCTTGGCACACTCTTGACACTGTGAACTTCGGAATACTGAATTCTCTAACAATTTACGAAATGGAACGTTCCATGCGTCTGTCTCCAACTACCACTCTGGCAATACGATTTTCGATCCAATGTTAGAGCTAAATAAGACTACGGCACTGAATCAACGAGATGAAGGTAGATTAAATCCATGTCGAGCAGAAGAAAGTTAGATGCCAGCATGATGAATGAAAACATGGTGATCAACACCTCCAGTGGATGTCTGCAATGGGGGAGCATTTGTCCCCACTACCGTAGAAGTGGTGGTGAATGAATTCATTGAAGAGCAAAGTACTAGAGGCTAGTTTTGCCAAGGATACGCAGACGCCGGCCGCGGTGGCCGAGCGCTTCTGGGCGCTTCAGTCCGGAACCGCGCGACTGCTACGGTCGTAGGTTCGAATCCTGCCTCGGTCATGGATGTGTGTGATGTCCTTAGGTTAGTTATGTTTAAGTAGTTCTGAGTTCTGGGGGACTGATAACCTCAGATGTTAAGTCCCATAGTGCTCAGAGCCATTTGAACCATTTGATATGCAGACGGCTTAGTCATGGTAATACTGGGCAAATTTGCTACTATTATTTGGACATTGGAGCGACGTGCACTAAACAGTGTGTAAATCTGGAGCGGGAATCAGGATTTAATACTCAGCCCCAAGGAAAATGTTGCAGTAGCATTTACGAGGAAGCATATCCAGCACAACTACAGGAATCTTAAGCTTAACGATGAAACTCCACCTGTACATGAGACAGGGATGTATCTAGGGGTAAGACTGGTTACGAAACTATCATGGCCCCTCACATATGGAACATATGTTTCTAGCTAAAAGGTACTCTTATGAGCACTAGAAGAGCCTGTGGAAAAAATGAGTCTAAACCCCAAAAGTAAGCGTATGCACTGGATGTTCACCACTATAATCAGACCTACGATGATTTATGGTGCTACAATATGGAGTAACGAAGTAGAAGGTGGCTGCAAAGAAGATTGGCAGGGCACAGAGACTGGCCTGCTTGGTCGTAACGTACGCAGACCATGCTGAACGTGATAAATATAGGAATGTGATAAATATAGGAATTATAAGGCAAATGCCTTCTGACGACACAATAACATCAATGTGTTTGAATAAACTTTCATTGTAACGATTTGAAGTAGGGAGCAGTGGAAGAACGAAACATGGCAATGTGCAGGAGACACACTGCTTTACTGACGGGGTGAAAACAGACGAAGGCGTTGGGGCTAGGTCGCACGAGATGCAGCCGAAGGTAGTTAGCGAAATCTTTCTCAGGAAGCAGGGTACCGTGTTCCAGGTGGAAATATCCTCTAGACGGTGTTACGGGGGAAAATTTGCGAGGGTGCTACAAGGATCGTAGCACCCGTCTTCATAAAAGAGCACTTTAATGTTTAATGCGATTTTCTTATTATCATTATGTATTCTGTCAGGATAAAATGAAAACCATGCGCCATTTTAAGGTCCTCTTTAACATCAAAAGGTGTAACGTGGTACTTAATAGGGTGTATGATAACACTGCTACGTACTCTCTGCAGCGTTTTCCCATGCTGGACACGTGGTTAGTAAGATATTGTGCTAGGGCGTTTCATCTCTCCATCAGCGCGTTTGACGACTACTGGACGTGATGCAATACGTCTCTCCAACGCACACTACACGATGTAAGTCGGGAGGATGGGCAGGGCGGGCCGGTCCATTCGCCGAGTATCCTCTCGGTCCAAATGCTCCTCCACCTGTACTGTTCTGTGCAGCCACGCATTGTAGCACATAAAAATTGAATCAGGACGGAGTGCAGCCCTGAAAGACACAAATGGGAAAGGCAGCAATGTTGATTGGTGAGCGCACTATGTTCAGAAATTTGGAGTCCTGGACGCCCAGGCAACTTAATGCCTTCCCAAACCATAACAGTAGGTCCACTGAAACGATCGTTTTCGACAGCGATCCTTGGTTCATTACGTGTTCCCACCCTCTCCTAACCCGACTGAATTTGCTTTCGTGCGAGTAGAGCACGCGAACCCAAGCAAGCGATACAACTCCTCGTTAGCCCAGTCCTCGTTCTATTGGCCCGTGCCGGCCGGAGTGGTCGAGCGGTTCTAGGCGCTACAGTCTGGAACCGCGCGACCGCTACGGTTGCGGTTTCGAATCCTGCCTCGGGCATGGATGTGTGTGATGTCCTTAGGTTAGTGAGGTTTAAGTAGTTATAAGTTCTAGGGGACTGATGACCTCAGAAGTTAAGTCGCATAGTGCTCAGAGCCATTTGAACCATTTCTTGACCCGCATCGTAAACCGTGCCGCCGATGTGCGGGCATCGACGGAAGACAACGTACTGGTCTTTGTGAAAAGAGACTAACCTGTGCGGTCACGGTGGGGCGTGGGACTGCTTGCAGTCCTGTTAAATGGGGTTGTAATTACACACGCTGTTAGGCGTGGCACCGTGTAGCGGTCAGCTGCTGCTGTAGTCATGATGGACTGTCTTCTCTAGTTCGGGAAGCGTTGCCTTTGCTTCGGAACATTTCACAGGCCCGTAAAACAGTACTGTGAGCAGTAACAAACTTCTGGGTTAGACTAGTCAAATTTAGTCCTTACATTATCCCCATAATTCTTCCGTGTAAATTCATCCAAATGTTGTATCTTGGTCAAGTTGTAACGAAGAACACCATCACATTGTACCAAAAATGCTAGATGATTGACAAACACTGTCTTTTCCCGTTCCTTCAATGTCTGGTGTTGCGGGACCAGCTGAATTTTGGTGTTATAGTCATATTGGCCTCACGACCTATGACACCCAGGTTTCTGTGCAGGATTGGGAATCCTTTGGCTGTATGCTGCAAAACTTTCATTCATTCCCACCAAATAATTTACTTGTCATTGTACCATCTCATCCTTAAGTTTTCCAGATAGCAGACTACGAGATAGTTGAAATGGTTCAAATGGCTCTGAGCACTATGGGACTTAAATTCTGAGGTCATCAGTCCCCTAGAACTTTGAACTACTTAAACCTAACTAGCCTAAGGACATCACACAAATATCCATGCTCGAGGCAGGATTAGAACATGCGACCGTAGCGGTCGCGCGGTTCCAGATTGTAGCACCTAGAACCGCTCGGCCACCTCGGCCGGCATAGTTGTAATATGTAAAGTGACACATGATAAATCCATATATTTAATAAAAACGGATGAATGTATGTGTGTGTGTGTGTGTGTGTGTGTGTGTGTGTGTGTGTGTGTGTATTCGTATGTTCCACATCTCCTCCTAAGCCAATGCACCGATTTCAAAGAACTTTGTACGCATTTCCCTTCCTGTCGGCAACACCCATTGTGGGGTAAGAACAGCCTGTCTACCAAAGGTCCAGGGGTAAAAAATAAATAAATAAAGAGTAGCCCGCGGCCCTCGAACCCCGACTTGATTCAACCAGTATTTAAGAGCAAGGTAACTTAGCAACTTGCAACCAACTTCACTACCCCTACAAGCGATAAAAGGAAAAAAAAAAAATATCGCTCACTATTTTTCCACTCTTCCGCAGTAAAAGTACGACATACAGCATGAGGTTATAATTTATAGCCGCTTTTTTCAAGCACTATGCACGAATACAGTTGCAAAGTTATATCATCGTACGACACTTAATTCAGGAAATACGTATCTTAAATAATTACTTCCGTGAAAAATTGTCATATTGTGCATGACGTTTATTGCTGTTTTGCTACTTTATTCGCAAGAAGTTTCGCGGACAGCATCCACACATGCAGATGAACCTACATACAATATCACATCATTGTACGACACAGTTCAGGAGATGTGACGACGTAAACAGTGAGATGCTGTAAAAACTCACACATCATGCATGGCGTTTAAATTTATTACACCGTTGCTACTCACTTCATTCGCAACACAGTTAGGAGAAAGTATGCCGCTGGATGTACCTACAAAATTATGTTGTACTACACATGGCTCAGAAGGCATGACGTCGCAAACATTAAGTACCAGACCAGACGTTCCATAGTATGGCCGCGGACGTACAGCCATAAAATACAGCATTAAAATTGCTACACCACGTAGATGACATGCTACAGACGCGAAATTTAACTAACAGGAAGAAGATGCTGTGATATGCAAATGATTAGCTTTTTAGAGCATTCACACAAGGTTGGCGGCGGTGGTGACACCTACAACGTGAAGACATGAGGAAAGTTTCCAACCGATTTCTCATACACAAACAGCAGTTGACCGGCGTAGTCTGGTGGAACGTTGTTGTGTTGCCTCGTGTAAGGAGGACAAATGCATACCATGACGTTTCCGACTTTGATAAAGGTCGGATTGCAGCCTATCGCGATTGCGGTTTATCGTATCGCGACATTGCTGCTCGCGTTGGTCGAGATCCAATGACTGTTAGTAGAATATGGATTCGGTGGGTTCAGGAGGGTAATAGGAACGCCTTGCTGAATCCCAACGGCCTCGTATCACTAGCAGTCGAGATTACAGGCATCTTATCCGAATGGCTGTAGCGGATCGTGCAGCCACGTCTCGATCCCTGAGTCGACAGATGGGAACGTTTGCAAGACAACAACCATCTGCACCAACAGTTCGACGACGTTTGCAGCAGTATGTACTATCGGCTCGGAGACCATGGCTGCGGTTACCCTTGACGCTGCATCACAGACGGGAGCAACTGCGATGGTGTACTCAACGACGAACCTGGGTGCACGAATGGCTCAACGTCATTTTTTCGGATGAATGCAGGTTCTGTTTACAGCATCATGATGGTCGCATCCGTGTTTGGCGACATCGCTGTGAGCGCACATTGGAAGCGTGTATTCGTCATCGCCATACTAGCGTATCACCCGGCGTAATGGTATGGGATGCCATTGGTTACACGCCTCGGTCACCTCTTGTTCGCATTGACGGCAATTTGAAGAGTGGACGTTACATTTCAGATATGTTATTACCCGAGGCTGTACCCTTCATTCGATCCCTGCGAAATTCTACATTTCAGCGGGATAATGAACGACCGCATGTTACAGGTCCATTACTGGCCTTTCTGCGTACAGGAAATATTCGACTGCTCCCCTGGCCAGCAGATTCTCTAGCTCTCTCACCAATTGAAAACGTCTGGTCAATGGTGGACAAGCAACTGGCGCGTTACAATAGGCCAGTCACTACTCTTGATGAACTGTGCTATCGTGTTGAAGCTGCATGGGCTGGTGTACCTGTACAAGCCATCCAAGCTCTGTGTGACTCAATGCCAGGCGCAACAAGGCCGTTCTTACGGCCAGAGGTGGTTGTTATGGGTACTGATTTCTCAGGATCTATGCACCCAAACTGCATGAAAATGTAATCACATGTCAGTTTTAGTATAATATATTTGTCCAATGAATACCCGTTTATCATCTGTATTTCTTCTTGGTGTAGCAATTTTAATGGCCAGTAGTGTAATACCTCGGCAACGCCGGGTTTCTCTGCTAGTGATAAAACAAACAAGTTTCTTAATTAGGCACTGAGAAGCGCTTATTTTGGAAAACTTTACGAGATGTCGTATGTTTATGTGAATATTTTGTTTCAGTCATCATTTTCGTCACCTCTAAGAAGATAAATTTTTTTCTCCGTAAATTCAGTTTGGTGTGGCGTGCTTCAGTGTATGAGACAATTCGGTTGTGGTTTAATTGCGTATTGTCGGAGTCGCCTGTTACAGGTGGAAGTTAATCATCTCAAAACGTTTGGGAGGTAATTCATTTTAATGAACATGGGAGCGCCAGCGAGAGACGGCGTCAGATGGCGGCAGGCAGCAGGTAGCGGGAATTGACGAGCAGGTGACAGGCATCCATCAGCGGCGGCGGTGGGCGGCGCGGTCGCCCGGCACCCATCCGTCTCGCCGGCGTCACCGCCACGTGTTGGCCGCGGCGCGCCACACCCACAGCCGCGTAAGGCGTGGGCGTGCCGAGGACTTACCGCGCCCAGGCGCCGCCTCACTACGTCGACGTGTGCAAATGAATCGTATGTGCGCTGCCTTGCAGTAGATGGAACACAGCTGCTCCTTCGCCACGGTGGACCCCAGACAGAACGCCGAAATACCAATTTCCGTCACGCAACTTTTTACACCGAAGAAACTCGCAACACAGTTCCTGTCTTCAATTGTATCAAGGATGTTTAAATATCAGCACATCTTGATCAGTTAAATCCCAATGATGATGCGATTGTAAGCCTGGCATTTCAGAAATACGGCAGTTGCTTCCGAAACGAAACTTAAAGAAGATGGAGAGATACAAATTTACTGGCGCCAGTGAGAGTCAAAGATCCGCCTCAGTTGCGAGAAGTTACTGGTCTTAACCCAGGTTTCCGCCGCAGTAATCTAATCTTCTTCAGAAGCATAAAATGCTAATACATGCCAGAATGAGGCACAGTGAAACACAAAAAACATAAAAAGTTCCAACTCAGCGTCCACGGCTAACCGACCGCTTTGCATGAAGTGGGGTCGGGGCTGTTCCTCAGTTGAGGTACCACGGTACTTTAGCTTTTTATGTTTGACCGTGCCTTTTTCTGGCATGTATTAGTATTTCATGCTTCTGAAGAAGGTTAGATTACTCTAACTGAAACCTGGGTTAAGACCAGTAACTTTTCGCAACTGAGGCGGATATTTGACGTATTAATTTATCGCCGGCCGCTGTGGCCTAGAGTTTCTAGGCACTTCAGTCCGGAACCGCGCAGCTTCTACGTCCACAGGTTCGAATCCTGCCTCGGGCATGGAAGTCTGTGATGTCCTTTGGTTAGTTAGGTTTAAGTAGTTCTATAGCCTAGGGGACTGATAACCTCAGATGTTAAGTCACGTAGTTCTTAGAGCCATTTGAGCCATTTCATGTCATTAATTTATCACAGTTGCTGACAGGGCCGCAACATGTTAAAAATCCTTACCCTTCCTACTCAACATTAAGTGAATATACGTCGTAATTTTGACAAAAACTGTTTAAAACTGCTTCGAAAAGGTGAGAACTGTATCAAAGCGATTTTTGGTCTCAAAAGGATATTACAGTGCCAACACAGGAAAGCTAAAAAACTGTAGTAATCTTCGTTGAATTCACCAAAGCTTACGATTATGTAGACACGTAGCGTTTGTGAATGCTCTTCGTTCCTTAGGAGTGGGCGTAGTAACACACGAATTGCTAGGTTGTTGCACCAATTGTAGGGACAGGTAAAGAAGCTCATTCTTGAAGAGTTTCGAAGTGAAGACAGTAGTTCATCAACAATGTGGGTTGGCACTGGTTCTGTTCAATTTGTTGCTAGATCAACTGGTTCAACTGTAGAGACAAATGAACAACCCCGTGGTTGTTAAAGAAGTGCAACTAGAGTACTGAAACACGGAGTGCGGCCTTTGCTATGGAATGGCATTGTCGTATCAGAACGAGGAAGATGCAAAAACGGAGTTGGAAAAAGCAGGCAGTAATATAGCGTACTATAAGACCGAGGTACTGAATGAAGGCACCAACTGGAAGGTAGAAGATCTAGCGGTGGAGATTGTGAACAGGGACCGTTACCTGATGGGCAACGTAGTACGTAGGCCACAGACCAACAAGAGCATAACGGGTTGGCGTCACATGTAGCAGAAAGTATGATATGCTGTAGAGAACACCTACGGAAAGAAAAACCTGTCCAGGAACGTTGAAGAGAGACGTTATATATCAAGTATTACAAATACTGCGTTGTACACAATAAAACGATCGCCGATGGCAATAGAGCGCATATTTGGGAGGAGAATGAGGAAGACGTCAGTGGCTCTCGACAAGCATGGTGAACTAAGAAACACAGATTAATGCAGGAGTGGTATGCGAATGTTGAAACAATTTCAGTCATCGGTGGGGCACACAGTTTTAATCTGCCAGGAAGATTCAGTTTCAATCATGATACGGAAGAGGAGGCTGAGATGTGGCGGGCACACGAGGATGGAGAACAACACCTTGGCCAAGAGGACTTGGAACGAATCACGCTTAAAAGGGAACTACTGAATGGAAAATATCACGGAAGATTTCTGGTTTTGTTGTATTTTGCTTTAGGACGCAAAAAAGAAATGTGGTCATACGCGCCCAAGGCGAAACTATAGAACACGAAGACAAAGAGGAGTTAAAAGCCGACTATACGTCAGTCCCAGTTGACATAAAAGAAGACAGCTAAAAACAAGTACGTGGAAAATGGGCTAAAAAAGACACCATACAGAAACGGAGGTCCAAAACTAAAAATTAAATGGCCTTCGCCATATTGCTTTGGTGGATAGAAAGTAAAACGAGGTCGACAGCCCTTGAGTCGTTTGCTAAAACGGCAGGTAAGACGAAAAACCCATGCTTAAACGAAACGGTTAAAAAACATGAGCATTCCATCAGGAAGTGGCGGATAATTAAAACTTGGGCTCAATGTGTACAAAGTGCGCCACTTAGCAAATGACGACGACTAAAAAGGCAGAGCCGAATACGCAGCCGAGTTAAAATAACCTCCTCCCGGGGCGAGGGCCGAGAGGAGGTAGTCCAAGACGCTGGGAGAGGCTTAATAAGGCGGAGCTTATTCCCATGAAGGGAGGTCTATTCGCCACACCAAAGGGGCACCACCTCCTGACAGACGGCAATACAGAGATCATCGGAGCGAATATAGGTACTCGCGGGCTGAGGTGCGAGGACTGCAGCCTTGGCAGCAGCGTCAGCTGCCTAGTTTTCTGGCAGACCGACATGTCCAGGAACCCACAGAAACATCACACTGGCTCCACCAACAGTGAGCAAGACACAGGTTTCCTGGACCTGCTGCACTAAGGGATGGGTGGAGGCCACTGAGTGAGTCTGAGCAGAGGACACAACTGAAAAGGCTGTGTCGCCGGATGTACTCCGTGGCCTGATAAAAGGCGAAGAGCTCGACTGTAAATACTGAGGAGTGTGCCGGAAGCCGATAACGAAAGGCGCGGGTGCCAATGACTAGGGCACACCCGACCCCACCGTCAGCCCGAGAGTCCTCAATGTATACAAAGGTACTATCGCAAAGTTCCAAGCGAAGGTCGTGAAACCGAAGCCGATAAACCGAGGCTGGAGTAGTGTTCTTAGGAAGCGAATGTAGGTCAAGGTTGACACAGACTGCTTCACGAAACCAAGTTGCTGAAGGTTTCGTACCCACTGAGAAAGTTGCAGGTAGTGTGAAGGTAAGCCGCCGTAGCAAGTGCCGAAAGCGGACTCCAGGAGGTAACAGAGAAGAGGGACGAGGCCGATATTGACGGTCAAAGGAATCGTCGAAGAAGGAGGCATAGGAGGGGTGGCCACACATGGCAGGCAAACTGCAGGCATACCTGCGTAGGAGGAAGTCACGGAAGTAGAGCAGTGGCATTTCAGCAGCTTCAGGTGGGCTGGAGTAAAAGGCGCTCGTGACCAATCGGATGCCATGATGGTGGATAGTGTTGAGACGGCGTAAGAGGGATGGGAGTGTAGACACATAAACAAACTCCCCTTGGTCGAGTTTCGAACGGACAGCGGTCCGGTACAAACAGAGGAGGGTGGTTCGATCGTCACCGTAGGAAGTACCATTGAGGATATGTAGGACACTGAGGAACTCCGTACAGTGGGCTGCCAGGTAAGACACATGGGAGGACCAAGAGAGTTTGCTATCGAGCATGAGCCCCAACGAACGGAAAGGCAACACGTCCAAGATGTAATAATGGTGGGAAAAACCACATTCAACGCCAGAAATTCACACAGACTTTTTTTCAGTGGAAAAATTAAAGACGATCATCGGATCATTGGATCTGAGGAAATTATCTCTGGATTCCAGCGGCTATCTGATTTAGTGAAGGCTGCCGGTCTTGCTTACGAGATGAAGGCAGAGCTCACCATCTGCAGCATCGTTGACAGAACCGACTGCGGGCCTTTGGTGCAGAGCCGGGTGGAGGGTCTGAATCAGAGGCTCAGACGGTTTTGCGACCGTGTTGGCTGCAGATTCCTTGACTTGCGCCATAGGGTGGTGGGGTTTCGGGTTCCGCTGAATAGGTCAGGAGTTCACTCCACTCAGCGGGCGGCTACACGGGTAGCGGAGGCTGTGTGGCGTGGACTGGGCTATGTTTTAGGTTATAAAGCCTCGGGAAAGTACGGGGTGGGCTGCAATCTCAAAGGGTGCATGGCAAATACAGGACGTGCTTGGATCAAGGAACAGTCGGAATTGTAGTTGTAAATTGTTGTAGTTGTGCTGGGAAAGTCCCTGAGCTTCAAGCGCTAATAGAAAGCACAGAAGCTGAAATCGTTATAGGTACAGACAGCTGGCTAAAGCCTGAAATATGTTCTGCAGAAATTTTCACAAAGTCTCAGACGGTGTTCAGGAAAGATAGATTAGGCAGAATTGGTGGTGGAGTGTTTGTGTCTGTCAGTAGTGGTTTATCTTGTAGTGAAGTCGAAGTAGATACTCCGTGCGAATTGGTATGGGTGGAGGTTATACTTAACAGCCGAACTAAGTTAATAATTGGCTCCTTCTACCGACCCCCACACTCCGATGATATAGTTGCTGAACAGTTCAGAGAAAATTTGAGTCTCGTAACAAATAAATATCCTACTCATACGGTTATAGTTGGTGGGGACTTCAACCTTCCCTCGATATGTTGGCAAAAATAGTTGTTCAGAACCGGTGGTAGGCAGAAAACATCTTCCGAGATTGTCCTAAATGCTTTCTCCGAAAATTATTTCGAGCAATTAGTCCACGAACCCACGCGAATTGTAAATGGTTGCGAAAACACACTTGACCTCTTAGCCACAAACAATCCAGAGCTAATAGAGAGCATCATGCCTGATACAAGGATTAGTGATCACAAGGTCGTTGTAGCTAGGCTCAATACCGTTTCTTCCAAATCCACCAGAAACAAACGCAAAATAATTTTATTTAAAAATGCGGATAAAGTGTCACTAGAAGCCTTCCTAAGAGACAATCTCCATTCTTTCCGAACTGACTATGCAAATGTAGACGAGATGTGGCTCAAATTCAAAGGTATAGTAGCAACAGCAATTGACAGATTCATACCTCATAAATTGGTAAGAGATGGAACTGATACCCCATGGTACACAAAATAGGTCCGAACGCTGTTGCAGAGGCAACGGAAAAAGCATGCGAAGTTCAGAAGAACGCGAAATCTCGAAGATTGGCTAAAATTTACAGACGCGCAAAATTTGGCACGGACTTCAATGCGAGATGCCTTTAACAGTTTCCACAACGAAACATTGTCTTGAAATTTGGTAGAAAATCCGAAGAAATTCTGGTAGTATGTAATGTACACAAGCGGCAAGAGGCAGTCAATATCTTCGCTGCGCAGTGCTGATGGTACTGTTACCGACGACTGTGCCGCTAAAGCGGAGTTACTGAACGCAGTTCTCCGAAATTCCTTCACCAGGGAAGACGAATGGAATATTCCAGAATTTGAAACACGAACAGCTGCTAGCATGAGTTTGTTAGAAGTAGATACCTTAGGGGTTGCGAAGCAACTCAAATCGCTTGATACGGGAAAGTCTTCAGGTCCAGATTGTATACCGGTTAGGTTCCTTTCAGATTACGCTGATACATTAGCTCCCTACTTAGCAATCATATACAACTGCTCGCTCACCGATAGATCTGTACCTACAGATTGGAAAATTGCGCAGGCCGCACCAGTGTTTAAGAAGGGTAGTAGGAGTAATCCATCGAACTACAGACCTATATCATTGACGTCGGTTTGCAGTAGAGTTTTGGAGCGTATACTGTATTCATACATTATGAATCACCTCGAAGGGAACGATCTATTGATACGTAATCAGCATGGTTTCAGAAAACATCGTTCTTGTGCAACGCAGCTAGCTCTTTATTCGCACGAAGTAATGGCCGCTATCGACAGGTGATCTCAAGTTGATTCCGTATTTTTAGATTTCCGGAAAGCTTTTGACACCGTTCCTCACAAGCGACTTCTAATCAAGCTGCGACTGGATTCGTGATTTCCTGTCAGGAAGGTCGCAGTTCGTAGTAATAGACGGCAAATCATCGAGTAAAACTGAAGTGATATCAGATGTTCCCCAGGGAAGCGTCGTGGGACCTCTGCTGTTCCTGATCTATAGAAATGACCTGGGTGACATTCTGAGCAGTTCTCTTAGGTTGCTGCTGTGATTTACCGTCTAGTAAGGTCATCCGAAGACCAGTAACTGTTGCAAAGCGATTTATAAAAGATTTCTGTATGGGTTGGCAGGTGGCAGTTGGCGCTAAATAACGAAAAGTGTGAGGTGATCCACATGAGTTCCAAAAGAAATCCGTTGGAATTCGATTACTCGATAAATAGTACAATTCTCAAGGCTGTCAATTCAACTAAGTACCTGGGTGTTAAAATTACGAACAACTTCAGTTGAAAACACCACATAGATAATATTGTGGGGAAGTCGAGCCAAAGGTTGCGTTTCATTGGCAGGACACTTAGAAGATGCACTAAAGAGACAGCTTACACTACATTCGTTCGTCCTCTGTTAGAATATTGCTGTGCGGTGTGGGGTCCTTACCAGGTGGGATTGACGGAGGACATCGAAAGGGTGCAAAAAAGGGCAGCTCGTTTTGCATTATCACGTAGCAGGGGAGAGAGTGTGGCAGATATGATACGCGAGTTGGGATGGAAGTCATTAAAGCAAAGGCGTTTTTCGTCGCGGCGAGATCTATTTACGAAATTTCAGTCACCAACTTTCTCTTCCGAATGCGAAAATATTTTGTTGAGCACAACCTACATAGGTAGGAATGACCAGCAGAATAAAATAAGAGAAATCGGAGCTCGAACAGAAAGGTTTAGGTGTTCGTTCTTCCCGCGCACTGTTCGGGAGTGGAATGGTAGAGAGATAGTATGATTGTGGTTCGATGACCTCTCTGCGGGTGTACCCGTGGTCTAGGGGTCGACAGTCTGCCGCCGGCAGTGCTGCGAGGCGGTCACGCGCCAGAGTTCTGCGGACGAGGCGCGCACGGTGTGTTTGTGTTTACTTCGGCCGCTGTAAGTGCCGTTTTCCTTCTAGACCACCATGGCGCACAACTATCGAAAGACGACATTACGTTTCAACTTTTGTTCCGACTTCGCCCGACCCAAGGCCCTGGAGGTAGAACGATTTATACGCGATGAAGTTAAAATACCACCAACGGATCTAATTGGTATCCACTTGTCCATAGTTAGCAGTACCGTCTACGTCAAAATGATCAAATGCTTCAAGAGGCAAAACGTGGACTGCGCTTCTGTCATTCCGACGGCAACGTCGGACCCGTTACCGTCGATCACGCAGGTCTCGGCACACGGACGATAAGGATCTTCGAACTGCCGTTCGAACTACCTGCAGACGTCGTCATCGAGGCGCTCCGTCCCTATGGCAACGTTCTGGAACATGTTGCCGAACGATGGGTCCAATTTCAGACCTATCCAGTTTTAAACGGTGTTAGACAGGTCCGCATCGAGTTGCAGAAACACGTGCCTTCCTATCTACGTATCGGAGGCTGCCGTGCCATTATAATGTACTACGGCCAACCTCGGACCTGTTCCGGTTGCGGGAAAGGAGGTCACCTACGGTCTGACTGCATTCAACGACGTGTCGCGCAGCTCCCGTTGTCGGAAGCGTCCGTCACACCCACGATGACCGCCCTACCGGTCACTTACGCAGCGGCTCTTGCCACGTCTACAGTTTCGTCCAGTCCGTCGCCCGGTCCTTCCGATCGGCACGTCCCACCGTCCCAGTCACCAACGGACGGTGCAGACGTCCCACCCGATAACCTTGCCGCCGAACAGGCTCCCGCACCGGACGCTGAGGAGACCAGCACATCTTCACAACACGTGTTTGACAATTTCTTTGTACCCACCGACGCCTTCGAACCAGGTCGACGCTCCTCCTTGCCGTCGTCCGACACTGAGGAACACGTGCGCAAACAACGCTCGCCACGTAGGCGCAAACGCCGTCGCCGTTCACCCACGGCCTCTCAGAGCGTTGCCACCCGCGACGACGAAGACGACACCCAAGCAGCCGACATTTGCACGCAGAGGTCGGCGGACAACTTTCACGATAAACAAGACATTTCGCAGGACGGGACCACTATGGAGGTCGCCACGCACGATGTAACGATCGGTGCGCCGGTTGAGACGCCAGTCTCCCCGCCGACAACTCCAGATCTCTCTCACCACGACGCAATTCCCATGGACATTGGACAGACCCACGGCACAGGAGCATGGGCCGACGACATTGAGGAAGGTACGCCCCCTCCTCCGGATGAGTTACCTCCGCCGGACGAGGCTGCCTGTTAACATGAAAAGCGAGGCATTGCAGCTGATGGGACGGGACTTCCTGTCGGTGCCCTCCTCTTACTTCCCTCGGTGATGGTAGATGCGCGTCCACCACCACTGAAACAAACGTACCGGTTTGACCCACTGAACATCAACATGATCGGCACTGCACCCAAGCTGCAACTCCTATGTGACATGCTTCGGGCCTCTGACGTCGACGTCGCCCTTCTTCAGGAAGTACGCGTTGCCACACTACCACCAGTCTACGGTTACGACTCACACACGTCCCCATGTGATCAATCAGGGCGTGGAGTGGCTTTCTACATACGCGAAGGAATCCCACTCACGGACGCGACAATCCTTCCCTGTGGAAGAGGCATGGCTGTTACCATCTTCGACACGCGCGTCATCAATATCTACGCTCCGTCTGGCTCCACGAACCGTCGGCAGCGGTCCACTTTCTTCGGACATGACGTGGCGCCCCTGTTTCCTGGACGCTATGATCGCCTTATCATGGGAGGCGATTTCAACTGTGTCCTCCATCCGCAGGACCAAGTGCCTGGTTATTCGCCATGCCCGGCGTTGCTCACCTTAATCGAAGATTTTCATCTAGTGGACGTTTGGGAGAAAATTCATGGCAATACCCCCGGTTTTACCCATTATACAACACATTCTGCGAGCAGACTGGACCGGTTTTATGTCTCTGCTCACCTCGGCAATGAAGTCGCCCAAGCGGAACGATGGCCCCTTGCATTTTCGGACCATTGCGCCGTCATTTGCTCCCTGGCTCTGCCACCTCAGTCAGTGTGGCGCAGCAGAGGTTACTGGAAGCTTAATACCTCCCTCCTTAATGATCCACACTGCCGACAATGTATTGCCACTACATGGGCGTCTTGCGAAAGACGCCTTCCGCAGTACACATCCACGTTCCATTGGTGGCTCAAATGTGCCAAACCTGCGATCAGAAGGGCCTTCATACAATGTGGCAAAGAAGCAGCAGCATGGCATCGAGACAGCACAAATTTTCACTACGCCGTCCTCCGTGAGCTCGATGCGCTCCCTCCATCACCTGACACCCACAGGGAACGACAACGTACTAAAGCTCGTCTCCTCTCTCTTCAACGTGCACGACTGCATGGTGCCGTGGTGCGTTCCCGACGACAAGACCTCCTCCACGACGAAACCCCATCCACAATCCATGCCGCATCCGACCATAGTCGTCGACGTCGGCTTTTCGTACCCAACATCGCGACCTCCGATGGTGTTCACCACACAACACAGGCAGCAGTCGTGTCTGCCTTTGCTGAACATTATCGCAAATTTTATGATGATGAACCGATGGCGACGCCCATTCCTGATGATCTCCGTCCTTCCTTTGATCGGACCCTCACCGTAGCGGAGTCAACGTCCATGATGTCTGCAATCACCGCAGAAGAGGTGATAGATGCGATCAACAAAGGGGCCAAGAACAAATCACCCGGACCAGACGGTCTCCCAGTGGAGTTTTACCGGGCGTTCACCACGTTAATGCTTCCTCGCTGGACGGAAATGATTCAGGAACTCTTTACTCCGTCCTTCCCAATTCCACCTGAATTCGTCACTGGCATTCTTCTACCTGTGCCTAAACCGAAGGGAGGGTCTCATGTCTCTGCATATCGCCCCCTTACACTACTGAATGCAGACTATAAGATCTATGCACGCCTCTTAGCAGCGCGCATACGCACCGTCTTACCTAAGGTCCTCTCACCTGAGCAGACTGCACGTGGTTGTGGGGCCTCCTTACAAACGGCCCTAGGAGAATGCCGTGACCTCATTGCACTGGCGTCGGTTTGTCGCCTTCGTGCAGCACTGGTATCCGTCGATTTCACGAGTGCCTTTGATCGCGTTCGACACCCATTCCTCCTCATGGTGGCGACACGTATGGGGTTCCCATTGCTTTTTGTCGATGCCATTCGCCGGTTATTACTTCCCGCGGTCCCGATGGTACAAGTCAATGGGAGGCTTGTAGGACCGATTCCTATACGCCGCTCTGTGCGTCAAGGATGCCCTATGTCTACTTTACTATATGCCATTGCACTTGAGCCCCTCATCACTGGACTTACCTCTAGACTGCAGGGCCTCACTTTGCGTGACCACACCTTTCACTGTAGGGCTTATGCGGACGATCTCCTCTTTCTCACCTGCTCCTCCACGGAACTCAATGACGCCATCCAATGGATCCGCCAGTATGGACGTCTTTCTGGTAGCATTCTTAATGTTCGTAAATCGACTATGATGCACATTGGGCGCGGCCTCCCGGCTATGGTGCCGACCCCACTCCCAGTCAGTGCCACCCTTCGTTACTTGGGTATCGAATTTACGAGCTCCACACACCGCACAGTGGCCCTGGCTTACCGGCGGCTTTTGCAGTCGATTCGGCACCATGTCCGCGGTCAAGTGCACCGTAACGTAAACCAACTCCAACGTGTGTCCTATGCCAACATCTATGTCGCCCCTAAACTGGTACACGTCGCCCAGATCCTCCCAATGCCGTTACTCCTTGGCCGCCGCATCCAATCAGCCTTTGGATATTTCGTGTCAGCAGGGGCACTTTTCAAAGTCCGCTACGACACTCTAACACTGCCTCCTGGAAAAGGTGGCCTCGGACTCATCAACGTGCGGGCACGCTCTTCTGCTCTCTTTGTCCACACTCTGCTGCGGCACTGGCAGGGGCCGGTCCCGTCCTTAACACGCAGTCTCTTAGATATCCCCCGACCAGCTTCTCTCGATCCACCGATCAATGTGGCACCTATTTCTCCATTATTGTACTACGTCGCCAATTGTTTCATAGAACTCAGTTACGTTCGGGCCGATCTTCCAGTCACCCGTCCTCCCCGTACAAAAGATTATTATCGTTTGTTTATGCTGTCCAACCCTTGCGACCCCATGGTGCTACAGCATCCTGACATTAACTGACGCACGGTTTGGGGGTGTGTGCATGCACCCTTTTTACCGTCGTCTGTGTCTGCACTCTGGTATGTTTTAGTATATGGAAAATTCCCGACTAATAGTCGACTTCATCGCATAGGACTGGCCACCTCCCCACTCTGCCCTGACTGTCAGCTCGAAGACACCGACGAGCACCGTCTTACGTGCCCCCTGAAACAAAACGTATGGCTCCTCATCCAACGAATCGTGGGCTTTTACCTCCGTGCCCCGCCAACGACGGTAACCCCGGATTTCCTGTTGTTGCCCCACACCTTTCACTACCCTCTTGCTAAGCACCATACCCTAATCTGGTTTCGAGGACAGGCTTTAGAATCTCTCTTTCAGAGTGGTCCGCATACAGTCCTTGACTTCTGGTACAAAGTTGTGACCGCGCATAACAGCCTCACCCGAAATCATCTTACCGACAAACTTTTGCCGGTTATCTCAGCAGCGTCTTCCTTGACCCTCCTCAAAGTTGGGGTGTACCATGCCTACCTGTCACATGATGCAACACCCTTATCCACGTTCTCATGCATCGACCAAAAACAAACACAATTTTTTTTTTTTTACAAAAGGAAGAAGACAGAATATGTTATATTTTGTTGTATTTAATGTTTTTCTTTTTTAATATTTCTTTTTGTTTAACTAACAGTCATTTGCATATTTTTAAATGGTACCTTGAAGAACTCTTGCATAGTGAATATATATGTACTTTTCGTTTGTTCAATACAAATTTTTAAACAAAAACAAAAACAAAAAAAAGAAAAACAAAACAAGGAAACTTGGATATGTTCTATTTTGTTGTATTTAATGTTATTCTAATAATTTGTTTACCTAACACTCATTTGTATATGTTTAACTGGTACCTTGAAGAACTTTTGCTTTGTGTATCTATATATATGTACTCTCCGTTTGTTCAATAAAAAAAAAAAAAGGGTAGCGTCTTTGATTCATAAGCAAAACGCCTTCGGTCCCGGGTACAATCCCCGCCACTGCCTAAATTTTGATAAATAATCAGCTTTGGCGGCCGAAGACTTCCGGCATAAGAAGTCAGCCTCATTCTGCCAACGGCCTTGTCAAAGAGGGCGGAGGAGCGGATAGAGGTTCAGGGCACTCTCTTGTCCTAGGGGTGGGAAATTGCCCCTAAAGACGGAAGAATCAGCAATGATCAACGACATGAGGATGCAGAGGACAATGGAAACCACTGCATTAAAGACACGTAACGTGTATCCACAGGACATGTGGCCTGTAATTGAAGAAGTGTCATGATGATCACTCCATTGGCAAAAGATTCCGGAATAGTCCCCCATTCGGATCTCCGGGAGGGGACTGCCAAGGGGGAGGTTAACATGTGAAAAAGATTGAATAATCAACGAAAGGATAACGTTCTACGAGTCGGGGCGTGGAATGTCAGAAGCTTGAACGTGGTAGGGAAACTAGAAAATCTGAAAAGGGAAATGCAAAGGCTCAATCTAGATATAGTAGGGGTCACTGAAGTGAAGTGGAAGGAAGACAAGGATTTCTGGTCAGATGAGTATCGGGTAATATCAACAGCAGCAGAAAATGGTATAACAGGTGTAGGATTCGTTATGAATAGGAGGGTATGGCAGAGGGTGTGTTACTGTGAACAGTTCAGTGACCGGGTTTTTCTGATCAGAATCGACAGCAGACCAACGCCGACAACGATAGTTCAGGTATACATGCCGACGTCGCAAGCCGAAGATGAACAGATAGAGAAAGTGTATGAGGATATTCAAAGGGTAATGCAGTATGTAAAGGGGGACGAAAATCTAATAGTCATGGGGGACTGGAATGCAGTTGTAGGGGAAGGAGTAGAAGAAAAGGTTACAGGGGAATATGGGCTTGGGACAAGGAATGAAGGAGGCGAAAGACTAATTGAGTTCTGTAACAAGTTTCAGCTAGTAATAGCGTATACCCTGTTGAAGAATCACAAGAGGAGAAGGTATACTTGGAAAAGGCTGGGAGATAAGGGAAGATTTCAATTAGATTACATCATGGTCAGACAGAGATTCCGAAATCAGATACTGGACTGTAAGGCGTACCCAAGAGCAGATATAGACTCAGATCACAATATAGTAGTGATGAAGAGTAGGCTGCAGTTCAAGACATTAGTCAGGAAGAATCAATACGCAAAGAAGTGGGATACGGAAGTACTAAGGAATGACGAGATACGTTTCAAGTTCTCTAACGCTATAGATACAGCAATAACGAATAGCGCAGTAGGCAGTACAGTTGAAGAGGAATGGACATCTCTAAAAAGGGCCATCACAGAAGTTGGGAAGGAAAACATAGGTACAAAGAAGGTAGCTGCGAAGAAACCATGGGTAACAGAAGAAATACTCCGATTGATTGATGAAAGGAGGAAGTACAAACATGTTCCGGGAAAATCAGGAATACAGAAATACAAGTCGCTGAGGAATGAAATAAATAGGAAATGCAGGGAAGCTAAGACGAAATGGTTGCAGGAAAAATGTGAAGACATCGAAAAAGATATGATTGTCTTTAGGACAGACTCAGCATACAGGGAAGTCAAAACAACCTTTGGTGACATTAAAAGCAACGGTGGTAACACTAAGAGTGCAACGCGATTTCCACTGTTAAATGCAGAGGAGAGAGCAGATAGGTGGAAAGGATACATTGAAAGCCTCTATGAGGGTGAAGGTTTGTCTGATGTGATAGAAGAAGAAACAGGAGTCGATTTAGAAGAGATAGGGGATCCAGTATTAGAATCGGAATTTAAAAGAACTTTGGAGGACTTACGGTCAAATAAGGCAGAAGGGATAGATAACATTCCATCAGAATTTCTAAAATCATTGGGGGAAGTGGCAACAAAACGACTATTCACGTTGGTGTGTAGAATATATGAGTCTGGCGATTTACCATCTGACTTTCGGAAAAGCATCATCCACACAATTCCGAAGACGGTAAGAGCTGACAAGTGCGAGAATTATCGCACAATCAGCTTAACAGCTCATGCATCGAAGCTGCTTACAAGAATAATATACAGAAGAATGGAAAAGAAAATTGAGAATGCGATAGGTGAAGATCAGTTTGGCTTTAGGAAAAGAAAAGGGACGAGAGAGGAAATTGTGACGTTACGGCTAATAACGGAAGCAAGGCTAAAGAAAAATCAAGACACTTTCATAGGATTTGTCGACCTGGAAGAAGCGTTCGACAATATAAAATGGTGCAAGCTGTTAGAGATTGTGAAAAAAGTAGGGGTAAGCTATAGGGAGAGACTGGTCATATACAATAGGTACAACAACCAAGAGGGAATAATAAGAGTGGACGATCAAGAACGAAGTGCTGGTATTAATAAGAGTTTAAGACAAGTCTGTAGCCTTTCGCCCCTACTCTTCAATCTGTACATCGAGGAAGCAATGATGGAAATAATAGAAAGTTTCAGGAGTGGAATTAAAATACAAGGTGAAAGGATATCAATGATACGAGTCGCTGATGACATTGCTATCCTGAGTGAAAGTGAAGAAGAATTAAATGATCTGCTGAACGGAATGGACAGTCTAATGAGTACACAGTATGGTTTGAGAGTAAATCGGAGAAAGACGAACGTAATGAGAAGCAGTAGAAATGAGAACAGCGAGAAACTTAACATCAGGATTGATGGTCACGAAGTCAATGGAGTTAAGGAATTCTGCTACCTAGGCAGTAAAATAACCAATGACGGACGGAGCAAGGAGGACATCAAAAGCAGACTCGCTATGGCAAAAAAGGTATTTCTGGCCAAGAGAAGTCCACTAATATCAAATACCGGCCTTAATTTGAGAAAGAAATTTCTGAGGATGTACGTCTGGAGTACAGCATTGTATGGTAGTGAAGTATGGACTGTGGGAAAACCGGAACAAAAGCGAATCGAAGCATTTGAGATGTGGTGCTATTGACGAATGTTGAAAATTAGGTGGCCTGATAAGGTAAGGAATGAGGAGGTTCCACGCAGAATCGGAGAGGAAAGGAATATGTGGAAAACACTGATGAGGAGAAGGGACAGGACGATAAGACATCTGCTGAGACATGAGGAAATGACTTCCATGGTACTAGAGGGAGCTGTAGAGGGCAAAAACTGTAGAGGAAGACAGAGATTGGAATACGTCAAGCTAATAATTGAGGACGTAGGTTGCAAGTGCTACTCTGAGATGAAGAGGTTAGCACAGGAAAGGAATTCGTGGCGGACCGCATCAAACCAGTCAGTAGACTGACAAAAAAAAAAAAAAAAAGCAGGGAGAAGGAGGCGGACAATCACCCTCGTCTGCATCCCTACCACAGGCTACACGTTTGGTGGATGTCAACAAGGCTATATAGTGTGGTTGAAACGATGACACTAGAAGCAGCGCATCAGGTTCAGAATGTAAGCCTGGTCTGTGATTAGTTCTTAGCCTGCTTTGATCTTGGACGGCAGCACAACTCTATCAAAGGTGAGGAATAGAGTGCAGGTGGGCACTAATGAGGAATCTACCTGGACGGCAATGACATCCTGCTCAGAGAGGTAAGACTGGATATTTGCCTCGGTTAGACTGTCGAGCAGCCTGGTATAAATTACACAGTAGGAAGAATTCAAAGTTTTACGGGCCCAACACGAACAGGGTAGCCATGGAGTAGCAAGGCAGCAAGCAGTTGTAGTGCTTCAGAATAAGAAGAAGTCTCCAAAAGCGAAGTGCCATTCCGTAAACGAGAGTAGGATTTCACAGTGCTGGCAACTGCATCAACACCTTTCTGAATAATAAACGGATTTACCGTGGCAAAGGACTGGCCGCCTTCAGTACGTGAGAACACGAGGAACCATAGTGCAGTGGGAAGGGCCTTTGAATAACTAGCCTCATTACGTTTACGTGCCGTAGACGTTGATTGGGAAGATGATTGACTCATTGAGAAGAAATCCCCCATGATTGCCAGCGTCTCCGATAGCTCGCTCCTTCCAACTGTGAGCCTCCTTCACAAGGGGCGCAATCGCCTTAGGTGATTGTTCACACTTCAGGTCACACGTTCCGAATACCCGACAAAGGGACCAATCGGCAGTTTGGAAAGGTTGCAGCTCAGGCAATCACCCCACCCTGGTCCTGGCCTGTATCAGGGGGTACTTGAGAACCCTATCTGTCGACCTGGGGCTGAGAACTACGCGTTACCGAATCACCTGTTATGCGTCAGGCGCGTGGTCCAGCCTTCAGGAGCGCACAGGAAGGAAGAAGAAAAAGAGGAACCCAAACGCCGAAGCGGAGTAACGAGAGGAGAAGGGAAACAAAGAAAGGAAAAGGGATGGAAAAACAAAGGTTAGACTGTTCTTACGTCAGCGATAGACAATGCAGAACACCTCCAATAACATTCCAGATTTGTTCCCCAAGTGAGGGGAACAAGAATAGCAAGAGGATAGACATGCAGCAAAGAAGAGAAAAAATGCTCCAATGGCTGGGACCCCTGGTAGCCAAGGACGAACCCGCCAAAGAGTGGCGAGTCTCCTGGAGGGCCTCAGAGGATTGGAAAACAGGTGGAATAAGTAAGACATGTCGGACCGCTGCAGGATAGGTCCAACTGTAGGAATACGGTGAAATATCATTGGTGGACTGATCACAATTAACATCACAGAGGCAAACAGAACCAGATAAACGAGTGAATGTAGAGGAACTGCGGAG
The DNA here is from genome assembly GCF_021461385.2 of Schistocerca piceifrons. NCBI lineage: Eukaryota > Metazoa > Arthropoda > Insecta > Orthoptera > Acrididae > Schistocerca > Schistocerca piceifrons. The sequence goes on along the minus strand of NC_060144.1, from coordinate 359,026,639 downwards.
AAAGAAGTTTTACTAAACATGTTACCGGTGATGCTGAGGGGTATGTGAGACCAAAGTGTCCTAAACGTTTAATTGTTTATCACAAAAACGATTCTCATTCGCTATAACGTAAATGCAATACGAGTACCATGCCAGAAATTTCCCTATACCATTAAAATTTGTATTACTTTTATTTGAAGAAACTCACTTCCTCACAGATTTTTGAGAGAATTCAGCACTGAATTTCTGCACTTCAATTTCTGTGACTCAAAGAAAGCAGAAGCAACTGTAAAAATATCTAGAGACGCAATAACACTTACAGATAAACTTTTCCACTCTATAATCTGACCAAAACTGCTAAGATAATGTTTCTGAATAACACATGTAACGATATTTCATGGAAATGATAATTGAATCCTTTCAAAGTGAATCCATCACAAGGTCATTCAGTCGATTCACAGACTCAATAAACAGCCAAACATTTCAGTTGTTAAGCCACTAAACTGCGTAAGGACTACTATTGCAAACAAATTTAGTGACACAAAATGTAAATGCAAGGTCTTTTGTTAACCTAATGATATTCGGTTGTAATTATGAATAGGTACAGGATTTTAACTAAAGTGATACTAACATGAAGTTATTGACAAACACTAACTTTCTATTGCTGTAACACCACTAGATCATACTTAATCAGGCAAGAAGTGCCTTCTCTTTACACAGTAAAATGTATTACAAATTGCCAACATCCTGATTATGGTGGGTTTGGATGCTCGTCGTCTTCGACAATCAACCGGGCTCCCGTGCACATCATTAACTCTCGACCTACGCGGTGTAGGTTAATTCTGCCAGCAACTGGGTCATTGCTGCCCACGGAACTGCCTTATAAGAAGAAACAGTCGGTTTTGCAAATTGCCCACTTCAAACTCAGTGACCAGCGCTCGTGTCTCCAGCCTAGTTCTTCTGAATCGTCAATGGAACAGCGTCTGAGCAGTTCTCACAATGCGTTTTTATTCTGTTACCAAGGAACGCTGGATGAGCTCCTTTTTCTGCTGAGAAGTACCAGTGTACACCTATTTACACGCATTTTACATATGAGGAACACACAATGAATTATTCATATAAGGAATTCGATATAGCCGGCCGGTGTGGCCGTACAGTTCTAGGCGCTTCAGTCTGGAACCGCGCAACCGCTACGGTCGCAGGTTCGAATCCTGCCCCGGGCATGGATGTGTGTGATGTCCTTAGGTTAGTTAGGTTTAAGTAGTTCTAAGTTCTAGGGGACTTATGACCTAAGATGTTGAGTCCCATAGTGCTCAGAGCCATTTGAACCATTTTTGAACCACTATGAACTACAACACCTTCAAGTTGTTACCGAATACAGCACTCCTCCATCAAAATACTTCCGTACGATTCTTCACAATAGTCGAACTACTTTCAAATAGTATATTAGTAGAAATATTAACAGTTCCCTCATATATTGCCATTGCGATATGGTACACTCAGCTGCCCACGTGATTCCTGACACACACTGACTGCCTCTTGTCCCTGGTGGAGGCAATGAACACCACTGGCGACAACGCCCGATATCAAATTACAACGAACGGAGCACTACTTAAATGTTCAATCGCTACGTAAGAGTGGGTGAGTATACACTCACAAGCTGCTAGCAGAAGAATGTTAAATAAGGAAGTTGTGATATTTAGTTCTGCGAGGATTCTTACCACGGATATCCCCACAGTTTATTTTGTGCTGAGATACACTCGTATTCACCACAGGCTTCTGCAATATTGATAGAATAATACCGTATGTGGAGAATTCCTGAAAGTTACATCTTGCTTGAAAGCTGCAGCAGAAATTTCCTGATTATAAGCTTTCATTGAACACTTTCATTTCATGAAAACAGCATGGCGTTTCTCTTATTTAACATTACCATACTTTCCAAGCCGCTCATACACGTTGTGCTCCCGCTTCATGAAGCACTACTGTTCTCCTGTTTCTAGATTGTGCGGCGTCCTCTAAGCATGGAAAAATATAAGGTAATCAAATATTCAGTATTTAGTTTCACTCTGTCCTTGTCCGCTCTTTTGAAATCTAATTATTTCCAGTATCACAAAACTTAAACATTTTTCAGAAATTTTTTATCGTTCCACTTTTTCAGGAACCCACTTGACAGAAATTGGGGATTTTCGACTTTTTGATATCCCAGTTGCATTTTGTCTATTAATTTGTACCGTGTAACCTTTCTGTGGATGACGTGCGGTGTGACCAGTTTCTATAAGTTAGCAAAAAATGGTTCAAATGGCTCTGAGCACTATGGGGCTTAACATCTGAGGTCGTAAGTCCCCTAGACTTAGAACTACTTAAACTTAACTAACCTAAGGGAACCTGCGATCGTAGCAGCAGTGCGGTTCCGGACTGCAGCGCCTAGAGCAGCTCCGCCACAACGGCTGGCTTTAAGTTAGCATAAAAAAAAACATTCCCATAGAGCACTTTTTTGCACAACATTGTATCAGGACGTTCCTTACACCTATTTTTAGATTTTTTTTACTTTGTAGATAATGTGACGGTGTCTACCATAAGAAAAACGTGTCATTGAAATTTGAAAATAAGAATCTCCGCAAACTAGACTGTATTTTTTATCTCTTATAACAAAGTTAGGGCTCAAGTGAAGCGCCTACCAAATAGTAGGAAAACACACAAAATCCTCGAATGTGCGTAAAGGATATTTAAATAAACTGCGTTTATGATGAGTGCTCTTCCCTGGGTAACAGATTAAAGTCAAAGAATTTGTGCCAGTTCTAGGCAGTAGTTACAATGCTCTAATTTCTCGTAATATTCTTCAGATTAATAAATATCATGACTTACCTGCAGATCATCAGATTAAGTACCATACTTTAACATTTTCACTCGAATATAAACATAAAATAAATGACCTACTTTGGAGCCAACTTGAACATTTACTCTATTAACAGTAAGTTCAATCAAATAAACTAGTTTGACGCTATAAATAACATTATTTCAGTCCCATGCGTATATAACACAAGGACAGGCGTTTTACAGTTTAACTCAAATTTACGAGAAATGGTACAGTCCTTATTCCTGCAAATCGCGGGTTTATAGGATAATATGACCGGTTTAGATTGTGATAGCACGCATTTTCAGACCGCAAAATATCGTTACAGAGTGCAAACGTCACCTATCGTGCTACGCCATAACTATTTAATAAGCGCTGTGGACCACAGGACACATTATCAATTCGCGAACACCATGCGCGCTGCTACAGCAGAACACTTCTTTCGCTGACGACTCTAATTACTGCGTGGTGGCACGTTATTTTAGTAGAACATTTACTTAAAAGGTTAAGGTTTATCACCGCCTCTTAGCTAAATTTTGTCGCTAAATAATATTTTTTCATCTCGTCCGAGACTTTTTACTTAGAGGTAACAAAAAAACCGCATGAACTGTTGAAAAGTGTACCGTCACACTGACGTCATCAGAGGTAAAGTTTTTCACTGTGTAGCAGCTGAAACTGGTCAACATTGCTACCAATTCCAGCGATCATGACAATATCAGTTAACACAGGGAGGAACAATAGATCGCATGCTCCGTAGGCAATGTTTACTTTGATAAAAATTTTATTTCGTCAGGCAAGTGGAAAATATAAAAAATCTGATGATGACTGCTCAGTCATCTGATGGTGACTGCTCAGCAGCTGAAGCTTGTCAACACTGTTGTTAATAATTACGATCAAGAAAATTTTAGTACAACATTTTATTTACGTAGTTGCATCGCAGATTCAGATGGAAGCGTGGAAGCTGATGTTGCTTTAACTATGTTAAATATGTCCGAAATAAAAAGGCGCGTGTCATGCATATTGTTTTTGGTTGTTAGCAGTAGCAAATTATCCAAACAATTTATAGGCTCTAAAACACACGTATGAGGGTAATGAAATTAGGTAGGAAGGTAGATAATAAAAGTAACAAAATTTTACGACGTACTTCACTATACGCAGAAATGAAAAATGGAGTAGTTAAAAACTTTGATTTTTACAGTACTCTTACAGGATATATTTTCAGAATATTTGTGCCCTTTTATGAACAATACGAAGAGATAAAGTTCCACGGTGCAAGATCTGGCTATAAAGTTGCAAGCATCAACAATGAATTGAAACTAGGGAGAGCAAAAAACGAAGGAAAAACATAGTATTAGCGAGGTTATTTAATGAAAGGAAATTCAAGACAGACCGATGGTTTCAAACCCGGTTAGGATCCAGACGCTCTAAATGTACTACATTTCTTCCGCTGCACTGCTAAACTCTATGCAAGTCAGTTGTCGTCCGCGGCTGATTTTGTTAGTTTATTTCAAAAGCCGGCCGGAGTGACCGTGCGGTTCTGGGCGCTACAGTCTGGAACCACGAGACCGCTACGGTCGCAGGTTCGAATCCTGCCTCGGACATGGATGTGTGTTATGTCCTTAGGTTAGTTAGGTTTAATTAATTCTAAGTTCTAGGCGACGGATGACATCAGAAGTTGAGTCGCATAGTGCTCAGAGCCATTTGAACCATATATTTCAAAAACACAAAAAAATTATAAATAAATCACGTATTTTAAGCTCACAGACAATTAATTTGCACTAATTAATCAATTATGTAAATATTGTCATAGACGAGCTCATTGCTCACAACCAAACTTCTCAGTTCTTGGAATCAAACAATGCTGCTTTCCTCATTTCCAACTCCACATTAATTTTGCACGATATTTACTCTTCATTACAACAACCAACGAAGAATCATCTCCGCACTGTCACAAAATTTATCAGTTTTACTTTCTTCTTCTTAAAATAAGAAAATTCAATACAATCTCGGAATCTAAACGGGACATTCTGCCATGATACATTTTCATTACATGCTTGAATGTATTTTTCGAACTACCTGATAAGCAACAATAAATGGTCTCCAAGTAAAAATTTCATTTTACAATACAAATCAGCTTAATACATGGTGGGTAAAAAATGGAAAATAACGACCAATGCATCTTCATTACGTTTTCATTCCCTAGTAGTAATATTTGTCTGAAAACTCTTTTAACTTTACGGAGTGTGTGTCGTCTCTTTTCAAGGAAAGAGACAATCCACCCAATTTCATAGCGTTATAAGAATTATAGTTTAACTCAGAAGACCATTTTACTACGTGCTTTGCTATACCGTATTTTATTATCCAAGGAAAGTGTATACTTCTTGCTGAGACAATTCACTGACAGAAGAAATGCATCGTGAGTGGAATGCTACAACAAAACCTACGTTTTTTTATTCGGCCTCTTTAATCTAACTGGTGCAGGTATTTCTAATAATGAAATACTTATGCGGCTTCATTGTACAAGTGTGGGAGCCACCGAAGTGCACGGAGATCGATGGTTATGCGGCTACATTCAGAGTCCATTCGGATAAGGAAATATATATTTTCTATCTTGTTAACAACCATATTTATGAAGAAACTACTGTGATCCAAACAGCAGAAGAAATAGAGTTAAGAGCACCGATATTCGCTTAACAATGAAGGCGACTTGCCATAAATTTCGAATTGGTACGATGTGATACATAAATGGTTACCAAATCAGCACAGAAGCACAAAGCAGGTCACAGTAACACCATCTACAGGGAAACCAAAGTTACAGTTCCAAAACGCTTTAAAAAACGAACCACTGCTGAAAAATATGTCAAATGTGGACGAAAAATTATGGAAGACAGGGGAAACGTTATGCAATGACAAGAAAAATTAACGAAAACTTTACAACTAGATGGCGCTGTAAGTGGCAGGATATGCTAAATAAAAGACTTTCGGTTAATATCTGTTCTTCAGTTTGTGTCTTAGACGCTCGCCATGACTGGTTTCAGTGCAGGATCGCGTCTTGTTGGTAAAGTTCTATTACAAGAACGGTGACAGTGCGTCAGTAGCTCAACAGAAGTATTGGACACATAGGGCATGAATAAAGGCAATGGTCCGATGTCTACCAAGGATCTGGAGAAGTTTATTACGGAATTCCAGTTTCTTTTGAGGCACAGTGTGGCCGAGAGGGAAAACAGTTCATCCGACATCAGTAAAGTATGTGGCCACAGTATTACGAGAGGGGTCGAGCGGTGGTGTGCAAACACGCAGTGCACCGGGAATTGCTCGAACTTTGGACGTGTCTGCGAGTACGGGGCATAAGCTTTCCACGAAGTATTCTGAATGCTACCCATACAAAATTACACGTGATCAATAATTGCTTCATGCCGGAGAAACATTAGCTTTAGAATTCATTTGCTCGCATGAAAATGGACTATGAATGGCCATGGAAAATTCTGTGGAGAGGCGATGCCCATTTCTATCTTCCAGAACGTGACAGTACACAGAATTGCAGAATATGGGCAACTTAAAATCCACATGCACATGACTGTGTGGTGCAGCTTGACGACATCTTTTTCCGTAGGGCCTTTTTCGTGGAGACGGATCTTGTGGATCCGGTTACCCGTACTATTACTGGTAAACGTTATGATCATTTTTCACGCACTAACGCCCTTACAACCCTTTAACAGAGTGAATGTGTGGGCAGGATCATTTTTATGCGAGATAGGCTCCTCCGCACACTGCACGTCAGTGAAGCAGCTACGGCATAGGCACTCTGGAAGTTCTAGAGTTACTAGTCTTCATCTCCCTACAGGCTGTCCGTCCGGATCACCATATCTTAATCCGTGCGACTTCTACCTGTGTACCTGTGGGGTTATCTGAAAGAAGCTCCGTTCAGTGCTCCGATTACAAACGTACCTGAATGGAAGGCATACATTGAGCAACGCGTTCTGCACGCGCCCTCTGAGACGCTCCGATATGTTATGGATCTCAGATTGTGGCAAAAAAAGATGGACAGCATACTGAATGGGTCTAGCGCCAGTCTCACGACGGTAAAAATCGATTTTACTGTTGCTTTTTATTCTGTATTCAAGGGAAACCCAAGTGGCATCTTTTTCTATTTTTTGACCATGACTGTCTGAAGAAATATGTACAGGTTTTTTCTTAAATTACCGCTACCAGTCACAAACTGTGTCAGCTATTCTAATACTTATTTATTTAGCGACATGTTTCGAGGGTTAAACCTCACCTTTAGGCTATTTTAAAGTCATTGCAAAGTTACTTTTGTAATGCCATTTAGCCTGAAGATGAGGTATAACCCTCGAAACATGTCGTTAAAGAAATAAGTAATATAATAGTTGAAAAAGCTTGAGACTGGTAGCGGCAAATTAAAATAACCTTTACAGTGTCTTTCTCAATTATAAATAACATTTGAATGTTGGCTGTTTGTGAGAAAATGGTTCTGTACCCCACGTAAGATGGATAAACGTCTACCGCAGCATCACGGCATAAAGAAAGTGCGTTTTATGCGACCACTGTATTTCTGTCTAGACTCATCGGGATCACACGGTTGTCGTGCGAGTATTGGACTGACGGATTCACGAATGGCATGTACAACCCTACACAAGATCACAATCTTACCATCCACTACAAACGATAGAAAAGATATATATTACTTGCTTTCCGTGCAATTTTGCCTTGGAGTGCAGATCTTGTCAGCTAAATATCACAGTAGGCTCAGAATCGGGCAGAGGGAATCCCAATTGTGAATCTTCACATAATGAAGCAAACAGTATTTTCTTTGGTAACTTACTCGTTTGTAACAGTACGTAAGTCGCTTCTTTTCTCTGATCTACAAGCCCATTATCAGTAACCTTGTTCCGTTCGTTTCTTCTATGCATTAACGTCTAGCTGCAGAGTTTGAGATTTCTTTACAGATATTTAGCGCGTCATCTCTCCGCTATGAATAAGTTATATTCGCAGTATTATTTAATTAAAAGATAGAAAGTGGCAGCGTTTTCTTCTTTGCCTGCACATTAATGGAGGATTTCTTACGAATAAATGGACTGCAGGAATGCACATGAGACAGTAACTTAAATGATCATGCATTCTGGGGAAATTAAGTATTTGACTTCAGTGTAGCATTGCACAAACGGAATAGTGTAAACAATTATCAAACAATGCGAACCTATTAGCTAACAATATAACAGCGTGCATTCTTATTTGGAGTCTCAGTGTGTGTGAAAATCTGCAGCTTTTGAGAACATCTGATAGCTATCCTATTGCTAGTTGTTATGGTATATCGCTGAGAATGCTTTTGTTCGTTACTTGACCCAAAAATGTCATTTGTGTAAAAAGTGTTGGTCAGGTAATCTATACACACAAACTACGAATCACTTGTTCGTAGTACTGACGAAAGAACACAATGAAAACAAATAAAATGGTATACTTGCCTTTTCAACTCTACTCCTAATGCCCTGCAGTGGGACTACTACAAGCAAAACTTTCATGGGCCATTAGGTTGACCCGTCAAGTTGTCGGTCGTTAAAGTATGAGATTTAAAATATTTTGTAAATGAGTGAAAACGCCATAATTGCCCTACTACGTTTAAATTATGAGTGCACCATCATACGAGCCGGCAGAGGATGTTTTGGGGCTATATAGCAGCAAATAGTGGGGCACTCTACACTCCTTGACAGGACACAGTCCTTATTCATTCATCTGCACAGAATAAAAAGGAAAAAAAGATGGACATGCGAATGTGGTGGTCATTTCTGAGCACATTATCATTCGTTTTACTGAGTAAAACTCAGACATAAAGCATACTGACAAACTCCTCAGCACTCAACTTTATGAAAAACTTCTTGATATGGAATTGTTCAGTATATTAAACAAGTTAAGTAGTTTCCAGTAGCCAGGAGTAAGGTCTTTGTTCAACATACGACCTTCCCTTATCCTTCTGGATGTACTACACCGACCACAAGGACGAGTAATCATCCCATTGCGGTCGAGTTTTTCCAACACCCTGTGGCCCTTCCGAAAATCATGGCAGGAAGCAACAACTCATAGAAGCATTATTACTCATACCAATAAATGGCCAGTAGACGCGCCTACATTCTGCTACTGATAGTTGAATATTAAAATAATTTGCTGCGGCTGTGTCGAGTTCTTGAAATCGGTGATTCGACACCAGTGCTTGTATGGTTGAATCGCGGGCCCAGTTGAAGGGGTTGAGTTTTAAAGTGTTTCTGTTTCCTGTTTAGGAAAGTTCCTGTATTTTACGGCGATTGTGGCGATTTAGGGTGCGTGGAATTGATCGTTCGAAAGAGGCCACGTAGCACAACGTAGAACCTATAACTACACGGAAGTGGTGTTCGACGAAAATGACCAGTAATCTTTAATTGAAACGAATAAACTACATTTATTCCTGTGGAAATATGAATGTGGTAGTTTTGTGAGACTTTACTCCTGCTTGCTTTAAAGTGCATTCGTATATTGCTGGTGTGGTGATTATTGGTGTAAGTGATTAGGGAGCTGTAGAATGTTGGGCGTGAATTGTTGGTGATATTCATATCCTGCTAGGTGACAATAGAGAGCTACAAGATCTTTTTTACTTGCAGTAAGAAGTTAAACAACCTCTCATGGTTCAAATCTGAATCGTTGTGGTCGTAGTACACTGAGGTGACAAAAGACTTCGGCTCACGATGAGTAGTTATAGAGATGGCCGTAGTATCTCGGACACTAGAAACAAAAAGAGAGTGCAGATGACTCATATTAACAGGTTACCGACATGATTATGGCCGGATGACGGAGACTGACTGACTTTGAAAGCAGAATGACAACTGGAGCGACGCATGGTTCATTCCATTAGGAAAATCGTTAAAGAATTCAGTATTCTGAGATCACAGCGACAAGAGTGCGCCGAGAATACCAAATTCCAGGCATTACCTCTCACCACGGTCATCGCAGTGGCCGAGGGACTTTCACTTAACGACCGAGAGCAGCACCGTTTGCGTAGAGTAGTCAGACAAGCAACACTGCGTGAAATAACCACAGAAAATAATGCGGGACGTACGACGAACGTATTCGCTAGGACAATGCGGCAAAATCTGGCGTCAATGGGCTATGGCAGCAGACTACACACGCGAGTGCGATGTCTAAAGGTATGGCATCGCTTGCTGGGCCTCTTCTGGGCTCGTGACCATACCGGGTCGACCTCAGGCGACTGGAAAACTGCTGCCTGGTCAGACGAGTCTCGATTTGCTGCTTAGAGCTGATGGTAGGTTTCGAGTGTGGCGCAGACTACTCGAAGCCATGGCACCTAAGTTGTCAACAAGGCACTGTGCAAGTTGGTTGTCACTCCATGATGGTATGGGCTGTATTTCCTTGGAATGGGTAGGGTTCTCTAGTTCGAATGGAGCGATCATTGACTGAAAATGGTTATGTTCGGTGACCTGGAGACCACCTGGAACCACTCACGATGTTCTTTATCAACGATGGAATTTTTATGGATGACTGTATGCCATACGAGAACACTGTTGACAATTCTAGCGAATGATTTGGATCATCAGTTTTTTCAACATGAATCGCATCAGACATTTACGGGACACAATTTAAAGGGCAGTTCCTGCAGAAAATTCTGCATCGGAAGCACTTTCGGTGTGGATGGATGAAGAAGTGGCATCGTTCAGTATTTCTGGTTGAAATGGCTCTAAGCCTAGTGGAACTTAACAGCTGAGGTCATCTGTCCCCTAGACTTAGAACTACTTAAACTTAACTAACCTAAGGACATCACACGCATCCATGCCCGAGGCAGGATTCGAACCTGCGACCGTAGCAGCCTCGTGGTTCCGGACTGGAGCGCCTAGAACCGCTCGACCACAGCGGCGGGTCAGTATTTCTGCAGCGGACTTCCAACTACTTGTTGAATCTACATCACGTTGGGTTGCTGCACTACCCAGAGAAAGAGGACGTCCGACACGATGTTATGAGGTATCCCATGACGTTGGTCACCTCAGTGTAAGTTGGTGCGTTGTTGCTGAACCGTACGAAACAAAATTTTAAACTTTTTATAGGGTCTAGTTTAGATGAAACACGAATCTGAAAATATGTAGATAGGGTTGGTACTAAACTTGTACGAACTGCCGAGACTTGTAAAACACTGGTTAGCTGGAGGGTCTGCGTTATACGAACCCGAAACGCGACGCTATCGACGCGACCGGAGGCTGCCTGCGGCTGGCTCTCTCGCCACAGGCGGCCACTGCCGAGGCAGGAGCCATGTTTCAGCACCGACCGCTACGACACAACGCCATTAAACGGGCGGTCGGCCGGCAGCGAAAAACACCCACACCCACTCACCCGCAGACACACACACACACACACACACACACACACACACACACTAACGGACGCGCACACGCACGAACGTATAAACGTGTGCGCACGTACATTCCAAAAAACACACACACAAATACACGCACAAATACAGGTTCACACTCGGTCGGGCCGGCTTATTTCTCTGACTAATAACTCTTCAGGTAATATGCCACGTTTATGCACATACCTGAATAAACTCTTACGTATACAGATTACTAATGTGGTATTCTACCTTACGGCAGGTCTTGTCACGGGTTAAGCCTCTTCCACTTTTGTCTGCCCATTGCTAGTCTATTCATTTCTGAATATTTGTCTCCTTTGATATTGTCCAGCATATGTAGAGTAACTTCAAATAAGATTCAGGCATAATATCATCTGCAACTTGAATATACTGGAATGTAAACTGCTGTAACGAGAACTGACTGCGACAGCGTGACACATCAACAACGTAGTCTTTCCTTTATTTTGATTTAGGAGACGTTGCAGAAGAATATAACAGGCACTGTGGATTCTAACGGGGCAACCATACAGAAGATAATCTATACTTCTTTATGACGAAACAGTAGTTTGTACTGATTTAACAGTAAGTTTATGTGTAAATAAGACGCTGGACAAGGACAAGCACTATCACCAACACTAATACAATGTATCCCATTTATTTTGACTATGCCAGTTAACTTATTTCAAAATAAATACGTATCAAGGAAATGATTTGAACTTCCTGTAGGCCATTAGCATTCTTGTAGCTTTGTTTATTAGTTATCTAGGCTGTACCTTTTCCTTTTCAAATGTTATGCTGTATTTTATTTGGTGGTAAACTTCCTTTCCTCAGGACCTGTTCAAAAACATATATCACGTATCCACATAACGACATTCAACTCGTGTATGTGCAGACTGAACTGACGAACCAAAATTCGTATCAAGGTAGGGATTAGCACCCAGCTCTCCTGCTCACTAGACAGATGTGCGAACCTCTACGCCACCATGGCACAGTGGCCTTGCCAAACTGTACAGACTACCTTAGCGCGTTTCCATCTTCTATACAAATTTCCATTCGCACCTCAGCCTACTTGACATTCCCCCTGAACTGTAACAGCATCTCAGCGTTCCAGCCATATAGTTTCATTTGATTATACCATCTGTGACTGGTGTCAGGCATGATACCCCGCTTCAATGCTGAGCCGCTACTCGAATAAAGTCGGAGAGCCTCTGCAATGCTGTTCGAGTTTAGTAGCAATACCAAGTTGGCTGCGGCGTGAGTAGGAGTTGGAATCGAGAAGGGATCCATGCTAGGGTATAAAATGCAGCCTTGCAACGCCACAACTGGTATAGCGGTTAGCGCATCTGCTTAGGGAGCAGGCGACACAGATTCAAATAATGTCCTCGACGGAAATTTTCATTTTTCGCTTTAGTGTGCCTTTTACATCATAGCTGCTTGAGAATTTAAAAGATCTCGGGAACCATGCGCTTTAACATTCAGCTTAGTAAGAGACTGGAAAAGGACATTACTAATACCGTTTTGTATTACTGTAATCCATCATGAGCACAACAATGCATAGAACATTCAAAATTGCCCGAAGAATTGATCACAGTCATGGTACACTGACCCACCCATTAGAGAATCAATTCATCGCCGTTTGCAGTGTTGCCTGTTGAAGTGAATTATAACATACCTTCCAGCAAATTCTTTGGGTTTGTTGGAATATCACGATACATAATTTATTTGATGCATCCCAAAACAAATAAGTCCATTCAGGACACCGAACAGGCCAACCCACTGTTCCTCCACGACCAATACGCTTGCCAGTCAATCAATATTCGTGTGGATATTGCATATGCCTTGCCACTGATGATACAAGGCCTGACCTTAGCTCTCCATTTACATAGGAAGCGTGAGTTTTCGCTGGGCCAATAACACCGTTTGTATGAACAGACCTGCGCTTTGAGAAGAAACATTCACCGATTAAAAGAACGTCCCGGAGGTAGTTCTGGTTGGAAAGTATTTGCCGCTAAGCCAACTGATCGACTTGTAAACGATTCTGGTTCAAAAATGGTTCAAATGGCTCTGAGCACTACTGGACTTAAATTCTGAGGTCATGAGACCCCTAGAACTTAGAACTACTTTAACCTAACTAACCTAAGGACAGCACACACACATCCATGCCCGAAGCAGGATTCGAACCTGCGACCGTAGCGGTCGCGCGGTTCCAGACTGTGGCATCTGGAAGTGCTCGGCCACCCCGGCTGGCTAAACGATTCTGGAAATAATTCTCATACGATCTTTCGTGTTAGTGTACATGGATGGAATTGGTGACATGTTATAATGTTATAAAGCAGTGTACACTAACTTTTTTTCCTCCCCCCCCATGAACCATGGACCTTGCCGTTGGTGGGGAGGCTTGCGTGCCTCAGCGATACAGATAGCCGGACCGTAGGTGCGACCACAACGGAGGGGTATCTGTTGAGAGGCCAGACAAACGTGTGGTTCCTGAAGAGGGGCAGCAGCCTTTTCAGTAGTTGCAAGGGCAACAGTCTGGATGATTGACTGATTTGGCCTTGTAACAATAACCAAAACGGCCTTGCTGTGCTGGTACTGCGAACGGCTGAAAGCAAGGGGAAACTACAGCCGTAATTTTTCCCGAGGGCATGCAGCTTTACTGTATGATTACATGATGATGGCGTCCTCTTGGGTAAAATATTCCGGAGGTAAAATAGTCCCCCATTCGGATCTCCGGGCGGGGACTACTCAAGAGGATGTCGTTATCAGGAGAAAGAAAACTGGCGTTCTACGGATCGGAGCGTGGAATGTCAGATCCCTTAATCGGGCAGGTAGGTTAGAAAATTTAAAAAGGGAAATGGATAGGTTGAAGTTAGATATAGTGGGAATTAGTGAAGTTCGGTGGCAGGAGGAACAAGACTTCTGGTCAGGTGACTACAGGGTTATAAACACAAAATCAAATAGGGGTAATGCAGGAGTAGGTTTAATAATGAATAGGAAAATAGGAATGCGGGTAAGCTACTACAAACAGCATAGTGAACGCATTATTGTGGCCAAGATAGATACGAAGCCCACGCCTACTACAGTAGTACAAGTTTATATGCCAACTAGCTCTGCAGATGACGAAGAAATTGAAGAAATGTATGATGAAATAAAAGAAATTACTCAGATTGTGAAGGGAGACGAAAATTTAATCGTCATGGGTGACTGGAATTCGAGTGTAGGAAAAGGGAGAGAAGGAAACATAGTAGGTGAATATGGATTGGGGGACAGAAATGAAAGAGGAAGCCGCCTGGTCGAATTTTGCACAGAGCACAACATAATCATAACTAACACTTGGTTTAAGAATCATGAAAGAAGGTTGTATACATGGAAGAACCCTGGAGATACTAAAAGGTATCAGATAGATTATATAATGGTAAGACAGAGATTTAGGAACCAGGTTTTAAATTGTAAGACATTTCCAGGGGCAGATGTGGACTCTGACCACAATCTATTGGTTATGACCTGTAGATTAAAACTGAAGAAACTGCAAAAAGGTGGGAATTTAAGGAGATGGGACCTGGATAAACTAAAAGAACCAGAGGTTGTACAGAGATTCAGGGAGAGCATAAGGGAGCAATTGACAGGAATGGGGGAAATAAATACAGTAAAAGAAGAATGGGTAGCTTTGAGGGATGAAGTAGTGAAGGCAGCAGAGGATCAAGTAGGTAAAAAGACGAGGGCTAGTAGAAATCCTTGGGTAACAGAAGAAATATTGAATTTAATTGATGAAAGGAGAAAATATAAAAATGCAGTAAGTGAAACAGGCAAAAAGGAATACAAACGTCTCAAAAATGAGATCGACAGGAAGTGCAAAATGGCTAAGCAGGGATGGCTAGAGGACAAATGTAAGGATGTAGAGGCCTATCTCACTAGGGGTAAGATAGATATCGCCTACAGGAAAATTAAAGAGACCTTTGCAGATAAGAGAACGACTTGTATGAATATCAAGAGCTCAGATGGAAACCCAGTTCTAAGCAAAGAAGGGAAAGCAGAAAGGTGGAAGGAGTATATAGAGGGTCTATACAAGGGCGATGTACTTGAGGACAATATTATGGAAATAGAAGAGGATGTAGATGAAGATGAAATGGGAGATATGATACTGCGTGAAGAGTTTGACAGAGCACTGAAAGACCTGAGTCGAAACAAGGCCCCCGGAGTAGACAATATTCCATTGGAACTACTGACGGCCGTGGGAGAGCCAGTCCTGACAAAACTCTACCATCTGGTGAGCAAGATGTATGAAACAGGCGAAATACCCTCAGACTTCAAGAAGAATATAATAATTCCAATCCCAAAGAAAGCAGGTGTTGACAGATGTGAAAATTACCGAACTATCAGCTTAATAAGTCACAGCTGCAAAATACTAACACGAATTCTTTACAGACGAATGGAAAAACTAGTAGAAGCCAACCTCGGGGAAGATCAGTTTGGATTCCGTAGAAACACTGGAACACGTGAGGCAATACTGACCTTACGACTTATCTTAGAAGAAAGATTAAGGAAAGGCAAACCTACGTTTCTAGCATTTGTAGACTTAGAGAAAGCTTTTGACAATGTTGACTGGAATACTCTCTTTCAAATTCTAAAGGTGGCAGGGGTAAAATACAGGGAGCGAAAGGCTATTTACAATTTGTACAGAAACCAGATGGCAGTTATAAGAGTCGAGGGACATAAAAGGGAAGCAGTGGTTGGGAAGGGAGTAAGACAGGGTTGTAGCCTCTCCCCGATGTTGTTCAATCTGTATATTGAGCAAGCAGTAAAGGAAACAAAAGAAAAATTCGGAGTAGGTATTAAAATTCATGGAGAAGAAATAAAAACTTTGAGGTTCGCCGATGACATTGTAATTCTGTCAGAGACAGCAAAGGACTTGGAAGAGCAGTTGAATGGAATGGACAGTGTCTTGAAAGGAGGATATAAGATGAACATCAACAAAACCGAAACAAGGATAATGGAATGTAGTCTAATTAATTCGGGTGATGCTGAGGGAATTAGATTAGGAAATGAGGCACTTAAAGTAGTAAAGGAGTTTTACTATTTGGGGAGCAAAATAACTGATGATGGTCGAAGTAGAGAGGATATAAAATGTAGGCTGGCAATGGCAAGGAAAGCGTTTCTGAAGATGAGAAATTTGTTAACATCCAGTATAGATTTAAGTGTCAGGAAGTCATTTCTGAAAGTATTCGTATGGAGTGTAGCCATGTATGGAAGTGAAACATGGACGATAAATAGTTTGGACAAGAAGAGAATAGAAGCTTTCGAAATGTGGTGCTACAGAAGAATGCTGAAGATTAGATGGGTAGATCACATAATTAATGAGGAAGTATTGAATAGGATTGGGGAGAAGAGAAGTTTGTGGCACAACTTGACCAGAAGAAGGGATCGGTTGGTAGGACATGTTCTGAGGCATCAAGGGATCACCAATTTAGTATTGGAGGGCAGCGTGGAGGGTAAAAATCGTAGAGGGAGACCAAGAGATGAATACACTAAGCAGATTCAGAAGGATGTAGGTTGCAGTAGGTACTGGGAGATGAAAAAGCTTGCACAGGATAGAGTAGCATGGAGAGCTGCATCAAACCAGTCTCAGGACTGAAGACCACAACAACAACAACGACACTAACTTTAGGAATGTCAGTCTCCTGCTGAAACTGTCATGCGCACAGATCTACGAGAATAGTAACTTCGGCGGCCTCATCTGTGCGGTTCTGCGACGGTTACGTTACCTTGAATAGAAATTCCAAATTCCTGTAAAATCACAAGAAGCCGAGGAATCATCCATTGGGAAGTTGGATCTTATAAGGAATCGTTCTGCCCGCGTAACATTACGCCTACATTCAACTACAAGAAAATAAAGATGAAGTGTTTTAATCAAGGATTGCTTTTACTGCACACAACATAACATTTAACTATTTAATGTGCATACTCGTGTTTTAAATGAGGAATCAATATTGAAGTTACTGGCTTATAACTTCTCCATAGACGAGTAGGATTTCTACTTTCACTTCGCTGAGGTACACTGTACTCACAAAAGCCTTAAGCTGCAGACGGCTGACGTAATATCGCGCGTGTGTTTTTCTCTGTTACCACATCCTTACTGTCAGCTCCAGAGAGTGCACGGTTACTTTTTCCCGCGTAAGTGCACTGCGTGGTAGACGAAAACACGCAGTTGAAACAAACTCGTCGGCATTTTTTCAGTATTGTAGCAAACCCAGATTTGCTTCAGAAGACTGTCGAGCGGTTACTAAAACTATTAATTAATAGTTCATTTTACTGTAACTTTCCCATAGAGAGGACGTAAATGCATTCCGTCTCCATTTGGATGACAATATCGATTTATTACTGTAGTCGAGTATAAGAATAACGTTCGTAATTCAATATTAATGAAGGACAGTCATGTACCAATGTATATTTAACATTGAGGTCTGGTGCACAGCTCCAACTAATAATACTAGCGCTGCAGGATCTGAGCTATGCTGATCCTTGTCTCTTAATGGGCGACCAAAGAGTGGATCGAGCGGCGCTGACGAAAGTATTTTTCCAGGAGCGGCGGGGTATGGAACATTCTGAGGGTGTAGCTTCGTCGACGTCTCTAAATCGTGCCTGTGTCTGGCAGAGGCTGCCTTTAACTTGTGGTTCCATTGTGAGGATCTAACTATAAACTGGAACATCACTCTTTGGACGATACCAAACACTGTGTGCTTGCAGAAGAGAAGTAAACTGAACTTTGTGTTACGTTTTTAATAACGCCATGTTTACAGAAATGGTACACTGTGATACAGGAAATCTTGAAGTCCGGACAAGCACAGTTCTGACTGACCACCTTGTGGATTAAGTAGCCGCTTCAGCTGTATTTTATCGTTTTATTGTCAAATCACAACCAATTTCCATTTCGTGGCACTGAAAACAAGTCATAACAGCTAAGTAGCCAGAAATGTGGAAATCAGATATTCGTTGTCGGTCCAAACTAATAAATCAGTAAAAGGTGTTATGGCAGTGATCAAAATCAGCCAGAAGAAGAGATCACTTTTTTTTTTACTACTCAGTCTTACCGAGCGAGGTGGCGCAGTGATAGCACACTGGACTCGCATTCGGGAGGACGATGGTTCAATCCCGCGTCCGGCCATCCTGATTTAGGTTTTCTGTGATTTCCCTAAATCGCTCCAGGCAAATGTTGGGAAGTTTCCTTTGAAAGGGCACGGCCGACTTCCTTCCCCATCCTTCCTTAATCCGATGAGACCGATGACCTCGCTGTTTGGTCTCTTCCCCCAAACAATCAAAAAAATCGAAATACTCAGTCTTCTGGCTGGTTTGATGCTGTCCACCACATATTCTTCTATGGTGCCAACCTCTTCATCTCAGAGTAGCACTTGCAACCTACGTCCTCTATTTGCTGGATGTATTTCAATCTTTGTTTTCCTCTAGAGTTTTTACCTTCTACAGCCCCATCTAGTACCATGGGAGTCATTCCCTGATCCAGATGTCTTAACAGATTTCCAATCATCCTGTCCCTTCTTCTAGTCAGAGTTTCTCAAGTATTGTTTCCCTCGTCGATTCTCTGGAGAACTTCCTTATTCGCTATCTTTTCAGTCCACCTAATGTTCAACTTTCTCCTCCATCACCACATTTCAAATGCTTCGATTCTCTTCTCTTCTGGTTCTCCCACAGTCCATGTCTCATTACTAGACAATGTTGTGCTCCAAACGTACATTCTTAGCAACTTCTTCCTCAAATTAAGGTCTATGTTTGATACTAATAGACTTCTCTTGGTCAGGACTGTCCTTTTTGCCGGTGTTAGTCTTCTTTTGATGTTATCTTTCCTCCGATCGTCATCGGTTGTTTTGTTACCTAGGTAGCCGATCACGAACCCTGATTTTAAGTTTCTTCTACTCATTACTTTCGTCTTTCTTCGATTTACTCTCAATCCATATTCTGTATTCAATAGACTATTCGTTCCATTCAGCAGATCCTGTAATTCTTCCTCACTTCCTCTGAGGATAGCAATGTCATCAGTGAACGCTATCATTGATATCGTTTCAACTGGAACATTGATTTCACTCTTAAACCGTTTTTTATCTCCCAAATTGCTTCTGCGAAGTATACATTGACCATTAGGGTCAAAGAACTCCGTCCCAGTCTTACATTATTTTTAATTCGAGCTCTCTGTTCGTCGTCTCCCACTTTTATTATTCCGTCTTGGCTACTGTACATACTGCATGCTATCGATCTTTCCCTATGGCTTACTCTTATTTTTCTGAGAATTTCGACAACCTTGCATCATTTTATATCATCGAGCGCACTTTTCAGGTCAACAAATCCTATGAATGTGTCTTATTTTTTCTTTAGTCTTGCTTCCTTTATCAGAATTGCCTCTGTGGTGTCTTTATTTAAGCCAAACTGGTCGCCATCTAACACATGCTCAATTTCTTTTTGCCTTCTTCGGTGTACTATTCTGGTCAGCAACTTAAATGCATGAGTTGTTAAGCTAATTCTCGAGCTTGTCGCGTCTTGCAGTCTTCGAAATTGTGTGTATGATGCTTTTCAAAATGTCAGATGATGAGATCGCGAGACTCCCACATTCTACACGCCAACGCAAAAAGTCGTTTTCTTGCCTTTTCTTCCAATGGTCGTAGAAATTCTGATGTAATGCTTTCCATCCCTTCTGCCTTACTCGATTGTAAGTCTTCCATTCCTCTTTTAAAGACTATTACTGGACCCCTTTGTCTTCTACATCATCTCCTATTTCTTCTTCTATCACGTCATCCGACATGTATTCCCCCTCATTGCGGCCTTCAGTACACTCCTACCTATTTGGATTCACGCTTTCTCCCCCCCCCCCCCTCGCTCTCTCCCCCCTATTAGTTTAGATGTGGAACTCCAATGTACTCTTGCTTTTAATTTCACCGATGGTCTTTTTGACTTTTCTATATTCTGAGCATGGTTGTGAAACATGGGCTGTGGAAAAACCAGAAGAGGATCTAAGCATTTGAGATATGGTGCTACAGACGAATGTTGACAATTAAGTGGATTGATAAGGCAAGGAATGAAGAGGCTCTGCGCAGAATCGGAAAGGAAAAGAGTATGTGGAAAATTGGAAAATACTGACAAAAGGAATGGGCAAGATTATAGGACTTGTGGTGTCAGCGCCAGACACCATACTTGCTAAGTGGTAGCCTTTTAAATCGGTCGCGGTCCGTTAGTATACGTCGGACCCGTGTGTCGCCACTATCAGTGATTGCAGACCGAGCGCCGCCACACGGCAGGTCTAGAGAGACTTCCTAGCAATCGCCCAAGTAGTATAACCGACTTTGCTAGCGATGGTTCACTGACAAAATACGCTCTCATTTTCCGAGACGATAGTTAGCATAGCCTTCAGCTACGTCATTTGCTACGACCTAGCAAGGCGTCATTACCAGTTACTATTGATACTGAATCATGTACAGTCAAGAGCGACGCTCATCATTAATGGATTAAAGTTAAATATTCCACCAGCTACGTCCGTTTTTCTAAATTCTAATTTCCTTGACCTGTTCCAGACCTCACGCCAGCCTGCGTGAGCTAAAACGCGTGCCTTTCGGCTTCCTCTTGTAACCCAGTGTTGGCTCTCCTGCCAACCCACAACAGGACATACGTTAAGACATCAGTGATTGAATTTCATGGTACTAGAGGGACCTATAGATGGCCAAAATTGTAGAGGAAGACAGATATTGGAGTACATCCAGGCATTAATTGAGGACGTAGGTTGGCAGTGCTACTCGGAGATGAAGAGGTTGGCACAGGAGAGGAATTCGTGGCGGGCCGCATCAAACGAGTCAGAAGACTGGAATGAGATTTTCACTCTGCGGCAGAGTGTGTGCTGATATGAGACTTCCTGGTAGATTAAAACTGTGTGCCGGGCCGAGACTCGAACTCGGGACCTTTGCCCAGTAGGTAGAGCACTTGCCCGCGAAAGGCAAAGGTCCCAAGTTCGAGTCTCGGCCCGGCACACAGTTTCAATCTGCCAGGAAGTTTCATATCAGCTCACACCCCGCTGCAGAGTGAAAATCTCATTCTGGAAACATCCCCCAGGCTGTGGCTAAGCCATGTCTCCGCAATATCCTTTCTTTCAGGAATGCTAGTTCTGCATGGTTCGCAGGAGAGCTTCTGTAAAGTTTTGAAGGTAGGAGACGAGGTACTGGCAGACGTAAAGCAGTGAGGACGGGGCGTGAGTCGTGCTTGGATAGCTCAGTTGGCAGAGCGCAGACGATGGGGCCCCTCCACGCTCACACCAACGTGGTGACCAAACCAAAAGTTCTACTGTCACCTCCGTATAACATGTTAGTTTTTGAATCAGGAGTCACAGGATGCGGGCTGTGATGTTATCCATGCGTCAGGGTAAGATTACTCATTAACATGGTCCATCAGGAGATAGAATGTGGATGAAAGCGATCGAAGGGTATCGGTTGTAAGGACAGAGGAAAAAAAGTGCCAAGACAAGCGCAAAGGGAAAAAAAAAACCTGTGCGACAGTTGGACGGGTAGTAAGTGCAGTAACGGCTTGCTGACTGCGACAGTGCATGCAAGGTGTGGTTATGTTACTTCGAGGTTTCGTGCATCGTTACCTTTGTCGTTGCTGGATCTCGTTGCGGGGCTTGTTGCAGTTGCTGCGTCCCTGCAACAGTTCATGGTCGTTGTACATTAGTGAGCGATCGGTCATAGATCGGCTCACAGACAGTGTAGGGGGTGTGTGTGGTTGGTTTGCTTGTTGTATGCAGTACGGTTTCCTTAGGGGTTGCCTTTTTTTCGGCTGGTCGAGCATCTGGGGTTACCAGTAGTAGCTGTGTTGCAGGGGCTCGCCAGTACTGTCCTTTTAGCGTGCTATGGACCATAGATGTTTAGTTCCTAGTCAATAGTGTCTTTGGTCTGTTATGCTTCCATCTATGGTTGTGGTCGTACTTACCCAGAGAAAGGATAAACGAGTTGCGCGAGTGTCTCGTGTTATTGTACAGTCGCGTGGAGAGTTTTTGGAACACCTGCAAGATGGTACTAGCCGGTATTCCCGGTGAAGGTCCGCGATGCGTGTGTAGCGCGGAGCCATGCTTATGATTTTGAGTACTTTGTTCTGTATGAGCTGTAGACGGAGCACGCGAGTGGGCGCAGCGTATCCCCAGACAGGGGCTGCGTACGTCATCAGGGGTCGAATAAGTGTCATGTACATGGACATAGACACTCTCCTATTCAGTGTGCTACGCCTCTTAAGCATAGGGTAGAGTTGTTTGAGCCTCGTGTTTGCTTTGTTGGTCACGTGTTGAATGTGGTCCCCCCAGAGCAGTTTCCTGTCCAGCCAGACACCGCGGTATTTGACCTTCTCGCGGAAACGTATTGGGCGTGTGTGTAGTGTTATTGGGTTGCGGTGCTGATGTTTGCACAGTTGCTTCGGTCTTCTTGTGAACAGAACGGCTTCGCACTTGTCGACGTTTACTCTAACACGCCATTCCACCAGCCAAGGCTCCGCCGCTCTGAGTGCAGTCTGTAGTCGTGAGTTAATGTTAGACGGCTTCCAATCTTGCACAAGGATGGTGGTGTCATCCGCGTAGATTGCCACCGTCGTGTTGTGTGTAGCTGGGAGGTCGTTAATGAAGAAGTTAAACAGTAAGGGCCCCAGGATGCTTCCTTGGGGTACTCCTGCCTGGATACAATGTCGTGTCGATTGTTTGCCCTGCACGTCCGTGTTGAAACACCTGTCCGTGAGATATGAGTGTATAAGACGTACGAGTCCGTCGGGGAACCCTGCGTCAGTGAGTTTGCGTATTAGGCCGTTGTGCCATAAACGATCGAAAGCCTTTTCGATGTCCAAGAACACCGCCCCAGTTGCTTTGTTTGTGTTGTATCCGTTTGTTATGTATTTAACGACACGGAGGAGTTGTTGTGTTGTTGAGTGGTGATTCCTGAAACCGAATTGCTCCGGTCTCAGGGTGTCGTTTGTGATACAGTGCTCGTGCATCGTTTTAATATTATCTTCTCAACGATCTTGCTGAGCGCGCTCAGCAGACTGATGGGTCGGTAATTTTGTGGGAGGGAGTGGCCTTGCCCCGGCTTTCTGAACATTAGGACCTTGGCCGTCTTCCAAAAGGCGGGGAAGTGTTGGTGCTTCAGTATGGCATTCGTGATGTGTGTTAGGTAGTCTACAGCTTTGTCCGTGAACTCCTGGAGGACACGGTTTTGAATGCCATCGAGACCAGGGGCTTTCCTAGCCGTGGTATGCATGATGGCCCATTTGACTTCAGCTTTACTAGCTTGTCGGATGATGTTGCGCGCTGGTTGGGCCAGGATATGTGTGACCTCTTGGTCGGTAGCAAGTGTGAACGCTGGGTCTGAGGGATCCAGGTTCGGTGTGAATGACGATGGGAGTGTGAGGGCCATCAGTTCCGCTATTTCTTCCGCAGAATATGCTGGTCCGTCGGGCCCTTGTAGCGTGGGGGTGTACAGTTTCTCCCTGGTGAAGTTTTGGGCCAGCTGCCACACGCCAGGTCGCTAGGTGTCCAGCCCTTCGAGTTTCTGGTCCCACTGTTGTGTCTTAAATGTTTGTCTTTTGTCCCGGATTATACCCTGGAGCCTGTTCATGTGCTGTTTGAAGCTGGTAGAGCACTTGCCCGCGAAAGGCAAAGGTCCCGAGTTCGAGTCTCGGCCTGGCACACAGTTTCAATCTGCCACGTAGTTTCGAGTCAGAAGACTGATGACACACACACACACAAAAAGTGGTGAGTCAGTCCTTCCGACAATGATTTCTTTTTTGATTTATCCATACTTTTCACGCAGCCATTTGGCCTTACCTTCTCTGCTCTTCTTATTTTCTTATTTACTTAATTCCTTAGTGACTAGTATTTTTGTATTCTTGAATTCCCTGAATGTTTTTGTATTTCCTTCTTTCATCCATCAACTGAAACATTTCTTCTGCTACCTATGGTTTCTTCGCATTTACCTTCTTTGTGCTTGTGTTTTTCTCTCGAACAGCAGTGACTGCCCTTTTGAGAGATGTCAATTCCTGTTCAACTGAACTACTTACTGAGCTATTCCTTATGACAGTATCTATAGCCTCAGAGAAATTCCACGTGTATCTCCCCTAATTCCTTGGTATTTCCGCATCCCAATTCTTTGCGCACTGATTTTTCCTGATTAATCTCTCAAACTTCAGGTTACTCTTCATCACTACTAATTTGTGATATGAGTTTGTATCTGCTCCTGGGTACCCCTTACAGTTCATCATCTGATTTCGGAATCTCTGCCTAACAATGATATAATCTAAACGAAATCTTCCTGTTTCTCCCGGCCTTTTCAAAGTACTCGTCCTCTTGTGATTCTTTAATAGTGTATTCGCTAGGGATCATTAGCGCCTTATTAGTTTGGTCTGACAATGAATGTTGGGTTCTATGTTCTGGACTAGTTAACTGTCGTGACTTTATTATATGTCACCTGAGGATATGGCTTTCATTACCCCGAAAGCTGTTGAGATTTATTAACAAAATGATTAAACACAGATGAAGCGGCTTGTTAACACTTACGGTGCTAGTCTCATAGGTAGCTGTCATTACCTACGGACTAGCTGAAGTATGTCTTAAGATATAATTCGAGCCTACAACTATGTAGTTCGAATTTCAGAAATTTTATCTTTATTAGACTTTCTGATTTAAACACTCATATTTTAGTATCAGATCAAACTTCCAATGGTTCAAATGGCTTTAAGCACTATGGGACTTAACATCTGAGGTCATCAGTCCCCTAGACTTAGAACCACTTAAACCTAACTAACCTAAGGATATCACACACATCCAAGCCCGAGGCAGGATTCGAACCTGCAGCCGTAGCAGCAGCGCGGTTCCGGACTGAAGCGTCATGAAACACTCCGCCACAGCGGCCGGACGATCAAACTTCAACTTATAAATAATCATCACAGAAAAAAACTGAATAGGAATGTATCCGAATATGTAAATAAAAACTTTATCTTTGTGTTTATATTTCTTTTACAGCCAATTTACATCTAAAGAAACTCACAAAACACAAGCCAAAGTTTTGATTTATAGTGGAGAATATTGTGATGTAAATGGAAAAATGGATACACAGTCCCACATTTTATTCATTGACTCTTATGCTCACATTCATTTTCTGATGTACCTGAAACAGAATACTTCGTAACTGTGAAGCACCTCATCTTAAAAAAAGTATAGACTTACCACAATTTTCAGATGATATGTAATCTGATTCGTCATCAGATATTTCGTATTCATCAACTGTAGGATCAACAAGGGCTTTGGAAATCATTTTCTCCAAAAGTTTCTTTTCTTAACAGCACGTTTTGAACACAAAATGAATAGAAAAGAAAAGTCTAACATCGCCTAATGCCTACGAAATAAGAGTAAATAAAAGAAGTTTCAGACAGACAGAATTTTCCAGCTAATACTTACACTGTCGCCTATGAAGCCTGCAGATCTCACAGATATTACTGAAAGCTGTAGAAATACATTCGAAAACGTGGAAAATCATCGTAACAGGAGTGACATAATATTAAATATACCGCATATTATCACTTCCCGCAGACGCCGCAATTTTACTTCTGCCTCGCGCTGAGTGATAATCCCCAAGATCACAGTATGAGTCGCAAGGAAGGTAATAATATTAGTTAATACGCTCCCGGTAAGTACAGAACATTTTCTTCACACATTTTCTTTCTATTTCTAGACAAAAAGTTATTTGTTGTGTTCGAGATAAATGGGAACACCTGTTTATAAGCTTGTCTCTTCAACGAGAGCATTAGAATGGGGTTTCGGTATCTAAATTAGTATCAGGATAATAGAAACAAATAATGTAGCTTGGGAAGAACTACTTTGAGACCAAAAACAACGTAAAATTAATGATAAATATAAAACATAGGAATCAAAATAACTCCAAAAACATCTTCAGGTTAAGTGTTTCATTAAAAAAGACTTATCCTTCTACAGAGGATAGAAAGTAACATACACTATGTGATCAAAAGTAACCGGACATCCCCAAAAACACATGTTTTTCATATTACGTGCATTGTTCTGCCACCTACTGCTAGCTACTCCATATTAACAACCTCAGTAGTCATTAGACATTGTGAGAGACCAGAATTGGGTTCTCCGCAGAACTCACGGACTTCAAATGTGGTCAGGTGACTGGGTGTCACTTGTGTAGTACGTCTGTACGCAAAATTTACACACTCCTAAACATCCCTAGGTCCACTGCTTACGATGTGATAGTGAAGTGGAAACGTCCAGGGACATGTACAGCACAAAAGCCTACAGGCCGACGTCGTCTGTTGACTGACAGAGACCACCGACAGTTGAAGAGGGTTGTAATGTATAACAGGCAGACATCTATCCAGATCATCCTACGGGTATTCCAAACTGCAGCAGGAACGACTGCAAGTACTATATGAGGCGGGAGGTGAGAAGACTTGGATTTCATGGTCGAGTGGTTGCTCATAAGCCACACATCTCGCCCGTAAACGCCAAACCAGACTCGCTTGGTATCAGGACCGTAAACATTGGACGATTGAACAGTGGAAACACGATGTGTGAAGTGACGAATCACGGTACACAATGTGGTGATCCGATGGCAGGGTGTGGGTAAGGCGAATGTCCGGTGAAAGTCATCTGCTACCATGCATAGTGCCAACTGTAAACTCCTGAGGCGGTGGTCTTACGGTGTGGTCGTGTATTTCAGGGCATGGGCTTTGCACCCCTTGTTGTTTTGCGTGGCACTATCATGAAAGAAGGTTGTATACATGGAAGCATCCTGGAGATACTAAAAGGTATCAGATAGATTATATAATGGTAACACCGAGATTTAGGAACCAGGTTTTAAATTGTAAGACATTTCCAGGGGCAGATGTGGACTCTGACCACAATCCATTGGTTATAAACTGTAGATTAAAACTGAAGAAACTGCAAAAAGGTGGAAATTTAAGGAGATGGGACCTGGATAAACTGAAAGAACCAGAGGTTGTACAGAGTTTCAGGGAGAGCATAAGGGAGCAATTGACATGAATGGGGGAAAGAAATACAGTAGAGTAAGATTGGGTAGGTTTGAGGGATGAAATAGTGAAGGCAGCAGAGGGTCAAATAGGTAGAGGGCTAGTAGAAACCCTTGGGTAACAGAAGAAATATTGAATTTAATTGATGAAAGGAAAAAATATAAAAATGCAGTAAATGAAGCAGGTAGCAAGGAATACAAACGTCTCAAAAATGAGATCGACAGGAAGTGCAAAATGGCTAAGCAGGGATGGGTAGAGGACAAATGTAAGGATGTAGCGGCTTACCTCACTAGGGGTAAGATAGATACTGCCTACAGCAAAATTAAAGGACATTTGGAGAAAGGAGAACCACTTGCATGAATATCAAGAGCTTTGATGGAAACCCAGTTCTCAGCAAAGAGGGGAATGCAGAAAGGTGGAAGGAGTATATAGAGGGTCTATACAAGGGCGATGTATTGAGGTCAATATTATGGAAATGGAAGAGGATGTAGATGACGATGAAATGGGAGATACGATACTGCGTGAAGAGTTTGACAGAGCACTGAAGGACCTGAGACGAAACAAGGCCCCCGGAGTAGACAACATGCCATTAGAACTACTGACAGCCTTGGCAGAGCCAGTCCTGACAAAACTCTACCATCTGGTGAGCAAGATGTATGAGACAGGCGAAATACCCACAGACTTCAAGAAGAATATAATAATTCCAATCCCAAAGAAAGCAGGTGTTGACAGATGTGAAAATTACCGAACTATCAGTTTAATAAGTCACAGATGCAAAATACTAACGCGAATTCTTTACAGACGAATGGAAAAACTGATAGAAGCCGGCCTCAGGGAATATCAGTTTGGATTCCGTAGAAATGTTGGAACACATGAGGCAATACTGACCCTACGACTTTTCTTAGAAGAAAGATTAAGGAAGGGCAAACCTACGTTTCTAGTATTTGTAGACATAGAGAAAGCTTTTGACAATGTTGATTGGAATACTCTCTTTCAAATTATGAAGGTGGCAGGGGTAATATACAGGGAGCGAAAGGCTATTTACAATTTGTTCAGAAAGCAGATGGCAGTTATAAGAGTCGAGGGGAATGAAAGGGAAGTAGTGGTTGGGTAGGGAGTGAGACAAGGTTGTAGCCTATCCCCGATGTTATTCGATCTGTATATTGAGCAAGCAATAAAGGAAACAAAAGAAAAGTTCGGAGTAGGTATTAAAATCCATGGAGAAGAAATAAAAACTTTAAGGTTCACCGATGACATTGTAATTCTGTCAGAGACAGCAAAGGACTAGGAAGAGCAGTTGAACGGAGGTTATAAGATGAACATCAACAAAAGCAAAACGAGGATAATGGAATGTAGTCGAATTAAGTCGGGTGATGCTGAGGGAATTAAGATTACGAAATGAGACACTTAAAGTAGTAAAGGAGTTTTGCTATTTGGGGAGCAAAATAACTGACGATGGTCGAAGTAGAGAGGATGTAAAATTTAGACTGGCTATGGCAAGGAAAGCGTTTCTGAAGATGAAATATTTGTTAACGTCGAGTATAGATTTAAATGTCAGGAAGTCGTTTCTGAAAGAATTTGTATGGAGTGTAGCCATGTATGGAAGTGAAACGTGGACTATAAATAGTTTAGACAAGAAGAGAATAGAAGCTTTCGAAATGTGGTGCTACAGAAGAATGCTGAAGATTAGATGGGTAGATCACATAACTAATGAGGAGGTGTTGCAGAGGATTGGGGAGAAGAGAAGTTTGTGGCACAACTTGACTAGAAGAAGGGATCGGTTGGTAGGACATGTTCTGAGACTTCGAGGGATCACCAATTTAGTATTGGAGGGCAGCGTGGAAGGTATAAATCGTAGAGGGAGACCAAGAGATGAATACACTAAGCAGATTGAGAAGGATGTAGGCTGCACTAGGTACTGGGAGATGAAGAAGCTTGCACAGGATAGAGTAGCATGGAGAACTGCACCAAACCAGGCTCGGGACTGAAGACCACAACAACAACAACATCACATCACACGCCAACACTGATGTTTTAAGCACCGTCTTGCTTCCCACTATTGAAGAGCTATTCGGGGATAGCGACTACATCTTGCAACATGATCGAGCACCGGTTCAGAATGCACGGCCTGTGGCGGAGTGGTTACACGACAATAATATTCCTGTAATGGACTGGCCTGCACAGAGTCCTGATCTCAGTCCTACAGAAACCTTTTGGACGATTTGGAACGCCGACTTCGTGGCAGGCCTCAGCGACCGACACCGATACCTCTCCTCAGTGGATCACTCCGTGAAGAACGGGCTGCCATTCCCCAAGAAACCCCTCGGCACCTGACTGAACGTATGCCTGCCAGAGTGGAAGCTGTCGTCAAGGGTAAGGTTGTGCAACACCATATTGAAATCCAGCATTACCGATGGAGGGCGCACAAACTTGTAAGTCATTTTCAGCCAGGCGCCTTTACACTTTTGATCACATAGTGTAAATCTGCATTGTAATGAGATTAAAGGATTATGAATTTATGGGATGATGACGGTGTTCGCTGTACAGGAACATTTTTAGTAATACACAGAATGGTGATGTTCTCTCTACGGAACTATTTTTGGTAATACACAGAAGGGGAGACACAGCAGTCGTTGCTGTACATACGAATTTAATCGACATACGGCGAGAATAACTGTAGTTGGTACCTTGCACAAGCAAACCAGACTGCTTTGCCCCTGCATCCTTCATTATAGTGGCTTTACTAACTACATTGACGCACAAGGGTTCGGTTATCTCCTTGCATGAGCACTTAACACAAAAAGTCACCTTTCTAAGGAAAACGAGGGAGTTTTTGGCAGTGAGAGCGCGAAGGACGTGAGATTACTGGAACCGTATACTTCAAATTAGTGATAGCACATAGCTGTAGAAATTGGTGCTTTAAAGTTAATTCGAACAGAACGAGTAACGATCATACATACAGACGCACGTACACACACACACACACACACACACACACACACACACACACACACACATTTTAAGGAATATACTGAAGGAAACGCTGCTTTTCAACAGATAGTCCTTAAAGTAGCATTGCAAGTGTTTTACAGAAGTTTTGAGAATTGAGTATACCCCTAACGTGGAACAGAATCACGAGATGGGCTCACCTTACGTGCCCTAATGTTGGCGCAGGTTTCTACGACATTGCGGAGCCAAAGACCATGACGACTCAGCGAAAGAGCAACTGCCTTTCCGATAGCGGGGTTATGGGGGCTTCATTGTTTCGACAGTCAAATTTCCGCGTAGTGCATTTTTCCTACAACCTGTCCGTGGCTAACTATTCAAGCGCGGCTTCTCGTGAAATAGCTACACCTGGCTTTTGCCTTATACAGGCATACGGTAAGCACTTCCCACCTTTGGTAAAGAGAGTTCCTATCGTGCAAAAAGTAGCAGAGATGCTCTGTGTATCACGAAAACGTGGCTGGGGTGTGGACCACTGGGATCCTTGCGACTGAGGTGGTTGGGCTGAAACGTTTATTAATTTTTAGGTGCTTTTTTACATTTTTTCCCATGTCGACCGAAACGTCATAAACAGACCTTGCTCAGACCTGCCTCAGCCGTCGACATAGTTCTGAGCCAGGAATCTTGTGAGGAGACCTGCCCATCTCGACAAGAAAACGGGCGCCCTCCACGTGCTGAGAGATCCCGACCAACTTAAGGGGACGCTCTCGAGCAGACATCTGTATGATTAAAATGGTCTCACACCAACTAACACTACTAGCTGAGCGCATTCAGGAAGGTCATCTAATAAAAACATCCCTTCGAACAATATACAACTTGAACGAATACGCTGCAAAATCATTTAAACAAGACTTGAAAATCTCAGGCCTCATGAAATACAAAATGGGAAAATCACTAAGACAGTGGTTAAACTGTTTTGCTCAAAAGGCAGTTCTGACTTTGAGGGGCAGCACCTCGGGCCACATGCGTATCGACCTTACTACTGATTGGCAACCTGCATAATTTAATTGCGTAGGCTTCCGCGGCCAGAGTCAGTCGACATAAAAGTTTTCTGCGTATGGTACCGCGTCATAATGTAGAAAACTACTGCTGCTGGAGAAAAACTAACGTTTCTGCCACTGTTGCAGCGGCCTTCTTCTAGTTTTATACATTATGACGCTGTATCATACCCAGAAAACTTTTATGTCGACTACATAATTTAGTATGCACCATCCGTCTGACTCGGTCCACCACAAATTTCTCTACTTTGACACACTTTTCATCTAGGAGTAGCACTTGCAACTACGTCAGTTATTTGTTGGATTTATTTTAATCTCTCTCTTCCTCTACCGTTTTTATCCTTTCAGATGCCGTATCAACTTGTACCTTCTTATTCTTCTCACTGTTATACATACATTCCTTTCTTTGCCGATTCTGCTGAGAACCTCCTCATTTGTTACCTTATCATCCCACCTAATTTCCGACGCACCACATCTCAAATGCTTCAATTCTCTTTTGTTCCGGTTTCCCCACAGTTCACGTCTCATTACCGTACAACTCTGTGATCCAAACGTAGATTCTCAAAAATTTCTTCCTCAAGTTAAGTCGTCCATCAGTCATGGGTTATTTTTCTGCCTAGGTAGTAGTATGTTATGGGCCTCCAAAAGGCTACTACAGTAAGGGTACTGTAAGTTGGTCGCTGGCCCCAAAGTACTGATTGTTGGAAGTCAGCAACAGTCGAACACTTCGTGTAGACTCCTCTCGGTTTCAGATTACCTCCACCTTCAGCGACACAGAGCTGTGACGCTGTGTCTGACCAAGTGTTGCTTTGTTGTCTGAATGGGTGATGATTAATTGATTAATAACAGTAACTACACTTTTATTCAAATGCATTATTGAATATGAGGCGCAAGTATCAATGTTTGCTAAATGCTTGGTATGTCATTTCGCTTTTACTTATGGGTTTTTATTAAGCTACGCATAATTTAATTTCATATTCCATATACACGACCGTCTCTACGATGCGTGTTCACGAACCCACGTTACAACCATGTCAATATTTATCCCACAACAGGTGATCGGTAGGAGTTGCACATGTCGGTGAGTTGTCAGTAGTTTAATACAAAAGATTCTCCCTTCTCATATGCTAAACCAGCAGTGGCCAAGTTACTTACCCCAATGCCCAAAAGTAAGCGGCCGACTTTACTTAGCTCGCTACCAAGGTCATCGATTAAAATTAAGCACATCTTAATATAATATTCTCTGTATTTTTGTTTGTTACCGCCTGAGTTAGATAATCACACCCTTCAGACGCTATTAACGTTAGGTGACATTTTTAAGTTAGGCTATTAGTTGTTAGATGTATATCGTTATAAATTGAAGAGCCAAAGAATGATATATAATAATTACAAAATTTTGTTAAAGAGCATAATCACTCATAAAATCACATGCTAGCATAAACGAATGTTTTCTCTAGTGCAATGTGCATGTCACCCATAAACATCAACAGTTAAAATGCATAATTAAAGGTAATTGCCAAATACTGTAGGGCATTGCGTGAAGCTTCAAAACGTAACAACACGTCACATCGGCTCCAGAAGATATTCAATAATGGCACGTAGAAGGCTAGTGGCATCATCCGACTGACTAGCAAGGAGTCCCTTGAGCGCGAAGTCGCAAAATTCCAGTGATGTTAATGGCATTCGACACCTCACGTATTGTCTGCCATGCAACCACAATATTTGCCATTAATGGTGACCACATTATGAAGCCACGGAGCATCGTCGACGAGTACCTCGCAACAGTGGTATAGTGCTGGTGGTGTTGATAGAAATCAGATCAACGTTAATGGTAAACAAAGTAAACATTGCGTTATTTTCACAACAACGGTTCTCGAAGTTACCATTTATTCTGACAAGAACCCAAGAAATTCTGCAGAGTGAGAAAAAAGTGGCAGATGGAATATTAGAGTTTGTAAGAGATTTGTCAGTGGAATGTGTGGTGTCATATATGCTCGACTTTGCGGGAATATACATGGGGAGTACAATGATGCTGATACGTGCTTCACAAGTGACAATAATGTTGAGCCAGGTGTCGAGCCAAGCAGTCCATCATCCATAGGCCGGTCGTTGTGGCCGAGTGGTTCTAGGCGCTTCAACCCGGAACCGCGCTGCTGCTGCGGTCGCAGGTTCGAATCCTGCCTCGGGTATGGATGTGTGTGATGTCCTTAGGTTTGTTAGATTTGGGTAGTTCTAAGTATAGGGGAATGATGACCTATGATGTTACGTCCCATAGTTCTTAGAGCCATTTAAACCATTTTGAACCATCATCCTTGTCGGACAGCCACAAATTCCGTCTCCAGTGAAACGTATTAAAGGATAATAGTAGTCCAAGGTGTGGATAGTAAACACAATTAGTTACATGGAAGATCATCTGCAGCGTAATATACAAAAAAATATGAATAAATTTCTAATAAGTCCGCTGCAATATGACCAAGTAGCGCATAAGAAAAACTGCAATTATTGAAGGGCGGACAACGCACACTTGTTACAAAAACTGTCGTTTGCGTGTTTCAAGGAAACTCAATACATTTCACACGAAAGTAGTGACCTGCTACGTTATGCATATCAAATTGCCCGCGGCATAGATTACAGTAATTTCACCGGAAGCAGTGGATGGTTACAAAACTTCAAACAGCGGTATAGAATTGTACGAAGTAAGATAATGAGATTTCAAAAAATGTGCCAACTTGATGATGCACAGCAAATTGTGAAATCGGCCAGAAAATTTACAGACGAGATAAACTTATCCCACCGTTCAGTAACGAATTTATTTTCAGCTCCGAAAAATCGGGATTTGAAGTCGAAATGTACATGAAAGAAACCCTAGCAATTACAGGTACCAAGAGAGATGTGTCAATATCGACTAACTACGATGTGCTCTGGCCCCTACGGTTCTTTCTCGTTTGCGCGATCTTGCAAGGACAGTAGGGAATGTTTACGTCACAGCAAGCAATAGTGGGATAATGGTCATAAAAGAATAAGCTATGGCACGAACACTGCTTTGGCTAACTTGCATTTACTCAATTCCTGGTCTGCGTATAAAAATCATCTCGTCATCTTCTTTAGAGCACACTGTCCCACCCCCTCCCCCACCCGAAAAGTGTGTAACATTGCAATCCATAACACCTCGAACCACTGGACAAATTCAGCCTCTGTTTTTCCGTGTCTATAAAACATATTATCCCACTACATCTACCCACGCCTTAAAGGATAGCCGGTTTCACGACAAGCTGCACAGCAGACTGGTTCTCACTCGGTAGCACGCCATCACATTCTATCCCTCCTTATCGCCCCGTTACGCCAATATGATTTTGTATGCATTGTTTAACACTGGATACCTAGCTGAAGGCCGTTCACTGTTTGTAACTCCTGGGGATTTCGCCTTAGATCTTGATGGTGCCAACCTTTGCTATCACCGTGGCGCGCCATTTTTGATTCGGTGTTAATGATGCAAGTTAACTGATTGTTTCGAATATTTCTTGAATGTCGACTATGTCCAGTTTGTGACGTATAATACATGCATTGCATAGATGGTTGAGCTCTGGAACTTCCAGACACTTTCTGTCGCGCTCCTAATGCGCATGATGAGTCATTACCACCTAATGTTTTTCCTATCATAATTGTGAACACTTTCAAACGAGTCTCAGTAAACGTTGAACTTGCGACCTCGCACTCAAGAGAATCCTCCTAAGATGCGCAGGCACTGACGATAAGTAAACTTTGGTAGGCGGCACTTACTGTACGAAGGAGTACATGCATAGCTGTGATGAGCAGCCAATGCCTCATTCAATAAATGAAATCGTTAATAGCTGAAACTGCATAAAACTAATGAAAATAGGAAAAGGGTGTGGGAAGAAAGGAAGTGACAGGGGGGACGGGGGCGTCCAAGTCATAAAGCTTGTAAAGAGCAAGCATCCTCAGATAAATCTTGCCAATTATTTGCACATGCGTACGTAAAGCAGCACGAGAAAAGTTCATAAATAAATATTGGAACGTGCTTATTGACAGTATATGAAGCCTATACTCTTCATAAAAGGTGTTAACATAATGCAAAAAAAGCAAAAATACGTAAATCCATATTAATCAGCACGTAACTAACTTGAGATATAAAAATGGATGTAACAACTTAAAATACAAGCACAAAGCTCGGGAGACGGGTGGGAAGGGAAGCGGAGGAAGTAGTGGGATTCACTTACGAATTTTAACTGTTGATGTCTGTGGGTCACATGCAGATTGTATCAGACAAGACTTACGTCTTCAGCATTATGTTTTTGATAATATATGATTTTACGAATGAGTATGCTCTTTAAAAAAATTGTAATTATTGTTCACCGTATCTGGTTCCTTCTCTCGTTGATATTTGTGACTATTTTGTAATAATTTGTTCAATAGGTCCATTTTCGTTCTGATGAAGACAAATTGATATTCACCGAAACCATGGTAAACGGTTAATGACGACCATGGTGAACGGTTAATGAAGCTTTAATTTTGCCACTGGTTGGTTGTTATTCTTCAGTTATATCAAGTGTCTGCGTGCATTCTTGCTGAAGCATGGTGTTGTTTAAAACGAAGTAAGAAAAAATTGAGCAGCCTTAAGATGAGTTAGAAAGTCGACTTCGCTTCTGATCCCAGGGTAAAAAACATTTACCTTTTCTGGTTTCTGTTCTGGGTGAAGAATGGGCTGCCACTCTTCCACAGACGATCGGACACCTCATTGAATATCCAGTAGAGTTCAAACCATCATAAATGCGGAGAGTGGTCAGGGTCCTATTATTGTAGAGCAATAATCACTGTGTTAGAGCTGCAGTGGCAAGTAACAATGGGAACACTTTGGTATGAACGAGTCTGGACGGATATGGTTTGTGAATTCGTGAATGCGAATTGAGACTTTTATAAATTACAAATAGCAGTTACCTAAATCGATTGTGAGTCGTGATAACTGTCATCTGAAAGTAACAGTGTGTAAGGATTTTCACACACACACACACGTCAACGAAACTCACACACACACGACCGCAGTCTGTGGCAGCTGAAGCCAGACAATCTGGCTATTTCACCTTCACTGTACTGCGGCAAAGATACATTAGTTCACTGCAAGAACAATGGAAAATATCCTTGACTCTCTGTTTAATGTAATGTGCAGTAGCCTTGGTCGTTAGTCAGTTGTGCAGCCTTAGGGCATTCTTACTACAGGCATAGCAGCGAGCAGTTGAATTTTAGAGAAGGAGATCTGATACCTGTGAATGTGAGAGAAGTTATCAGGAATCCCTTATTACGGAGATGAAAATTTCTATGTGAAGATATTTTCTTGATTGTACAGATGGATAAGAATTTCGGAGGAATATTTCACGCTAATAAATGCACGAGCAAGAATGAAATGTTTGTGTTGTGTCGGCTACTGTGGGAGGCGACATTGACACCAAACAAGGAAGGAGAGAATTTTCGATGGTCCGTGGCAGGATTCGTAAATCGAAAATAGAAAACAGGCAGACACACACACACACACACACACACACACACACACACAGCTGAACCTTGACAGTCTGGCTTCAGCTGCCAGAGACTGCGATCATGTGTGTGTGACATGCGTTTGCACGCTCGTGTGTGTGTGTGTGTGTGTGTGTGTGTGTGTGTGTGTGTATGTATGCCTATCTTTTGTTTTCGACAAACGCCTTGTTGGCCGACAGCTCGTTTTATGACAATCTTCTTGTTGCGCCTATCTCCGATTCAGCATCTCCTCTATATTGTAAATAGCAACTATCCTTTTTATAATATTGTTACATTCCATCTTGAATTTTCCATTCTTTGATATTCAGTATCTGATGTATAGGCAAATTACACAGAAAGCTTACGAGTGCAACCGATGTTTACGGGCTGCTGGCACAGACTACGGCTGACGGTTACTGGCGCAGGCGGCGTCACGTGCTGTGTCGGTCCGGAGTGGCGCCAAGTTTCTGCTCAGTGCGAGGGACGCGGGCCGGCGTATGCAAACAGGGGAATGGAGCAGAGCAGGGCCGTCGCGGCGGCCGCGGCGCTAAGCGGCGGCGATATGGGCCTCCCGGGATCCGGGCTGCGCTGGGCTGGAGTTTGTACTCCAGACACATCCACCCCCACCCTCCCGTACCACTACCGCCCACTCTGCTGCTGCGGCGGGGACAGTGTCGGCTGGTTCACTGGCCTCGCCCCCAGGGAGCTCAGCTGAGCCCAGCTCACGGCTCGGCACGTTCTGCTGCCTGGCGAGAGACAGCTGCCACAGCGCGCGCTTTCAGCGGTACCTTTCTTTTACAGTGCCGGTGTCTGCACGGCTGCTGTGTCTCTACTGTCTGGCCAAACAACCACACCGCTCCAGAGGTTGAAGGTCAGTAAAGCGTGGGCGAGTAGCGTCAGTCACACTGTGAGTTAACCTTTCTGTCCAACCTCGTATTCTTTTTTCTAATATCACTATTTCAAGGGGCAAGTGCAACAGTCCACTCCTCGTGTTTGCAAGCGTACCGCTCACCTCACATAGAGGTGTTGTACACCTTTCTCCAGCAGTTGTTTCCCTGCTTGACTGAGAAAGCTATTTATTCATCAAACAGACAGACTTGAGTAATAATATTTCTCCAGTCGGCATTTTTGTGGGCTTTCCCTGGCATTCGATAGTGTACATCATGATAATCTCTTATGGAATGGTGGCTTTATCTACGGCTGGTCTGACTCATGCTTACGAAACGAAACCACAAAAGGATCCCCACAGGGCTCCATTTTAGGTCCACTTCCATTCCATATACTGTTTGTGTGAATAACCTACTTAATATTTAACAAGCAAAACTCGTTCTTTGTTGCTGACGTTGCTGTTGTTATAACAGATGCCGTTAGAGTGAAAGCAACAGAAGAGTTCGTAAATGCTTATTAAGTGGTCCATGAAAACGGACTTTTCCTAAATTCTGAGGAAAACACCAGTTCTAGACAACAAACGGATTCATACCAACAATTGATATAGCACCTGAGCAGGAGTCAGTAACTAGAGGAGAATGCTCTAAAGTTGTGGGTGTACGTATTGATGAAAACTTGAACTGAATGAAGCGGAGTGTGCGCTGATAAACTTCCTGGCAGATTAAAAGTGTGTGCCGGACCGAGACTCGAACTTGGGAACTTTACCTTTCGCGGGCAAGTGCTCTACCATCTGAGCTGCCCAAGCACGACTCACAACCCGTCCTCACAGCTTTAATTCTTCCAGTACCTCGACCAGAAGCTCTCCTGCGAACCTTGCAGAACTATCACTCCTAGAAAAAAGGATATTGTGGAGACATGGCTTTGCCACAGCCTGTGGGATGTTTCCAGAATGTGAGGACGGGTCTTGAGTCGTGCTTGGGTAGCTCAGGTGGTAGAGCAATTGCCTGCGAAAGGAAAAGGTCCCGAGCTCGAATCTCGGTCCGGCACACATTTTTAATCTGCCAGGAAGTTTCACATCAGCGCACAGTCAGATGCAGAGTGAAAGTTTCATTCTGAAAACATCCCTCAGGCATAGCCATGTCTCTGCAATATCCTTTCTTCCATGAGTGCTAGTTCTGCATGGTTCGCAAGACAGCTTGTGTGAAGTTTGGATGGTTGGAGACGACGTACTAGCGGAATTAAAGCTATGAGGACGGGTCGTGAGTCGTGCTTGGGCAGCTCCGATGCTAAAGCACTTTACCACGAAAAGCAAAAGTCCCGAGTTCGAGTCTCGGTCCAGCACACAGTTTCAATCTGCCACGAAGTTTCTGAATGAAACATTTTGTTTACCTTCTTAAATAATTAAGTTCAGTTAATGCTCTTTGTATAATTATTTATCTTAGTAACAATGAATTAACCATTTGCGATATTCTGCATATTCTTGCTTCAGTCTTGTAGTACGGAATAATTTCTTCGGGTATTTCATCACTTATAAAGAAAATATTATTTACGCGCAAAAGTGAACAGTGAGACTGATACGTGGTGTTCACTGATGGACGTCTTGTAGGTACCTCTTCAAGTAGCTAGGCATTTTAACTCCTCCACCACAATACATATATTCGGTAGTGACATTCATGATAAATAATCAATCACAATTTCAAAAGAACAGTTATGTACTTGTATGCAACACTATAGGGAAAGCTATCTTTATTACTCATTGTTAAAGACGTCTGGCTCAGAGAGAAGTTCAATATGGAGCAACAAAAACTTTTGAACATTTCTCCAACAACATAACATGTCTGACAGATAGGAAAGCTTCAAATCTAATTGAAAACCTCCTTCTACTCCGATGACGAACTTCTACTTAAAACGGTGAGATAAGAAAAGCAGTAAGTGTAGTTGCATCAGTAGGAGCAAAAATAATAATTTCTTCATTAACGTTGAACCAGTTACGTATATATATTTTGTAAACTGGTTAGTTCCACATCATTTCGGTAAAAGAACCGTTCAAATTATCTACGGATTATATAATCAGCTAGCCCTTGAACTGCAGCATGACTGGTGCAGCCCATTAAAACGCTCTGGAGCCTAGTATGCTGGGGCTGCAGGACAGACGCCAGGCGATGCGTGGTGTTACAGATAAACTCACCGGACAAAAACTTAGTCACCCCTAGATAACTCACTACCAGCATCAGTTAACATCGTGTAATTCCGTCCCTGGACTTGACAATTGCCTGTATTCCGTTAGGGAGTGAGGTACGTCGCAGACAGGTTGAGCTTAAGGATTTTATCACTCAATTCCACAAAATTGAGGGGATGCTGATGTGGGGGTTCCACCTGTTTTTCCAACACATCCCACAGATTTTCCAGGCGTTCAAGTTATTGTGTCTAACTGTTTAGAGGCACAAAACGGGTGCGTGTTTTTACCTCGTTACTAAATGCAAATAAGTAGGAGGCCGAGTTGATAGGAGCTGAAGGAGTCTGGGTTGCAATAATATGCGGTACGGCACACTGTTAGAGAGAAGGATTATTATTCAAGAAACACATAGTACAATGAAATTACTTATCAACAGTAGATTGCAGGACTGCAGCTGCGGCTATGAACTGACAATCTCGTAACATGGAATGCCATGAACTAATACAACATATTATCAGGGACTAAGCCTGGCCGGCCGAAGTGGCCGTGCGGTTAAAGGCGCTGCCGTCTGGAACCGCAAGACCGCTACGGTCGCAGATTCGAATCCTGCCTCGGGCATGGATGTTTGTGATGTCCTTAGGTTAGTTAGGTTTAACTAGTTCTAAGTTCTAGGGGACTTATGACCTCAGCAGTTGAGTCCCATAGTGCTCAGAGCCATTTGAACCATTTGACTAAGCCTGATGGGCCCTCCTCAGAGAATCAGTGCAAACAGAACTGGCTGAGGGCCGATTATGAAAGTGCGTCTGCCTAGGTTGAAATCTATCTAAGAAGTGAACGAGGCACACTCCAGTTCCGTCGAGCTGCACAGCCCGCTAGAGTGCGCTGTGCTCGACAGACGACGGGCTGTCAACCTTGTGTTGGTGCGGCGTTGTAGTAGTATCTGTGGCAATGATACTACACAAGTCAGGTGATTTTGTAGACCTGCCAAACTACAGACTGTTAACGAAGGCACGAGCATATGGAACAAGTTCACAGATATGTAAATGGCTCCGAGACTTCTTAAATAATAGAAACCAATAAGCTATCATCGAGGACGATTGTTCATGAGAGTGCCCCAGGGAAGTGTGATAGGACAACTGTTGTTCTCTATAACATAAATTACTTGGCGCACAGGGTGTGCAGCAGTCTACTGTTGCTTGCTGATGAGGATGTGGTGTACGATAAGGCGTCGAAGCTGAGAGCCTGTAGAAAGATACGACTTAGTCAAAATTCTCATTGGTTTTGTGAATGGCGGCTAGCTCTAAATGTGGAAAAATGTAAGTTAATGCGGATGAGTAGGAAAAACTAACCGGCAGTGTTCGGATACAGTATCACTAGTGTCCTGCTTAACGCAGTCAAGTCATTTAAATATTTTGGCGTAACATTGCAAAGCGATGTGAGGTGGAACGAACATGTGATAAATGTGGTAGGAAAGGCAAATGGTCGACTTCGGTTTCTCGGGAGAATTTTCGGAAAGAGTGGTTCACTTTAAAGGAAACCGCTTGTGGAACGCTGGTGCGAACTATTCTTGAATACAGCTCAAGTGTTTTGGTTCCGTATCAGGTCGGACTGAAGCAACTCCTCGAAGTAATTTTGAGGCGGGCTGCTAGATTTGTTACCGGTACGGTCAAACAACACATATGTGTTTCGAAGATGCTTCGGGAACTCAAATGGGAATCCGTGGAGGGAAGGCGACGTTCTTTCCAAGAAACATTACCGAGAAAATTTACAGAACCAGCATCTGAAACTGACTGCCGAACGATTCTACTGCCACCAACATACATCACACGTAGGGACCACTAATATAAGATACACGGAATTAGGATTCATACGGTGGCGTACAGACAGTCGTTTTCCCTCCCTCCATTTTCGAGTGGAACAAGAGGGGAAATGTCAGGTAGTGGTAGAGGATACCTTCCGCCCTGCTCCGTCGGTAGCTTGCAAAGTAGATGTAGACAGTAGGGTGGGGAAGTGTTCAAAAATGAGTCACATATTTACCCACTTCGAATAACGTTACTGTTGTCGTCATTATGTGCTTGTGTGAGACTCGAAATGTCCATTACAGCATGCAGCTCCCGTCGCAATATTCTCTCGCTAACAGGTTGGGATGAATGGACCTTAAGTCACTACCTGAACCAATTCCTGTCGGGTATGGAAGCAATTCTAATTGATAAGTGGATAAGCAGTGAAACAAAGTGACTTTCCTCAACCTAACATAAGTTGTCTACTTTGATAGATACTGCAGCTCAGTACAGACGAAGTATGAAATTGTCAGTAATATGGAAATGATTGTGAGAGTAAACGGAAAGTTCAATGAAATCTTGATAACACGATCTTTTTATTTCTGCAACATCCAAAACTATTCTTCATGTATCATACAGTCCTGTCACTAGAATGAACACCAAGAAATCCTAAAGTCCACGCTCCCACTGGGTAGTTTATAACCGAACAGAAGAAGACTTAAGGTTCCGACAATAACGGAATAAATTCAAAATCCTTTCAACAGTCATGAATGATACATAATCGACGGATGTAAGGTAATATCCGGAGTACCACAGGGAAGTGTGATTGGGCCGTTACTGTTTTCAATATACATAAATGATCTAGTAGAAAGCGTCGGATGCTCTTTACGCCTATTCGCATATGATGCATTTGTCTGCACCAACTAGCAACAACAGAAGATAGTAAGATTTTGCAGAATGACCTGCAGAATTAATGAGTATTGCAAGCTCTGGCAGTTGACCCTGAAAGTAAATAAATGTAACATATTGCTCACACATAGGAAAAGAAATTCTCTACTGTTCACCTATACTACTGATGACAAACAACTGGAGACAGCAGTAGTAGGGCAACCTTCGTGCCAGGCCACGCTGCGTTGATGCCAAATTTATTCAAGTTGGCGGCGATGAAGTCATCCAAGATGGCGGCTTTTGGCAGCAAATTGTGCTACATCCACTAGCCTAACGTCAAGAAAAAATGACGGGAGTTTTGAATTTTGGCGGGAAAGTAGTCCAATTGTGCTACGTCCAGTAACCTAAGCCTCCAGAAGAAAAAAAAATGGCGGGAAGTTTGAATTTCAACAGGATAATGCATGCAAAGACCATACTTGTCTTTATCATTATTATTGATTATCATTCATTGACATTCTTTATCATTCATTATCATTTATTATTATTAATTATCATTTTTTATTATTTATTATTATTGACCTGCCTCCTCTAGGAATTCCCTCCAAATTCAAATTCAAACATGATCATGGGTGCAAAACATTACTTTTGTTTATTATTCATTATCATTCATTATCATTCATTGTCATTTATTATCATTCATTATCATTTATTATTATTTATTATTATTGTCCTGCCTCCACTAGAAAATTCCCTTCAAATTCAAATTCCATAATCATAATGGCTGCAAAACCTTACTTGTGGTTATTATCATTCATTATAAATTATTAACATTCATTATCATTCATTGTCATTTATTATCAGTTATTATCATACATTATCATTAATTATTATAGGCCTACCTCCACTAGAAAATTGCACCAAATTGAAATTCCAACACGATATTCTCTCGAAAACTGTACTTCTATGTATTATTATCATTTATTATTTATTCAAGATGTCCGATTTTCTTGGTGAGAAAGCCATTCTCCTTACATCCATAACAAAAATCTATCACAAGTTCAAATCCCCAACCAAATAATTGATCACATGTACGAGCTTTTTCTGTCACTTATCTTTTTTTTTCACTGGTAGCCTGTCATAATCGCGTCAAATAATAAACTGCACTTATAGTAACGTAATTCATGTCCTTTGATTTTCCAGGGGGGAAGGGACTGAAGACTTTATTTCAAGCAGTACGGTCATCACTTGTTCTCCATCACAGTCAGCTCACACATCTTTGATATCGCAGTGCAGTCACCACGACGTCCGCGCTCAAACCGAATTAGTTCAAATCCTCGCCACCCTCTGGCCAGCGCGCGGATACACTGCCTATGCCTGTCACCTGAGGCGGCCGGCTACTAGCGCTGGGGGCAAGCCCAGCGATCGCTCCCACGCTGTAAACTTGTTTTCGCTGGACACGCTGCAACTTGTCGGGTCTGACGTCACAGGGACCCCTTATCTGCT
This sequence comes from Schistocerca piceifrons, assembly GCF_021461385.2. Lineage (NCBI taxonomy): Eukaryota > Metazoa > Arthropoda > Insecta > Orthoptera > Acrididae > Schistocerca > Schistocerca piceifrons. The sequence goes on along the minus strand of NC_060144.1, from coordinate 358,982,565 downwards.
CACCACGTGCATTCGTCGCCTCCACACGTTTCCCGCCAAATTTGTCTCCCATGGAGCTGAATCACACAACAGTCAGCCGTTTCCCTGCAACACTTTTGACACCATGTTCAAACCTGTCGATGCCGACCGCTCACCGTTCACCACTTGTCCCTGTGCGAGCGACAACGCAGTGCTACACTTTAGGCGGCGAAGTTTGCTCGACAGTGGAATCCGCCATGCCAATATAACAGCATCTTTGGACCGCACTAGAACGCCCACAAATTGACTCACACTTGCACGCGTGTAATAACTGTAGAATTGCTGCGCCGCCACTCCGCTTACATCACACACCCTCAATACACGCGCCGGACATAGCCTTCTGTAAATACCTGGAAAAATGACTCTTTATTTCACACATTATGGTCATGCAGGGGTGTCACAACTGACTTCTCCATGCTCACACAGCGAAACTCCAGAGCGCAGCTGATGTACACGTGGCTGGCTGAGCCTCCTTTCTGGCCCACTGATGTCAAGCACACCCTCACAGCCAGCACGCCAGGTAGGCGGCGGCGAGCGGCGCCTGAGGGTCCCGCCACAAATGGTCGGCCGCGCCAGCGAGCACTTAACGCCGGAGACGATGGGACCTGTCGACCGCGTGATGTACAAAAGATACGTTTGGCGCCAGAGTTTCACCAACAGTGGAATCCACCATGAACGTATAACAGCGCGTTTGCTGGTCGTGAGAACGCTCGCTAATTCACTCTCACCACCCTCCTATATTAAATAATTCCATTTACAATTTCATATACATATTCAAACGTTTTCAGCTCCCTAATTTCAACTCCCTTTCGAGGACCAGACCGTCACCTCCTCCTCCTCCTGAGAACCAGCGCCAAGTCTGAAATCTGCCAGTAAAGAAAGATCACTAGCTCTTCCGCCACCAAGCTAATAAAATTGTTTCAAACTAAACCACCAGCACTCAGCCTCTTCTTTCACGTTTCTGGTAAACGGACTCACCCTGCGTTAATCGAGTGTGTCAACGAGCTATGAGCTATTCTGAGAATAGACGTGAAGGCAGGTCCAGACCTCAGACGCCGGCGGTATAAATGAGAAGAACAATACAGCTTTCACATGTGTCAGCTGTCACGAGCGCTCGGAAGCTGAACTTGGCTGGAGACTCTGGAATCCCCTTCCCGACCGACCGCTCGCGCGCGATGCCTGCCTTGAAGTGTAATCTAAGGCGCATAGACGATATCAATTTCTCCAGTGATAAGTGCTAATGCGACTGTGTTGAGGTCATGTTTGGGGGAGGATGAGTTGAGAGTTTTTGTTGGTTTGGCAGCTGGTGATGTTCGGGCGCGTCTGTTGCACTATTTTGCGAGCATGTCTGTGCACTGTCCGGTGCCTTATTTGGAGAGATTAAGAGTACAGAGCTCGTATGCTTATATTGTGTACTGCATTATTTAAGAGCTGTTTGCTATTGTGTGGTGAAATTAGGAGTGGTTTACGTGTTTGTGGCCTGTGTCAGATGACCACAGTGGGATCAGAGCGGGTGTTTTGTGACAAATATACTCCACGACTAAATAAAAGGGCTCCAAATAAATAGAGTGCATCCCTTCCTTACTTTCCCGAGCAGCACAGCGCAGTCTGAGCTGTTTTTGCGCAATAACGGCAATCTGGTCAGAATGTGAGTGAGTAGAGAAATAAGTGGACCAATTTATCTGTAGAGGAATTGCAGGTCTTGAATATCTTGATGGATGTGGTTGTGTTGCGAAGTGTAGTGCACTACTGGAGTTCAGAAACTGCCTTATGTCGTCAGCCTTACATATCGAAACCTATGAGAAGTAAAAGTTTCAAAAATATATGTTGCAAATAAAGTACACTCGTTCCTCCTTCCATCAGCCTATGCACTGAAATTATTTCTGAAAATTAGCAGATGTTGGGCTATTTGGAGGTAAATGTTTTGCATTATTTACGAGCAGTTCGCATGTCTGTAGGCTGTGCTATGAGTTATTTTTAACTGTTTACAATTAGCAAGCGTGTGTGTACAACATTATAAATAAGTTATGTAGGAGTATTTTGCATGTCTGTATAATGTGGGGCATGTCGGCGTGATACATATACCCCATTCCTAAAGAAAGTAAATTCGTTACTCCATCCATGGACGTAGTGCAGGGTGATTCCGTTTACCAGAAACGTGAAAGAAGAAACTGAGTGCTGGTGGCTTAGTTTGAAACAATTTTATTAGGTTGGTGGCGGAAGCGCAAGTGATCTTTCTTTACTGGCAGATTTCAGACTTGGCGCTGGTTCTCAGGAGGAGGAGGAGGTGGCGGTCTGGTCCTCGAAAGGGAGTTGAAATTAGGGAGCTGAAAACGTTTGAATATGTATATGAAATTGTAAATGGAATTATTTAATATAGGAGGGTGGTGAGAGTGAATTAGCGAACGTTCTCACGACCAGCAAACGCGCTGTTATACGTTCATGGTGGATTCCACTGTTGGTGAAACTCTGGTGCCAAACGTATCCTTTGTACATCACGCAATCGACAGGTCCCATCGTGTCTGGCGTTAAGTGCTCGCTGGCGCGGAAGACCATTTGTGGCGGGACCCTCAGGCGCCGCTCGCCGCCGCCTACCTGGCGTGCTGGTCGTGGGGGTGGGCTTTTCATCAGCGAGCCAGGGAGCGGGCTCAGCCAGCCGCGCGTACGTCAGCTGCGCTCTGGAGTTTCGCTGTGTGAGCATGGAGAAGTCAGTTGGGACACACCTGCATGACCATAATGTCTGAAATAAAGAGTCATTTTTCCAGGTATTTAAAGAAGGCTATGTCCGGCGCGTGTATTGAGGGTGTGTGATGTAAGCGGAGTGGCGGCGCAGCAATTCTACAGTTATTACACGCGTGCAAGTGTGAGTCAATTTGTGGGCGTTCTAGTGCGGTCCAAAGGTGCTGTTATATTGGCATGGCGGATTCCACTGTCGAGCAAACTTCGCCGCCTAAAGTGTAGCACTGCGTTGTCGCTCGCACAGGGACAAGTGGTGAACGGTGAGCGGTCGGCATCGACAGGTTTGAACATGGTGTCAAAAGTGTTGCAGGGAAACGGCTGACTGTTGTGTGATTCAGCTCCATGGGAGACAAATTTGGCGGGAAACGTGTGGAGGCGACGAATGCACGTGGTGAGCAGATAAGGGGTCCCTGTGACGTCAGACCCGACAAGTTGCAGCGTGTCCAGCGAAAACAAGTTTACAGCGTGGGAGCGATCGCTGGGCTTGCCCCCAGCGCTAGTAGCCGGCCGCCTCAGGTGACAGGCATAGGCAGTGTATCCGCGCGCTGGCCAGGCGTGGCGAGGATTTGAACTAATTCGGTTTGAGCGCGGACGTCGTGGTGACTGCACTGCGATATCAAAGATGTGTGTGCTGACTCTGTTGGAGAACAAGTGATGACCATACTGCTTGAAATAAAGTCTTCAGTCCCTTCCCCCCTGGAAAATCAAAGGACGTGAATTACGTTACTATAAGTGCAGTTTATTATTTGACGCGATTATGACAGGCTACCAGTGAAATAAAAGATAAGTGACAGAGAAAGCTGGTACATGTGATCAATTATGATGTTGGGGATTTGAACTTAGGATAGATTTTTGTTATGGATGTAAGGAGAATGGCTTTCTCATCGAGAAAATCGGACATCTTGAATAAATAATAAATGATAATAATACATAGAAGTACAGTTTTCGAGAGTATATCGCGTTGCAATTTGAATTTGGCGCAATTTTCTAGTGGAGGTAGGCCTATAATAATAAATGATAATGAATGATAATAAATGACACTGAATGATAATGAATGTTAATAAATGATAATGAATGTTAATGAATAATAAACAAAAGTAATGTTTTGCAGTCATTATCATGTTGGAATCTGAATTTGGAGGGAATTTTCTAGTGGAGGCATGTCAATAATAATAAATAATAATAAATGATAATAAATAATAATAAATGATAATGAACTATAATAAATGTTAGAGAATGATAATCAATAATAATAATAATGGCAAGTACGGTCTTTGCATGCATTATCCTTTTGGAATTCAAACTTCCTGCCAATTTTTTGTTCGTCTGGAGGCTTAGGTTAGTGGGCGTAGCACAATTGTACTATTTTCCCGCCAAAATTCAAAATTCCCGCCATTTTTTCTTGAGGTTAGTTTAGTGGAAATAGCACAACTGACCTATTTTCCCGCCAAAAGCCGCCATCTTGGATGACGTCATGCGATGTTGCCAAGTCTACATGCCGCCATCTTGAATGACTTCATCGCCGCCATCTTGAATAAATTTAGCAACAATGCAGTGTGGCCTGGCGTGAAGGTTGTCCTAGTACTGACAGCATATGCCGTAAAATATTTAGGCGTAACTATCCATAGTTACCTTAAGTGGAATGAGCATACAAAACAGATAGTAGGAAAAACAGATACCTGACTCAGATTCATCAGGAGGATCTTGAGAAAATGTACTAATCCATGAAAGAAGTGGCATATAAGGCGTTTGTTAGCCCGAGCAGATAGTAGGAAAAGCAGATACCAGACTCAGATTCATCGGGAGAATCTTGAGAAAATGTACTAATCCATGAAAGAAGTGGCATATAAGGCGTTTGTTAGCCCGAGTCTTGAATACTGTTGATATATCTGGCATACCCAACAGGTAGGACTGATAATGGAGATAGAGGAGAGTCAACGAAGAGCCGCGCGTTTCATCACGGGATCGTTTAGCCTGCAAGAGAGCGTTACGAAGATGCTAAGGAAACTCCACTGGCAGACTTTACAAGAGCGGCGTTATGCATCACGGAGTTACTTAAAAAAATGGTTCAAATGGCTCTGAGCACTATGGAACTTAACATCTGAGGTCATCAGTGCCCTAGACTTAAAACTACTTAAACTTAACTAACCTAAAGACAGTACAAACATCCATTCCCGAGGCTGGATTAGAACCTGCGACCGTAGCAGCAGCGCGGTTCTGGACTGAAGCGCCTAGAACCGCTCGGCCACAACGGCCGGCGGAGTTACTTACTATTGAAGTTTCTGGACAGCACTTTTCAGGAACAGTCGGGCCACATAATAATTCTCCATCCAATTACATCTCTCCTATCGACCACAAGGAGAAAATTCGAGAATTTAGAGTCAATACAGAGGCTTACCGACAGGCATTCATCGCACTCACTATTCGCTGGCGGAACAGGATTGGAGGAATCAGATAGTGGTACCGAAAGTACCCTCCGCCACACACCGTTAGGTGGCTTGCGGAGTATGATGTAGATGCAGATGAATACAGTAGGAGAAGGCACGCCTTGACTGACTACGACTTGATACCTGGTTCGTGACAGCTGTGGTTCTAAGAACTCGCATGGCGGAGGTACGTACCGAGCACGGCGGCTGCAACCAAGGTCGGCAGCAGGAGCGAGCACTATCGCTGTGTGCGCGCTACCAGTTTTTGTGTCTGGTGTACCGCGGGACTTCTGCCGGTCGAGCTGCAAACTTCTTGTCTCGCTGGACTGTGTAATTATTGAATCGCAGGGTTGTTCTTGCTACAGCTCTCGTGGCAGAAGTTGTTGCGGGGTGGCGTCGATTTCGGCACCGGCGCCATCTCTGACGTGTTTCGCGTCATCGTTTATTACATCACTGCTTGTAAAGACGTTGAACTGTCTGCCGCGAAACAACAATAAATCCAGCAGGTTAACACACTGTATGACCACGGGCACGACCAAACACGATGATCCCTTTCTGTCACTCTGTCACGCGCTTACGTACTTCCTTGTTTACATATAACGTCTGCTTGAAATATAAATGTGTTACTGATCGCTACTGGCTTATGCTCACGTAGAAGCAGTGCGTGCGTAACTGAGTATGTCACTCGCGCTGTATGTCTTCCGTAAAAACTTGAAAATTCGTCTATGGGTGTGCACTGTGGTGGCAAATTTTGTGACTGGTGCGCTTATGAAAGACTACGTAAAACAATAAGTTAACAGGAGAGCATCAAAATAATATCGCTAGTGATTTAAGTAGGAACAATCTTACGTTTATTGCACTGGAATTTTTGGTAACGGACTCAAAGGTGTGAAAGGTTTCTGTCAACAGTGTGCGTGATAAGTAGGAAGCTAGTGATTGCTATTTGATAATAAATTCAAACGTGTTGTCCAACTTGACTTGAACTGTTAGTATTCAGCGAAGTCTCAGGCATTAATCGTACACACTTCGAATGATGACATATAACGTAGTCATTCTGGTTATACACACAGTCATCATCACGACCTATGTAAGTAAGCTCTACTACAAATTAATCAGTCCAATTACCGAAGGTTAATTAAACTATGATAAAGATTTACTAGTTTCTAATAAAAGTAAGCACCAAACTTACATCTTCTTGGTTTCACCGCGACACAGATATCAGCTTCCTCCCCTGTTTGGAACCATTATTAACTGAAATGAAGGGCAAGGGGCGAGAAGAGCGGGAGAATGAAGGAGGGGGGAGGTTAGAGAACTACGAAAATAGGAGTCGTAAACTTAAAGAAAAGGCATATTGAACAATGCGTAGATATACAGATGAAAGAACGTCACTAATCAGTTAATGTTATGGCAGTTGAGTGACAAAGCATGTGTAAACCTTGTACAGGTCACCGGACTGGCGCCTACTGATCGGTGAACTCGAGCAAATTACTCACAAGAAAAATGGAAAACCAAAAAATGAACGCAACAGAGAAATCTAGCCTCTAAAGTGATTATACAAGTCCTGCAGAACGCGTAGCATTACTTAGGTGGGAGCACCGATGACTTACGCGTTCAATAGCAATAGTAATTTCGAACTATCGTCGTAACATCTGTTAAGCGAATACTTAAGACTAAAGAGCTGCAGTTTGCTTGTATGGTTTTCTCTTTCGAAACCTAACAACCTTGGCAAAATGGTTAAAGGTTCAATACTCAGCAACATTCCAAAAATTTTGAACCTAACCTACACGTCCACGTGCTGAGGACGCTGACTGTAACTAACGCAGAATTGCATTTTAACCTTGCCAAGGCAAAATGTGAGAGCCACTGCACGGTCTGGAAGCTATTTAAAACCTCAGCACCCTCCCAGAAAAGGAAAGCAGTCGACAGATCTGTGCTTAGCCTTTCTCTTTCGTTTCTTTTCTTTTTCTCAATTCTGTAACTAAACAAGTGGATCGTTAGGATGTCACGCCCTAAGCGGCTTCTAAAGACGAACTTCATCACCAGGTGCATCCCTGAATGCGAAAGCGTTCAAGTTCAAATCAGAATTTCTTTCAATAGTAACTGCCACCATGGCAGTAATTAGTAAAATTTTCAATGCTACTGGGTACCGATGACAAAAATCTGGTGTAAGTAATGCTCTATCATTGTATCATCTTCATTTGTTTACATTCCTTTCTCTGCCCTCTCATCACAAATAAAATTATTATAGAAATTGCATACCCATTATTTACTGAAGTTTCTGAATTAAATATTAACTTCAAGTGTCTCATTTTCTTTAGTCTAAATAATTATAACTTTTTGTCGTTTCATCGTCACCTCTTAGGTCGGTCTTATCACACAGCCACGGGGCTCTATAAGCAAGCAAATTACGACATTGGTGTTCGGTCCATTCCATAGAGTCTATATGAGACTCGCAAGCCACACTTTATAGTCGACGCATTGTGAACCTGAAGTATTAACCTGCAAAACTTTTAATGCAGTTTATACTTTACTGATTGGAAGAGCTAATCAGCAGTAAACATTTGAGATTAGTCCAAATGTAAGAACAAGGAATACCCATACAATGATTATAACTGAAAGCAGCTAACCATTATTACAAATTACTTGTGACAACATATGAGTCCAGCGTTAAAGGACTGCGAAATAAAAACACAGTAATCGTATAAATAATGTAGTACAGCTTTTGCTACAGTTTGGAGCACCAGAAAATCAATGAAAGTACTATGTGAGAATATTCATTGTATGGTAAGCTGCTTTAGTTTTCTGACTCCATTTTTCTTGTTGCTTCATATTCCGTTCCCACCTATACGCCACCTACGACCTACGCGACCATTCCACTGGATGGCACTGTATGATATGACCGAAATGTAATGTATATGTCTTTCTAACTGCGTACTTTCAAAATAAGATAATTCCTGTATTTATATGTTATAAAAATAAAGATGCCTTTGAAATAAGTATTTCCTAAAATTTCCTAGGAAATACTCAACATGATCATCGACGGACAGAATCGGTTAGGTTTCACAAGTAGCGTATATGCTCTATATTATCAACGTAGGGGGCGATCCATATTAATGCGGACTCCTGAATGAAGAGTCTTCATTCTACTAGTATATGAACATGAAATTGTGTAATCAGTGCAATACGTACGTTGCTTTGTGTAATTGTTGTTTTACTCTTGGCTTGCTAATATATTATCGTTCTCATGTTCATGAGATATCGGCCTTTGGTATGATAAGGTATGAGAAGCATTTTGTCAGGACTTAGTGAAAATTACTACAGGAGATCTGACGAGGCAACGACGTTTTGCTGAAACCGGTCATAAGAAAAACTGCTGACCAATAGCAATGTTGACTGTTTCAAGTTGTAATTCTGCTTCTGTTTTACGAATAGATAACTTCATTTAATATTATCCACTGCGATTGAGACACACGGTTGTCAACGTTTTACGATAAAGAGCTCGAAAAGAGAAAACCTTCGGAAGGACTGAGCCAGCACATACAGAAGTCAAAACAATCGTCGGTGAAGTTAAAAGCAAAAGCGGTAACATTAAAAGTGCAATGGAAATTCAACTGTTACAATACATTACATTGATACTTCCTCCATGTAATATAATGTAATGTAAAATTTTGGAGTTTTCATTGAACTCCTAATGTTACTGCATTTACTTTTAATGCAGAGGAGAGAGTGATAGGTGAAAAGAGTACGTTGTGGGCCTCTGTGACAGAGTATTTGCTTTCTATTGCGAATAAGTTGCCTTGTATGGAACGTAAGAGCTGTTGTTGTTGTTGTTGTTGTTGTTGTGGTCTTCAGTCCTGAGACTGATTTGATGCAGCTCCCCATGCTACTCTTTCCTGTGCAAGCTTCTTCATCTCCCAGTACCTACTGCAACCTACATCCTTCTGAATCTGCTTGGTGTATTCATCTCTTGGTCTCCCTCTACGATTTTTACCCTCCACGCTGCCCTCCAATACTAAATTGGTGATCCCTTGATGCCTCAGAACATGTCCTACCAACCGATCCCTTCTTCTAGTCAAGTTGTGCCACAAACTTCTCTTCTCCCCAATCCTCTGCAACACCTCCTCATTAGTTATGTGATCTGCCCATCTAATCTTCAGCATTGTTCTGTAGCACCACATTTCGAAAGCTTCTATTCTCTTCTTGTCTACACTATTTATCGTCCATGTTTCACTTCCATACATGGCTACACTCCATACAAATACTTTCAGAAACGACTTCCCGACACTTAAATCTATACTCGATGGTGACAAATTTCTCTTCTTCAGAAACGCTTTCCTTCCCATTGCCAGTCTACATTTTATATTGTCTCTACTTCGACCATCATCAGTTATTTTGCTCCCCAAATAGCAAAACTCCTTTACTACTTTAAGTGTCTCATTTCCTAATCTAATACCCTCAGCATCACCCGACTTAATTCGACTACATTCCATTATCCTCGTTTTGCTTTTGTTGTTGTTCATCTTATATCCTCCTTTCAAGACACTATCCATTCCAGTCAACTGCTCTTCCAAGTCCTTTGCTGTCTCTGACAGAATTACAATGTCATCTGCGAACCTCAAGGTTTTTATTTCTTCTCCATGGATTTTAATATCTACTCCGAATTTTTCTTTTGTTTCCTTCACTGCTTGCTCAATACACAGATTGAATAACATCGGGGAGAGGCTACAACCCTGTCTCACTCCCTTCCCAAACATTGCTTCCCTTTTGATGTGGGTTGGCAGGAGAGCCAACACCGGTTTACAAGAGGAAGCCGAAAGGCACGCGTTTTAGCTCACGCAGGCTGGCGTGTGGTCTGGAACAGGACAAGGAAATTATAATTTAGAAAAAAACGGACGCAGCTGGTGGAATACTTAACTTTAATCCATTAATGGTGAAAGTCGCTCTTGACGGTACATTATTCACAGTATCAATAGTAACTGGTAATTGCGCCTTGCTAGGTCGTAGCAAATGACGTAGCTGAAGGCTGTGCTAACTATCGTCTCGGCAAATGAGAGCGTATTTTGTCAGTGAACCATCGCTAGCAAAGTCGGTTGTACAACTGGGTCGAGTGCTAGGAAGTCTCTCTAGTCTTGCTGTGTGGCGGCGCTCGGTCTGCAATCACTGATAGTGGCGACACGCGGGTCCGACGTATACTAACGGACCGCGGCCGATTTAAAAGCTACCACCTAGCAAGTGTGGTGTCTGGCGGTGACACCACATCTTTCATGCCCCTCAACTCTTATAACTGCCATTTGGTTCCTATACAAATTGTAAATAGCCTTTCGCTCCCTGTATTTTACCCCTGCCACCTTCAGAATTTGAAAGAGAGTATGCCAGTCAACATTGTCAAAAGCTTTCTCTAAGTCTACAAATGCTAGAATCGTAGGTTTGCCTTTCCTTAATTTAGCTTCTATGATAAGTCGTAGGGTCAGTATTGCCTCACGTGTTCCAATATTTCTACGGAATCCAAACTGATCTTCCCCTAGGTCGGCTTCTACTAGTTTTTCCATTCGTCTGTAAAGAATTCGCGTTAGTATTTTGCAGCCGTGACTTATTAAACTGATAGTTCGGTAATTTTCACATCTGTCAACACCTGTTTTCTTTGGGATTGGAATTATTATGTTCTTCTTGAAGTCTGAGGGTATTTCGCCTGTCTCATACATGTTGCTCACCAGATGTTAGAGTTTTGTCAGGAATGGATCTCCCAAGGCCGTCAGTAGTTCTAATGGAATGTTGTCTACTCCCGGGGCCTTGTTTCGACTCAGGTCTTTCAGTGCTCTGTCAAAGTCTTCACGCAGTATCATATGTCGCATTTCATCTTCATCTACATCCTCTTCCATTTCCATAATATTGTCCTCAAGAGCTATAAGCTGATATGTCAACGATGTTTGGGAACACAACAAATTGTCATCTGTTTGTCTCCCTCTTTAGTGTATAATTCACCAGCACCTTGTCTAGTGTGTCCACAGCTCCTTCCGTAGGCTAGGGTAGTCTAAAATAATTTGAGGCTTTCTGTTGGTGCCATCACTGACTTTTGCATCTTGGTGCAGAGTGCTTCGCACAATCGAATATTTGTTTTTCCTTGGCATATTTCAAACAAGCGTTGTGTTCTTTTTGAAAGCAAATGTGGATGTGTCTTTAGGAATTCCCCTGCTCTGCAATAGTTTGGGTGGAATGAAAGGCTTGTTTTTCCGCACAGTTCCTATCACTGTGATATTTTTCTTCATCAGCATTAGTCGTAACTCGTAGGAGATGTAAGAGTTGTCGCAGATAATTTTATGCCATTTGAAGCCATAAAACCAGTCAGTTATAACCATTAGAGCTTTTCTGGGCGCTACCTGGCCGTTCCTGAGAATATTGCTGAATTTATTTCATTTATTTATTTTGTTTATCGTATATCATACATCACTATCCTTATACGCTTGTATGGCTGAATATTCCATCTGTAACTAGTTTCATTGTTACAAAAAACCTAGTGCCATACTTTGCCAGTTTACTGGTGAAAGGGTCGGTGTCGACTGAATGCAACAAGTTTTTCGTCTGCCGTAACGAACGTATTGAGATTGTATAGTTTAGGTAATATCTCTACCGATTTCTTCCACAAGTCCCTTATTGGAGCTAACTTCTGCATGAAACCAGTCAGAAAACTGATGAATCGAAAAGAAAATGATTGTATTCAACAGTATTTCTGTCCTACATACAGGTCAACAACGCATATCAAGGGGTAGTTCTCTCATCATCGTGTTGTAAAACTTGGTTCATAAAGTGAAAACACTAAAAAATGTGCCAACAAGAACTATTCTAACGTTCATAATATAAAACAGAATAAAAAGACATTGTCCTAGGGATCCGGTTCTTGCTGGTCTTAAATTAAGATCATCAACATCTGTCAGTAGTCTCACAGGGCACCTACACTACGTTTCGTCCTAGAGCTCTGGTTTGGGCTCGCAAGAGTGTCGAGCTGACGTTTCTGCAGGGGTCTGGGATTGTTGTACATAGACACGTCCGCGGTATCTCAGCATAAGCGCTGCTATTGACTCAACCATTTTTCTGTTCTTTTGGTCCCCTACATTTTCCTCATTTACTAAGTCTACGCTCGTCAACCTACAGAAACTTCGTCAAATAAGCATTGAAAATCTGTAGTTGTGTACCTGCCTCAAAACAGTTCTACCAAGGCGCTAAGAAATCTGATTCAACTGTCAATGCTCTGTGCATTCTGAATACTGCTATGTATCCTTTCATGAATAGCGACCTCAAATTCTTCGATTGTCCTACCTTTTTTCCTATTTGCAAGATTTCTAAGTCATCTGCTGTTCCCTTAAGTCAGTGCCAGAAGAAAGAGGCGCTGTGGCGACTGCATCCATTAGAAAATAATGAAATGTATTCGATTTGTGAATATGCAACCATCAGCTTCATAGCGAAGTCACTTTTATGAAAATTTTTGTCTTACCATAAGTAGCACCCAAATTTCCAGCTTATCGCGAGAGGTCGCCGTAAGCTTAGGCTATCCGATCACGCTTCACTGTCAGATTTAAACTTCCGTATGTCGCCTACCATGTGTCTACAACCTGTACTCGTACATCCACTATGTACATTCCCAGGCAGGGAAAGCAATTTAATTGAAAGTATACGTACACGTCCGAAGGAAAGTTGCTGTGTACTTCTTTCTACAAGCACTGCAATATCGTATTCATCCGCCGACACCAGGCAAGCGACTTCCAAATAAAATGTCTCCTCTTTACGGGAACATACATAATGGATGTACGGCTGGAGTTTGTAGACACATGGTTGGTGATGGTGACGTATGGTATTTTGGATCTGGCCATAAAGTGTGCTCGGATAGCGTAATAATACATCTACATCTACATCTACATTTATACTCCGCAAGCCACCCAACGGTGTGTGGCGGAGGGCACTTTACGTGCCACTGTCATTACCTCCCTTTCCTGTTCCAGTCGCGTATGGTTCGCGGGAAGAACGACTGTCCGAAAGCCTCCGTGCGCGCTCTAATCTCTCTAATTTTACATTCGTGATCTCCTCTGGAGGTATAAGTAGGGGGAAGCAATATATTCGATACCTCATCCAGAAACGCACCCTCTCGAAACCTGGCGAGCAAGCTACACCGCGATGCAGAGGGCCTCTCTTGCAGAGTCTGCCACTTGAGTTTATTAAACATCTCCGTAACGCTATCACGGTTACCAAATAACCCTGTGACGAAACGCGCCGCTCTTCTTTGGATCTTCTCTATCTCCTCCGTCAAACCGATCTGGTACGGAACCCACAGTGATGAGCAATACTCAAGTACAGGTCGAACGAGTGTTTTGTAAGCCACCTCCTTTGTTGATGGACTACATTTTCTAAGGACTCTTCCAATGAATCTCAACCTGGTACCCGCCTTACCAACAATTAATTTTATATGATCATTCCACTTCAAATCGTTCCGCACGCATACTCCCAGATATTTTACAGAAGTAACTGCTACCAGTGTTTGTTCCGCTATCATATAATCATACAATAAAGGATCCTTCTTTCTATGTATTCGCAATACATTACATTTTTCTATATTAAGGGACGGTTGCCACTCCCTGCACCAAGTGCCTATCCGCTGCAGATCTTCCTGCATTTCGCTACTATTTTCTAATGCTGCAACTTCTCTGTATACTACAGCATCATCCGCGAAAAGCCGCATGGAACTTCCGACACTATCTACTAGGTCATTTATATATATTGTGAAAAGCAATGGTCCCATAACACTCCCCTGTGGCACGCCAGAGGTTACTTTAACGTCTGTAGACGTCTCTCCATTGATAACAACATGCTGTGTTCTGTTTGCTAAAAACTCTTCAATCCAGCCACACAGCTGGTCTGATATTCCGTAGGCTCTTACTTTCTTTATCAGGCGACAGTGCGGAACTGTATCGAACGCCTTCCGGAAGTGAAGAAAAATAGCATCTACCTGGGAGCCTGTATCTAATATTTTCTGGGTCTCATGAACAAATAAAGCGAGTTGGGTCTCACACGATCGCTGTTTCCGGAATCCATGTTGATTCCTACATAGTAGATTCTGGGTTTCCAAAAACGACATGATACTCGAGCAAAAAACATGTCAGAGATATACGTCTACAGTTTTGCGCATCTGCTCGACGACCCATCTTGAAGACTGGGACTACCTGTGCTCTTTTCCAATCATTTGGAACCTTCCGTTCCTCTAGAGACTTGCGGTACACGGCTGTTAGAAGGGGGGCAAGTTCTTTCGCGTACTCTGTGTAGAATCGAATTGGTATCCCGTCAGGTCCAGTGGACTTTCCTCTGTTGAGTGATTCCAGTTGCTTTTCTATTCCTTGGACACTTATTTCGATGTCAGCCATTTTTTCGTTTGTGCGAGGATTTAGAGAAGGAACTGCAGTGCGGTCTTCCTCTGTGAAACAGCTTTGGAAAAAGGTGTTTAGTATTTCAGCTTTACGCATGTCATCCTCTGTTGCAATGCCATCATCATCCCATCATCATCCCGGGCAACCACAGTCGTAGTCCGATCGGGGGATGCTGGCCGACCCCGACAAACCCCCATCCGGACCCCCACAGTGATGCCCATTGGCAACAGCCTCAAGCTCTGTGACCGAAGCCAACACTGCCTGAAGCTGGGAGCGAAGGGATGCCAACTCAGCCTGCATCCGAACACAGCAGTTGCAGTCCCTATCCATGCTAAAAACTGTTTTGCAAAGAACGTCTGAACTAATCTACAGAGAGCGCAAACAAATCGACAAAATTTAAACTGTTATTAAAATACAAGATTGCCTAGTAAATACAGTAAAGCTGCTACTTGTGCACTGCTGACACTGCTCGGCTGCGGAAGGAGACTACGCGAATTTACACTATTCACGTACTAAAACGTGGTGCTACAACTCTCAAATACTATAATACGCCCGAAATTTATGAATTAAACAATGCAAGTACCAAAAACACGCAAAGAAATTAAGAATTGAACTATGTAACAAATGAGTGAGCTAGGAGTATACGACTTGCTGCTGCAGCCGCTTATCCAACGGCGGCAGGGAGCATACTGACTGTGACCAACCGACACTGGCCGTTCAAAACAAAAACAGAAGACAAACGACTACGCGAATTTACACTATTCAGGTACTAAAACGCGATGCTACAACTCTCAAATACTATAATACGCCCGAAATTTATGAATTAAACAATGCAAGTACCAAAAACACGCAAAGAAATTAAGAATTGAACTATGTAACAAATGAGTGAGCTAGGAGTATACGACTTGCTGCTGCAGCTGCTTATCCATCGGCGGCAGGGAGCACACTGACTGTCACCAACCGACACTGGCCGTTCAAAACAAAAACAGAAGACAAACGACTACGCGAATTTACACTATTCAGGTACTAAAACGCGATGCTACAACTCTCAAATACTATAATACGCCCGAAATTTATGAATTAAACTATGCAAGTACCAAAAACACGCGATCACTCGCGATAAGGGGGAAATCATTGTTCGAGTTACAGTCTGGCACAAATCTTCATGGGAGTCATTCCATTACACAGCTTATAGTGGTCAATATTCGCCAATGTGAATACATTTCAGATTTAGAATAACTGGTATTGAAATCCGAACTCCTGCTGCCTGCTATTCCACCTCCCCTTGCTCGAAGCGCTTTGCGTTTCCCCAGAGGTTCCCCACCAGCGGCACTTTACCACCCACTCGCTGCTATTCTGTGCACGAAGTTTCAATCGGCCTGTACGCGCGGGGGAAGAACGCGGCATTTATAGACGAGTTGAATGAATGAGCCAGTCAGCAGTCTCACTGTGAAGTAGTTAGAGTCAGTCACGTACATAGGTAGCCCGAGGGTGATGAAAGTACTTACTCGAAGAATAAAACTAAATACATTTTTACAAACAGATGCTAATCCTACAGCTACCTTTGACATCTATTATTAAAAAATGAAACATTATTTTACGTGGTTTTACATGGCTGTAAAAGATAGGTAAATAAAAACAGAAGAGGAAAACCATGAATTTAAAGTTGAACGCATAGAGGCGGTTGCGTTGAGTCGGAACTTACACGGCCTTGCAACCACATTTCTTTGTCAGGAAAAGTAGGCTCATAACAAGATATCGAATTTTAAATGACACTTTGTAACTAAAATCTTGTCATTTGGTTCTTAATAGCCTGTCGGCGATGTGAGGAAGAAAGCAGTTGAGGGCTAGCCAAGAAAAATCAAATTCATGTTTTCTTATTGGAAGTAATTCTCCAACAATGTTTCGTAGTTAATCAAGGGATTGTTGAGAGAGGAGAACCATATCCTCGTACAGACGGTGAATATGTACGAAGGGACTTCAGAAAGAAAATTACTCATGTCGTCGCACGCTAAGACCACCGTGCAACAAGAATGGCGTATTGTCGGGAGAGAGTTGTGTGTTTTCTGCAGACACGATTCTGATACGATACGGGTAGTTCACAGTTTAGTAGTCAAAAGGGGGTCCCACTGGAATCATATTCCAAAGTTTGAGTACGCGGGATACTACAGTTCTTGCGGGCAAAACGTCTGAACTGAACATTTATTCACCGTGAAATCCTGGCGGTAATGGACCGAGTTAAATGTTGCGTACAAATGGCTCAAATGGCTCTAAGCACTATGGGACTTAACATCTGAGTTCATCAGTCTCCAGTGGAACCTGCGGCCGTAGCAGCAGCACGTTTCCGGACTGAAGCACCTAAAGCCGCTCGACCACAGCGGTCGGCTGTCGCGTGCTGTTGTACTGAAGTGATGCCTACATTTCAAATACGGCTCCACAGACGACGGTCATGCTACTTGGGAACGAAAGTCATCGACACAGACCACCTCAGAAGAAAACGTCCACGACCTAGGGGAACTGATTTTCAGCAATCGCAGATTTTCCATCGATGCGGACGTTCTCACAGCTGATCTTGTGCGGCTCCAAGTAGCGGATTTTTATTGCCGACGTAGGTACCGACTGGTAAATCGTTCTGAGCGTTATTTTAGAGGAACTTGCTGATTAAGTTGAAGAATAGTGTCATGTATATGTGTCACTATGGGGTGTACTTCCGCATTTAATAAAAGTTATTGGGTTGCTTCATAAGTTCCCAGAGCAACAGATACACCTAAATGAAACTTTAGTCGATTCCGCGACTGTAGAACTCATGTGGTTTTGAGGCAAAGTGTCCGTCGACCTAACTTCTGAGCACATTTTCAACCGGAGGGTTGGGTTGCGGTTGGGTTGTTTGGGGGAGGAGACCAGACAGCGAGGTCATCGGTCTCATCGGATTAGGGAAGGACGGAGGAGAGAGTCGGCCGTTCCCTTTCAAAGGAAACATCCCAGTATTTGCCTGGAGTGATTAGGGAAATCACGGAAAACCTAAATCAGAATGGCCGGACGTGGGATTAAACCGTCGTCCCCCCGAATGCGAGTCCACTGTGCTAGCCGCTGCACCAGCTCGCTCAGTTTGTCAACCGGAAAGGAGTTTCCTAGCACATTGCTCGACAGAGGAAAGAAGATCTGAGGGCGCAAGACATGGTGAATAATGTGGTTGCTGAATGATTTTCCAGCCCAACTCCCGTATAGCGCTTTTCGTCAGCCGAGCAGAATGCGGATGGGCAATATCGTTGAGTAGCACCACTTCACGCAGCCTTCCTGGACGTTGTTCTTGAACTGCATCTGCAAGACGTCTCAGTTGTTGAAAATAAATGCAAACAGTGATTGTTGCTCCTCGGGAAAGCAGTTTGTTCTAAACCACACCGTCGATGTTCCATCAGACGCACAGCATTATCTTTCGTGAATGCGTACAGATCTTTGTAGGCGGAGTTGCTGCACTGTTTGGGTTCAACCATTCCTTTCTTTTCCTTATGTTACCACCAACACCAAGAGACGTTTATCATCACCAGTAACGATACAGGAAAAGTTGGCCGAGGAACTCGACTAGTCGGGGAAATTGAGTTCGTATTTACTTACTGGAAATGATTGTCCAACAGTGTTAATATTGGATGTTTTGTGGGTATTCAAAGGACTATTAAGAGAGGAGGAGCATATTCTCGTACAGACAGCGAATATGTAAGAGGGGACTTCAGAAAGAATGTTACACATGTCGTCCCACCCTAAGATCACTGTGCAGCGTGAATGGCGCACTGTCGGGAAAGTGTTATATGTTTCCTGTAGACATGGTTCTGCTACGGTACGGATAACAGGTGCTCGCAGTGTGGTAGTCAAAAGGCGCGCCCACAGGAAACGCATTGCAAAGTTGAAGTACGCAGGACAACACAATTCTTGTGGGAAAAACGTCGAAATTGGAAGCACATTCAACGTGAAATTCTGGAGGTATGTAGGCCAAATGCATTGTCACGTCTATGAGTGTTAACATTGTGCCTCAGACGTCGCTCATGCTAATCGGGAAGGAAGGTCATCGAACAGACCCCAGGGGGCAATATCCAGAGCATCGAGGAACTGATTTTCAGCAATCGCAGATTTTCCATCGATGCTGACATTCACACAGCGGTTCTCGAGTGGCTCCAAGGAGCGAATTTATGTTGCCGAGGTACGTAACGACTGATAAAACGTTCCGACTGTTGTTTACAGAATCTTGGTGATTAGGTTAAAATGGTGTCATGTATCCGTTTCACTTCGGAGATTAGTGCCACCCTCAATAAAAGTTATTAGGTTGGTGTCGTTAACGAGAGAATTGAAGAGGAGCTGACAGAGATGTACATATGACCATGCGCTGATTTTTGGCATAGAGCATGTGGTAGCCATACACCCGATATTGGTACTTTACCGGCTGCACGGAAATGTGGCATTATGGTGGAATGACCACATTTCCCCACATATGTCAGTTCTCCAGTGTATTGAAATGAAATATTGTGGATTAATGCGTCTAAATGACCTCCATCAAACCCAGATGATCTTCCTAAAATTGTAGATCACTAATGTCGAAACGATGCTATTTCAAACGAGCAAAACAATTTCTTGCCATGCTCTGTCCAGTGGCATTAACCCCAGTAGTCGGCTCGATTGTTTCTGGCTGCCTCCGCTGCTGTCACACCTCTGCAGAAGGCAAACAGAAGAATATGTCGGAAATGTTCCGATATCCCCCTTGGAACTCCACTTTCTGGCCCCCTCAGCTCCACTTATTATCTCCAGATGACGAGATGACAATATGTAAACTCAAATAGCAACAGTCAACTACAAATAAAAAATGAAAATCCGTAGATAAACACATATAAACCGCAATACCAACATGCAAAACAGAAACGCTACGCACTCATGCACGAACTGATATTTGGCCTGCCATAACAATACGCAAATTACTCTTCCAAGTCCCCTCGTAAAAAGACGTTTATTAACGCATCCGAAGAGCTATTTCGAAAATTTAATAACAAAGCAGATACTCTATCAATAAATACTGGAAAGTTGCGATTCTTTGCTAAAAAATGAAATCTCTAACATTCAAAATGTCTTCGAATAAGATCAGACTGCAAGTCGAAGATATCCAGTTGGTTTCAGCGTTACCGATCGTAGATGACGGGTCTTCTGACTTAAGTGACACAGCGATAATTTCACTTTTTGTACGACTTACTTGATCCACACGTCCTAAAGAAGAACTTTTAGGGTTATTGCTACTGCCTTGAGCAGCCGCTGTTGAAGTATCAGTGCAGCAGCAGTGCAGTAGCGAGTCGCATATTTAGCTTTCATATTTGTTTTGTAGTTTGATTTTTAATATCTTTCCAAGTGTTTGTGCGCTTGCGTAATTAATTATATAAAATCCTTGCGTATTCCCGTCTTTGAGAGGAGTAATATTGCTTATTGATAGCTGTAGAGTATAAATTCGCGGAGTCGTTAGTCAGTTGTTTGTTTTGGACAGCCAGTGCTTTCTATTTATTTCGTAGAGTCAGTTAGCAGCAGACAGAGGCCAGTGCAGTTTCATATGTGCTTGCAGAGTGACGAATGCGAGCAGCAGTAGCAGAAACTAGTCGTACATTCAGTTTTTCGTATTAGTTCCGCATGTTTAATTCAAATTACTTTGTGTGTTTGTGTCCCTCCGTGATGAAATTTTCCGGATCTTTGCGTATTTTCGAATTAGAAAGGGGTAGTATCAAATTTTAATAACGGCAGAGTGTAACATCGCGTAGGTGGTTGTCATTTGTACTAAGACAGGGGTAGGATCGCATTGTGATATCTGTAAAGTGGCGTAGTCGTGGTCATTTGATTGGTTAGTTCGTAAGTAATTGTTCACATATCGCAGCTCAATCTGGCGCTGGTGACGCAACTGTGCAACCGCATATTGCTGTTTTGTTTGTCGCAACTCTATATGTCCTAATATTAGCAGTAGGATGGATAGGGTGTGTGCGTGCTGTGTGCTGGCGCAGGAGGAACTGGCCGCGGTTCGCGAGCAGCTGAGTGTGCTATTAGCCACGGTCACCGCCTTCAGGCTGCTGCCTCGAGGTGCATCAACGGCGGAGGGTCTGGCGCGTCGCTTGAGACACCCCAGGTGTCGCTTGCTGCGTCCGCTCGCTCACCTCAGGGTGAGTGGAGGACTGCAATGCGTTCGCTTCGCTCGAGGCGGAGGGTCAATGTGGAGGCTGGCCGTCTGGCCTCGCCCGTTCATCCTGTCGGTGGGCAGGTGGCCGCTCCTTCAGCAGGGCCCGAGCAGGCACACGGGGGCAAAGGCTTGCTGGTTATTGGGAGCTCCAACGTTAGGCGGGTGATGGAGCCCCTTAGGGAAATAGCGTACAGGGCTGGAAAGAAGTCCAACGTGCACTCGGTTTGTCTGCCGGAGGAACGCATCCAAGATGTGTAGGCGGCCTTGCCTGCGGCTATCGAGCGTACGGGGTGCAGTCGTCTGCAAGTGGTTGCCCACGTCGGCACCAATGATGCCTGTCGCTTGGGTTCTGAGGCGATCCTCAGTTCGTACAGGCGGCTGGCGGATTTGGTGAAGACCGCTGGCCTCGCACGCGGGGTACAAGCAGAGCTCTTTATTTGCATCATCGTTCCCAGAGTGGATCGGGGTCCTTTGGTTTGGAGCCGAATGGAGGGTCTCAACGAGAGGCTTCGTCGACTCAGTGACGGTCTTGGCTGCAGATTTCTAGACTCGCGTTATTAGGTGGGGAATTGTAGGATACCTCTAGATGGGTAAGGGGTGCACTACACAAAGGAAGCGGCTACTCGGCTAGCAGAGTACTTGTGGCGTGCACGTGGGTTTTTTTTAGGCTAGGCAGTAGTGCGAGGTGTTCTGATGATCACTCACCAATCGACGTGCAGGCAGGGAAATCAGGACGCGCTCAGTGTAAAGACACTTCAGCTGTCAAGATATTAGCAGCAAACTTTCAGAGTGTTCGGAATAAAGTTCCTCAATTTACTGCCCTCCAGGAAGCGTGTGGCGCGCAAATTATTCTCGGGACTGAGACCTGGCTGAAACCTGAGATAGGAAGTTCTAAAAAATTAGTAAGGGTTGGAACGTATATCAGAAAGACAGATTAGACACCGTAGGCGGTGGTGTCTTCATTGCAGTTGACAAAATATTGTGTCTACTGAGGTCGAAGTAGAGTGTGATTGTGGAGTTATCTGGACACGTTTAACAGGGCTAGGAGAAATAAAGTTAATTGCTGGGTGTTATTACCGGCCACCAGGCTCCACCGTGACAGTTCTAGAATCATTCAAAAGGAGTCTACACTCTGTATCGCAGAAGTACCTGGATCACGCTATATTAGTCGGAGGCGACTTCAACCTACCTAGTATAGGCTGGGATGTCTATGGATTCATTACAGGTGGTACAGACAAGCCGTCGTGTGAATTACTTTTGAACACATTATCGGAAAACTGTCTTGAGCAGCTAAATCGACAGCCAACGCGTAATGGAAATATTTTGGATCTGGTAGCCACGAAAAGACCAGACCTCATCGACAGTGTCAGTGTTGAGACAGGGATTAGTGATCATGATGTCATTACGACTATGGTTACGAAAGTTAAAAAGTCGGTCAAGAAGGCTAGGAGAGTATTCTTACTAGAACGAGCAGATAAGCAGTTGTTAGCATCCCACTTAGTAAATGAAGCGACTTCATTTACTTCCGGTACGATGGACGTGGAAGAATTATGGACAAATTTTAAACCCATTGTAAATCACACATTGGACAAGTATGTGCCGAAAAAGTGGGTTACGGACGGAAAATACTCACCGTGGTTTAACAGTGCAATTCGGAGAATGCTCAGGAAGCAAGACAGCTGCACTCGAGGTACAAGAAAGATCGGGACAATGAGGACAGGTAAAAGTTAGTAGAGATTCGTGCTGCTGTAAAAGGAACGATGCGCGAAGCATACAACCACTATCGCCGTCATACCTAACAAAAGATCTTGCTGAAAACCCAAGAAAATTCAGGTCTTATGTAAAATCGGTAACCGGGTCGAAGGCTTCCATCCAGTCACTCACTGATCAGTCTGGCCTGGCAACGGAAGACAGCAAAACGAAAGCTGAAATTTTAAATTTAGCATTTGAGAAATCTATCACGCAGAAGGATCGTACAAACATACCACCGTTCGAGTCTCGTATGGAGGACATAGGCGTCCCTGGGGTTGTGAAGCAGCTGGATGGGTTGAAAATAAATAAATCGCCAGGTCCTGATGGAATTCCAATTCGGTTTTACAGAGAGTACTCTACTTCATTGGCTCCTTACTTAACTTCCATTTATCGTGAATCTCTTGCCCAACGTAAAGTCCCGAGCGACTGGAAAAAAGCGCAGGTGACGCCTGTATATAAGAAGGGTAGAAGGACGGATCCTCAAAATTACAGACCAATATCCTTAACATGGGTTTGTTCCAGGATTCTCGCACATATTCTCAGTTCGAATATAATGAATTTCCTTGAGACAGAGAAGTTGATGTCCATGCATCAGCACGGCTTTAAAAAACATCGCTCCTGCGAAACGCAACTCGCCCTTTTTTCACATGATATCTTGCGAACCATGGATGAAGGGTATCAGACGGATGCCATATTCATTGACTTCCGGAAAGCATTTGACTCGGTGCCCCACTGCAGACTCCTAACTAAGGTACGAGAATATGGGATTGGTTGCCAAATAAGTGAGTGGCTCGAAGACTTCTTATGTAATAGAACCCAGTACGTTGTCCTCGAAGGTGAGTGTTCATCGTAGGTGAGAGTATCTTTAGGAGTGCCCCAGGGAAGTGTGGTAGGACCGCTGTTGTTTTCTAGCTACATAAATGATCTTTTGGAAAGGGTGGATAGCAACGTCCGGCTGTTTGCTGATGCTGTGGTGTACGGGAAGGTGTCGTCGTTGAGTGACTGTAGGAAGATACAAGATGAGTTGGACAGGATTTGTGATTGGTGTAAAGAATGGAAGCTAACTCTAAATATAGGTAATGTAAATTAATGCAGATGAATAGGGAAAAGAATCCCGTAATCTTTGAATACTCCATTAGTAGTGTATCACTTGACACAGTCACGTCGATTAGATATTTTGGCGTAACATTGCAGAGCGATATGAAGTGGGACAAGCATTTAATGGCAGTTGTGGGGAAGGCGGATAGTCGTCTTTGGTTCATTGGTAGAATTTTGGGAAGATGTGGTTCATCTGTAAAGGAGACCGCTTATAAAACACTAATACGACCTATTCTTGAGTACTGCTCAAGCGTTTGGGATCCCTATCTGGTCGGGTTGAGGGAGGACATGGAAGCAATTCAGAGGCAGGCTGCTAAGTTTGATCATCACGCGAGGGTTACGGAAATGATTCAGGAATACGGGTGGGAGTCTCCGGAGGAAAGGAGGCGTTCTTTTCGTGAATCACTACTGGGGAAATTTAGAGAACCTGCATTTGAGGCTGACTGCAGTATAATTTTACTGCCGCCAACTTATATTTCGCGGAAAGACCACAAAGATAATATGAGAGAGATTAGGGCTCGTACAGAGGCATATAGGCAGTCATTTTACCCCCGTTCTGTTTGGGAGTGGAACAGGGAGAGAAGATGCTAGTTGTGGTACGAGGTACCCTCCGCCACGCACCGTATGGTGGATTGCGGAGTATGTATGTAGATGTAGATGTACATGTAGACTGAAAGTCCAAGCAAGTGGAGAGGGTATAGCACATGCTGTATCTGACTGCATTAGGACATATAGCTTTCCGCTGTATAAGATTGCCTTAGTTAGAAAGTACGGGACGGAAAGTATGACAGGTGTAAGAAATGGGTTTGCTGCTTCTTTTTTTTAAAGAAAATTTATTCGTGAGATATTTACCATTGAACATCCATCAGGAAGCGTGTTTGTGGGCTGGCATTTCTAGAGGAAATCAGAAAAGTTACCGAAATCGCGATTCGATTTTTAACTTCATTATAGCTTACGTCCTGAACCATCACCAATTTAAATAATTGTTGTTGAAATGGAGATTGGGTGTGCGAATCTTTTGCTGCGCAAGATGGTACGTTGTTTATCAAGAGGGAACCTTCTGTAACCTTTCGCTTCCTTATTAGGAGGAACTGAAGCATTTCATCTTGAGAAGGGAGTTCACTGTCGAGAAATAAGGAAGGATCAGTGGGTCAAAAATTTTATTTAATGTTACGTATCATTTAAATGATCTTAATCCTAAACTACAATGGAAAAAGAGATAATTTTTGCTGTGTTAGAGGAAGTTACTGGCGACCATTTATCATTTCCTTAGGTGTTGCAGCATGCTGTAAATATTGCACTAGGACGGTGCCATTTCACTTAGAATGTGATCCAGAAATCGCACCAAATTTACGTCATTCCCCCTTGAATATGTGCTGGTATACAAATAAAGCACACTTAAACATTTTGTAGCACTGTCTCCGTAATTATCGAAAACCAGTGCTGAGTGCTGAAATGACAGTTAGTCGTACTACTATCAACTCAGAGAAAGAATGCAGCCGTCTGTTTTCGGTTGCATGTGCTCTGATGCGATGTCATCCCTTCCAGTGCTACAAGTGCTACGTTCTTCACAGTACCAAGTCAGTATCTTTCTTTGAAACAGAACGGAGCGTATTGTGTAAGCGTAGAGTATGGGGACTTTTTGAAGACTTTGTTTCATGAAAGCAATGTGGGCGAGTGGTCTGAAGCACAGACTGGTAACTTGCAGACCTGCGATCAATTACTCCTAACACCAATCTTTTTTATTTTGATTTATTCTTCATAGCGTTTAACTATTAATTATAAAATTTAAAAATAACGCTTTAGTATGTATATGTTAAATTATTAAATTCAATTAAGTTAGGGCTACTAACTTGTAATTCGAGAGGCTATAGGCTGAACAGTGGTAAAACTAGTGAATAAAGGACGAAATTTAGTATCAAAATTAATTTTGTAAGTGATCTGTGGATGATCTGCCTAGGAGGCCCTTCTCCAGTAGACGTTTGGACGAGCAAGTGAGATGAAAAGAATTAGATCCATGTACTTGATGTAAACCTAACAACAGAGGGGCGTAGGACGAGGTATATGTTAACAATGAAAATATGTAAACACTTGCAAAATACGTCGATCAACTTCTTAATCGTCATGAACCGATCCATAAGGTTGAACAGTGAAACATACAAAACAATGTATAAGAATATTTACCTCCAACTATCATATAATGTTAGTGGAGAAGACATTATTACAGCAGAACTTTATATATGGCTAACAACTGAGAAATTACTTTCAAACCAGTTATACGAGTATATGACATATTTTCCAAAATTATATTAACCAGAGTAGAAACAACACTGGACAGTAATTTAGGCAGATATCAAGATGGTTTTAGGATGGGCAGATAATGTCCCAAACAAATATTAAATCTGAAGTCAATTATTTGAAATTGATTACTGAATTCAAAAGGTTTGTAGTTTTCTTTGAAACTGCATGTAGCCCATTATGTAAGTGTGGAGTATGAAGGCATCTAAAATCGCCATTGTTATGATTCCATAGGGGGTGA
The DNA here is from genome assembly GCF_021461385.2 of Schistocerca piceifrons. Classification (NCBI taxonomy): domain Eukaryota; kingdom Metazoa; phylum Arthropoda; class Insecta; order Orthoptera; family Acrididae; genus Schistocerca; species Schistocerca piceifrons. The sequence continues at coordinate 358,956,387 of NC_060144.1, read as the reverse complement.
TGGTAAAAAGCATAGACTGGTAAATTGTGGACGCAGATCCGATCCAATTACATAAATATTTTTCCTTTCATTTTGTTTTATTCTTCTCAAAATTAAACAGTTATTAGCAATTTTTTAATATATTTAAGTTGTTCACATTATAAACCAAAAAGTAGTATACTGAATTTAGTTACTATTGCTACGAATGAATGTCAGAAGGCTATAGCCCCACATTGTAATAGATTGGTGTAATTTTGCGCGAGCTAGTATTGCACACCTCTCGATCAAAATAACAACTTGCTTGTCGGTCGACTACGGGAACGGCAGATGCTGTCTGTTTACATTTGTCTTCACACACAGTACTTGTGCGGCAGCAACAGTATGGAGTTTCCATTGTGGATACATTCACACTCGGCCCGTTAACGTGCAGTACTGGATTTGCTTAGCAGAGTGTTAATGGTCATTTTACTAAATGGTTCAAATGGCTCTGAGCACTATGGGACTTAACATCTAGGGTCATCAGTCGCCTAGAACTTACAACTACTTTAACCTAACTAACCTAAGGACAGCACACAACACCCAGCCATCACGAGGCAGAGAAAATCCCTGACCCCGCCGGGAATCGAACCCGGGAACCCGGGCGTGAAGGTCATTTTACTATTTGCCCACATTCTGTTGTGCAAAATAAATACACCGCTCAGATAAACAATAGAAACAGCTACAACGAATGACAACTATTACTTCACAGGTGGCAAGAGTCGTCAGGAAGTTACTATCGCAACTGGCGCCTGAGGTAGGAGAGTGATGTGACAACGGTGAACAGAATAAAAGGCGTGACCAAACTAGTTCACTGGTCGGTTCTTGTTATGACAGCTATTCTCAACAAGCACCTGTCAGTAAATTTGTTATTTCGCTTGAGATGCAGTGTTTGTCAGTTATTACAGTGATTTAGTTTTATAGATAGCTTACAATTTAATTTCGTTAATAAATTATATCGTTCTGACTGAGATACCAAGATTAATTCAACGTGTCTAAATTTGTAACTTTAAGTAAATTTTACTAAGTTAATTCTAGGGTGTGAATGGATATGAAGTGTTGGGTGTTGAGAAAGATATATTAAAATCTGTGGTGTCACCGTCAGACACCACACTCGCTAGGTGGTAGCCTTTAAATCGGCCGCGGTCCATTAGTATACGTCGGACCCGCGTGTCGCCACTGTCAGTGATTGCAGACCGAGCGCCGCCACACGGCAGGTCTAGAGACTTCCTAGCACTCGTCCCAGTTTTACAGCCGACTTTGCTAGCGATGGTTCACTGAGAAATTACGCTCTCATTTGCCGAGACGATAGTTAGCATAGCCTTCAGCTACGTCATTTGCTACGACCTAGCAAGGCGCCATTATCAATTGCTATTTATCTTCTGATGCCTGTACCGTCAGACCGACGTTCACCAATTATGGATTAAAGTTAAGTATTCCAACAGCTACGTACTTTATTTGCTAGACTCAATCCTTTAACTGTTCCAGACCTCACGCCAGCCTGCATGAGCTTAAACGCGTGCCTTTCGGCTACCCGTCATTGTGGATTGGCTGTCTTGCCAGTCCACAATATTTTGGCGACGAGAATTCTGCGTTCATACCTATTTTGATTTACTTGTGTCATGGCTTCGCCACAATCTCCAGATGTACTGTCCAAATATTATCGCTTGCAGAATCAGCAGATGCAGGCCTTACTGGATGCCCTTGGACAGCTCGTCCAGGGTCAACGTGCAATGCCAAACGATGCGGCAGCCGCCGCTCCACTGCTACCTCAGCCACCACATGCAGTTCCACCACCTTTTCGTCCTTTTGATGCTGCACTGGAAAGCTGGACGGAGTGGTCACGCCAATTTGGATTCCATCTCGCCGCCTACAGAATTCAAGGTAATGAGCGGCAGCCTTTTCTCCTTTCCGCCGTAGGCATCCAGATGTACCGTGTGATAGTGAAATTATTTCCCCAACGCGACATAGCAACTCTGTCCTAGAACGAAATTTTGTCTGCCTTAGATGCATATTTCAAAGAATCAGTCAATGTAGTTGCAAAAAGGTATACGTTCTTTCGTACAAAACGTACGGCCGGTCAAACTAATCGGGGTTGTAACTTTGCAAGGCCTTACCAGGGATTGTGCTTTTGAGTGTCAATGCGGCCTCCCTTATTCAGATACTATGGTACGTGATGCAATTGCACAGAATGTTTCTGATGTTCGTATACAGGAACAGATTTTGAAACTAGTCAATCCCTCCCTTCAACAAGTGATAGACATATTGGATCAGCAGGACACACTTGACTTTGCTCAGGAATCATTTGAAATTTCGCCACCCATGTGTCAGGTTAACTGGCTCGCCGGGCGCGCTGCACGGAACAGTAAACAGCCCTCGCGCCCGTCCACACAGCTTCCGCAAAGCTCTCCGCCACGTGTGCCGTGCAAGCAAGCAAATGCAGTGCTAAAATCATGCCCGTGGCGTGCTACTAGACATTCGCGTGAGAACTGCCCATCACGCCAAGCTATTTGCTTTTTCTGTAATAAAAGAGGACATGTTCAAAGTGTTTGCCAGAAAAAGCTCCGATCAAAGCTCAAAACCATTCCAGGCCCTTTGCTTCGCGCCGGAATCGGAATCGAACCACGAATACTCAGGCTCGTGAACCATCGCCCATGGAAATTCATGTAGTTCATTCCACTCCACCCAGTGCCACTTTCTCTCTCAGTGACTGTGTTCGCCCCACAAATAGTGTGTGTCGACATCGCTGGAAATCCCGTCGCATCGCAAGTGATTCTGTACCAGTGTCACGTTGCATGAGACAGTCACTCTTGTCATCAGCAGGACAATAAACTTTTTGTAGATTTGGACATACATGGCAAAGTGATAGCATTCCAGCTCGATATTGGAGCTGCAGTTTCACTGATCAATGACGACACGTACTGACAGCTGGGCACACCTCCGTTGTGTGCCACAAATGTTAAGCTAACTACATATTCAGGACAAGCAATCCCTGTGTTAGGACAATGCAGCCTTCTTGCAACATACAAAGGACAAACAAAACTCGTGTCATTGTACGTCCTTCGTTCTTCTTCTGCAGTGAACTTGTTTGGTTGCGAGTTATTTCAGTTGTTTAACTCGTCTATAGTAAATCAGGTCCTCTCAGTGAACCAGACTGTGCCTTCAGACAGTGTTTCTCGTCTATTTGCAGAATTTGCAGACATTTTTGCACCGGGCCTCGGTTGCGCTAAGAACTATAAAGCACATTTGGAACTGAAAGTAAACGCGCAACTGAAATTTTTCAGAGCGCGCAATGTTCCCCACGCATTGCGTGATGAGGTCGCAAGAACATTACACGATTTGGAATCACAAGGTGTAATTGAACATGTGCAGGCTTCTCTCTGGGCATCACCATTAGTAATTTTGCCAAAACCCTCCGGAAAATTGAGACTTTGTGTGGACTTCAAGGCAACAGTGCATCCACAACTACTGATTGCAACTTTTCCTTTACCCTGCCCGGAGGATCTTTTTGACAAACTGTGCCCGGGTAAATATTTTTCGAAGTTGGACCTAGCAGATGCGTACTTGCAAATACCGGTGGACGAAGAATCCCAGCGCGTTTTGGTGGTTAACACGCATCTTGGTTTGTACCGATTCAAACGACTGCCATTTGGGTGTGCATCCGCCCCTGCATTGTTTCAGCAATGTCTACAAACTGTTTGTGCGTCGGTCCCTACTGCAGCAAACTATTTGGACGATATTGTGATCTCCGGTAAGACGGAAGACGAACATTTAGCCAATCTCAGAACATTATTTCAGGTCTTACGACAAAATGGTCTTCGCTTGCGGAAGGACAAATGTGTGTTTTTTGCTTGTGACGAATCCTATCTGGGCCATGTACTCAATGCCCAAGGCATACATCCCAGTCCAGAGCACCTCCGTGCCATACAAGACTTGCCTTCGCCACAGAATTTGAAGCAGCTACAGAGTGTGCTGGGAAAAATGAATTACTACCATAAATATGTGCGCCACGCCTCTTCCATTTCAGCTCTGCTTCATCGCCTACGCCATAAAGGTGTTCCGTTCGTCTGGACGACGGAATGCGAACGCGCCTTTCGTCAGTTGAAATCGGCGTTGCTTTCCAATACTTGCCTTACACCATTCGATCCCCAGAAACCCCTTTTGTTGATGGTAGATGCATCGGATTTCGGGATCGGTGCTGTGCTTGCGCACAAAGTTGGCTCACATGATCGCCCTATTGCCTTTGCGTCCAAATTGCTCTCGTCTGCGCAAAGAAATTATTCACAGATAGAGAAAGAAGCTTTGGCTCTCGTGTTTGGTGTTACTAAGTTCCATGATTTCTTGTATGGTCGTCACTTTACCATCATCACAGACCACAAACCTTTGACATCGCTTTTTCATCCGACCAAGCCTGTACCTCCACATACAGCGCCGTAATTCATTCGCTGGTCTATTTTCCTATCGCAGTACTGCTACGATATCTTGTTTCGGTCCACTGCTAAGCACGGAAACGCCGATGCGTTGTCCCGTTTGCCTGTTGCTGAGGATAGAGCATTCGATTCTTCCGAACTTGCTTGCATCTTCATTGATTCGGAAACTGATGACGTGGTAGAATCGTTTCCGATTGATTTTCGTCGTGTAGCTACAGCCACAGCTGCTGACCCTGTCTTTGCTACCGTTTTGCGTTTTGTTGCTACGCAATAGCCCTTGTCAAAGTCACGGATCGAGGATCCGTTGGTTCGCCGATTTTTTGCTCACAAGGTGAGACTTTTTGTATGACGTGGTGTTTTGCTGTTGCGTTCTGATAATGATCACTCCAGGGTCGTGGTCATACGTTCGTTACAGCCCTCTGTCTTACGACTTCTCCACCAAGGACATTGGGGTATAGTGCGACCGAAACAACTTGCTCGTCAGCACTGTACTTGGTTCGGAATCGATGCTGCGATTATGAATATGTGTTCCTCTTGCATGGCGTGTGCCGAACAACAGTCCGCACCACCGCGGAAATTCTTTGCATGGCCGAAAGCCACTACCCTTTGGCAATGCTTACACATCGATTTTGCTGGTCCATTCTGGGATGCTCGATGGTTGGTTGTTGTCGATTCATTGAGTAATTTTCCTTTTGTTGTCTGGATGTCTTCCACGACGTCATCTGCCACCATCCAAGCGTTGTCTGCTATCTTTTGCATTGAAGGTCTTCCACAGACTATTGTTTCCGACAATGGCCCACTATTCATGCCTGCAGATTTTCAGTCATTCTGCAAGGCCAATAGTATTCAACATCTGACATCCGCGCCGTTTTCGCCGCAGTCAAACGGTGCCGCTGAACGTTTGGTCAGGACTTTCAAGTCACAGATGTTGAAGATGAAAGAGTCACATTCTCGGGAGGACGCCTTATTGCTCTTATTGTCCACGTACCGCTCTCAGCCCCGAGATGGTCGCCGGCTGAGTTGTTGCACGGTCGCCCTCATCGCACCTTGATGTCTTTGCTACATCCGCCGCATCAGGTTCCTGTGCAGCGGCAGACACCTGCTTTTACCCCAGGCGACGTTGTATACTATCGCAACTATCGAGGTTCACGGCGTTGGCTCGCAGGGCGCATTCTTCACTGCCTCGGCCGCGTTATGTATCTGGTTTTGGGGGCCTCTGGTGAGGTGCGTCAGCATCTCAATCAGCTGCGCCTCTGTCGTCGCACGGGTTCTGCCGCTCCCCGTCTGCTTTCAGCGACGGTGCCGTCCGGTCAACGCCCTGGGGCCCCATCTACTGGCTCGCCTCTTCCCCAGGTGTTACCGACGCTGCCTTCCATTTTGCCCCATGGCGACGCGCCGCCGCCTGTTCTCCCGCCGGCGACGCCCGCAGTGGACGCGTCGCTGAGCCCGTCGGGCGCCTCCATGGGTAACGCGCCGCCGATCGCTTCCCGTGACCAGCTGTCCTCCGCCATGGACCTCTTGCCCGCTCCGGATTATATGGCGTCTTCGCCCGTCGGCTGCCCCCACCCGAGGGCGGTCGACCCTACGGCCCCTCCTGTCTCCTTACGGGCGCATACACCGCATGTTGGTGTGCACCCTGGACTAGGTTTTCAGGCATTTGCTAGCTCCCCTCGGACCGAATGGCAGGGTGCGGGTGGCACAGCCTCACCTGTTGTTAGGCTCCCCACCTCGTCGCATACGTCAACATGGGGTCCTCTCCACGGCGGGCGGAAGCCTTATAACACAACCGTACGCCGATTTGCAGGGGAGGAATGTGGTGTCACTGCCAGACACCACACTTGCTAGGTGGTAGCCTTTAAATCGGCCGCGGTCCGTTAGTATACGTCGGACCAGCGTGTCGCCACTGTCAGTGATTGCAGACCGAGCGCCGCCCCACGGCAGGTCTAGAGACTTCCTAGCACTCGCCCCAGTTGTACAGCAGACTTTGCTAGCGATGGTTCACTGAGAAATTACGCTCTCATTTGCCGAGACGATAGTTAGCATAGCCTTCAGCTACGTCATTTGCTACGACCTAGCAAGGCGCCATTATCAATTGCTATTTATCTTGTGATGCCTGTACAGTCAGACCAATGTTCACCAATTATGGATTAAAGTTAAGTATTCCAACAAGTACGTACTTTATTTGCTAGACTCAATCCTTTAACTGTTCCATACCTCACACTAGCCTGCGTGAGCTTGAACGCGTGCCTTTCGGCTACCCGTCATTGTGGATTGGCTGTCTTGCCAGTCCACAACAAAATCGTTTGGACATATAGAGACAATGTAGGAACAGAGATAAAATAAATAAGTAAATACTTGTTTCGCCTACTTATTTATTCATCACTTGCATAGTCTATTATCTGGGACACTAAGAGGGGCTACATAATTCATACTTTGGGGAATAGTAAACATGTACTTTTAGGTTACTTATTTCTGGCACTTTAGCGAAGGCCAGTTTAGGAATATTCTAATTAATAACAATATACCTGCCTTTATGTCCACCCTGATAGCTGAGTTGACAGCGTGACGGATTGCCGTCCTATGGGCCCGGGTTCGATTCCCGGCTGTATCGGTGATTTTCTCCTCGTAAGGGGCCTCCCAGCCAATGACACAATAAGCTCATTTCTATTACCTGCCTTTATAGAACAAGTTCAAGAGCTTGGCTCTCGGAAAAAATTTCACTCGTCGTATTGTTGACATGTATCTCACTGTACTAATGAGTTTGATGACCACTGCCTTAAGGGGATGAGAGGGTGGCCTGTTTCGTTGTATGTTTCGCTAAGGCTGATTTGTTGTAGTTACTTAATCTGAATGCCTCTCTATGTTCCTCGTACCTGATCCAGAATGTGCTTTATGTGCATTCAACATATACCAAAATAAAAAAAACCACACCACGGGCCGGCTGGTGTGGCCGTGCGGTTCTAGGCACTTCAGTTTGGAATCGCGTGAGCACTACGGTCGCAGGTTCGAATCCTGCCTCGGGCATGGATGTGTGTGATGTCGTTGGGTTAGTTAGGTTTAAGTAGTTCTAAGTTCTAGGGGACTGATGACCTCAGATGTTGAGTCCCATAGTGCTCAGAGCCAGTTTGAACCACACCACGAAGAGATGATCTAAATGGGACGGAGATTGGTAGATTTGATTTAGATGTACATACAAACCAATGATTACAATTTCAGAAGAAATGGACGGTTTATTATAAATAATAAGATCTTCACAAAATTAGTAAGTAAAGAAGGCATTCGTCCAGAGGATGTGAGATAGTGTGCCGATTTTTCGTGTTGAAGTTCGCCGTCTGGTGACCTCCAGAGCCCCCATGTCTACGTATGTCTTCCACATCTCTCTCTTTTTCAATTCCACAACCTCCTCTCTCCCGTCCTCCAACTGCTACTATCTCCACCCATCTCTGTTTCTCTTTTACAGCCATTCTCTGTAACTAACAGTCACAGTCTCTTCTCTCTTTGGCTTCCACTGTTATTGTCTTCATCCACCTCACTTTGTCTTTCAATGCTACAATCTCTTTCCCTCCAATACTGTCTCTTCCCTCTTTCTGTCCACTGTCACTGTCTCCTCTCTTTTCCTCTGTCACTATCTCTCTGATACTCCAGCACAGAAAGACGCTAATATGTTCACAAGCCAAATTTTTTTAGTGATGAAGACTGAATGTGGATATAGGGAGTGGACTCTGACAGTTCTCTCTCTGAGTGCTTTAAGTAGCAGCGCGTTTGCATTTCTGTGCTCTGACAGAAGCATTTTTTTGCTAATTGATTTCTTTTCAGTGTTATAGAGGGGAGTGCTGCTTATACAAAATAAATTCTGTAGGTCAGTTAAGTTATGAAAGTTTATATACACTGAAGCTCCGAAGAAACAGGTGTAGGCATGCGTGTTCAAGTACAGAGATATGTAAATAGGCGGAATACGGTGGTACCGCCGGCAACGCCTATATAGGACACAAAGTGTCTGGCGCAGTTGTTAGATCCGTTAAAGCCGCTACAATGGCAGATTATTAAGATTTAACTGAATTTGAACGTGGTGTTACAGTAGGCGCACGAGCGATGGGACACAGCATCTCCGAGGAAGAGATGATGTGGGGATTTTCCCGTACGACCATTTTACGAATATATCGTGAATATCTACGATCCGGTAGAACATCATATCTCCGACATCGCTACGGCCGGAAAAAGATCCTGCAAGAACGGGACCACTGAAGACAATCGTTCAACGCGACAGAAGTGCAACCCTTCCTCCAATTGCTACAGATTTCAATGCTGGGCCTTCAACAAGTGTCAGCTTGCGAACCATTCAACGAAATATCATCAATATGGGCTTTCGAAGCCGATGGTCCACTCGTGTAGCCTTGCTGACTGCACGACACAAAGATTTACGCCTCGCCTGGGCCTGTCGACACCGATATTGGACTATTGATGACTGGAAACATATGGCCTGGTCGGACGAATCTCGTTTCAAATTGTATTGAGTGGATGGGCATGTACGGGTATGGAGGCATTGCAATGAATCCATGGACATTGCGTGTCAGCAGGGGACTATTCAAGCTGGTGGAGGCTCTGTAATGGTGTGGGGAGTGTGAAGTTCTGGTGACAAGATATGTCTAGGTACGATTCTGACAGGTGACAAGTACGTATGCATACTGTCTTGTCACTTGCATCCGTTCATGTCCATTGTGTACTCTGATGGACTTGGGCAATTCCAGTAGGACAATGCGACACCCCACACGCCTAGTATTGCTACAGAGTGGCTCCAGGAACGCTCTTCTGAGCTTAAACACTTTCGCTGACAACCTAACTCCCCAGACATGAACATTAATGAGCATATCTGGGACGCCTTGCAACGAATTGTTCATAAGAGATCTACACCCCCTCGTACTGTTACCGATTTATGGACAGCCCTGCTGCACTCATGGTGTAAGTTCCCTACAGCACTATATCAGACATTAGTACAGTCCATGCAGCGTCATTTTGCGGCCCTTCTGCGTGCTCTTGGTGGCCCTACTCTATATTAAGCAGGCGTGCAAACTTCTTTCGCTTTTCAGTGTACTTCAGCACTTTTACATACTTTGACATCTATAAACAACAAATATGTAGAAAAAAGTAATATTAACACAAAATCGTCTCCCATATATCGCATATGCATTTTGAACAACTTTACACAAAGATGCACAATATGTTTAGGAAACACCTACAGTGTGTCAAAAAATTCGGCGTTTAATTTGAAAGTATAATGAATTTCGTTTGAGAAGATAAATTTGTCTGAGGTCAAGACAGCCTGTATGGGAGTGAAGTGCTGTTATACAGAGACAACGCAACGTAAAGCTGTATTGTTGAATAAATGGTGATTAAAAACAGTTTGGTGACCTCAGAACTCTTGAGATGCCCCCGGACCCTTGTCATGTTCTCACAATATCAGCTGAAACTACATTATGCCTGAGACTAGATACGTCCATATTTACGCACGGAGGTATGGTAACTATGTACCTTTGGGTCTCAATAATGTACAGTGGTATAGAAAAAAGAATAACGGTTAAAAATTTCGACTACTTGCCCCAAATAGAAATTATAGAAGTGGTCATCGTCACAACTTGTACTCTGGTACCCAGAAATGATGGCTTTTGGGTTTTTCTCAGTAACCACCAATGAATGAATGGTGATTTTATGAGTCTAACGCCCACACTAGACCACATCTAATGGCAAAGAATTAACAGATTTCCACAATTTTTCTGTGCTGGAAGAAGTCTGTAACATCCAAAATTTGAAAAATTTACTGTAGGACAGTCACAGAATCCCCCTTTCTTACAATAGGTATACAAATGATCGCTAGGCCAATTGCTATTGAAAAGAATTGAATCCTTATCTCTGTGATCTGGCGCCACTTTCTGGAACATTCTGGCCCTGTGTACTATTGTGCACGTACCGATACGTACTCATTGCAAACTACGAAATCCACAATCTCGTAGTCGGAATCACAAAGCTTTTTCATGAAAGGTTCCACAAACGCATGACTGCGAATTTTTCTATGAAACATCGTCTGTAGTTGTTCTGAACATTTTACACAAGCTTCTCAAGCACATATTGAGATGTTACACAGGTCTACAAATTTATAGTTTACAGTTATTTTACTTAAACAATTTACATGATCCTAACATGTTTGATATGTTATTCTCAGAAATTACCCTTAGCGGGTACCCCTCTGTTGCGAAAGGTTTCTCACTAAATGTCGATGGGGCTTTCATTACATTATAATGAAGTATTGGTTCTAATGGCTCTGAGCACTATGGGACTTAATATCTGTCATCAGTCCCCTAGAACTTAGAACCACTTAAACCTAACTAACCTAAGGACACCACACACATCCATGCCCAAGGCTGGATTCGAACCTGCGAGCATAGCAGTCACGCGGTTCCGGACTGAAGCGCCTAGAACCGCTCGGCCACCATGTCCGGCGAAGTATTGGCTCCTTCAGGGCTAATACAAACTGTGAAGCACCCAGCTATTAGCTATCACCCTGACATCCCATCGGGCCTGGGACTTCCGCTGCCTTCTTTAATGTCATAATTAAATCTCCTTCCTGACACTCATCCCACCACGTTGATTATTCTTGAAAACAGCTGGAGTCCAGCAAGTCCAGCTTAAAGCATACTGAGACAACGAATAATTTGAAGTCAACCAACATGTTTTCTACCATACCCTCTTACTCGTGGTGTTTGCAACTGCCAGGCAATCTGCCGACTTTTTAATTGAATGATATCCAACACGATCTATAATTTTCATTAATTTTGTCTTCAATCGTTTTGTCTTTCATCAGTTTGAATCACCCACATTTAATTCCTTTACTGGATTTTGTGTAATTTATTATAGCCGCCAAACAGTTAATTATTATGATTATATGACTGTCTGCTTAATGGAGGAAAGGCCATCGGTTTGTCTGCTGGTTTCGGGGGTATTTCAACCGAGTGCGGCTGTTCTGAGATTAAATAGTGGAAATGATAGAAAGTTTGTCTATTATTAAGGACCACAAAGGTTGCGATGTGCAAACTGATATATATTTCCTACTAACACACAAATGCTGAGGCAGTTGGTACCTTCGCCTTACACGTCTATTCACAGTTATATCTTTTTATTGGTTGTTGATTTTCAGTACTTCGTCACACGCAATGTTGATGGTTAACTTTCACAACAATCCATGGTTGTTGCTGGCCGGCGCGGTTGACGCGAAACACGTAATTCGGCACCTGTCACTTTTGGTTTCATATCACTCGCGAATCGGTATTAGTGAGGGTCAACCCCACGGCGATCAGGGGGACGTGCTCACTCGTCATACTCCGGTGAATTTTACCGTTTACAACTTACTCGACCACCATTCTTGCCCGTCTCTCTCGCACTACTACTCACTCGACACTCTCCATTACTACTGCGCACTCAATACTAGTCTCACTGCCTCCTTCAGCACTCGACAATCGACTACAGTCTGCGATCGTGGGATCACGGATTCCTTACATCCCCGCCCTAAAAACCTTCTTTGTAGCCACAGGCGAAAAAGAATAATAGGAAAAAATTATCACATAGTATATAAATGAAAATGAGGAACATAAGTTCTTGTTCAAATACTGAAAATTACACCCTATTGACTGCAGTAGCAAACTGCCTCTACAGAAACATTATACAACATCAATCTATCCTAATTAATATGGCATGGTAAAAATTTTTACAAACTTATCTTACATTCAATTACCAAAAATTATCACTTTCAAAGGTTTCTCTTGGCCATTAACTACATATTTTGTTATAACTTGCTACAGCAAAGACAAAAAAAAAAAAAAAACAAATTAGTTGAATGCCAGCTACTCCTTTGGTATGCCGTCCTTTCAGCTGGATTCGTGCCGTCTGTACTACTATCACCCTAACTTGTAACTCACTTCGTCAACACACAGCAATGTTAAGGATGAAATTCACAACTTATTCATTTGAGTCCTTAACACAAGCGAAATTGAGTATCAAAACAAAATATAGCATTTACACCTTGACTTATGCAATTATTTTACAATCCCTCATACCTCTGCAAATTGATTCAATAATATTAAATGCTCCATTATTGCACTAAGTACGTCTTACATAACAATTTGCATCACTGTAACTAATGTGGTCATCCAACGAAAAATTTTAAACCACTGATCATTTCATTTTGCCAAACATTACTGCCATATGTGAATTGTTATCACTAAAGCTTAGATGAGAGGTACAATATTTCCTATTAAATTGACATTAATTCAAATCTGCTATATGGATATTTATTATTCACACAGAGTGCCAGAATTCTGCTTCTCAAGCTTGACCCAAGTATAACCATAATTGACTCTGATAGCTAACTGAAGACATGAATTGCTCATTACTGATAAGTTACAATTTCTGTTTTATCAGCATACCTCAGATCAACATGTATACCTACAAACAACTTGCAAACTGATACTGCTCATGTCCTAAATGACATAGGCTACTTCAATACTTCAAACATCTCATGCTCCATATTCTTCATTACACATAACTCCCTCAACTTAATAGCAACTTCAACTGCAAATAAATATATATCTTCAACCTACATCATCAATCCTCCATATTCGCTGCAATAACTACATAAAAATACTACTTCAGGCTCCTTGGCCTCTCCGTTCATCATATTTCACATCATTTATTCGAACAACTATCTCCTCATGTATCTGTTTCTTTATATGCAATCCTAATTACAAGCTAATACATTATTTCGATTCTCTCACAATTGCTTGAACTTTTCATCTCTCATAAAACATCTGTATAAGATTACACATACTCTTGTTTGACCAATTAGCTTCCCACCACATTTTCTAGACATTGGCTTTCTGATTTGGTTCTCATTTGATTACTTCAGGCATAATTAATTTTGTAATGTACTGACACTAAACTGATTTTTAACTTTTAGATTCTTTGACATCTCATACTCTACCTCAACAGTAATTATTAGTTCTTATTATAATTCAACTGTATATTTGCTGCATGGTTCCTGACTGTATTATTTGGATGACTACTACCTATTATAACTACTATACACTAACTTCTTAACCTAAGGATAGAGAAAGATGATAGAGCAGTGAAACTTGAAATAAGAAATAAAGTCTCACCCAGCTGGGAGTGTATCAATCGCCACTTGGTATACCAGCAAAAGAGTTGCTGGCTCCCCACACCTACTCTGACTCTACTCCATCACCTGGGTTGCCCTTATCTGTACGTGGATAGTATCTTTTTATATTCTCGACATGTTCTTTACCATGTGCACTTTTTGTTAGCACATATTCCAATTGAACTGTGTTCGGGTGATCAATTCTTATGATCCTATATGGTCCTTTATAAACATGGTTAAATTTATGTATCTCAGAATTTATTTTCTTCGATTTGGCATGCACTTTTACTAGCACTACATACCAAACTCGATACGTTATTGGCTTTACCAATTTATCATGTCTCTCCTGTCTCCTCTTTGCTTTCTCTTTCATACTCAGTTCCACTAATTCTAACTTCTTCACCCATGTTATGTCATTTCCAGGTGGATAATGTAATAGCTCACGAAACACACTATCAGGTTCTTGGTTAAGTAAGATCTCACACGGTGCAAATCCCATCGAGTCATGTGGGAGGTGATTCCTGATACATTCAAATTCTCCCAGGTATTCCTTCTATGACCCATGCTTCCTGTGACAGTATGTCCTGCATAAACGATTTAATTCCTTCATCGATCGTCTGGCCGGATTGGAGGCCGGTCTATATCTTGAGATTGCAATTGGTTCTATCTGATGCTTATCTAGCATTTCTTTCCATTCCTTGGATATAAATTGTCACCCGTTGTCACTCAGAATTCGTTTCGGTACACATATACTATTGAAATAGTCCTTTTCCAGTTTATTAACGATAGCTTTGCTGGTAACTTTCTTCAATGGATAGAACTTTACAATTTTTGAAACTAATTCTACAGCCACTAGAATCTGTGTACAATTCCCCCGTGCTGCAGGCAAGGGTCCAAATAAATCTACAGCTACGATATCTTTAACTGCTGCTGGTACTATGAGATGCATATAACCTTTATGTTGGACTGTTGTTGTCTTAGCTTTCTGACAAGTGTCACAAGTACTTAACAATGTATGTATGCATCTCCCCATGTTATTGAAAGCACAATCTAATTTCACTTTCTCAAGACATTTCTTGGGTACATAATGAGCATTACTATAATGAATATACCAGATCAACTTGTCCACTACATGTTGCGGTATACACAGTTTCCAATTTTCCTCATTCTCATTGCTCCTCTTGTACAGTATCCCATTGTGGATATAATAATACACGCTGATCTTCTCTTCTCCCGCACACCTCTACTTTCCCTTAATCAACTTCAGTCGGTCATCCTCGTTCTGTTCCCTACGTACATTTCTCAGGGATCTTCTTATAAACTCTTCGTGTTGCACACCCTTCATCAAGTTAATCCTAATTTCTTCATGTTTTGGTCCGCTCATCACTATTCCCAGTGAATCAAGTGGCAGTCTTGATGGTGGATGTGGTATTGTGTTGGTTCTACCAGGCTTGTATATTACTTCCAAGTCGTAGTCTTGCAGGGCAAGCGCCCATCTTATCAAGCGACTATGTGTCAGTTTACTGGTTGTTAAAAATGTCAGGGCCTTGTGGTCTGTGACCACTTTTACATGTCTTCCTGCTAAGTAGTAATGGAATCGTTTGAAGCCCCAAACTATTGCAAGCGCTTCCCATACGGTAATAGAACATTGTCTTTCCCAGGCATTCAGGGTTCTGCTACCAAAGGCTATAGTTTTTATAATATCATTCTCCCCGTTTTTCTCCACTTGGTATAAATGTATGCCCAATCCATAATCCGAGCTGTCTGCCCCCAAATAGAAGTCTTTAGTAAAATCCGGATGGTAAAGTATCTCCGCATTGCATAGAGTTTCTTTAATCTCCTCGAATTCCTCCAGACATTCCTTATTCCAATGCCACGACATCTTCGCCATAGTTAGCTTCCTCAAATTTGGTGCATTTAGTACTGGCTCCTTTATAAATTTTCTGTAGAATTCACAGACTCCAAAAAATGCTCTCAGTTTTTTCTTACTACTTGGCACCGGCAACTGCCTAATTGCCTCCAGTTTACTCGGATCAGGGTAGATACCATCCTCTGAAATTATGTGGTCCAAAAATTTTATCTGCGATTTGGCAAACTCTGATTTACCTAGGTTTGCTGTCACTCCTGCTACCTCAAATGCTTCTAACACGGCATCTAATTTGTCCAAATGCTCTTCCCACGTTTCACTCGCAATCAATACATCATCTACATAGACAGTGACTTCCTTTAGCAGCTCCTCACCCAAAATTTTATCCAGTGCTCGAACAAATTCCGAAACAGATACATTAAGCCCGAATGGTAAAACCCTAAACTGGTAACTCCTACCAGCATATGTAAAGGCTGTATACTGGCGAGACTCAGGGGCCAATGGTATCTGCCAGTACCCAGCAGTCAAGTCAATACTACTGAGTATCTTTGCCCCTCGTAATTTTTGGATTAGCTCCTTTATCATCTCCGGTTTGTCTCGTTCTGGCTCAGTGATCTGGTTTACTGTGCATGCATCCAAAACTATTCTCACCTTCCCATCCTTTTTATCTACCACAAATAGTGGACTATTGTATTGACTATTCGCTCTCTCTATGACACCAAGGTCCATCATCCTCTAAATTTCTTCTTCCACTGCCCTCCTTCTTGCTTGAGGAATGGGGTATTGTTTGATATTGAATGGTTTGTGATCCTTTATCTTCAATTAACATACTACTCCTCTCATAACGCCAGGCTGTTGGGAAAAGACCTTCTGATGTTTACGCAGTATTGCAGCCAATTTCCTCTGAATCTCTTCTTCCAAGTGTGTCATCTTTTCCAGTTTCTTGCCTATCATATCTTCTCGGTGTTGATACTCTTGTACTAATCCCTCATAGAATATCAGCATACATTCTTCCTCTGGTTCCCCTTCTCGCTGTCCTGCTGCTGGCTCCTCTTCCCAACATAAGCTCACCCATTTAAATTCCTCCTCATCCGCTGCTTCACCCCTTTCTGTAAATATCAGCTTCTTCCTTTCTCCTCCTTTTCCTTTAACCTCTATGATACCTTCGTCAAACCTGATTCTTGCTTCCACCTCGTTCATCCAGTCTATACCCAAAGTGATCGGCAGGTTCAACCCTGGCACCACTAAGAATGTCGCTTCATATTCTTCTCCATCTACTTCAAAGCTAACTAACACCTGCTCTTTAATGGACTTGCTTTTGGCACCAACAGCATTCACAACTCTCACACCCACCACTGGAAAACTTGGTAAACTGACTTTGGTAGTTAATAATTGTTCATTTAGTTTCTGGGATACAGCACAAGCTTCACTTCCAGTGTCTACTAGGGCATTAACCCCCAGACTGTATAGTCTAACCTTAACCATGGGTAACACAGGTTCTTTGGAAATTAGCTGACTTCCTTCCATTAAGTCTTCTCTTAAGTCACCTCCCTCATCATGTCTAATAAGATTAATGTTGGTCCTAATAGGTCTCACTCCCGATTGGACCACATCCGGTGCGCTGTTTAGTTTGCCGAGTTCCTTATTTCTTCAATTCGTACCTTGTGATCCTTTTGTCTATCATCTCTTCTCTCATAGTTCCTGTTATCGTCATCCTTCCTATGATTGTGGTAAAACTCTCGACCATTGCCACGGTTCCTATTTCCATTACCCCCACCTCTACCTCTGTAATTCGGTGGGCCATTAAGTTGACTTTGACGGTAATTATTTCCACCTTGGTTCTGATCATGCATCAGATTGTTTTCCTGTGCACAAATAGTTTCTAATTGCTCCAATACTTCCATTAAAGTATCTTTATCTTTAATCAGGCTTCCAGATAAGTTTTCTTGCATCCTACGACTTAACCTCCTTTTAATTGCTGATATCATTATGTCGACATTCAATGGCTGCTCCAATGTTTCATTCAACTCCCGTAGATGCTCAGCAAATTCTCTCAAGGTACCTCTCCAGGTGTTAGGGGACTTGTGATGCAGTAAATCTTCAAGAGTTGCACATTGGTGACTTTTGGACCAATATTTCTTTAAAAACTCTTCCTCAAATTGACTGTAGCTGGTAACTTCTTCTTTCTTCCTAACTCCCCAGGTGAAAGCTTCACCTTCCATTCTGTCTACTGCGAACTTAATTTTATCTGCATCTCGTACATGTGCTGGGAAAACTCCTCGTAACCATTTAGTAAATATCATTGGATGCAATGCCCCTTTGGGTTTATATTTTTGCCCCATGTCGGTCTGGGTATACCTATTATCAGCATTTACAAACGTAACGAACTTTCCCTCCCCTACTGTTAAGGTGGCACTATTTACCTTCCTATCAATCTCTTCGGTTTTTGTTTCTAGCTGTTGTACTCCCTTCTGCAGCTGTTTGATCTCCCTTGTGGCTATATGTTGCACAGCCTCCTCCAATTTCACTTGCCTATTTCCCAATTTACCAATATTAACCTGGCACAGCTGCTGCACCTGTACCACATCTTCAATCCGTTGGTTCTGGTGTGCTTCCATTTCTCGCATTCTCCCCTCCAACTCAGTCTTGACTTCCTTGACATCCCCTTCAGCCTTTCCGATTACCTCTACTTTCATATCGTTCATCTCTTCTCGGAATTGATCTACCTTCACGTGTAGCTTGTCATCTCTCTCCTGAAGAGTTATTCTCATCTGTTCCTGGAATTCCTGCAGTCCTTTCCTTAAGTTTTCTTGGTTTTCTTGGGACATCTCTGCTATACTTTTCTTGATTTCGTCATTTCCCCCTTCTACTCACATGTTGATATCTTGGAGCATCCCTCCCATATCCTTGTTGATTCCTTGGAGCACCTTAAGTATTACTGACTGCAATTCTCCAACCTCAAGACTCAGTTCCATTCTAATTGGTTTTACCGGTGTCTCAGGATAACCGGCTGAATGACCCAATGGGCTGTCCATTGACATTCCACTACTACCAATTCCTGATTCATCCTTGTCCTCCTGAACTATATCCACTTTTCTAACCACCTACTCCACAACCTTTTCTTTCAATTCAGGATCCTTTCCAACTATTCACTATGCACAGACAAGAAAAAGAAATAAAATAAAATTAAAATAACCTCCTAGTAACCTAAATACTGACTAATTAGCTAATAACGAAATAATCCTTCACTGTATTAGGTTAACGCAGACTGGCAAAATAGACCTCTCCATTGAACACCATAAATTATGGAAGCCTACCCAGATCAAACATCAATGACTGCATTTATACACAAATCTTGAAGTAACATACACACTACTTAGAAGACACATAAACATGTAATTTACAATACTAATTCTAATGAGACACTATTCTGTGCTGTGCAGCATGAAAATACATGCCTGTTAGCACACCATGCTTCTGGGCAAATTTGCAAAGAAATGTTTAAAAATAATGTTTTTATTATTTCTGCAATTGTCAAATTTAATTTGATGTTCCTTCTGCACTGTGAAGATAGTGCAATATTAATTAGTCTTGCTCCAGCAAATCGCCCTCACTCACCCCTCGACGCTCGTCGAAGTCGCGATGTTTTGACGTTTGAAGTCGCGGTACTGGTCGTGTTGGCGTTGGCTCCTCCGGCGCGGCAGCTGTCTGGCAAAGCGTCGTTGAAGCTCGTGTGGTGCCGTGTGCACTGTTTACGTCCGCGGCGAATCGCGCTGACGCAGTCTCGGAGTTCGGTGGTTGGCGTCGGGATGGAGCACACGGTCACATATTTCGTTGATAGGCGGGTAGATGGCGCAGGCGTCGTATACTTCGGGGGTACGCCACTAGATGTCGAACTCCACGTCGTCGTTGTTTCTACTTCAGCCACTTGGCTCCGCCATAGTCACTGGTCAGTGTGGTACATCTCCGCTGCCTAAATCCTTGACTTCGCGGCGTGTGGGACTGCTTCACTACTTTAGATGCTTTGGCTAACCGCTCACAGAGTCTGAATGACGTCATCCATCATTTGCGCCACAGTCAACACTCGCAAATGCAGTAACAGTTTATGGGTCCACATCCAATCGAGCGATTTACACTGTTAAAAGATAATTTCAGATACAGAGTCAGTTGAAAACAAGTTCCTGATACTTCCGAAACGGAATTTTGGCTGATCCACTAGCGATTATGCACAAACGCACCTCTTCTTAGAGTATGAATTTTACAGCAATTCATGAATGTTTTCCTGTCCATACTTCAATACATTGTTCATTAACACTGCATTTGTCACTTGAACTTGTAAAAAGAAATTGTTTACTGTTCCTCAGTCTCTTTTGCACTGTAATCTCTAAACAATGTGCTTCATTCCCGCGATTTCTAATTTCACCATAAATGTTATATTACACTGTTTCTAGTTGGAATACTGTAATTTTAGTCACAGTAACAACAATACCGGATTGCTCTTGCACTAAAATTGTCCGCTAATTGCAAAAGTCATTCCACTGAAACCAAAAATGGTGCTTAATAAATCATTGTTCGGATCCGAAGACTGCAACTGTCCTTTTCACGGGAGCCAAGATGAAACACCCCCGTTTAATTCCTTTACTGGATTTTGTGTAATTTATCGTAGCCGCCAAACAGTTAATTATTATGATTATATGACTGTCTGCTTAATGGAAGAAAGGCTATCGGTTTTTCTGCTGGTTTCGGGGGTATTTCAACCGAGTGCGGCTGTTCTGAGATTAAATAGTGGAAATGATAGGGAGTTTGTCTATTATTAAGGAGCACAAAGGTTGCGATGTACAAACTGATATATATTTCCTACTAACACACAAATGCTGAGGCAGTTGCTACCTTAGCCTTACACGTCTAATGACAGTTATATCTTTTTATTGGTTGTTGATTTTTCAGTACTTCGTCACACGCAATGCTGATGGTTAACTTTCACAACAATCCTTACTGCAATCCATGGTTGTTGCTGACCGGCGCGGTTGACGCGAAACACGTATTCGGCGCCTGTCACTTTCTGTTTCATATCACTCGCGAATCGGTATTAGTGAGGGTCAACCCCACGACGAACAGGGGGACGTGCTCACTCGTCATACTCCGGTGAATTTTACCGTTTACAACTTACTCGACCACCATTCTTGCCCGTCTCTCCCGCACTACTACTCATTCGACACTCTCCATTACTACTGCGCACTCAACACTAGTCTCACTGCCTCCTTGAGCGTTCGACAATCGACTACTGTCTGCTATCGACCTGGGCGTCGGATACTAGCATCTATGTTCGTGGGATCACGGATCCCTTGCAAGTTTACAGACATCAAGGCTGTCGGAAACCCATTCTTCCTCCTTAGCTTCTGATTAACACCGTAACTTACATGACACATACATACTAGTGTCAACAGATGCTAGGGCTTTTATTAATTATTTCGTAATGCCGAGTTTTAAGTAAGATGGAAGCAGGAGCTTTTTTTCCATCGAAGAGTCGAATGACACGTTTCTCCCTCTAACTTTGGAGGTGCTAATTGGTTAGATTAGTCTGAGACCAGAACTTGTGTTTTTCACGACTTTTCGATTCGCATAGTTAACAGGGGTATCTGGTGTAGCCAACATATTAACCAAGGATCACGGAGAGTACTTTCCAATCACCACAAATGCCCCCAGAAATCCTCCTCTCGGATTCCTTGTAACCAAGGAATATATTGCACATTCTGATAGTAGCTTTTCTTCAGGAATGTCTTTGCCAAGTTGTTGAGCAATCTCCTGATGAACTTCCGCAAGAGGGCAGCGTTGTTGTTGTGGGCATGTTTACTTTTCCAGCGGGCTAGTCACTGTGGCAGAAGTGGCCTGAGGATTATGGGTGCTGGGTTGCCTATTTTAGTTCGAGCCATTAGTCACTAAGCCATTTGACGGACGGGAAACTGGCGTGGAAATTCTTTTCATCTGAGAACTATTGGAGTCATTATCTGCCTTCATCATTACAATGATCAAAACTCGTTAAACGTGTGTCCTGAGCCCCATCATCCTGATTCCGGCGCACTTTGCAAGTTTGTTTTCTGCCCCTTGCATACAACTAGGTACAAGTGTACTGTCCATTAATTAATTGTATTAGACTGTTTGTAGCCATTTTGAGCACATAACTAGAATTGCAGTATGCACATGCTGTTTACTGCATTTTATTGTTAAGTGTAAGAGACAACCGTTTGACAAGTTTACAGAAGGTGTGAATCTCGTTGGTGCTCATGCAAGCTTCACATGTTACGTTCTTATTCTTGTAGTAAGTTATGCTCTTTAAGAGATTTGGTTAAGACCTCCTTACTGCTTTGCACTTCGTGTCCTTGTCTATGCACTCAAGATTATGCCTTTATGCCTGTGTAGTAGGAACTTCCTTAATATAATTCCCCAAATTGCAGGTGAGCATAGGATTATTATTGCAATCATTATTATTGTTGTTGTTGTTATTATGCATACAAGGTAAAAAAGGCTGAAAGGGGGCTTCATTGAATAGCTTTAATTCATATCAAAACAAAGAAACAATTTGACATAAAATTTAATTTCTTATTGCTGTGGCTAATAGAGATTTCTCTCTGCTTTTGTTAAAGCAGATGGAAAGCTAGTTAAATTTGTGGGATTCTATCATAATTTTTGGACAGGTCAAATCATTTTTTGGGTGGGCACGGTCCTCGGTGATATTTTCATCATCAGGCCGCGCGAAAATCTTAAAATTAATTTATGTTTTTCATTTATCAATCATTTCTTTTATTGTCGAAAATTTTAGTGAACTTGTTTCCACAAGCGTTTCACCTGATTTATTACTTTGGTGCAAGAATAGCTAGGTTATCTCAAAGTAGCACTTGAAACCTATATCCTCAATTATTTGCATTCTATATTCCAATCTCTGTTTTCCCATACAGTTTATACCCTCTACAGCTAGTACCACAGAAGTTACTCCATGATGTCTTAACAGATGTCCTACCAAATGTCCCTCCTTCTTGTCGGTGCTTTCAATATATTCCTTTTCTCGCCAATTCTGCGGAGAACCTCCTCATTTTATACCTTATCAGTCCACCTAATTTTCAACATCCGTCTGTACCGCCACATCTCAAATGCTTTGATTCTCTTCTGTTTCCCCAAGTCCATGTTTCACTACCACACAATACTGTACTACGGACATCCATTCTCAGGAATTTCTTTCTCAAATTAAGACCTATATTCGATATTAGTAGACTTCTATTGGCCAGGAATGTCATTTTTGCCATTTCTGGTCTGCTTTTGATGTCCTTCTTGCTCCATCAGTTATTTTACTGCCAAGGCAGCAGGATTCGTTGGCTTCGTCTACTTCCTGAACATCAATCCTGATGTTAAGTCTCTTGCTGTTCTTATTTCTGCTACTTCTCATTGGTTTTGGATTTGTTTGATTTACTCTCATTCTATATTCTATACTCACCAGACTGTTCATTTCATTCTCCACTTTTACTCAGGATAGCAATGACATCCGTGAATCTTATTGATATCCTTCCACCCTGAATTTTAATTTCACACTTGAACCTTTCTTTTCTTTCAGCCAGTATGGGTGAACATTAGGGGCGAAAGAATGTATCCCTACATCCCTGCCATAGACCTTCTTTAATACGAGCTCTTCGTTCTTGGTCGTCAACTCTTATTACTTCCTCTTGGATCTTGTATATATTGTACACTACCCCTCTCTCCCTGTAGCTTACCCCTACTTTTCTCAGAATTTCGAACATCTTTCACCATCTTATATTATAGAATACTTTTTCCAGGTCGACAAAGCCTATGAACACGTCTCAGTTTTTCTTCAGTCTTGCTTCCATTATCAACTGCAATGTCAGAGCTACTTTTCAGGTGCCGTTACCTTTCCTGAAGCCAAACTGATCGTCACCTAACACATCCTTAATTATATTTTCCTTTTTTGTGTATGTTATTCTTGTCAGTAACTTCATGCATGGACAGTTAAGCAGATTGTGCAATCCTCGGAAATGTGTGGATGACATTTCTTCGAAATTCAATTGTTATATCGTCAGTCTCATACATTCTACACACCAACGTGAAAAATCGTTTTGATACCATTTCCGTCAATGATTTAAGAATTATAGTGGAGTGTTATCTATGCCATCTCCATTATTCGTTCTTAGGTATCCCAAAGCTCCTTCAAATTCTGATTCTAGTACTGGATCCCTTACTAGTACCATATCAGCTTCTGTTACGTCTACTATCACTTCATCAGACAAGTCTCCTCCTCCCTCCCTCTCCCCCCCCCCCCCCCCCCCCCCCCCCCGCGCCCAGCCCATTACAGTGACCTTCACTGTACTCTTTACACTTATGTGCCTTGCATGTAACTGTGGAATTCCCATATGCTGAGTCAGTTCTTCTGACAACCATTTCGTTTTCGATTTCTTCATACTTTTCATGCAGACATTTCGGCTTAGCGTCTCTGTACTTCCTATTTATTTCGTTCCTAAGTCACTGATATATCTGTATTCTACCATTTCCATGACCATTTTTTAATTCCTTATTTCATCGGTTATCCAAAGTATTTCTTTGCAGGTACCTCCTTAGCACTTACATTTGAGAGATTGGATGGCACTCTCACTTCTGATGTTATTATGTCGCTTCATGTTCTTAGGGAATATGATCTTTATTTCGATTTGAAACGTAAGTAGAACGCTTTCACGTTTTTCCAATTTCTATGATTGCGTATTTGACAGATGTCCTTTCCTCTTTAACTGCACCGTCTACTGAACCGCTCATTATAGCCGTATCTATGGCCTAAGAGAACTTCAAGCGTATCTTTTCATTCCTTTGTACTTCTGTATAACATGTCATGACGCATTAATTCTTCCTGACTAGTCTCTTAAATTTCGGCCTACTCTTCGTCACTACTACATTGTGATCTGAGTCTGTATCTGCTCCTGGGTAAGCCTTAAAATTTAGTATCTAGTTTCTGAATGTCTGCCTGACCACATTCAAATGTAACTGAAATCTTCCCGTGTCTCCCGGCCTTTTCCAAGTATACCTCCTCCTCTCGTGATTCTTGAACAGACTGTTAGCAGGTACTAGCTGAAATTTATTCTAGAACTCATTTAGACTTTCTCCTCTCTCATTCCTGCTACCAAAGTCATAGTCTGTCGTAACCCTTTCTTCTACTCCTTCCCCCACAACTGCATTCCAATCCCCTATCACTGTTAGATTTTCACATCCCTTTACGTACTTAATTATCCGTTCAATATCCTTATATACCTTCTCCGTCTCTTCATCGTCGGCTTGTGATATTTGCGTGAATACCCGACTGTCGTTGTCGGTGTTGATTCGCAATCGTTTCTGATGATAATAACCCTATCAGTGAACTGTTGACAGTAAGGCACTCTCTGCCAAACTTCCCTATTCATAACGAAAGCTATTTCCGTTATACCATTTTCTGCTGTTGTTGGTGTTACCCTATATTCACTTGACCATATGTTCTTGTCTTCTTTCCATTTCACTTCACTGACCCCACTATCTTGACTGATCCTTTGAATTTCCTTTTTATGATTTTCTGTCTTCCCGACCACGTTCACATTTCTGACAATCGACGTCCCGACTCGTTGAACTTTACCCTTTCGTTGATTATTCAATGTTCTTGTCATGTCGACTTCCTCCTTCGCAGCCCATTCCCTAAGATCCGAATGGGGAACTAGTCCTGAATCTTTTGCCAATGCAGAAACCATCGTGACACTTTTCCGATTACGATCCCCATGGTCTGGTGGATACAGAGTAGGTGTCTTTAATGCAGTGGTTTCCATTGCCTTACGCATCCTTGTGCCATTGGTCGTTGCTGATTCTTCTTGCTTTAGAAGCAGCTTCCCATCCCATGGGCAAGAAAGTGCCCAGAATCTCTGTCCATTCCTCCACCATCTTTGACAAGGCCGGCGGCTGAATGAGGCTACTATTTATACCGGAAATCTTTGGCCACAAAGCTCCTAAGACACTTGTTCTATTGTTGTACGTGATCGATGATGGTGGTTCCTTTTGGTTGAAGAACAAGAAATGTTTTCCGCTGGTAGCGTCGTAAGACGATTTTCTGTCACTAACTTGCAACTGATCGGCGAATTCTGCATTAATTTATGTTTCATATTCTCAGTAGTCCCCGCCTTTATTCCAGTCTGGAAATTTGCTTGTGTTAAGTATAATTTTCAGGTGGCCCACTTAATAGTAAGTTTTAATCGAACTTCGCTTTAAGTGTTTGTTAAATTTTTGAATTCTGTGCATTTTTCTTTAATTTGCTGTGATGTGTTCAAATGTTTTTTAAGCCTGTATTTGTCTGTGGTGCTGAAGGAGCGGTAACCAACTATCTTTATAAATTAATTTTTCGGTGAAGTATTGTAATATTTATTTATTGTGCTTTGAAAGGTCCTTTCTCGAGAACCATAAAATAACTATTTGTTTATTTTTTGATGCTTAATGTTCATTAAATAGTTGTTTTATATTTTTACGATTTCACTTGCTCTGCTTGTTACCATTCGTCCTACCTGCTCTCTAACACTTCAGTAAGCAAGCACATTTCCTCCTGATGTGTATAAGGACAGGTTAGAACCTTGTATTTCATCACCTGATTCTTTCAAACAACTTATTTTATATAAGGAAGCTAAAGATAATACCTTAAACATTTTTGAAGAACATGAGCTCATGTACTCATAAAAAAGTTACCATTGTGTACACTTACTGACCACATGGGGCTGATACATCAAAGTATTACAGCTGATTTTAATTACTTCAACAGTAATCAATTAAACAATATTATAGTTTAAAATTATATTCTCTTTCCTCTTTAACTACTCATTTATTGATCTTATCCTATTTTTCACATTGCAAGATGGCAAGAACTATGCCCCTTACTTGAATTCATTAAAGATCACATAACTCACATTGAGCGAACAGTAGGGCTGAACAAAAATGACTGACAAGGCACAATGCATCTTGTAGAGGGTATAGTATGGATTATTCAAATAACTAATATCGGGTGATGGTTGTAAAGTAATTCACATGACATGAAAGCTTTGTGGAAATGCGTCGATTTCCTGGAGGCTAGTTTATCCCAGGGAAGTATTCGGAGTTGACTGTGGCTGGCTGCAGAGCAGCGAAGGGAAGCAACCATAGGCAGCTTAGGGAGGCTGAAGCTCTGAGAAAGCGGTAACGGGGCGCGGCCTCTTGCTGCCTTAAGATGAGTGACAGTGAGTGGGTGGTTGACCAAATGCTGGTGTACCGGGAAGCAGACGGAGAACTTGTACACCTGTTGATTAATATCCGTAGTCCCATTTTCAGTGAAACATGAGAGAAAGCCATGCAAAGCTATGGTGCAGTGGTCAACAGAGGCCAAAATATATGTGTTCGTGACTACAGCAACTTCACACTGAAGTCACGATCCGCAGAGTCTGAAGTGAATTAGGTGAAGAGCGACAGAATGAAATACGCCAGCCTCCGGTGGGAACATAGGACCAAGGAATTTGAAGTACTCTCCTAGGAGTCAGAATTCCGAAAAAATTGGTGTTTTGTGCAGATGCTAACTTTGATGGGTGGCCTGGGTGAAGCTAAATAGCAGTAGTTGAGAAGAAGGGAAATTTTGTCGGAATTTGTTCACTTCCCAGGGCAGGTATTGGTCGGTGCTGGAAAGCGACGCATAGTTAACATGACTTGCACTGCAATTGGAGTAAGTGATTTCGCTCGAGGGGAAACCGAGGTGAAGAGCAGACTGGGAGAAATCTGGGTAGTGGTCTTTCATTCTCAGCTTTCCTAGAGTGTGGACGTGGCGTTCTTTACTCAGCTTGCCTGTGAAAGAGTGAGCATCTCTGCAGCTTAGGACATAGCAAATGGAATAATTGAGCTTGGAGATAGAAAGTTTTGGTTCAGCTATGTACTGAGCTAGATAGCTAGGAGTGAATACATGAGCACAGCCTTGCAGCACCACGAGGCTGGCCAATGTCCTGACAACGATGATGCCCCACCACACTGAATTCGGTGATATTGCACCCGATCTGGTTTGAATTAGGCCACTGATTAATTTGTTGGATCACATCAGCAAAGTTTCCATGAGGCTTTCATGGGCCGTGTATTGAGGAATTCTTCTCGCACTTCGCATTACGCCTGGGTTAGTCGATAGGAATTAATTTTGATTTATCCCGCTTTACTCCGTGTAAATGCAATTTATTACCAGTGTCTGATAGGAGAGTCATGTAATGTGGCAATTGTAGGTCTGGAATTAATATAAATTTACGCTAATCGACTGCATCTGTTTTCAATCAAGTAGTTGAAATACCAAGTCACTTTCTTAATTAATTTTATGTTCATCATTTGCATCTGGTGTTCATTAGCTGAATATAACATCAATGTGCACCCCTTTTTAATTAAAAGTGATCAATTCTGAATTAATTTATGTCACACTCCCACCGCAGTTCAATCAGGAGTCACAGGGCCTTATTACTTTCCTTGCGTTATCCGATATTGCGGCAGTTTTGCACTCTCTATTGATCTGTTAGTCAATTATCTGGGGTGAACACACGCCAAAACCAGATAAGTGTCGGGTGGGGTGTTACATATGGCTCGCCCATGCCCGGATACGATACTTCGGGATTTGCTAGGAAGTAGTCTTGAAAAAGGAAATTTTTCCACTTGATCCATTGCTTAGCCATTTTTAATTGAAAAACGGGTAGCATTAGTTACAATAAGTTACATAGTCTTTTTCATGTGCTGTCCTTTCAAATTGACATTTATAGGTGCCTGTGCATTGTATTTGTGATTTGTTGAGTACTTTTGATGTGCAGTGCCGTAATTAATCAGCCGATGCTGAGCACACAGAACACAATCATTGGTACTAGCGTTTTTGGGGGAATTCTTCATGAACTGTTTGTCGGGTCACTGCTCACACCCAGTGTATCAATTTTTGTCCCGATATACAATTTGCGTTATCTAATTATTGAGTGTAAGGGGTACCTGGGTTTTGAGTTTTCATGTAACATAAAAGTGCAAATGATAACGAGGGGAAAAGCCAAGACAACGGCAGAATATAATCAGACTGTTACTCGGGAGAACATGGGTGGTAGTAGGGAAAGCTCTACCGATGAGCGTGACGAACGCGAGTTGCAACTTCCTGAAACTTGGTGTCACGACCGGTTTAGTCCGCTCAATAGCAAGGACGTTGATTCAAGCAGTGATACTGAGGGCTAGGTGACGCAGGGAGCACAGGATTAATCCATAAGTATGGAAGATCCAGCCTAAGAAATCAGAGTGTGTTGGAACAAAACGGTGTCCGAGCATTATCAAACGATTCATTCACAAGTGATCCGACGGGGACGTGGAGACGGTATTTGTCTATATATCGAAGGGTTCCTCAGTACAGAGGGAAAGAGTCGCATTTTCAACCGTAAAAGAACGAGGATCAAAATGCGGCTACTGTCAGAAGCATTACGGACCTGTTGCAACAGATGCAAACGGTGAACTTACAGCAGAGGGCCAACCCTAATGCCGAAATCAAAAAGGCGAATTCGGAGCTTAACTATAGGCTCACAGAATTTCATAGGGAAGTGAAAGAGGAGCTAAGGAATCTCGGCGTCAAAATATAGAAAGAGATTGACATCATCAAACGAACGGCAATTGAAGCCAAGGAAAATAGCGAGAGAAACTCGGGACTCCACGCAAAGCACGGCAAAAGTAGGAAAGGTCATGTTATCAAGGCTACAGAGCCGGATAAAACGTGTCGAAGAAATGAGCAACCGGACATAGGGCCTAACGAGATGTTGAAAGAGGAGGTGGCGATATTAAAAAGAAATTTAGAGGACGAGGTAAAACGTCTCATTACAGAGACATCAGGAAAGGACAAGGGTGTAATTACTGCGTCGACTTAACTGTCACTTGCCGGAACACAAAATAACCGCTTCACGGTGTGACAAAGTTGACACTATAAGCATCGCGAGCCACGCCTTCATTCATAGCTCTGAGGCAACGACCGAGGTAAACACGGACAGCGCGCAGCAGTCCAGTGAGCACAATTGCTGTCGGCTGATTAGATGTACCGAACAACTGTCGAACATACAGAGGGGGAGAGATCACGATAGCGTGTCGGAACGAATTAGTCCAAGTCCCGAAGTTCATACGAATCGTAAGAACGGGCGAAATGATAACTGGAATGATGACCGGTTTGACTACAAGCATTTTGTATCAGTCCGAAAGTTCCATCACTACACGGACGAAGGTAATAGCATACATGCAAGAACTTTTATGGGACAATTCGAGTTATCTTTGCCCCCACTGGCCATTGATTTTGTGTGCTCCCATATGGAGGGCGCGACCGCTGAGTACATGAGAAATGTAGCGAAGACGAGCGTCTCGTTCGAAGAATTCAAGAGTGCCTTCTTGGGCAAGTATTGGTCTAAAGAAACCCAAGAAAGGGTCAAACAAGAAATTATGATGTCCAGAGACGTGGAAGGGGCAGGGTACCAGAGCCCGGTCAATTTTTTTGAAAATATGACAAAAAGGAACCAGTACCTAGACAACCCATGTAGCGGTGCGGAAATCATCAGATTATGCTACAAGAAACTTCCCATCTCTTATCAACAATCACTTGCCGGTCGTTGTGGTAGCCATACTGAGGTATTTAAGGGAATTTTACGCGAACTGGAACTCGCATTTCAAGAGGAACAGGCGCGGGAGAAACGCCGACAGCGTGAACAAAATAACCATCGCAATAATGGACCCCAGTGGGATAGTAGGCCAGCACCGAACTACAACGGCCACAATCAAAAGAAGGGTAATGGCAACTCGAAAAGAAGGTACACGGAAGAAGAGCGACACTCTTCGGTGCAATATAATAAATCACAAAGGACCTGGGGCGGTAATCAGCAATCGGGAAGGAACAGGAATAATGGTTACCAAAATAACAACCAGGAAGAGGTCGAAGTCCGCCCTCCGAAGCCTTGTCCATCCCACCTTAACGGGCAGGATTACGAATAACTAGACCAGAGCGCGGACAGGAATTGCAAAACGTCCGTAACCTCAGAGCTAGTCAGTAACATAACCATTATCGAATACGAGGATGTCACCGAGTTACTCCTCGAAGAAAAGGAAGAGCAACAAAATAAGGAAATATACCCAGTAGTCAAAATCAAAATAGGTGACTTGACGGTGGCCGCTATAATTGATAGTGGAAGCCAGCTTTCATCGATCTCAGAAGAGGTATTTAAGACATGTAAGAATGTGCTGAACCCACTGACTCTTGCCACACAAAAGACGAGGTTCAGGGGTGCATTACTTGGAAAGAGCATAGAAATATCTCAACAGACACGTTTAGAATTCGAATGTCAGGGACATCAGTTGACTGCTAATCTTATTGTCATTCCGAAACTGTCCGCCGATATTATTATTGCTATGGATTTCCTACCAACAAACAAAGCCATAATCGATTTGGGTCGAGGAGAAGTCACATTAGGAGAGGGTGACAAAATCCATTTTCGTTTCGATGAACGGGCAATCCCGGGGCAAGTACAAAGAGCTGTCTCAGGCTACAGTTTCCAAACCAGGAGGAGTCAACAGATGAATCCGACGGCGGACAGGACAATCGAGATAGTACTTCGAAAGAAGCACAGTTAGTAGAAATACATAAGGAAATAAGCGAGAAATTGCAGGGCGTAAACGTCATAAGAGACGCAGGCAAAGAACGGTTAGACAATGTGCTAAGAAGGAATATTGAAGTTTTTCTCCCCAACACGGGCTCCATAAAGGGCTATCAATATAAATTTGACGTAAAGATTCCGTAGTCGTACAGAGATCGTGTTTTTATCGAACTCCAGAGGATGCAGAGGGAGGATTTGATAGAGCCAGCAAAGTCACAATATAACAGCCCCCTCAGGATCTTAGACAAAAGGAACGGGGAAATTCGACTTGTGTTAGATTCCCGGCAGATCAATACGATGATAGTTCCGGAAACAGACCCGAGAGGCTCGATGAGTTGCTGCAGAAATTCCATGGAATTTCGGTGTTTTCCTCTCTGGATTTGAAATCCAGCTTCTGGCAAATCGAGTTGGATCCAGAATGTAGAAAATACACGGCGTTCATTGCATTTGGTAGATGCTATCAATTTAAGAGACTTCCCTTTGGCCTGAATATTTCGGCTGCAGCTTTTATAAGAGGATTAGGAACAATTTTGGATGAGGGGTTAAGGGTAGAATTACATGTTACGTTGATGATATCCTCATTGCGGAAAAGACATGGGAATCTCACAACAATCTTCTAGGAGAAGTGATCTCCAAATTAAGAAAACGTTGGGTGACGGTAAATATAAAAAAGTCTTGTTTTGGATGAAGACAAGTACATTTTTTGGGTCATTTCATCTCAGGGGAAGGAATTATGCCCTACCCACAGTAGATGAGGGCAATCGCAGAATTTGCAACGCCTACCACAAGGAAACAGCTGAGCGGCTTTCTCGGTGTCGTGTATTTTTACAAAATAACGCATGGGAGGCTTGCGAGATGGGTTGCTGTCCTCCAGGAATTCAATTTCACAATAGTCTACATACCGGGACCCACAAATGTAATAGCGGATGCACTATCCCGTTCCCCTCTGGGGATAAGCGATTATCAGGCTGAGGAACTGTGTAACGGTTCTTTACTTGCAATGGGCTAGTTTAACCATGCACCCAAAGAGGTGACAAAAATTTATTACGTTTTTTTGGTATTGTTGAATATGGGACATACTTGCACCAAGTATAAAAGACGCTGTAAAAATTGTTGTGCAAGACCCATCATTTTGTTACTATTCTTTTCTCAGGCATAAGATTTGTGTACAATTTTCTATAGCTAATCCGATGTTCACCACGTTTGATGTTTGTGTTATGTTGTGACCAATTTGAGTGCGCACTTTTAGTATTAATATGTTCTTGTACTATCTTGACTATGTGCCTCAATGAGAGACAATATTTAAAAAAAACTTTTTTTTTCAAATTCATATTATATTCATACATGTGACTTGTCTAGTGTTTCTGTGTATATATCATGTCCATACTTATAATTATGTTCTCTGTTTTCATTTCCATTATGTGGCTCAAAAAGAGCAGACAGTTGCTATATTTCCTTGTGGACATATGACCTGTCCATCTGTGTAATATATTTATGTTCCTTCTATTATCTTGATCATTCTGTGACTCAATCAGAGCTGACTTTGAAATAATTTACATATATTTTTTATATACCTTAACATCGCATGTGATATATTTGTGTCTGTTTTTGATCATTTTCCATGTGGCCCACTGGGAGCAAAGATTATACAATTTTTTTTACTTTCATATATTACAAAATATTTTTATTATGGTGTCATACTGAGAGTCATAACACAAAGTACATTTGAAACAACACAACTAAAATATTTGCAGGAAAAAGTCATTTTGAAACGGTGTAGTGGTCATTGTATACATACACATTATCCCTAGTAAAACAAAAAAAATATTAAAGTAGAACTTTTCCAAATTTTAGCCATTTGACACATTTGTCCTAGTTGGCTAATGTCATTAACATTCTGTAAATGATATTACCTGAGGGGGTATTGTAACGGAACCTATTAAAGGCTTTACTTTACCGAAGTATGCGACACCCTCCAAATTCAACCAGTTTAATGAGTATTTATGATTGTAGAAAATATTGTGTATGTTAACAATGGTTGCATAACATGTCTCCATAAACAGTCAAACCATTAAATTATACTGAATAACTGACCCACACAAAAGTTAATATCACTTGATCACTGATACAGCAAATGTCATCATGTAAGAACACTAAGTTCATCTTAAATAATTAATATGAAGTACGAAAAATAGTGACCAAGTGACGTATTTTGGATCTCCTTAAATAAAAATCACCCAGTGAAACCTATTTGTTCACTAGGACCTTTTTCACTCAGTATTCACGTAAACACTCCTATTTTAGACGAAAACCAATGTAATTCTTAATAATTCATGTTATTTACTTATTTATGCAAATTAGAGAAGTCAATTGTCAAACTTCTAAAAAACGGCCTTTTTGTAACAAAAAATTATTCTGTCAAGTCAACAAATCGGTTTGTCATTTTAATAACCTGTTAAATTATGTCACTCAATGTAAATTAATAACTTTTCTGCACAAATTAGGATAACAGATGTATATGTAACTTATAAACTATATCTCTTTTCAGTAGTTCTTTGACAAGGTCATAAATACAAGCAGCAAGAAGGGTCGGGAGCGGAGTCTGAAAGGCACTATGGTGAAGTGTATATCTGTTATTGTTCGAGGTGGATAAACATTGCAAAGAACATGTAAAAGGAAGTGCTACTTTGTGTTGTGTCATTGTCTTTGGTGGACAGTGGAATTAAGATGGCCACCAGAGTAATAAATATTTGAAAGTTAAATATTTGTGGGTTTCGCTCATTATTTATCATCAAAAGCACATAAAAAACACGGGACCTCATCTTTTTATTCCTAGACAACCAGATTTAGAGGCAGCATCAGCATCGAGAAACAGCAGCGATTACCACAATGCATTTAAGTGGCGCCAACCCAACATCAGGTGCTAACAAGCTCCGTAAATGGGAGTGAAATAGTGCGATTATACCAATATCTACGACTAGGCGACCATTATAACTGGAACAAGAACATTTCTCCTTGTCGTGTCTACGAAAAGTGGCATTTGAAAATTATATCACAGTGACAATGCGTGATATTGGGCGAGAAGAAGACAAAGTACCTGTGCAGAGGGGAACAAAAGAAAAGTGGAAAGATAGAACGCAAGCCAGGCTTAGGCAGCATTATCTGTTAAGAAAGGAGGTCCTGGTTTACAGAAGAAATCCGGGTGAGACGTTATGGGTCGTGTGTGTGCCAGATGAATGTAAGTAATGAACAAGCTCATCTGGTATACACATCTCAGTTATGCTCATTTCGGACCCAGGAAGTGCTTCTTGAAACTAATAAGCGTCTGTCACTTCAAAAACATGGAGAGACGAATACGCAAGGTTCTCGCGGTATGTAAGAAGTGTCAGAAGACGAAAACAAGTACTGTAGCCACGCAGCCGTCCCTGTACCCCATTATTCCGGAGAAATTAAGGCAAACAGCGGCGACGGATTGGATTGGTCCGTTACCAACCATACAAAGGGTTTATATATACATCATGGTGGTCTTAGAATTAACGTCTAAATACGTCACCCTGACACCATTGAAAAGAGCAACCGGGACAGCTGTGAGCAGGGCGCTACGTAGAGATTTCCTGGCACAGGTACGGCCAGTAGAGTATATTTTGTCAGACAATGGGCCACAGTACAGGTCGGAGGTATGGAAGAGAACACTTGAAAGTCATGGAATTAAACCAGTTTTCATATCCCGCTTCCACACCAGTTATAATCCATCTGGAAGAACAATGAAGAATTTACGAAACCTTTGCAGATTGTACTGCAGTAAGAAGCAAGCTACATGGGACATCTTCATCAAAGATTTCCAGGAAGTAATTAATGAGATACCCCACAGCAACACATTGTTAGCTCCAATTACGGGACTAAAGAACTGGGACCCGCCGGACAGGCTCTGTCAGTTAGTGGAGTTTCCTCCAAGAACACGTCAGCGACATGGGGCCGTCGTGAAGGAAGCCCTACAAAATATCCGACCTGCAGGCGAGAAGCGCAAAGCACGAGCGGATAAAGGAGTGCCAGTACGACAGTTTGCGGTTGGGGAAAAGGTACTCATTAAGAGACATCGGCTGTCAAACAAGCAAAGGAAGTTGTGCCACAAATTCTTCGCCGCGTATAGTGGGTCTGTGCGCGTGCGGAGTATGGCACATGCTAACGCATTGGAAGTAGAATCCATAAAAACAGGAAAAATCACTGGGAGTGTATCCGATAGCACACGTAAAGGCATTTGTGGAAGGATGACCTGCAGACTTTGTACATGGAATTGTAGTAAATATAGGCTTATAATAACGATTTTTGTTAAAGTGTCTTGTTTCCTTGTGTATGTGTTGATCTTAGTGGTAGAATGTCTCGTTTATATGTCCCTATATTTTGTGTTTTTATTATTAATAGTGATATATCGCCTCTAGATGTTGTGAAAGTGAAGTGCACTGCATTATTTTGTAAAAACACATGATTAATGAATGGAAAACAAGTATTTCTGGGCGAACCCCCAGAAAAAGATAGATTGGGGATTCTGTAAGTTACAGGAAGGTTCACCGTAATTGTATCTCCGTCATTGGAGAACATATTTAAGGTGACCAGTTCCATAGGTCGTTACTAGGACGCACCGACGCATCTCGTAATACCCCCGAATACGTAAGAGGTTGACAGCTATGCGCAGTTGCGTGAATTTGCGCACCCAGTGCAGGTTAAATTAACCGGATGTAATCATCTATAGGGCGAACAACCGCATTAATACGGCAGAAATACTTGTTGATACCAAGATAGTGTAACAACTGCGAGCGTGAGCAGTGAGCTACATTTGTGTTGTGCCATTGTGACATTGCTAATCCGAAACATGTTCACAGGCCTTATGAAACCATTCGTGACAAAAGGAGAAAACGGGAAGAAAATAGAGGAGAGAAGAGGTGTCGCAATAGAACACGATAAAGGACGCAATCCAAACTTCCAAGCCGGCCGGGATGGCCGAGCGGTTCTAGGCGCTTCAGTCTGGAACCGCGCGACCGCTACGGTCGCAGGTTCGAATCCTGCCTCGGGCATGGATGTGTGTGATATCCTTAGGTTAGTTAGGTTTAAGAAGTTCTAAGTTCTAGGGGACTGATAACCTCAGAAGTTTAGTCCCATAGTGCTCAGAGCCATTTGAACCAACCAAACTTCCAACAAAAAAAAAATCGTGGTAAGACTGACACATGTCTTAGTTTGTTGTGTTTTATACATGTTCGCAGGCACAATAAGAGGGACGTCTGCCACATAGGGAATTCAGAAGAAAAAAACAAGATTAGAGATAAAAAGTAGTAAATAGTAGATAAGTAGTCGGGTAGGCTAACACCGTGTTAGTCGTAGGAATTGGTAGTTAGAAGTGGTGAGGGGATCCTGTCCAGATAATCATGATTCCCTATCCCTTGACTGTGTGTGTGTGAAAGACTGTGAAGCAAGTAGTCTTGTACATTTTTATGTTTATGTATAAAAAGTTCTTTTACATTTCTATTTTAATTGATCCTAAAGTTGATTTACAAACAAGGAAAATTATTCCTTTTGTAATGAAACAATTTCATTGTCTTCAATCAAATGCAAAAAAAAAAAAAAAAATGTAAGGGACTTATGGTTAAATATGAGCACTTTCCATGTACTAATATTAGTTGTCTTAATGTGTTAAGGTGGCGTAACTGAGCAAGAGGGAGTTGAAGCTACGACACCTGGCACACCACACACGAGCTGATAAGGAACAAGGACGACAGCAATGAGGGGAGCACACAGCCGACGATGGTGATGGCATGCGGACCACGCCCTGAATCGACGGGGACGGTGGTTAACTCAGCAGCCTAGGAGAGTTGACATCCAGCACCTCTGTGTACGACAAAGAGGTCAGTCCTGGTCTCTGTACACGGTGCGGATTGGGGGCAGCAATGAAGAGGTGCAAGAAGGTTTCTATATTTGTTGCTCGCCACGTCAGATGGAGCGACAGCCCAGCTGACCTTTTGTGCCTAATGACACCAACTTTGAGGGCCTGAGCTAAAAATAGGCTCTTGTCTCATCACGGTCCTTCCCTTGTCCTAAAACATCTGTAGAAGAAACAATGACCTGTGGCTCAGCCGTGACAGGTCACCGATCATAGATGCACCGATGTGTTCTTGTGCCCGTCGGACAAGATGTCAACAATGAGCTCTTAGGTGAGAGCCATCCTGCCTCAAGAAGACGCGGGTGCCTGCGGCAACATCTCAGTAATCGATGTTGCTCTCTTCTCAGCAGCTAGCTATCCCTCAACTTGCCAGTCAGAACTAATGTCACTTCCATTCCTGCAAGAAACTTGTGCCGTGTGTGTGAGTGTGTCAGTGTGGATTCAAATGAATAACATGCGCTTCAACGAACATAAAGTACTCATTTGTTCTGTTTATGAATTGTGTTATAAGAAGGTTATGATTTTATAAACGTGCCATTTGTTAAAACGTCATTTATTTGTCATGCCACATCTCTTTGTATTAGAGTAAGATTTCATACTTACACCTTGTTACAAATAAACAACAGTGGTTGCCCAGTACGCAATGATTCTTGTCATTTTGGCAGTGGTGTGTGTACACAATCCAGACACTGGACTGGGCCAGACCTTGTTGAATTGTGTAAAGATGACACTTACACCATGCACAATACAAACTTCCAGAGACAGTGAGACACAAAGACACCTTTATTTATAAAATGTCAAACGGGCGTTCACATATAATTGAATGAGAGCAGCCACTATCAACTTCACAAAATGTTACTCGAATATTGTTCATGTGTGTTATTAGTAATTTAAGTCGAGTAGGGATCGATAACTGAGAGTGACTGGAACTTAAGTTATAATTGCGGGTCTTGTCATTCAAATGAAAAGCTCAGAGGTGCTTAAACATGAGTATTTGCCCTTTGCGACATGTGTCCTTGTAATATAATTGTTGTTTTCTTTTGAGTACTCTGACCAATAATTGTCTCAGGAATCGGCAGAGATTAAAGTAAAATTAGACTAAATAATAACCACGCCTTTACCCGTAAATTCAGTCATTGAAGGCAGGTACCCTCGGAATGATTGGGAGTTTTCATCAGAGAGGAGGCAGTGGTAATCAATCGCCTGTAACTAATCACACAAACAGATTAAAATACCAGTTATGGAGATATTAATTTTGTACCACAGGTGGTAACACCATAGGAGTCATCACCTGTACTACAAAATTGATTTGAAGAGAGGGGCTATGTAAGATGGAAAGAACTATGCCCCTAACATGAAGTCATTAAAGATCACCTAACTCACGTTGAGCGAAAAGTAGGGCAGAACAAAAATGACTGACAAGGCACAATGCATCTTGTAGAGGGTATAGTACAGACGTATTGGAATAATTAATGTTGGCTGATGATTTTAAAGTAATTCACACGACATGAAAACTTTGTGGAAACACGTCAATTTACTGGAGGCTAGTTTTTCCCAGGGAGGTATTCAGAGTTGACCGTGGCCAGCTGGAAAGCGCCGAAGGGAAGCAACAATAGGCAGCTTAGGGTGGCTCAAGATCTGAGAAAGCGGTAACAGGGCGCAGCCTCCAGCTGCCTTAAGATGAGTGACAGTGAGTGGGTGGTTGACGCCATGCTGGTGTACTGGGAAGCCGACAGAGATCTTGTATGCCTGTTGATTAATGTCCGTAGTTCCATTTTCAGTGAAACATGAGAGAAAGCCGTGCAAAGCTATGGTGGAGCAGCCAACAGAGGCCAAAACATGGGTGTTTGTGACTATAGCAACTTCACGCTGAATTCACGGTCCGCAGAGTCTGAATTAAATCAGGTGATGGGAACATAGGACCAAGGAATTTGAAGTACTCTCCTGGGAGTCAGAATTCCAGAAAAGTTTGTGTTTTGTGCAGACACTAACCTTGATGGGTGACCTGGGAGGAGCTAAATAGCAGAAATTCAGAAGAAGGGAAATGTTGTGGAAATTTGTTCAATTCCCAGAGCAGGCATTGGTCGGCGCTGGGAAGTGACGCATAATTAACATGACTTGCGTTGCAATTGGCGTAAGTGATTTTGCTGGAGGGGAAACCGAGGTGAAGAGCAGACTGAGAGAAGTCCGGGTAGTGGTCTTCCATTCTCAGGTTGCCTAGAGTCCAGATGTGGCGTTCTTTACTAAGCTTGCCTGAGAAAGAGTGAGCATCTCTGCAGTTTAGGACTTAGCAAATGGAACGATTGAGCCTGGAGATAGAAAGTTTTGGTTCAGCTA
This sequence comes from Schistocerca piceifrons, assembly GCF_021461385.2. Classification (NCBI taxonomy): domain Eukaryota; kingdom Metazoa; phylum Arthropoda; class Insecta; order Orthoptera; family Acrididae; genus Schistocerca; species Schistocerca piceifrons. Next base: position 358,916,900 of record NC_060144.1, on the reverse strand, counting down.
TGTAGTTAGCAAGATAGCTAGGAGTGAATAGATGAGTGCAGCCTTGCAGCACCACGAGACCGGCTGAAGCTCTCACAATGATGACGCCCCGCCACGCTGAATTCAATGATATTACACCCCCTCCGGCTTGAATTAGGCCACTGATTAATTTGTTGGATCACATCAGCAGAGTTTCCACGAGGGTTTCATGAGCTATATATTGGGGAATTCTTCTCGCACTTTGCATTATGCCTGGGTCAGTCGATAGGAATTAATTTTGATATATCGCGCTTTACTCCACGTAAACGCAATTTATTACCACTGCCTGATAGGAGAGTTATGTAATGTGATGACTGAAGGCCGGGAGTTAAAATAAATTTGTGGTAATCGACTGCACCTGTTATCAATTAAATAGTTGAAATCCCAAGTCACTTACTTAATTAATTTTATGTTCAACATTTGCATGTGCTTTCAACAACTGAATATAAAAGTGATCAATTCCGAATCAATTAATGCCACATTGCTACCGCAGTTCAATCAAGAGTCACAGGGCCTTATTACTTTCTTTACGTTATCTGATATTGTGGCAGTTTTGCACTCTCTGTTGATCTGTTAGTCAATTAGTTGGGGTGAACACAGGCCAAAACCAGGTAAGTGATGGGTGGGGAGTTACAACATATACTCCAACTGGTGCCTCAGAGTTACAAGTATAGCTTCTTTCGCGACCACTTTCCCGAACCTTCCCCCCACCCCCCACTCCCTCTCCTCCTTCCTTCGCAACAACATCATTTCAGATCGGCCTGTATGAAGTTTTTTATCTGGCTATTTTAGCTTTTAATTTTTAATTTTACCTGTAAACCGTAATCTATACATATTCTATGCTTTTCCATGTTTCGTCAACATTATTTACAGACATAAATCATACTAGATTGTCTTAGCCTTATATTAACATTTACAATTCTATATTTACTCTATGGATGTATCCAGCCTTTTCATCTTCTCCGCACAAGTTTCACACTTCCATATCGTTGCCTAGACTGCGCCGGGCATTTCCGCGCGGCCTCCTAGCCGGTTACTTGCATTTCGCAGTAGTTCCTTAGCATTCTGATGTTAGCTTCCCACATAGATGTCTATTCCCATTTCTGCTAAGTCTCTTCTCTTGTAATCAGTCTTTATCATCCCTCCATATTTGTAGCACATCATCCTGTTTTTGGGTACGATTTAGTTTATATATTGTCATTCCTCCAGCAGGCGTTATTATTTCTCTTTCCGTCTGCCTAATTTCCATGGAATGTGCAAGTTAGTTTTGTCGTTGGCTGCATCTTCGGTTTATGGATTACTCCTGCTTCCTATAATATTATTTTTTAAATTTATTTTAGGTTTCAGAGGCAACCATTACATTGTAGTCCATTTTCCTTGACAAACTCCTATTATAGCAGGAAAAGGTTTTAGGCCGATGGACAGTCACCCGGATAACATGCATAGTGGTTGCTGACCTCTAGACGTTAATGTCTAGTGAGTGCCTCTTACATGTCCTGTTCCATAGTCAGGTTACGTATTTTTATGGTAGTGTTTTGTACCACATCTTATTTCCCTTAGGACATTCGCCTTTGTTGCTGGCGGGACTGACTATGAACGCTTCGTCTTCCCATTACATGTTATGTATCATGGGTGGACTCCAATGAATACACTTTCTATTACATTTTCGTCTTAGTTTTTCGGTTACTCACCACTTATACATGTATTTGTAGCATGCAGCAAGTGCTGTGAAATTGGTAGTGGTTAAGAGTATAAGGATTTTTACATTTGAAGCGGTTTTGTATCTCAATGTGAATTAATTAAGAGTCTCCAATATTTAGCCTTGTGCTGTATTCCAGACATTTCCAATATCCGGGATACTGCAGTAGTACACAAGGTGATTGTCAAAAGGAGAGTAAAGAGGGATACCATTTCTACTGTTTGTGAACCTAGAGGAGTGCTGTAGGCTAACAAGGTCTCTTCCTACTCAAGAAGCTAACAGTTGCGCAACATCTTTTAAGAATCTCTGGTGAAATCATGCAACCTGAAGTACAATAACAATAATGCAGCTCACAGCAGGCCTTGACTTTATAATCTTCATGGAAACAGTCGTTCGTCTCGTTCCCTGAAAGTGGACGCACATCTACGCCAAACTATCAGGTGGCAGAAGTACAGGATTATCAGATCCATAACGCACAGTAGTCAACGAAGTTTCAGTGTTCAGACAAGAAATTTATCTCTCATTCTTCCATTTTTTCTTTTTTTTTTAGCCGTATCATTATTATACACTACTGACCATTAAAATTGCTACACGACTAAGATGACGTGCTACAGACGGGAAATTTAACCGACAGGAAGAAGATGTGATATGCAAATGATTAGCTTTTCAGAGCATTCACACAAGGTTGGCGACACCTACAACGTGCTGATATGAGTAAAGTTACCAAGCGATTTCTCATATACAAACAGCAGTTGACCGGCGTTGCCTGGTGACACGTTGTTGTGATGCCTCATGTATGGAGGAGAAATGAATACCATCACGTTTCCGACTTTGATAAAGGTCGGATTGTAGCCTATCGCGATAGCGATTTACCGTATCGTGACATTGCTGCTCGCGTTGGTCGAGATCCAATTACTGTTTGCAGACTATGGAATCGGTGGGTTCAGGAGGTTAATACGGAACGCCGTGCTGTATGCCCACGACCTCGTATCACTAGCAGTCGAGATGACAGGCATCTTATCCGCATGGCTGCAACGGATCGTGCAGCCGTGTCTCGATCCCTGAGTCAACAGATGGGGACGTTTGCACGAACAGTTCGACGACGTCTGCAGCAGCATGCACTATCAGCTCGGAGATCATTGCTGCGTTACCCTTGACGCTGCATCACAGACAGGAGTGCCAGCGATGGTGTACGCAACGACCAACCTGTGTGCGCGAATGGCAAAACGTCATTTTTTCGGATGAATCCAGAGTCTGTTTACAGCATCATGATGGTCGCTTTCGTGTTATCGCCGTGAACGCACATTGGAAGCGTGTATTCGTCATCGCCATACTGGCGTATCACCCGGCGTGATGGTAAGGGGTGCCACTGGTTACACGTCTCGGTCTCCTCTTGTTGCCATTAACGGTACTTTGAACAGTGAACGTTAGATTTCAGATGTGTTACGACCCATGGCTCTACCCTTCATTCGATCCCAACGAAACCCTACATTTCAGCAAGATAATGCACGACCGCATGTGCCAGGTCCTGTACGGGTCTTTCTGGATACAGGAACCTCGACTGCTGCCCTGGCCAGCACATTCTCCAGATCTCTCACCAATTGAAAACGTCTGGTCAATGGTGGTCGAGCAACTGGCCCGTCACAATACGCAAGTCACTACTCGTGATGAACTGTGGTATCGCGTTGAAGCTGCATGGGCAGCTGTACCTGCACACACCACCCAAGCTCTGTTTGACTCAATGCCCAGGCGTATCGAGGTCTTTATTATAGCCAGAGGTGGTTGTTCTGGGTACTGATTTCTTAAGATCTATGCACCCAAATTGTGTGAAAATGTAATCACACGTCAGTTCTAGTATAATATATTTGTCCAATGAATACCCGTTTACAATCTGTATTTCTTCATGGTGTAGTAATTTTAATGGCCAGTAGTGTATGTTACACACACAAAAATAACTGTCATCATCGTGAATTCGAGATTCCCTGCATATCGTACTTTCCACAAAAAGGAAAGGTTCCTCCTCATGCTTAGACAAGCGGACATCTTCCTAAGAACATGAACACACTTGATGGGGGTCCATGAATTTTTCTGATTCCCCATCTTTAGACCAATGTAGCCAAATCACGTGTCTGTGTCAAAGTTTGCGGGTGTCCTCTACTGCATTTACAAGTTTGTACAGGAATGGCAAAGCAGTCAAGAGAATAAACGTAAACTCTTTAATCCCTGAAGCTTGCAAAAGTTGCCAATATTTGATTTATTGCATTTTACTGACATTCACACACGAAATGAAATTAATGACACATATAGGCCTGAAAATTACAGCACTATTGATCACTGTAAGTCTTACAAGCAAAACCTTCACACAAGCATTACACCTCACGAGTATTAGCACTGTGAGCGTTATACACTCCTAACCCCCTTGTCAATCACCGACGGTAAGGATGACCTGCAATACTAGCTCTTAGTGTGTGGGGATGCTACTGACAGCCTGGGAATGGTTGGGGCATATAAAGGTTGGAGCGCAGGAGAGTACATATAGGGTGAGAGTGGGCAGGAAGGGTTGCACAGAAAGGATTAGGGAAGAGGAAGTGGGTAGGGAAAATGGGACAAGGGGAAATTGATAGGGAGAGGGTGCACGAGGAGGTGGAATGAGAGGTGGGGGAAGTTGACAATAACAGATAGAGAGAGAGAGAGAGAGAGAGAGAGAGAGAGAGAGAGAGGGAGAGAGAGAGAGAGGAGAAGATCGAAAACTGTGATAAAGGTGTGTGAAATATATGGACAGGTACGGGGGGCAGGAGGACACCATTGAAGAGAAACAGGGAGGAAGCGATGGGCAGATAGATGGGGGCAGGAGACTATGTGCAGAAGAGTGAGAGAAAGGGGGGAGGGTAGGAGGGGGTACACAGAGAGAGAAGGAGTGGAAGATTGACAGAGGGAGGGAGGAGGAGGATATGGACAAAGGATGGGAGTAGAAAAATGTGATCTGAATGAGAGTGAGAGGAAAGGTGGACTGGTAGAGGTGGTGGGACAAGATAGATACAGGGATGTTGGGAGGAAGAAGGGAACATAGAGAGCCAGAGTACATACATACACTGTAAAATGCATATGGGATTGAAGCCGTGGCGAAAAAGTTGGTAGACTATAAAAAAGAACAATATTTTGAATTACAAAGCTTCACAAAAATGAGTATTGGTGTTATTATAACAAAATTTTGCATGCCACACAGAAATTCTCAGTTTGTGTCAAATCTGATTCGTGTAAGGTGGCGGTATAATTTTACCCCTTAACGTACTATTTTAAATATAGAAACGTAATCTACTCTGGAAGCCGAGGAGTTTGATACCACGCATACCCTACTTAAAGTAAAGTTATACTAATTTGCGTAGTACGGAGAGTGATCTTTCAAACGTCGCCGACATGAACTCGATACTAACAAGTATTCCCTACTTTGCATGTTAATAGTCATGTAGTACCGCTATCACTTTGAACTGAAGTGGACGCACGGAGTCGTCGAGAGAAGTAAAACATGGAACGCATTTCGAGAGTGGTCATAAAAGCCGACCCGTCGTAGCGGGGACGCAGACACCATTACCTAGAAGTAAGCCATTTGGCGAGTCTCTCTGGCTCACACCTGTGTGGAACGGAAAGAAACAGCATAGCAAGGGTCCGCTCATAGAGGACCAATACAAGGAATTCGCATTTATGAAAAATGTTGAGTCGCGAAAAATAACAGCGGGCAGAGACGACGGGACAAACACATGTAGAGAAACCACATCTGATGCCTGGAAAAGCTTCTACGAAGGGAATGCTTTCAGAATCACAACGGGATGTCTTTGAAAAGCACAAAAAACATTCTCGATATGTTTCTTTTTTTCGAAACAGAGAAAAGGCCACAGTGGATTTTAACAAATCTCATATCACGTGATGAAGGCATGGAGAACACGAGGGTGCAAGCTTGTGTCTGAGAGTACAGAAGCGAAAATTGAATGGCGTAGGGCAGAAGGAAAATAGTTTCCACCCCCAATACGCTTCTCGAGCTTCATTGGGCCAAGAAACGACGCAAGTCGTACCACAATCAGCACTGGCCGCTGCGGATTGTTGTAGGGGATGAACACAAGGTACGGGGGAGGGGGGTTAGTTACGTTCTGTGGAACTATTAAAGAGGGTGGAGGCGTACACATCGCTAAGCCAGAGTGAGTGGACATTGCCAATAGTTTAGCTATTTGCCATTGCCAATAGTTTAGCTAGGGAAAAACACGAAAACTCCGGGCAATTTCTGACTGCTGATACAGTCAAGGTCAGAATAGTATTAAGGTTTACAGGTCCCTCAGCATCGACGCCACCGTTATCATATACCACTGCTGACCACATCAGCCGCCGTCAAAGCATGGTAAATATCACGTTTGCTCAGACGCTCAGTAAGTGAATCACTATCTTGGGTGTGCGCTTCAGTTGTGTTACTTATATTCTTCTCATCCCTCGTGTCCATAATAGCCACATATCGCATGAGTATTTGTGGGACTTAAAAGTGGACAAAGTTATTGGTAAATCTACGTTATTGTCCAGCTTAAATAGGCATAGCAGGGCGTGGTTCGCGTGGAAATAGGAGGCGCGAAGGCAGTGACTGTGAGACCAGAAAGGTGAAACCTTTCGTTCGTGATGAGGCGGCCGAGTTGTAACCTGGCGGAAGGGGAGTAGTGTGTCGTCAGTTGATTGCTGGTACAAGTTCGGTAGTTAACAGCCACCTTCTCTGAGTGAAGCAGCTATACAAGGAAGAGATACTTAGGCAGGCTCCTGGATTGCGAACCATTATTACCTCGATTGCGGCCGACTGCAAACCTTTGGACGTGTTGGGTGCATACGGAGGGAAGTAGTGTGTTGTGTGTTTCCCCAACTGCGAGCCTGAAAACGGACAGCGGACCGCTGCTGTGTTGAAATCGTGCGTCGGCTCCACGCTGTCCTTCCTGGATCGTTGTAACCAGGCAGATTTCATCCACGTCTCAGCAAAAGATAAACAAATGGCTGTCTAATTAACAGAGAAATACGTAATTTTGCACAGGAATCAGGCCAGGTCTCAACTATAGACCGAATGCCGCCGCACGGCAGTCAAAAGTTACACCAACAAACAAGTAAATTATTTTTCAATAAGTTACTGGAGTCAAATCAACGAAAGTTGTAAGGTGGCCAAAATTTAAACGCTGGTTCTAATACAGTTCGCAGCCAGGAAGTTCGACCACTAACCACAAATTGTACTAAACTCGCACCACGTGGGCGTGGGATAAAGAAGTAATCACCGCGCGGAGTGGAACAGTAAACCCCCAGCTAACGCGTCCAGTTGGCTGACGAGTACCGGCTAACAGGAGACATATCATAACCTTTTCAATTACATTGCAGTCACGTATAAAATGATAGTAACAAACAAAAATAATGTCCTCCGTTAGACAGATTTAATAATTAAGATTAAGAGCCCCACCCTCAAACTATAAAATAAAAAGCGTAGCAAAACCTGCTAATACAAAAACCCGATAAGACAATAGATCAAAGTGTATGCTTCAGTAATAGTACATGCAGGAAGAGCTACATCAAATATATCCACTTCATAGGTAAATGAGCGTCGTTATAAATCCGACACCTTATAGCAAATAACACTAAGATTGAAGAATTAAATAAAAAACAAATTAAGTAGTTTATATAGGAGTACACACACATCTTTCCTGCCTAGAGACAGAAGCAGACTCAGTAACCAGAAGTCTCATATGGAACCGGACGTGAACCTCGAACGAACAACCAAAAAACTAACGAACTAAGGAGTCGCAGCACTGGTACAGGAAATGGCAATTATAGCTATCGTTACTGCCGACGCTCGACTCACTCGCATCCGGTAAAGGAAAACGGAAGCTCACCAGAGGTTTCCGTACAAGATCCAGGAAGGACAGTGTGGAGCCGACATACGGCTTCAGCACCGCGGCGCTCCGCCGTCACCATCAGTCTTCCGGTCCGGTCAGTTGCTGAAACACACGACACGCTCCTTCCCTTAGTACGCGTCCCACATGCCCAAAGGGTTGCAGCCGGCCGCAGCCGAGATAATAATGGTTCACAATGCAGGAACCCTCCTGAGTGTCTTTCCTGGTGTCGCTGCAACTCTGAGAGCCCATGACTGTTAATTGCCGACCGTGTACTAGCCGTCAACTGCCGGTACAATACCCGCTCACTACCAGGTTCAACTTGACCAAATCACCAGGAGCGCACTGTCTCATCTCCCCGGTCTCACCGTTACTGCCCCTCATGCCCCCGATCTTAGCGCAAACCATGATGTTGTACTCGAGACCGTGGCGCGACTTGTCGCTCGTCAACGGTTCAGTATTGCCTCCAGAAGCGCAGCCAAGAGGGCGCCCGATCGAATAGCCAGACGCGTGCAGGTGGTTCTGCATCGCTTAATCTTTCTGAGCTGACTATGCCTTCCTAAGAGAGCATTTTAAAGCATGTATTTTCTTTTGTCGTAATCACTGCGCGCCTAATACGGCTTTCCTTTTCAATTTTTTGTTTCTAGTTCGTGAAAGTTCTTGAAGTTTGAAAAGGCAAATATGTCAGTAGAGCAATGTGTTTCTACAAGTGTGGGTCGGACATCTTAATGGTTATTGATCTTATTCCTTGCGTGCACTGTTGGTTTTGAAATGGCCGAATACTAGGAGATTTAAGATCAGTTAATATCACGAACGTTCTCACTGACTATCTGTACCATTCAGGATGCAATATTTAACACCAGTTTTCTGTTAGGCGCCTTGAGCACCTCCGCTATCCCGCATTAATTTTCTTATACGAAGCTTATTTGCGTAGTTTGCTTCTATTGCGGACTGCAAATCTTAAAGTTTCTTTCGAGAAACTATTTTAGCTCCTTTGCTGTACTGCTGCATATTTTATTATTGTATTTAAACTGTTTACCGTCAATCAACCTGGTACAGTTCTATGATTGTAAATTATTCTGTTTCTTAGAAGTCAATGGAACCGGAGGTATTTCTCCAATAGATGTTTAACAAATCTAGCACAATGTGTCGTGTTTAAATAAAGAGAAAGTTCACAACACAAATGTGGTTCCCTTACCCTTCGGCCATCTATCCTATCAAAGACAGCCCGAAGTGGCTACTGATTACCAAACACAAATTTATAAATTTCAGGTTCAGCTAAATGGGTTCGCAAGAATCCTAAATTGTTGCCTTCACATAGAAAATGTTGTGGGGCGAACTAAAGACTGCGTTGTCTTGCCAGAACATTGAGGGTGCAACATATTACACAAGTCGCACCAAGCTTAGACAACAGTTCAATGGGTGTAACTTCTGGAGGAGGTCAAGGTGATGCTATAACATATACAGAATGTTAGTTCAGTTTTAGTAAAACAATTTAACACAGAATCCTTAACTTTTAAAGTGCCCATGTCCACATGAGAAACAATATACTTTTAATACATTCGCAGAACACTATCATAATTATATATTATGTAAACGTTATTTATTTAGCAATCGTAGGTATCCTTGTACTGAATGGAAATCTAATATCGCACTACATTTTACTATGAAGTTTTGTACACAATTCTCAGTAATGACACTAGCTTGATGTCCGATGTGAACTGTGATTCTGCTGCTATGAGAGTTGCTGTGACATGTGTGAAGAGCACAGGTGCTCACAAAGTTCGGTTATCTCCGGCATCAGTTACGACTATTGGTTCCTGCTGTTGAACATGTTATAGACGTACGAGTGGTACTTAGTGTCATTCACGCGACATACCTAAAGATGACGTGATTGGAACGTCCAAACCGGTTGCTCTATAAAACGACATCAGGATAGAGGCTGTTGGTGTAGCATTATTACATTTTAGCGACCAGCCGCTGTCCTACGCTTCTGAACCAAGGATGAAGCTACATTTCATTTATGTTAAAAATGGACTTCCGGCAATGGCAGCGTACGGAACCTCTTCAGGGCGTGTCTTCTTCGAAGTCTCTCATTCGTGGCTGCGTCTGGCAGCGACTGTACTTATCTTGAGGTTCCAGTTTTAAATAGGAACTCACTCTCCGACGCCACCGCACAACTACAGCTGAATGAGGACAAACAGCAGGAAACAGTGCCTGACAGGGTAAGGAGCAATAAATCTTTTATGAACGTATGTATGAGATATGTTCCAAGAAAGGTACACCCAGTTGAATGTGGAGATAAACGATCTTTGACAGCGACCCAGGTATTAAGAGTAGATAGTGGCCCGTCAGTAAGGGGAAAGCCAGAAGACCGTGTGGAACATTCTCCACGAAAACTGCCAGTCTCCGGATCACTTGCAATGAGTTCAGGTTCTGCTGCCTACGGACTTCACAATTTGGCGACGATTCTGTCGCTGGCCTGTAGCACACTCCATAACGCCGCTGGGACTTAAATCTTCCATATCCTATTCAAAGATTAGGCCATCCTTTTGGGGGGCGGTATCGTCACCCTTCACAACTCCCACTCATTGTGGCTGAACTGATTCTGATGGTTTGTTACCAACATACCATGGAAGTTCTGTATAGCCTACAGAAACGTGTTGGGAAGGTAAGCGTTACTACCCCCGTAAAGGTGGTTTCATCTGTGAGTACGATGGATGTCAGGTATCCTAGAAACACGGTGGTCTGTGCGATGAACAAGCAACAAAATTGTCTTCAAAGACTCAATTCCATAGTTAACGCCTCCAAGCTTTGTAAATAATGTGGATGGTGGGAACTGTCATAGACAATTTTTCACATGGTCGTCAGGTTTACCCAACACGGGCTGACCACCTGCATGGAGCTAGCACTGAGGTCACTGTAAAAGATCTTTTGTCTTCATCTTCATTTGTGTGTACCTTCTGTAGAACAGATGCCATGTGTCCATATGATTTTTGATCTCATCCCCTCACAGATAAATCCCTGCAGTTTGTCTCCATTTAACAAAATCACCCAGTATCCTTAAAAGACTGACTACACTACGCTTCTCTGTCTTCTTCTGCAGTACAGGTCTTTAAAACACTTCAAAGTAGGAAGTTTGTTTTGTAATATAGCGAAATATGGAACGCGATTGCGTAGAGAGAAGGGACTGAATAATAATTCAATGAAAAGTTATTTTGTACGAGATGGATGGTGAGGTGTTAGAAGACGGAATGAGGTAGCGATAATAGAATTTATGGAAAGAGAATGTAAAGGGGAGATGGAGTCACGAAAATGATGAAATTTTCGCCATTGAGGCGACGTCTTTGCACGAAAGTTTAATCATCAGCTTTTTCCTCCGGACCCCAAAATACTTTGTTTACTCCCACCTGCAGGTATAAGGGGAGCAATGAGGTCGTGAGAAAACATAGCAATTAATCTCTCACGGGGTAAACTTTAGGTGTTTGTTTTACGGTACAACAATCGAAAGTGGAACGACAAAGAATAGTCTTAACGGGGTTCTATGAAACCTCAGCCAAACATTGACGTGTGTATTGCTAATCATTTAGACGTGGAGGTAGATGGTCTAGCCGACTGAAAAGAATTCCAGACTAATCCCTCATTCAGAACGAGGGTGGGCTGCAAGGGGGTGAGTGACATCAGAGCTTGTACGGAAAGATATAGGTGTTCATTCTTTCCACATGGTATACGAGATTGGAATAATAGAGAATTGTGAAGGTGGTTCGATGAACCCTCTCACAGGCACTTAAATGTGATTTGCAGTGTATCCATGTAGATGTAGATGTAGTATGATTTTAAACCAATCACGCTTATTTTTCAGATAGACATGTATGTTGATAACACAATTAAATTATTACATCCCAACCTAATACCTTTACGCAGAATTATTTGAATTCGTAGCAACAGTGATGACTGTTAGAGTATATTTCAGCTGCTACTACGTATGCAAAGAATATGCGACTTCACGATATAAATATTGTTATCGATTCCAAAGATAAGAAACGGATACCTTTTAAAACAAGGATTAAAAGAGAGAGAGACGATATAACGATAATGATATCAGAATAGCAATTTATATCCCCACTCCACTTCCAACTTCGTCCGACGTATAGTTGGACTCGGCCTATGAAATAAATTGAATTCATTGATTACGCAGTCTCTCCAAATGTTCCGTGGAAGAAAACTCGATGAATAGAAACGGAAGGAAAAACATAGAATTAGTTGAACATTATTTTCGGCTGCTGCAGAAAGGGCGCCGAGTTGACGGGTTGATTCGTTTTATATATATGTGTAATACAAGAGAAATTATAGAGGGAATTATCAATAACAGCGGTTTTATTGACGCCGCAGAGGCTTCTAACAAGCTGTAACAGTACTGCGATACCATAACGGCCCAAAAACGTTTCACCATATGGTCAAAGGGATGGCAGTAAGATTGCTTCCGGCTTATTACGTAGGGTACAGTAAGTTAACAAGAATGAGGACACTGTTATTATGGTCCAGATAGTAATAGAGCTGTTTGGATTAAGAGTTGAACATGTGATATATCATCGGAACAAACATCCCCTCAGTGTCAAATGGCAGCGTACTACTTTTGCGTAAGCTACTTTAAACACGAGACGTAAACATACATATTTCTAGTCAGTGGAAACTGAAATATTCCGTTTTCCAGTGCATACATGCGACACTAAATCTGAAATGAATATCATAAAACATGTGGTTTCCAAAAAAATTATAATGTTCTGAAAGCTAAGATAATTAATAATAAAATAAAGAAAAAATCTAAGAGATGTTTATGTGATAGTAAATCGAATGGAAACAAAAGCAAAAACAATCTTCGTGTTCGCTTATAACTGACTTATTTAAAATTAAAATGTACACATTTTGCGTAGAAAGTAAGTGCAAGTTGCATGCTTGGTAACAGATAACAAGCAGATAAAATTAAAGCATGTTGACGCAGCAGGTGCAAAAAATTTGGCCTTTTACAAAATCATACGGAAACAATGTGGGAATGTATAATTTGGCAAGTCTGGTGGATCTTTCGACATCGTTCAAGAGATCCGGTATACACGTAGATCTGTTGAATTCATGAATAGATGTTAGAAGACAAACATCAAAAAATTAAGATAAGAGTTGTGGAGTGTATTTTGCTTAAACCAAGTGGTGCTAAAGAGTTGTACTAGAAAACGAGTACCAAAAGTAATAGGGCTGTTTCAGTAGTATAGCTCTTGATGTCGAAAGTAAAGTGGACATAATATTCAGACAAGCAGTAGCAAGAAAAGCGTTTCTGAAAATGAAAAGTAAATTTAACTGTAAGAACACTTTTACGATGGTATTGAAGCGTACGACCTTTGTCACGGTTTGGGTGCGTCAGTTCTGACGGCAGCGGGCAGCAACGGCACACTGATTCTAGCTGAAAAATGTCTAGTAAATTACTGTAGTGCTCTTATCAGCCTTAGAGTTCATGACAGCATTAACTTTACCTTGCCTGGAGTGTAGCCTTATATGGAAATGGTATCTGGGTTATAAGCGGCATTGACAGAAATTTCTGAAATGTGATGTTACAGAAGAATGACGAAGATTGAGTAGATGGGATAGCTATTGAAGGCTTAGTGAATAGCAGCAACGAGCGTTAAAGCGCAAATTGCCTATAAGTACAAATTCATTGGACATAATCTGGTGAAGAAAGATAACGGTGGGGAGATTTTTGAGAGGTGGAGCGAGGGTACCACTTGCAAAGGGATACCAAGAATTGACTGCGTAACCTGATTTGAGTGGATGTGGGTTGCAATTGTTATGCGGACAATGGAACGCTGCATCAATCCAGTTTTCAAACTGAATAATATAACAACAATAACAACACCTCGTATACGGTCGGTAATTCAGCACTAATTCTTTAGTTGAAGGCCGTAGAAGATTAAAATAAACACTATTAACCAAAATTTAAAGACAATTCATAATTTTAATGTGGCAAGCCTTTAGTGTACACAGAAGGAGCTGCATATTTTCGCCGTGAAAAAAAAAATGAAGTGAAATGATTGTATGGTGTTGATGGCCTGGAGTCCCCATCCGGGGAAATTCGGCCGCCGAGTTGTCTTTTCAGTTGACGTCACACTGGGCGACTTCCGTGTCGGTGGTGATGAAATGATGATCGAGACAACACCCAATCCACGAGCGGAGAAAATCTCCAACTCGACCAGGAAGCGAACCTGGGCACGTTGCATGGCAATCAGACAAGCTGACCAATCAGCTATGAGGGCGGAATACGTCCTATAAATGGAAGCTCCGGAAAGATTGTTGAATGAACAGCATGAATTTCAAAGAGATGTCCCATACGGCCCACAGCATGGCGTTGCCGGTGGGAGCCTCTGTTAATACTTGTGCTGTCGACAGATACAAGTTAAATGACCTTCAGAGATTTTTAATGTTTAAATTCTATTCCTAAATATATCGAGGTAGAAAGCGAGAGAAAGGGATACTTCTTACCCGTAGGCTAGTTTAAAAATATTCTTCTCGGAATAAAATCCAGGGATATGTCTTTCTAATGTATATAAAATACTCGTAATGCGTACGCATGTCGGTCTTCTTCAATACTTGGTGTTAGTCGTAGACAGGAAAGTTATTTATCAGGTATAGGAATTTGGAGAAAGGGCATGTTTACTACTTAGCTTTATTTTCTAATGCCATACGTAAGCAAAGTGTAGTCCCAATCATCAGCCTTTCTATAGATTTCACGCGATGTTCTGATACAGATCAAAAATGCAGTTTATTACAGATGTTTAGTCTGAAGCTCTCATTCAATAAGAACATTTCATGTTCGTCAGTTTCTAGCATAACGCATTTGCACGGACGGTCAAATATCCATTCGTTTTGTTAATTTTTCATTATTGTTGGTATCAGCGTGACAATTATAACCGTAGAAAACAATTGATAATAAATTCAAAATAATTCGTCACGATTTTTCTGAAGCACGTAGTTAATTATGTAGTATTTAGCTGCCAAATTACGACACCGCTACTTTTTCAGAAGGAACAGTATACATCCTTTTTATCCTGTGCAGTTGGTATAGCCATTAAAGAGGTCTTCATCGATGTAAAACAAGTGGAACTTGATCAAATAGCAATAAGATTACAGCAGGGCAAGAAATTCTAAAATCGGTTATAAATCGCTGAATAGAGCGTATGAATATTTAAAGGTTTTACATCGTTTCTGCGAAACATTTTGTTTATGAATGAATCATTGGTTACGAATCATGGACAAATTAGTCTTTCCATTATGGATTAATATTCAATTTCACGCTGACTGAAAGCAGATGAATGAAAGCAAAAGCGCTGGATTGTAAAAGTAGGTCAAATCGGAGGCATTTTGTTCTTGCACTATAGGCCTAAATATGTTGCATGTACTGCTTGTAGAATGCAAAGTAATATATGCTTCCACCACTACTTATCAAAATAGGGTTGATGTAGGAGTGTGTAAGGGCACTTCCACAACATGGACCGTGCTTTAATTTGCCTGCATCAAGTAAGTTGAAAGCCGAATTTGTTTAAGCACTCCAGTTCTGGAATTCAATAATATTTAGGAAAAAAATGGATGAAATGACTTCAGGTCTTTTTCTAAAAACTTTCTAGGTATTAAAAAACATCAAAACTTTATGATTGTTCAGACAACTTTGTTGGAAAATTTCAAGAAACTTATTCGTAACTAGTGTGTGGAAGTCCATTTCCCACGCTCAGATACTGACTACTTCTCCGACAATCTGGGACATTATAATGGAACGCTAAAAGGACGATTCCGTCAAACCAGTAAAGACATCCCAAAGAGATACAGTAAAGATAAAGATTCAGTGAAGAAACTGAAAACAAGAAGATTAGAAAACTAACAGGAAATGATTTCACTGTTTTTAATCTACACTTTAAAACTAAAACAATGATTGTACACTCCTGGAAATTGAAATAAGAACACCGTGAATTCATTGTCCCAGGAAGGGGAAACTTTATTGACACATTCCTGGGGTCAGATACATCACATGATCACACTGACAGAACCACAGGCACATAGACACAGGCAACAGAGCATGCACAATGTCGGCACTAGTACAGTGTATATCCACCTTTCGCAGCAATGCAGGCTGCTATTCTCCCATGGAGACGATCGTAGAGACGCTGGATGTAGTCCTGTGGAACGGCTTGCCATGCCATTTCCACCTGGCGCCTCAGTTGGACCAGCGTTCGTGCTGGACGTGCAGACCGCGTGAGACGACGCTTCATCCAGTCCCAAACATGCTCAATGGGGGACAGATCCGGAGATCTTGCTGGCCAGGGTGGTTGACTTACACCTTCTAGAGCACGTTGGGTGGCACGGGATACATGCGGACGTGCATTGTCCTGTTGGAACAGCAAGTTCCCTTGCCAATCTAGGAATGGTAGAACGATGGGTTCAATGACGGTTTGGATGTACCGTGCACTATTCAGTGTTCCCTCGACGATCACCAGTGGTGTACGGCCAGTGTAGGAGATCGCTCCCCACACCATGATGCCGGGTGTTGGCCCTGTGTGCCTCGGTCGTATGCAGTCCTGATTGTGGCGCTCACCTGCACGGCGCCAAACACGCATACGACCATCATTGGCACCAAGGCAGAAGCGACTCTCATCGCTGAAAACGACACGTCTCCATTCGTCCCTCCATTCACACCTGTCGCGACACCACTGGAGGCGGGCTGCACGATGTTGGGGCGTGAGCGGAAGACGGCCTAACGGTGTGCGGAACCGTAGCCCAGCTTCATGGAGACGGTTGCGAATGGTCCTCGCCGATACCCCAGGAGCAACAGTGTCCCTAATTTGCTGGCGGTGCGGTCCCCTACGGCACTGCGTAGGATCCTACGGTCTTGGCGTGCATCCGTGCGTCGCTGCGGTCCGGTCCCAGGTCGACGGGCACGTGCACCTTCCGCCGACCACTGGCGACAACATCGATGTACTGTGGAGACCTCACGCCCCACGTGTTGAGCAATTCGGCGGTACGTCCACCCGGCCTCCCGCATGCCCACTATACGCCCTCGCTCAAAGTCCGTCAACTGCACATACGGTTCACGTCCACGCTGTCGCGGCATGCTACCAGTGTTAAAGACTGCGATGGAGCTCCGTATGCCACGGCAAACTGGCTGACACTGACGGCAGCGGTGCACAAATGCTGCGCAGCTAGCGCCATTCGACGGCCAACACCGCGGTTCCTGGTGTGTCCGCTGTGCCGTGCGTGTGATCATTGCTTGTACAGCCCTCTCGCAGTGTCCGGAGCAAGTATGGTGGGTCTGACACACCGGTGTCAATGTGTTCTTTTTTCCATTTCCAGGAGTGTATTAATACAAACCTTGACTAAAATTTCATTTTAATATTTGTGCTTCAAATATTTAAAATTTTGAAGTATGAGGTCTTATTTTGTGAAACTTCCCCGCGCAAAAGAATACAATGAAATACTAGAATTAGCATTAGAAATCAATTTTACCATACTATATTTCAGAAATCATCTCGCAATTTTTTTTAATAGCAGGCTTGTGTAAACTGAATGTGAAAAAACACATTCAAACAATAAAAGCCTTCCAATACACATAGATCTGATCGGAAATTGTATACCGACAAAATTTGGAACCTCGCAAGACATTTTAACCACAGCATCACGCAGTATATTAAAGCAAATATTGCAGCTGTTAATTAAATTGACAATGTGTCTTCTCTTGAAGTCGTTGGTAGCCATAGGTCGGGATGTTTGTCGAGCTGTAAACATCCTCATACCGTAATGCGCCTCCGTAGTCGAATCGTTACCATCGATTCCTTCTTCGGACAAGAACCAGGTTCGTTTCCCGGTTCCTTTTCGGAGTTTTGTGAGGTTTAGAGGTGTCGAACCAAGGCCACTAATCCTCGTGAGACCAACCGAAGAGCTGCCTGCATAAAGTAACAGCGTTGTCACCAGCACTCATAACAGTGGCGGAAGGGATTAGTGACATTGTGACTAGAAGTGTCACGATTATCGAACACTACTTGTACTGCAATCGACCAGTCGGCAAAGGCCTACTCTGGTCAGTGGTGACGATTGTGCAATGCTGAACATACAGATGGGGACATTTTACGTGAACTTGTAGTGTGGCATGAAAAAGAGTGAAATGTTTAATTCCGTCTCTGAAGTAAATAGACAGTTAGATGAATTGAAATGTGATCGTAGTAACGCACCGATGATTTGATTAATGATTTTCTTTGTGTTTCTAAGTCGAAAAGGAGAGGAACTTATATCAAATTACTCGATGGTTACATAAGAACTTTAGGATTATTTTTATTTTCAAGTAACTACTGTTAGTGGTTAACTAGTAATTTTCACAAGTTCAAAGTAATAGATTTCTTTACATGAAAAAGGAAACCATAGCCATAAGGATAGCTCCGATCAGAGGCAATGATAACAGATCCGTAGAGATCTCAAAGAACTGGCTTTAAAAATTTATTTATATTTTGGAACGCAGCTGTTTACATTTTTGGACAGATTAGTTATACTGAACGGAGTGGAATCACTGTACCTCAAGTTTGTCAGTTCCCCGTAACAGTCAACAACTTATGCAGCTTCCGATAGTCAGTGGTTGTTACAATAGCTCTTGGCTACGTGTCATGTTGTACTGCCTGCTGACGCTCTCAGATGATAGTAACAGCGGCCAATAGGTATAAATACGCTGAGCAGCCAGACTAGCGGAGAGGACAGTGGCTACTGAATCTATTGCGGAGCATTTGTCTTCGTAGACTACAACAAGAAGTGGACTTGGAACTTTCAGATCGGCGATTTTCTGACAGTAGACGTCGATCGCCCGGTGTGACTCTGTGGAGGACACGTCAAGTCCAGTTATCAACACACATGGGGTCGTTGACTACTGTGGGAACTTCATGATACTGAAGATTCATCCAAGGATGTTTTATCCTCAAAAACTAGAATTCATTTGTAATTTCCAAGCGTCTGGCACTGATTACCATCTCACATAAGAAGCCTGTTAACTCACATCGTACTGCCACGTTCCTTACCTTTGAACACCAATTAATCTGAAACAAATGTAACACTATGTAATAGAATAAAATAAGGCGATTCTGACAGAATTAGATTAAGAAACGATACACTATTATTAGTACATCATTTTTGCGGTTTGAAGAGCAGGAGAATCAGGAGTACAGTTCTACGAAGAAGCACTGACAGCGTTTCTAAAAACAGGTTATATCTTTACGACGAATACATACTTAAATTTTTGCAGTCTTTTTGGAGATACTTGTCAGAACTGTAGTCCAGTATGGAAAACATAGATGATAAACAGTAGGTGGCCGTGCGGTTCTAGGCGCTGCAGTCCGGAACCGCGGGACTGTTACGGTCGCAGGTTCGAATCCTGCCTCGGGCATGGATGCGTGTGATGAACGTAGGTTAGTTAGGTTTAAGTAGTTCTAAGTTCTAGGGGACTGATGACCATAGATGTTAAGTCCCATAGTGCTCAGAGCCATTTGAGCCATTTGAGTCTAAGTTCCAGGGGACTGATGACCTAAGATGTTAAGTCCCATAGTGCTCAGAACCATTTGAACCATTTGATAAATAGTAAAGGAATGAAAAGTATGGAAGCCTTGGAAAGGTGTTTCTGCAGAGGAATGCTCAATGTCACATACGTGAATCGAGTAACTAATGGAGAGTTACGGAATCAAAACGAGAAATAAAGAAACGAGTGGCACAACGTGACTAAAAGATGGATCCGTAAACACGGCACATCCGAAGCTATCAAGGAATCGTTCGATAATGTAAGGAAATGAGACGGACAAAACGGAGGCATAGACTCGAAAACCATAAGCAGATATATGTAGGATTCAGAAGCTAATAGCAATGAATAGACATGCACAGGATTGATTGGCGTGGAAATTTGCTAAGACCAGTCTTGGGAATGGAAATGGAAATAAGCGTTTGGCGTCATTCACCGTGAGGCCCCTTGCGGGGCAGGTCCGGCCGCCTTGGTGCAGGTCTTATTACATTCGACGCCACATTGGGCCACCTGCGCGTCGGATGCGGATGAGGTGATGATGAAGACAGCACAACACCCAGTACCTGAGCGGAGAAAATCCCCGATCCAGCCTGGAATCCAACCCGGGCCCGTAGGACAGCAATCCGTCACGCTGACCACTCGGATATCGGGGTGTACGTCTTGGGAATGAAGATCACAAAAGAACAATAGCAACGCATACATACTGACAAACTGCAGGGAAGGATTCCTTACTGGACCCGGCCGCTGTGGCCAAGCGGTTCTAGGCGATTCAGTCCGGAACCGCGATGCTGCCACGGTCGCAGGATAGAATCCTGCCTCAGGCGTGGATTTGTGTGAAGTCCTTAGGTTACCTGGGTGTAAGTAGTTCTGTCTATGTGACTGAAGACCTCCGATGTTAAGTCCCATAGTGTGTAGAGCCATTTGAACCATTTCAACCTGACTGGAAATGGAGAAAAGAGATCCTAATATCATGCGTCCGGAAGTGGATGGTGAGTATGCAACGACAACAAATCGTCCCGGCACACAGTACAAGGCTAAATCGCATTCTCAACAGGTGCTCAAATGGCCTCCATGGGACTGGAGGTGATAGGGATAGTAGCGGTTTTCATGGAGGACACACGTAAATGTACTTTAGTTTACACCATATCGGCGGGCCATTTGCCTGTGTACTAGGATTCGTCTCAATATCTTGTAGAACCCGGTCCTCCAAACCTTCTGTACACACTTTCCGACGCCTTCCAGCATGTTTGTATGTCTGAAAGGATCCATGATTACACAATAGCCCAAACAGAGCTTGAAATGTTGTATGATGTGGTTGGTGTCTGTGAAGGTATTTATTTTGGTGTAGTTGTGCTGCCTCTTGACCGTTTGTATCTACTTGGCCGTACACAAATACTATTTCGGACCATTCTTCTGCTTACAGTCAACCACACAGCCTGCAACACACAAGTGGTCAGAGAAACTTTCATTCGTCAACGCTATCTATCGTGGCAACGACGCTTTTCCGGGCACGCGTTTTTGTCTCCCATTTTAATCAGGAATCCATCCCTGCAGTTTGTCAGTTTTATTAGTGTTTACCCTGCATAGCTTTGACAGATTAAAATGACATCGATAGACATTTAAAAAATGGTTAAAATGGCTCTGACCACTATGGGACTTAACTTCTGAGGTCATCAGTCCCCTAGAACTTAGAACTACTTAAACCTAACCAACCTAAGGACATCGCACACATCCATGCCCGAGGCAGGATTCGAAGTTGCGACCGTAGCGGTCGCGTGGTTCCAGACTGTAGCACCTAGAACCGCTCGGCCACGCCGGCCGGCAATAGTTCATCAAATAGTTTTCATTTCTTCAGAAGTGTTGCCGTATTGTCCATAGTTGCTTTACAATTACTGAAGGAATTTTAAATCCATCTTCGTGAATACAAAAAATGCATATATCTGTCAGCAAACGCGGTGAGTTTTATTGTTCTAAAACGTCATCAGAGTTCTATAATACAATATATTTACAGTTTGCCTTGCTTTCTAGACCTTAAGACATTGATTATACATACGGTGTTATACGTGTGACTTCCACATATGTCAGCAAAGATCGTCTGCTCTCACGTGTTTCCGGTATTCCCCTGTTTAGCACTCCTGTTTTCCGCCTAATCTCACACTGCTTTCGAGAAATATACACCTCTTGACATGAAACACGACACAAAGCACCACCGCCAGACGAGGTGGCCGAGCGGTACTAGGCGCTACAGTCTGGAACCGCGCGACCGCTACGGTCGCAGTTCGAATCCTGCCGCGAGCATGGATGTGTGTGATGTCCTTAGGTTAGTCAGGTGTAAGTAGTTCTAAGTTCTAGGGGACTGATGACCTCAGATGGTAAGTCCCATAGTGCTCAGAGCCATTCTTGAACAAAGCACCACCACCATTATTTGTTTACATTCTTCTACGAAAACACGTCTGAATGTGTTTTTTTTTGTGAGTAGTTTTTCCAGCATAATTAGTTATGTAGAGTCACATTTGCTCCCCTCTTCCCACTACTCCAGCCCGTCTCACCTACTCATCATTTACATCATCAGCTTCATCAGTACTTCTTTACTTCACTTACATATTGAAGATATATAAAGTGACATAATAAACGTAGTACATGTCTGACAAATGGAAGGTGTTTAGAACACGTGAAAACCAAAATTGTTAATTAAGTTGACATTACCCAAAAAGCTCACAGAGATATGGATAGACAGAAATATGAAAATAGTACTGAGGCTATATTGTGTAGTGTTTTACATCAAGATGTGTAATTCTGCTAAGCAACAGGTGATTAGGCGGAAAACAGCACTGCCAAACGACGCTATACCTCGCAAATGTGTAAGCAGAACGAAAATCAGTTATAAAATATCATAAGTGAACAGACTATCTTTTGTAAATGTGGTGTCTGTTCTTTTGGACATGTCCAAATCGATCCTGCAGCCATCATGAAGCATGATATAAAAAAGTGACTGACTTAAGCTGCTAGTGAGGCACTGATTTAAATCAATGGGGAAGTGGAAAATCTGTGCCTGACATGTCTCCTTCTGACCAGGTAGATGTGCCGACCATAGCACCATCCGGACACAATGATCATCTCAGCTGCATGGAGTAACCTGGGATGCCTCCCGTCAGCCCCGGATGGCGCAGTGGTCAGCACATCTGCCTAGTAAGAAGGAGACTCAAGCTCGAATCCCAGGTGTGCACAAATTTTCAACTTTACTCACTGATATAAATCAATATCCAGTAGCCGTTAGTGAGAGCATACCTTTTTCTATTGATTCATAAGGCTGCAGGTTAAATAGATGCACACCACGGTCGAACCCTTGCGGGCGTGTTCAAAAGGCAGGGAGCAGTGAAAATAAGGGACAAAGGGCACTACGTCAGTAGTGTGTGGATAAGTTGAGGATTTGGGTCTGACGAGAGGCGTTCTAGAGTATTCCATGCAGTTGAAATGACAACTTTGTGATGATGACGCAGTGGTCAGCGCATCTGCCTAACAAGCAAGAGACACAAATTTTAAATTTTCGTGATTTGGTTTTATAAATGCCTACTAGCAGCTAATGTAAGCAATTTCTTTGTGTCTTTATTATCTTTTGCAAAGAACTCTTCGTATATCTGGAAAGCAAGTTAATCTGTAAATATGTTTCATTACAGACTTTTTCCTATACCAATAAAACGAAACTCGTTTGGTGACTAGTAGAATACCTAAAATATGTTTCATTTTTTTTCCTACGCATTCGAAATAGACTTTTAGTGTCAATTATTGATTGTTCAGTGTAGGGACTAAATCAGGGTTAACTACAGTCCCTTCTCACTCTTTTATTACTGCCTCCTATCCACGTCTTTCGACTCATGTAATGGCCATCTTGTTACTGTACAAATTGTGGATAACGTATGCTCAAGGCGTTTTATTCTTGACGGTTCGAGTATTACCAAGCGTTTGTTCCAATCAACACTGTCAACCGGTCTTATTTCTAAACCGGCGACCTACACGCCTGATCCTTAAAACTCGTTCTTTTCAAAGGTCCTGTTGGACACAAGTCGCTGATTCCACAGGCAGTAGTTACGCTAGGGGCCTCGTACTCTTGAAGTGGGTTCAGCTCATGCATATGAGTCTTGCACACACACAGCGGACCTCGGTAGGTGGCTGTTACGGAGAAGAGCGGGTGCCGTGGAACAAGGACCGGCGACAATGCCGTAAAGTCGGGGCCGCCCGGCGCCACCTCACCGCAGTTCGTCCTCCCGCCCTTCGGCCCTCGGAACCCCTGGGACTCGACCTCAGGCGGACTCGTCGCCTCTCAGTGGAATTGGATACTCACGCTGCCCGCCGAGCTGTCATTCGCACCACACGCGAAGCTCTTTCCCTGGGGCAACGGAGGAACGATCGCTGAACCACACGTAAGGTTGCTTTTTCACGACGTCTACCGACTACAGCACCCACAGGCAGATAAAAAACAGCAAAAAAAAAGAATTCTCGCAAGAACTGCGAAATGGGTCTAGAAGTGTGAAAGTACAATTTGAGTTGTTCTTATGATAATGTTAACTGAAATATGCTCATTGAACTTTTCAGTGCACGAGACACAAGATGCACGGAGCGAGGGACTATCTGCAGTATGTACAGAAATTAGATTGGACATCTAAGAGTTGAATGGAGACAGAAGTTGCAAAGGGATTGAGACAAGATCGTAGCCCATCCCCCGACTTACTCAGTCTGTACACTGAGCGTAAAACAAATGAAACCAACAATAAATTTAGGAAGAGGAATAAAACTTCACAGAGATGAAACAGAAACTTTGAAGTTTACCGATGAGACTGCAGTTCTGTCAGTGGCATCAAACGGACTAGAAGATTAGTTGAACAAAGTAGTCAGTGTTTTCAGAAAATATTGTATAGTGAACATCAACAGAAGTAAAGGAAGCTATTTTTCTTGTTTTTCAGGGAGAATTTCATTCCTAGATCCGTAACTGATGACGCATTTATCCTGGAAATTGACGTCTCACAGGTGGACTCGTTTTATTTAATTACATATCTTTCATATTTTGCTTCTAGTTTTGCAGCAGTAAACTCATTTTCAGGCAGTCATTTCTTCCATCAGCCAAGCTGTAACGCTAGAACACGGCGTCACTGCCGGCCGGTGTGGCCGTGCGGTTCTAGGCGCTTCAGTTTGGAACCGCGTGACCGCTACGGTCGCAGGTTCGAATCCTGCCTCGGGCAAGGATGTGTCTGATGTCCTTAGGTTAGTTAGGTTTAAGTAGTTCTAAGTTCTAGGGGACACACAGATGTTAAGTCCCATAGTGCTCAGAGCCATTTGAACGGCGTCCCTGCTGATGACCGTTGGCCAACAATTCAAATGGCAACCTCGAATTTTTCACAGATGACGCAGTTAATAATAACGAAGGTCTGGAAGAAGATGGCTGCACAAATAAGTCGTCAGATAATGAAGATTTAGAGGTGATCCAAAGACTGGCACACCAATTTATACGTACAGAAATATAAAATGTGCATTTCGCAAAAACGAGAAATTGTAGAGAACTACGACTTATAACCTGAATCACGCATCTCATCCAAATATCTGGATATAAAAACTTGTACAGTCGTGTAACTGAATGAGCACAATGGCGCAATTGTAGGTAAAGGAGGTGGTAGACATCGGTTTATTGGTACTACACTGGCAAAATACAATCAGTTTAAAAGGAGACAGCTTACAGAAAGCTCTAGCCATCCATCCCACACCAATGCACAATATTTTGGGATCGGTACCAAATAGGACTACGAGTGGATTCTGAATGTGTACGGAGGACAGCACGAATGATCATAGATTTGCCTGAGCCACGGGGCAGCGTCTTGGAAATGCTGAACAACTTTACAAGGCAGACACTTGAAGACATACGCAAATTATTCTGCAAAATGTTACCTAAACAGTTAGCACAAGGAATGTTTAGTGAATATTTTGAGAAAAGACTACAGTTCCCCAAATGTCCCTCCAGCGCGGACCACGATGAGGACACTAGCTACCTACAGCTCACATTTATTAAAAGATTCCGAGATATTAGGCCGTGGACGGACAAATTTCATATTAAATCCCAAGGTTTCGTCCTCTACAAATGACGATATCTTCAGGTGAGCTTACAACTTCTTTGGAGGCTCGATGCAGATCCATGCTCCCTACTAACATCGGATCTTAAAGGAGCTACTACTCCCACTCAAGACATCCTCCGCAGATGAGGAGGAAATGTTACGTTTATACATAAAATCCATCCGGCCATGACATGCCTGGAACAATTTAAAAAGTATGACATTTCATGAAGTGAAAGTTTATATTTAATAATTACAATTCACACGGAGGTAATTAAAAAATCAGTCGCTCTGTACTCTATATATATATAGGATGGCGGTGAGTAGGTTCTTTAACGCTTTTCAGACCGGTTTGAAGAGTACGTACTCAGATACGCATGGAAAAATTTTGCCCAACAAGATTGGTGCAATTCGTAAAATACCTTTTGGTTATAATTGAAGTGCAGTTACTGACGGAAGTCCAGAGTTGACTGTAATTATCGTATGGCACCAAAACTTGGTACATTTGCTAATGCGTTAATTTAGAACCGATCTGCTCTGGAAAACAAATTAGTTTCAATTGTGGCCACTACGTGTCAAGCTAGTGCCGTAAATTTTTTGTATGACCTTATGACGTCCACGCTGCCATTTGATTAGCCATAATGTGAGTGGACAGTGTCTCTATCGAGAGGGAAGACTGTGCGCTGTTATTGAAACTGTTTTATGGGAACGGCAAAAATTACAGTGCAGCACTGAGAGAGTATCGCCGATTGAGTGAAAGGTATGTGGACAGGCTCAGTGTCATCGAATGGTTTAAAGAAGATACTAATGAAATTCGAAAACACGGGTGAGTTTCGTGTGAAACCTGGAAGAAGAATGCGCCCTATCCCGGTTGAAGTTGCTGATAAGGTAACTGTTCCTGTAAATTACAGTGCAGTACGAGCCCCCGTGTTGCTAGATCACGTGCAGTTCACAACAATTTTCCATCTCACGGTCAATAGTAATCGTGTAAAATCCAGGTGGTGCAGCAGGTGAAACCGCATGATCAGCACCAACACACTGAATTAGCTTTTCGGTTACTGGCACGGATCGAAGCTGATAACTTGGGGCTGGCCAATATTTTGTGAACTGAAGAGGCACATTCTACACTACAGGGTACAGTAAATGTACGAAACGCCAAATTTCTGCTACTGTTAAACCACTTGTGCTTGAAGAGCGAATGCAGTCGCCGTAAGTGATTGTGGTGTGGATTCACAACCACCTTGATTCTCGGTCCGTTCTTCTTTGAAGAGAGGGCTATCAGGTGTACCTTGACGTCTGTACGCTGTCGAAACATTCCTGTACAATATGTGATTCCTGCTTTGGAAGAGTACAACTGTGTGGAAAATACTGTGTTCATGCAAGATGGCGCAACACCCCATATCGCTCCCCCAGTGAAAGATGTGCTTTTCCAAAGTTTTCAACATGCAAGGCATGCAAAACCACCTGGTCTCAATCCAAGTGACTTTTCGTTTTAGGGATATCGGAAAGAACGTGTTAACCAGGGACACGTTCTCAGATTCCACCGGAACTGTTGCGGGCAATGTTGATAACGTCGTTTTACGGAGGCAGCATCTCGTCATCTCGTCGACGTCTCCGGTCCCCATATTGAACAAATATTGTGCCTTTCACACTTCTTTCAGCTTTTCTTCCCACGTCCCACTCGTAGTCCCTTATATATGGAAACATTTCTATACATCTGTCTTGCATTCTCAGCGACAGATTTGCAACTGGTGGGCAAAGTTGGAACTAGTTTATTTTCCAGCGTAAACAGGTTCTGCCTTGCCGTGTTAGAAAATTCACCAAGTTTCGCTGCCGTTCAATATGTACAGTCCACCCTGGACCTCTGCTAGGAGTTGTGTTGTAACTACAGCTAAGCAGCAGCAGATATTTCGGGTTTCCTGGAAACACAGTTCTGCCAGAGTAGGGAGAATATGTGTGCGTCAGAGTGTTTCAGTGAAATAGCGTGGAAACTAGAAACACACACCGAAGTTGAAATAAGTGGGTCGCCATGATACTTGCTAGCAAAACGTTGGAGTTACACACAGATTCAACGTGAAATTATGCCGATGTACAGAACATAGGCAGTGTCCCATCCAATTTGACAAAAACCACAGGCACTTCTTTGATGCTGATCGGAATCCCAGGTCTTGCAGAGTACGATATTCACCTTTTCATCGAGCTGGAAACACTTCTGGAGTTTAAGGAGATTTTCCAATCATTAAGACATTCGTATAGCGGTTGTAGAATGGCCGTGTGACAAAGGAGTGCTCTGTATTGTCGAGGAAAGCGACAGGTAGAAGATCCAATATTTTATTTTACTTTGTTTTTTTACAGACGATTATTGTCCACAGAGGACTGGTGCCCACGATGAAAAATAGTCATTTATACACTGATGAGCCAAAACAATGTGACTTTCTGCTTAATAGCTTGTTTGTCCTTCTTTGGAACAAAATACATCACTGATGCTGTGTGTCAGGGATCCGACAGTTTGTTGGCAGGTTGTGGATGTATGTGGCATTGGGTCTTGTAATTAGCTTAAATAACGGGCCGGTTATTTGGGTCAGCGGTGATGGCGTCTGGTAGCGACCCAGAGGGGTTCCATAGAATTTACATCAGGCAAATTTGGTCGCCAAGACATCAACGTGAATTCACTATAACTCTCCTCAAACCACTATAGCACGGTTCCGGCTCCGAGACACAGACAATTACACTGCCAGCCTGCGTCCGTGGCGCGCTGCCCGTTTCGGACCGCCGCCCGTTTCGGACCGCCGCTCATCTCGATCACGATGTTTCTGGAGATGACCATTGACGTACTGTAGCAAAAATGTGGTTCATGAAGCGCCGATACGTTTCCAAAGATCGACTGTCGAATCCCGGTGGTCCCATGCCCACTGAAAACATCGTTGATGATGTAAATGAGCAGGTAGCGTTGGTCTGCTGCGGAGTTCCATATTCAACATTGTAGGATGAACGGTTTAACGCTTTGCTCTGAGACACTTGTGCGTGCACCAGCATTGTGCTCTTTCGGCAGAGATGCCACAGATCCCATCTGTCCTATTGTAAGGAGCAGACAAGCCTCCGAACCTCACTTTCTGTGAAGAGTAGTGGATGTACAACCATTTAGCCCCAAGTGGTAGTTTCTGTGTCCTGTGTCTTTCAGTAGATGCTCACGACAGTAGCATCTGTACATTCGATAAGCTTCGCCGTTTTCGAGATACTCAATCACAGGCTCTTCGTAATAATGATCTGTCCTCTGTCAAAGCCGCTTATCTCAATGGATTTCCCGATTGGCAGCCCGTATTTTCACTAGGGTAATCCCCCGTCCGTATCTGATCCACTAACATACTGTCTTTACTGCGTCGCATGCCCGCAACGCCACCAGGTGCCATCCAATTTCGTGGTGGGCAGTTGTCATAATGTTTTGACTGATCAGCGTATGTGTCACTTTGAAATGTAATGCAGATGTCACCTGGAAGTTACTTGACCTGCGAAAATAATATGTAACTTATCTTTTGTAGTCCCCTCGTAAGTAGGTAGGCACCATGCCTGGTTAAAGAGTAAGGTGGACGACCTCCGTGGCGTCTGGTGTTTTGCAAAGAGGAATTCAAGTTTGCAAAGAACAAAACCGTTAACTGGCGTGCATTTAATTTCGCTGTCGCGGAAAAGAAGCCGAGGAATGCCGGTGGGGGGTGTGGGGTGGGGGGCGGGGGCGGTTAACTGAGGCCAGTCCATCTATCTGGGGACTTCTCCCCGAGTTGTTTTCCTCTCTCCACTGGAACTATGAAGCGGGCAAATTTCTGCTTACTAAAATATGTATGAAAGCAGAAACAACTTTCATCTCATTCGCCGGCAATAAACTAGCCCTTTGTGAGAGCCGTCACGTGTCAGGAACAGCATTCCACAGAGCATTCCTGCCCAGGCGGGGCCGTACGGAGGTGTGGGGCGGAGAGTACTTCGAGCGCCGCTCACCACAAGTTTTAAATGAGCCGACGCAGTGCTTCTTGATTTTGGCGGATATCAGACACGGAGGCAGTTTCTCTGTTGCTCGCGTAATTTATCCCCCTTACTTACGACGGAACAGCTTGTGTCCAGCGCAATGCTTTCGTTATCTGCCTGTAATTGATTTGAGAAAATCTCATCTGAATACACGTAAAACACGCACCGAATAAAAATAGCCAGGTGGATAGCTCCGCTTCCTAACACACCATTCCTAACGTAAATTTATTTTATGATTTCGTTTTCATATACCTGAAAAAGGATGTGCAGCATCCAGATGACATGCTCGGATGTCATTGTAACTCCGTTCAGGTACATACCATTTGTAAGTATGTAAATAGTAAGAGTTGCAATTGTCTGTAAGAGGTAGAAAAGCTAGAATCGATTGATGTTTTCGTATATTTGTTGTACCAGGCCAGGTAGGATAAGTAAGCAACATGACCATCAGACGTTGGCTGATCGCTGTAAAGGACACAGAGATTCCACGTACTCGTGTGAGACAGCACAGCCAGTGTTTTAAGGTGCCTCACTGTAGGTGTTATTAGACCAGCTGGTCGAATCGTGGATTTTCTTGTATTCACTTTTGACACTTTTTTCCCAAACATTAGAAGTCGCTTTAACCGTATGGTTAACATTAATATTATCTGGATGAATTAATCATGCTAACCACATGCGGCACGATGTTGGACTGCATGGAAACTCGAGGGCAGACACACTGGTCTTCTAGGTTCCGGCCGACCACGCCTGACTTCCACAACATTGTGCCCCAAACACATCGCAGGCCTTTACATCAGCACCTATCATCCGAGAATAAGTAATGGACTTTTTACAACATTCTGTGTCATCCTGCACGTTGGCGGAGGAGAGCAGCAGCCGAGTTATCCTAAAACGCGTTGGCTGCTGCTAACACAATATAAAGAGTTGGGTTGAACTGGTGCCGTGAGCGGAAATCGTGACCTATGGACTAAGGACATCGGATTTCGTTCAGCCATGAATCACAGTCTTGTACTTTCCTCGATGACCATCGGCGAAGGTGAAGGGGCCGACATAGGTGCTGCCAATGCTTGGCAGAGACACAGCGGTGTTATTGGAATGGGATAGCTCGCAATCTTTATCAGATTCTTCCTTAAGAAGCATCTGATGAAGATGATGGTGTACATTATTAAGCAAATTACATGACTCATGCGTAGAAATCTAACGTCACATACCTCTACAAACCTACTAACAAACAGTCTGAACCTTGAAAGGCTGAAACAGGTGGTCATAAAGTTCTGGCTCATCAATGTATCTCGTGTTAACTTGAGGAATACCGCAAGAAGCCTACAAATGATCGTAATAACAAGTTAGGCCTTTACGGCCAATAATTTGAGAATCATAGACGTTCATTGTCAATAGATTTTCAGAGACATAGTTGCATAAACAAAAGGTCAACTGGAGCTACGAGAAGGAAATCTAACAAAACAAAAAAGGAATAAAAATATAGCGTAACAGACCACATCGCTTACTGCGATACTGGTGGCATTGTAGAATAGACACAAAGTCTCATGTGGAAATTATTGATCAATTCTTCGGCAACATGTTCAGGAGCAAGTCTTTTTTTTTTTTTTTTGGTGAGTCGTCAGTCTTCTAACTGGTTTGATGCAGCCCTCGCGAATTTCTTTCCTGTGCCAATCTCTTCATCTCAGAGAAGCACTTGCAACCTACGTCCTCAATTATTAGCTGGATGTATTCCTATCACTGACTTTCTCTACAATTTTTCCCTCTACAGCTCCCTCTAGTGTCATGGAAGGCATTCCCTCATGACTTAACTGATGTCCTATCATCCTGTCCCTTCTCCATGTTAGTGCTTTCCACATATTCCTTTCCTCTCCGATTCTGTGTAGACCCTCCTCATTCCTTACCTTATCATTCCACCTAATTTCCAATATTCGTCTGTAGCACCACATCTCAAACGCTTCGATTCTCTTCTGTTCAGGTTTTCCAACAGTCCATGTTTCACTACTATCCAATGCTGTGCCCCAAACGTACATTCTCAGAAATTTCTTCTTCAAATTAAAACCTATGTTTGATACCAGTGGATTTCTCTTGGCCAGGAATGCAGTTTTTGCCGGTGCTAGACTCCTTTTGATGTACTCCTTGCTCCGTCCCTCTTGATTATTTTTCTGCCTAGGTACTAGATTCCTTAACTTGATGTACTTCGCAGCCATCAATCCTGATGTTAAGTTTCTCAGTATTCTCCTCTCCGCTACTCTTTATTACTTTCGTCTTTCTTCGATTTACTCTCAATCCATATTCTAAAATAATTACGCTGTTCATTTATTCAGGAGATCATGTAATTCTTCTTCACTTTCACTCAGAAATGTTAAATAAAAATAAAACTTTCTCCTTCTGCGTCTTTTCTAAGTAGTGAAGGAGTGGGAAGTACATGCAGCTATGTTCCCCTCTCATCGTTTATTCCTTGTGTTGTGTGACTGGACTAGGTACCTACTCTTGCAGTTCTGTCAATCATTCTCCCAATTTTCAATGAAATTTTTGGTGCCTCGTTTGACTCTTTAGACAAAAATATGATGGCGCTGCATACGTCTCTGATTATGAAGAACGTGTTCGAAGACTGCTGTGTTACCCAGTTTGACTCTTCAGACAAAAATATGATTGCACTGCACACGTTTCTGACAATGAAGAACGTACTCCAAGACTTCGGTGTTGTCCCGTTTGACACTTTAGATAGTAATTCGATGGCATTGCAATTCTGATGATGAAGAACGTGCTCCAAGACTGCGGTGTTATCCCGTTTGACTCTAGACAAAAATATGATTGCACTGAACACGTTTCTTATTATGAAGAACGTGCTCGAAGACTGCGGTGTTATCCAACACTGCTCGAAGTGCCGTTGTCGGCAGACGATGATCGACTGTGGCAGCCTCCGTTTAATGCGTAGGAAAATACTTCTCAGTGCTCATGAAGAAAATGACCTTCTGCACAAACGCGAGATCTGCAACTACTTTTAAGAGCATAAATTGTTTATGTACAACCATTTTCTTTGATGAAGTAGTGTATCAGAGTTCGCTATTTGTGAAAAGCACGAGCACTTGAATGTTCGAGCTCGCTATGATTATTTACGTTGTGGCACACCACATGTTAATGCCTTCAGTTTCAAAAAATGGCTCTGAGTACTATGGGACTTAACTTCTGAGGTCATCAGTCCCCTAAAACTTAGAACTACTTAAACCTAACTAACCTAAGGACATCACACACATCCATGCCCGAGGCAGGATTCGAACCTGCGACCGTAGCGGTCGTGCGGTTCCAGTCTGTAGCGCCTAGAACCGCTCGGACACCCCGGCCGACCCTTTATCTTCCCCTGCCTTATGAACAACTAGTCTTTTCTGAAAGTTACATACACTCTGTATAAGAAAGCACTTCAGTTGTATCTTATCGTTTAGAGTAGATTACACTCTAAGGCTTAAAAAACGATGCACCACGAAGGAACTATTCCAATGCCACGGAAATCGGTAGATGTGATTACATGCGCTGAGAAACGAATGATTACAATTTCAGAAAAGTAGGATGATTTACTCAAGGTAAAGAGCTTTACCAATTGAGTTAGTCAATAACGCGTTGGTTCACCTCTATCTCTTATGCAAGAAGTTATTCTGCTCAGCATTCATGATTGATGTCGTCCTAGGGTCGTCGAAATCCCGACCTTGTCGAACGACCCTGCTAATAATGCTCGAAACGTTCTCTGTTGGGAAGAGTTTCAGCGATTTTGCTGGCCAAGGTAATGTTTGGCAAGCATCAAGTTTAGCAATAGATACAATTTCCTCGTGCGGGCGGGCATTATTTTCCTGAAATATTGGCCCTGAATTTCTTCCCATCAGGGGCAACATCACAGTGTGTGGACAGTCGTCGATGAACCACTGTGTTGAGAGAACGACGAACAGCGAAGACGTGTCTGGTGACGCCACATAGTGGTGGTGTCTGTCTCTCGCGTTACGGTTCGACAACCAGGAATGATGGTCTGGGCTTCCATAGAAAGAACCTTTTCGTTGTCATCTGCGGCACCATTGCATCACAGCGGTATGTCGACGATATTCTACGGCCTATTTAGTTGCCCTTTAAGGTAAGCCATCCTGGGCTTACATTATTTCAAGGTAATGTACCTCCGAAGACGGCAAGTACTCCTACTGCTTGCCTTCGTGCTTGCCAAACCCTACTTTGGCTAGCAAGGTCGCCGGATCTCTCCCCAGCTGAAAACATTTGGGGCATGTTGGCAGGGCCATCATACCAGCTCTTGATTTTGATGATTTAGGGCCCTAACTGGACAGAAATTGGCTCGATTTCCCTCAAGGGGAAATCCAACAACTCTGTCTAGCCGGATAGCTGCTTGCATAAGGGCCGGAGGTGGACCAAAGCGTTATTTACTTGCTCAGTTTCTGTTCTTTCTCTTGAATAAACCATTCAAATTTTATGAATATATAATCATTTATTTATCTGTAAATGTACAATATATCTACCGCTCTTCTTCCCATTAGGATTTTTCCATTCTTGGTGCGTTATCTCATTTGCCTTTGAGCACAATTACCTAAGTACCTTTATTCTAACTTTTTATTAAGACTTGTAGAACGTTTGATTCTCAAAATGCAACGCTTTTGAAAATGCAATTATTATATTTTAGTTGTGACGTCGATAGTTACGATGCCACGACGTAGGTGCACGCTCTCGTAAGTTGGCACTACGAGAGAAGACTAACTACACCGACCACACTCCCTCTAGCCGACGCTGTGGAGCTCAGGGAGTGCCGTCTTGATTTCGCCCCATTTCATCAAGGGCAGACGGCCTGGAAATATCGCTTCTACTACCGAGTGGGATAGCTTGCTATTGACACTTTGTATTGGTGAAGTTCAGTTAAAGTTTGGACAGTGACGAGTATTTGTTTGCTTTGAGATTATACAGACCAGGATTAGACACTGACTACGGCTTCGCACCTATGAGCTCATCCTAGCCAAAGTTAAGTATGCATTTGATATTTACTTGAGTTTTTCACTCTATTAAAAGTGTTAAAGTTCATGCAGTACCGAAGTGCTTCACCTCTCCTGCTCCTACTCGCTTCCGTCACTCTCGGCCTTTATTACGGAAGCAGTTCACAGGAGCAGACCCACGCCCCGCCTATCCAGGCGGGATACAAAAGTAGGCTTAAGTTTTCTGTTTTCAAACATTTCTACTGTTACTGGAATAGCATGTTAACTTATGGAATCTAGAAAAATACTTCTCGGGTATAGCTAAATAAATGTTGAGGTCCAAAGTTCCGCTCATAAAAATAGAACCTAGTATTTACGCCATTTAAAGAATACACAGTTAATAAAAAATTGATGATTGTTTCGTTGCTACTAGCTTAGCTTTTCCTTTTAGCGACGTTTATTCAATGTTTTTTTCTGACGTTTCATCGGCCCTAGTGTCTGCCATTCTCAAAGATTCAACCTTCTTTGCTGGTGGCACATTCAATAGCCTGATTTTTTACTATACCAGGG
The DNA here is from genome assembly GCF_021461385.2 of Schistocerca piceifrons. NCBI lineage: Eukaryota > Metazoa > Arthropoda > Insecta > Orthoptera > Acrididae > Schistocerca > Schistocerca piceifrons. The sequence goes on along the minus strand of NC_060144.1, from coordinate 358,882,053 downwards.
ACATCATTACGTGTCATTTTCTTAATTTCCTTCTTTTTTATTATTAGCGCATCATTTTCATCTGTTTCTGTGTCCTCTCTTATGCTGAAATATCAAGTGAAACTTTTCCTATCCCATTCTGTGAGTTTGACCTTACTTCATATTCTTCTGAATGTTCTCTCTTTGGTGTAGTGTAGTTCATTTGGTTTTCACTCAATTTTCTAAGCTTTTTTCTTAATTTTGCACCTAATTCATGCAGTTTCTTTAACCAAAGTTTTGCTCTTGAAGCACTCTCCTTGGTTTTGCACGGTTTAGCTTCCACGTTAATGCTGAGCTGTAACTCATAAATTTGCTTTCACGTACTGCTTAGGTGTTCGAGGGCATCTCTATGAATTCTGCGTCTTGCGAAGTATGCAAAGCTGAATTTACAAATTCCTTTAAAACCGTAAATCTCCTCCAATCACCTATTTATTGTGACTCTATTTGAGACAACCAAGGCCATGACATAGTGGTAGCACCGATTCCCTTTACCTCAGCGAAACTAAGTGCGGTCAGGCTCAGCTAACACAGACCATTCGGGTCTGCTGTGCGCTTCTGGCAAGCAAGGTGGACTCAGCCCTTGTGAAGCCAATTGGAGAGGTAAGAGGTACTTGACTTAGAAGTAGTGACTCCTGTCACTAACGACGGCCGGGAGAGCGGTGTGCTCATCACAAGCTCGTCCATATCAGCATCCAGTGAAGCGTAACAGATGACGCCTGTACCATTAGCCATTTCGAATTTGTTCGCAAGGCGGTTAGTTTTACTTGAGACCTGAGAGTCAACGGGAGGCAGGATTCGGTTACGATTCTGGACGGGGCCGTAATCAGTGACTAATGGTTGCCTTTTACAACTACACACATTTATTTTTAAAACAGTAATTCCAGACTCAACAACAAATAAAAAATACCACGCGTTATTAATGAAGGGATAAACAACTGTGTAAATAATAGTGTTTTCATTGCGTTACAATTTAGCGAATCACCATGAAATACATGTACATATCATGTTCAAAAAATATAAACAACAAGCCACTATGATCACGGCTGAAGGCCTTACAAGCCAAGAATGGCAATAGATTATGAATGTTTGAGAACTCGCTGAAATTACAACTCAGGTATTGAAAAATTAAAAGTAAGTGGCCACAAACACAGTAGAAGGTATCAGATGCCAGGAATGGCAGTAAATAAGATTTTAGGGTTTACTGCTAAAATACAAATATCGAATTACTTTTTTCACAGCAAGTGACCACAATCACGGCTGAAGGCCTTTCACGATAGGGTCGGCAATTATATAAAAAAGTTTAGAAACGTGCTGTGGAACAGGCGGACTGCACTACGGTCCCGGAATACTGTGCTTAGAGCGCCCGGAACGAGAAAGAAATCACTACCACCAGAGTAGAAGAATCACAAACGGCCTACAATGAAGAAAGCTGTCCAAACTACACGCCTTACCGGACAGCAGCGGCAAGGCGAGGAAACGTACACTGCCGTTACATACACTAACCCCCAGGGCGCTAGCGGCCACCAGGCAAGAAAAGTACCGCTGGTTGAACTTAACAAATTATAACAAACTGAACGCAGCAAACAGTAATAAGAAGTCGAGGAAAGCTAATCATATCCGCTTTCCCCCAGCACTCCACTCGCTGCTCTTCGCCTCGGCGACACTACGAGCAACGCAAGTCACTGGAGAATCGCGAGATGTCACAATGGTGGAGGTTTCTCAGATTTAAGCGTGCTTGACTTGATCAGTTACACTACTCGAGACGGTGATTCTGTCTAGCCTACTAGCTGATTAATTTGCTTTATGGGAAATTCAGTCAATGTGCCTTTTATAGTTCAATTGTATCCATTAAATGTACTTCCCTAAACATATATACTACTGGCCATTAAAATTGGTACACCACCAAGATGGCGTGCTACAGACGCGAAATTTAACTGACAGGAAGAAGATGCTGTGATATGCAAATGATTAGCTTTTCAGAGCATTCACACAAGGTTGGCGCCGATGGCGACACCAACAACGTGCTGACATGAGGAAAGTTTACAACCGATTTCTCACACACAAACAGCAGTAGACCAGCGTTGCCTGGTGAAACGTTGTTGTGATGCCTCGTGTAAGGAGGATAAATGCGTACCATCACGTTTCTGACTTTGATAAAGGTCGGATTGTAGCCTATCACGATTTCGGTTTATCTTATCCCGACACTGCCGCTCGCGTTGGTCGAGACTGTTAGTAGAATATGGAATCGGTGGGTTCAGGAGGGTAACACGGAACGCCGTGCTGGATCCCAACGGCCTCGTATCACTAGCAGTCGAGATGACGGGCATCTTATCCGTATGGTTGTAACGGATCGTGCAGCCACGTCTCGATCCCTGAGTCAACAGATAGGGACGTTTGCAAGATAACAACCATCTGCACGAACAGTTGGACGACGTGTGCAGCAGCATTGACTATCAGCTCGGAGACCATGGCTGCGGTTACCCTTGACGCTGCATTACAGAACACCACCGCAGGAGTGCCTGCGTGGGGTACTCAACGACAAACCTGGGTGCACGAATGGCAAAACTCACATTTTCAGATGAATCCATGTTATGTGTAGAGCATCATGATGGTCGCATCCGTGTTTGGCGACATCGTGGTGAACGCACTTTGGAAGTGTGTATTCGTCATCGCCATCACTTTGAACAGTGGACATTACATTTCAGATGTGTTAAGACCTGTGGCTCTACCCTTCATTCAATCCCTGCGAATCCCCACATTTCAGCAGGATAATGCACGACCGCATCTTGCAGATCCTGTACGGGCCTTTCTGGATACAGAAAATGTTCGACTGCTGCCCTGGCCAGCACATTCTCCAGATCTCTCACCAATTGAAAACGTCTGATCAATGGTGTCCGAGCAACTGGCTCGTCACAATACGCCAGTCACTACTCTTGATGAAGTGTGTAATCGTGCTCCAGCTGCGTGGGCAGCTGTACCTGTTCTGTTTTAATCAATGCCCAGGGGTATCAAGGCCGTTATTAAGGCCAGACGTGGTTGTTCTGGGTACTGATTTCTCAGGATCTATGCACCCAAATCTGATTGAAAATGTAATCACATGTCAGTTCTAGCATAATATATCTGTTCAATGAATACGCGTTTATCATCTGCATTTGCTTTTGGTGTTTTTTTATTTTATTTTATTTATTTATTTATTTTTTTTTTTGGACATCAGTCTACTGACTGGATTTGATGCGGCCCGCCACGAATTCCTTTCCTGTGCTAACCTCTTCATCTCAGAGTAGCACTTGCAACCTACGTCCTCAATTATTTGCTTGACGTATTGCAATCTCTGTCTTCCTCTACAGTTTTTGCCCATTACAACTCCCTCTAGTACCATGGAAGTCATTCCCTCATGTCTTAGCAGATGTCCTATCATCCTGTCCCTTCTCCTTATCAGTGTTTTCCACATATTCCTTTCCTCTCCGATTCTGCGTAGAACCTCCTCATTCCTTACCTTATCAGTCCACCTAATTTTCAACATTCGTCTATAGCACCATATCTCAAATCCTTCGATTCTCTTCTGTTCCGGTTTTCCCACAGTCCATGTTTCACTACCATACAATGCTGTATTCCAGACGTACATCCTCAGAAATTTCTTCCTCAAATTAAGGCCGATATTTGATATTAGTAGACTTCTCTTGGCCAGAAATGCCTTTTTTGCCATAGCGAGTCTGCTTTTAATGTCCTCCTTGCTTCGTCCGTCATTGGTTATTTTACTGCCTAGGTAACAGAATTCCTTAACTTCATTGACTTCGTGACCATCAATCCTGATGTTAAGTTTCTCGCTGTTCTCATTTCTACTACTTCTCATTACCTTCGTCTTTCCCCGTTTACTCTCAAACCATACTGTGTACTCATTAGACTGTTCATTCCGTTCAGCAGATCATTTAATTCTTCTTCACTTTCACTCAGGATAGCAATGTCATCAGCGAATCGTATCATTGAAATCCTTTCACCTTGTATTTTAATTCCACTCCTGAACCTTTCTTTTATTTCCATCATTGCTTCCTCGATGTACAGATTGAAGAGTAGGGGCGAAAGGCTACAGCCTTGTCTTACACCCTTCTTAATACGAGCACTTCGTTCTTGATCGTCCACTCTTATTATTCCCTCTTGGTTGTTGTACATATTGTATATGACCCGTCTCTCCGTATAGCTTACCCCCACTTTTTTCAGAATCTCGAACAGCATGCACCATTTTATATTGTCGAACGCTTTTTCCAGGTCGACAAATCCTATGAAAGTGTCTTGATTTTTCTTTAGCCTTGCTTCCATTATTAGCCGTAACGTCAGAATCGCCTCTCTCGTCCCTTTACTTTTCCTAAAGCCAAACTGATCGTCACCTAGCGCATTGTCAATTTTCTTTTCCATTCTTCTGTATATTATTCTTACAAGCAGCTTCCATGCATGAGCTGTTATGCTGATTGTGCGATGATTCTCGCACTTGTCAGCACTTGCCGTCTTCGGAATTGTGTGGTTGATGCTTTTCCGAAAGTCAGATGGTATATCGACAGACTCATATATTCTACACACCAACGTGAACAGTCGTTTTGTTGCCACTTCCCCCAATGATTTTAGAAATTCTGATGGAATGTTATCTATCCCTTCTGCCTTATTTTACCGTAAGTCCTCCAAAGCTCTTTTAAATTCCGATTCTAATACTGGATCCCCTATCTCTTCTAAATCGACTCCTGTTTCTTCTTCTACCACATCAGACAAATCTTCACCCTCATAGAGGCTTTCAATGTATTCTTTCCACCTATCTGCTCTCTCCTCTGCATTTAACAGTGGAATTCCCGTTGCACTCTTAATGTTACCACCGTTGCTTTTAATGTCACCAAAGGTTGTTTTGACTTTCCTGTATGCTGAGTCTGTCCTTCCGACAATCATATCTTTTTCGATGTCTTCACATTTTTCCTGCAGCCATTTCGTCTTAGCTTCCCTGCACTTGCTATTTACTTCATTCCTCAGCGACTTGAATTTCTGTATTCCTCATTTTCCCGGAACGTGTTTGTACTTCGTCCTTTCATCAATCAACTGAAGTATTTCTTCTGTTACCCATGGTTTCCTCGCAGCTACCTTCTTTGTACCTATGTTTTCCTTCCCAACTTCTGTGATGGCCCTTTTTAGTGATGTCCATTCCTCTTCAACTGTACTGCCTACTGCGCTATTCCTTATTGTTGTATCTATAGCGTTAGAGAACTTCAAACGTATCTCGTCATTCCTTAGTACTTCCGTACCCCACTTCTTTACGGATTGTTTCTTCCTGACTAATGTCTTGAACTTCAGCCTACTCTTCATCACTACTATATTGTGATCTGAGTCTATATCTGCTCCTGGGTACACCTTACAATCTAGTATCTGATTTCGGAGTCTCTGTCTGACCATGATGTAATCTAATTGAAATCTTCCCGTATCTCCCGGCCTTTTCCAAGTATACCTCCTCCTCTTGTGATTCTTGAACAGCGTATTCGCTATTACTAGCTGAAACTTGTTACAGAACTCAATTAGTCTTTCTCCTCTTTCATTCCTTGTCCCAAGCCCATATTCTCCTGTAACCTTTTCTTCTACTCCTTCCCCTACAACTGCATTCCAGTCGCCTATGACTATTAGATTTTCGTCCCCCTTTACATACTGCATTATCCTTTCAATATCCTCATACACTTTCTCTATCTGTTCATCTTCAGCTTGCGACGTCGTCATGTATACCTGAACTATCGTTGTCGGTGTTGGTCTGCTGTCGATTCTGATTAGAACAACCCGGTCACTGTTCACAGTAACACACCCTCTGCCCTACCTTCCTATTCATAACGAATCCTACACCTGTTATACCATATTCTGCTACTGTTGATATTACCCGATACTCATCTGACCAGAAATCCTTGTATTCCTCCCACTTCACTTCACTGACCCCTACTATATCTAGATAGAGCTTTTTCATTTCCCTTTTCAGATTTTCTAATTTCCCTACCACGTTCAAGCTTCTGACATTCCACGCCCCGACTCGTAGAACGTTATCTTTTCGTTGATTATTCAATCTTTTTCTCATGGTAACCTCCCCCTTGGCCGTCCCTTCCCGGAGATTCGAATCTTTTGCCAATGGAGAGATCATCATGACACTTCTCCAATTACAGGCCACATGTCCTGTGGATACACGTTACGTGTCTTTAATGCAGTGGTTTCCATTGCCTTCTGCATCCTCATGTCGTTGATCATTGCTGATTCTTCCGCCTTTATGGGCAATTTCCCACCCCTAGGACAAGAGAGTGCCCTGAACCTCTATCCGCTCCTCCGCCCTTTTTGACAAGGCCGTTGGCAGATTGAGGCTGACTTCTTATGCCGGAAGTCTTCGGCCGCCAATGCTGATTATTTATCAAAATTTAGGAAGTGGTGGGTATCGAACCCGGGACCGAAGACGTTTTGATAATGAACCAAAGACGCTACCCCTAGACCACGGGTACAGGTTTTTGGTGTAGCAGTTTTAATGGCCGGAAGTGTATTATAAGTTCGTTAATGCGGTGGATTGAGGTATTTGGTCCTTCCGTTTTAGTACTCAACTGACAACTGCTGTGAGGATTATATGCAGCTGATGTTTTCCTAATATGGGAATTACTTCTGTTTGAAAGATTTCCTGTGTCTTACACTTGTCATTTTCTAAAGATGTATTCACTGCCAACAATTCAAGTACCAAGACAGAAAGGAATTAAAGACATTAGCCGCCAGTGGACGCTGATTTATATCAATGGGGAAAGTTGAAAATTTGTGCCACAACGGGATTCCAATCCAGGTCTCCTGCTTACTAGGCACACAGGCTGACCACTACACTATCAAGACACAGTGGTCAACTCTGTCGTCACATATATAACTAACTTAATGATGGTCAATGATCCCTTCAGTTCAGATGCACATCAAGCTCGAACTCTTACAGAAATCGGTGGACTAATGGTAATGGGCAAGGGACATTACACCGGAAGTGTATACATCAGTTAGGTATTTGGGTTTGGCAGGAGGAGTGCTGGATTAGGCCGTGCGGTTGAGTTGGCCAATGTGTCCGGATGGCACTGAGATAAGTACCTGTGCCTAGAAGCAGAATATCCTGGTTATAATCCCAGACTTGCACAATTTTCAACTTTCCCTATTGATAACAATCTATGACCATTGGCAGTTAATGTCTTTAGTTGCTTTGTGTGTTGATTCATAGTCGCTGCAGGATCAAAATGGTGTCTGTTCTTTTGGACATATCCGAAGAAATAGACACCACATATATAATTCCAGTATTGTTAACAGTACTGGCCCCAAACATGTGGCTTCAGAGCGTTTCAGGAGTATTCTTCCTTCCGTAGCGATGTGGTTCTCATTTCTGCTCCACTTCCTGTGATTATTGCGACATGTCTGTTTAGTTTTTCTGGTTGTAGGTCTGCTACTTCTTGTTGTAAGCAAATATTTCTGTCAGCAGCTTATAAACATTTTCTCGAGTATGCAGTTGGAATGGTAAATGTATTAAGTTATGTTGAATGTCACTATATCATTTGCGTGAAGTTTTGTCATGTTCTGATCTTCAGAGTGATTTAATGTCCGTCATAGTAGATGCTGTCGCGCTTGTCGGCACATTTTTGTTCCCATGAGCATCTTTGAGCAAGTGCCTGTTAAAGCTTGAAGATGGTCTATGTAGCACCGAAACCTGTAGCCATATAATAAATAACACCCTAAGGACGGCTGCAGGTGTTCCATTTTACTGCGTAAGTTAACGGTCGAAGTCCCCCAAACCTCCAATCAGTGGGATGAGCATGCAAAAATCATGTTTTCCTTCTCCTTGGATGAATATCTGTTACACTTTTGGATTCAGATCTAGCGTCTGTTTCCGTTCGTTGTCTGATATATTCCTGTTTCTTTTTCTTTCTGTGCCTTATTCAGCATACGTGACGGCTTGTGTAATATTTATTTCCTTTCCTGTTTTTCTTGCCGGCCATTGTGACCGAGCGGTTCTAGGCGCTTCAGTCCGGAACCACGCGGGTGCTGCGGTCGCAAGTTCGAATCTTGCCTCGGGCATGTGTGTGATGTCCTTAGTTAGTTAGGTTAACGTAATTCTAAGTCTAGGGGACTGATGACCTCAGATGTTACGTCCCATAGTGCTTAGAGCCATTTAATTTTTAAACCTGCCTTTTATCGGAGGTTTCCGCTGTTGGTTGACTAATTTCTGTACACAAGGTGATTGTTTCCAGCGTGTACAGCACTCTTGGGATCGACTGATGAGAGGATACGGAGCAAATAAGTTCTAATGAGCTTACATCCGGAAATGCATGGTTTCCGTTCTAGAGATCATTTATTCAATTATACTTCGTTAGAGAGTCTTCTACACATTATTCTCGTTGTCATCATCAACTAAACAACATGTTGCACAGATCTGCGGCTAACGATTCTTTGTAATTATTGACTTACATATTCATACATAAATTAAGGTGTGTATGTGTTTTAAGAGATCTATCTTACTCGTCACACTCCATTTAATTCGTGGAACTGAGCGCAAGACTAGATTTTAGGAGTATTTGTAATTATATTCCGATAAAGAGATACAGGCCACACGGAGTGGCCGCGTGGTTTGAGGTGCCATGTCACGGACTGCGCGACCCCTCCCGCCGGAGGTTCGAGTCTTCCCTCGGGCATAGGTGTGTGTGTTGTTCTTAGCTTAAGTTAGTTTAAGTTAGGTTAAGTAGTGTGTAAGTCTAGGAACCGAAGACCTAAGCAGTTTAGTCCCTTAGGAATTCACTGCGTATTCGGACCGTAGATCAAATATTCTTACACTTGGGAGGCCGGCACCGATCAGCGCACCACAGAGCGTCCGAAGAATCGTTCGTCGGGACGCCGAGAGAAGCGTGACTTCACTAATGTGCGTATGACTCATTTCAAGTTTAAACTCTACGTTCTTTGGCTTAATATAAAGAATATTACACGTTATGCTGTAATTCTGTCTCTAAAAGTTACCTCTACACACTGGCCTAACCATGAATCAATATCTACGTCTACATAAATACTCCACAAGCCACCATGCGGTGCATTGTGGAGAGTACTTTTTACCACTCCTGGCAGTTCTCTTTCCTGTTCTACTTCCATATGGGGCTAATATAAAAGTATCTATATCCTTTCCATATATGCCCTAAAGTGTCTTATCTTGCCTTTGCGTTTCTTACACGGGATACACGGTGGTGGAACTGGAATCTTTTAGTAGTTTGTCGCAAATTCCATTTCTATAAACTTCCTTAATAGCGTTTCGCGAAAAAACGTCTTCTTCCTTCCATGAATTCCCATTTGATTTGACGGAGCGTTCCCGGGCCTAGACGTTTAACGACATGTCTATATCATCACGCCACTAATACCGTATCTGGATTTATATGATTTCTTATTCTTCTACTTATCAGCGTTACTTTGAATTTTTATACATTTAGAGCAAGCTGGTAATCATTACACTAAATAGAATTTACGTCGAAAAAACTCTGTAACCTAAAGTGACTTAAAGACGCACTCTACCGTATACTACAGCAGTATCAGCAAAAGTCCCAGATTGCTGCTATCCCTATGCGTCTGATTGTTCATGTATACGGAGAACAAGACAGGGCCGAGAAAAGTCCCCTGGGTCGCTCCCGACGATACCATTGTCTCTTGCAATAGCTCTCCAGTGATACGTCAAGGCGCTGGCGCCAGTACCTCTTCCCTGCAGTGTCATCTTTGCCATCGATTTCGCTTTGGCCGGCCGAGAGTCAGTTGTTCATCGGGGGTTCGGCTATTTAAGTCTGCAGCGTCGAGACAGCAGGCGGACTGTGTGGTCAGTCGGTTGCGTTTATGACGGGTTCGGAAGGTTGGCCCTTACTTGGTGTGCATGCTCATTGCGCGTGGTATAACTGGTGTGCTGCGACCGGAGACGGCGGAAAGGTTTTTGGCTCCAGCACGAGACGTGGTGTTTGGCTTTTCACGCCATGCAGTGCATGTTAAGAAGAAGGCCTCGTTTGGCACTAACCGTACGCCTGGGCATATAGTGTGTGTTTGATTTAAACATGTGGTATTGTGTGCTTATCTACATTTGTTAATGGTTTACTAACGTTGTCTTCAGTGTCGATTTGGTAAGGAGTCTGATATGTCAAATTTATGTCACACGTGGCATGTCACCGGAGCTTGGGCTTTCCATCTCAGTTTGTTACCATTTGCTGAATGATCTGCAGCTATATGTAAGGAAGCCCAGTGAATTGCTCATTATTGAGTGACTGTATATCTGGAGTTGTTATAACCTTGGAGATTAAGTACCAAAATTTGCACAAGAAGGGATCGGTTGGTAGGACATGTTCTGAGGCACCAAGGGATCACCAATTTAGTATTGGAGGGCAGCGTGGATGGTAAAAATCGTAGAGGGAGACCAAGAGATGAATACACTAAACAGATTCAGAAGGATGTTGGTTGCAGTAGGTACTGGGAGATGAAGAAGCTTGCACAGGATGGAGTAGCATGGAGAGCTGCATCAAACTAGTCTCAGGACTGAAGACCACAACAATAACAGGTTACGAGTAACGAAATACTATCTTGTCTCGTAAAGCTACATCGGATTCCATAAAAGTGTTGTTTTGGTGGGCTCTTGCCTGTTTAAAGTAAGACTCAGCTGTTACTATCACGTTTCAAGGAACAATCTTATCTACGCGTATATTGTAGTGTTAAAATGAGTTATTAAGTGTTGCATCCCCGGTGCAGTGGGGCGTGTCACCGGGGACTGACGACTTGGCCGTTGCCTGAGGAACTGTGATTCGTTAGGCCGGGCTCCATGTTACAGGCCTTCTGTCTCGATCTCGTCCTTAAGTTTACTGCTGTTCTCTTTGTTCCGCCGGCCGCGGTGGCCGAGCGCTTCTAGGCGCTTCAGTCCGGAACTGCGCGACTGCTACGGTCGCAGGTACGAATCCTGCCCCGGGCATGGATTTATGTGATGCCCTTAGGTTAGTTCGGTTTAAGTAGTTCTAAGTTATAGGGGGCTGATGACCTGAGATGTTAAGTCCCATAGTGTTCAGAGCCATTTGAACCATCTCTTTGTTCCTGGCTCTGCGAGGTCTTTAAGCTTTGTAGCTCGTTCCTCCTCCGCTTTGGTGAACACTTCTTTCACTCGAAATATGAATTTAAACCTGTGAAACTAAGTTTCACTTTGTAATTAGTGCCCGATTATTTGCTGGAGTCTCCGCCTTATCAATTCTGTATTCCTTTATCAGCCATTTGTTTATAATATTTGTTTCTTGTGTGCTGGTTGTAAAGTTCAATTTTTATAAAGGAAGGCTCAAATGGCTCTGATAACTACGGGACTTAATATCTGAGGTCATCAGTCCCCTAGAACTTAGAACTACTTAAACCTAACTAACCTAAGGACACCACAAACATCCATGCCGGAAGCAGGATTCAAACCAGCGACCGTAGCGGTCGCACGTTTCCAGACTGAAGCGCCTAGAACCACTCGGCCACACTGGCCGGCCAAGAAAGGTTTCATGTGCGTAAGTTTTCAGGGAATCGGTAGATGCTGAGGCGCTGTTATTTTTTATTTATTTTTTATTTTTTGTTAACTGAAACTTCCTGGCAGATTAAAACTGTGTGCCGGACCGAGACTCGAACTCAGGTCCTCTCTGTTCATTGTTTTGGTATTCCTCCCTGTACTGGCATCAACTGGATTATTCCTTAGTCAGAAGTTACTGTGCTGTGTATATTTAGTAATTACGGCCCTGCTGCTTCCTATCATATTATTGGACGCAAATAGCAGGCGCCACCTAGGATTACGCATTTCTTATTTCTTAAAATGTTTTCGAGATACTCCCATTTCTAAGGTCATATCCCATATTATAACATTTTGATCGTTTAGAGTTTCGTTCAAAGAGAAAGTTCATGTTGTAACCGCCGACCTCAAGTATAGCATTCCAGCTTTTTACCACTGCGCCACTTAGCTCGGCTGACACGTTCGTAGTAATCAGTATTAGCATTACATTTACATCGAAAGACTGTGAAGACATTAAACAGTGAACGTAAGTACAGCTAGATTTTTTTCTTATTATTATTGGCCTATTGTTTCTGAACTTCAGAACTACCAACAGTATCCTACAATTTGAAGGTCAGAATTATACATATTACGAACGACCCTAATCAGATTACTTCGAGATAAGGATCTGATGGTAGAAAATTAATGTTTAAGTAGTTACGTCAATAAAATTGGCAGCTGCCAATAGTAATGACCTCCAGTATCACTGCAGTCGTTCTGATTACAAAAAAAGTTGTTTATGCTACAAAGAGTAACATTTTCGAAGCTGTGCCAGGAACCCATGGGCACAACACTGAACATTGATGTACACCATAAGGGATTTGTATATTGTACGATATATAATGAAATTTTGTGTCCCTACGATCTCTTTCGTGAGAAATTGCGGAAGCTTTATGTATTACATATCTTTTGGATGCAACATTTGAATTACGGAAAACACATTCTAAACAAATCTCATATTACTGATTGTGATTCGTATTCAGATACCGCCTCTAATCACGTGGCAGCACTAAAGCATAAAAAAAGTACAGTAATTGCACGGGAGAGACACATTATCCCACTGATATCGGGATTATTTTCGCAATGGCCTAACCAGCAGCGAAATACGATCAGAGTGTTCAGAATTAAACTCCACTTCAGTGGACAAGGCCTACTGCTGTGACTGCAATTAAGGTCAATTTTCCACCACACTGCGTTTTTAAAGTAAAATGTTTTCATCGGAAATCTCGTTACAGCTCGTTCGTGCCGCTATGTGTGACTGCAAATGTTTCGAAGTTATCAGTGAAATGTAATCTGTTGTATTTTCCGAGGTGTCATGATTTTAGTTAACTACCAAATCATTGCTGTCGACAATACGCTTTTCTTCTCTTTGATCACAAGTTATTTAGGCGACAAATTTTACCCTCTGTGTACATAATGATTTTTGTAGAATACCCCTCCATATGGAGCGCCAATCTGACTTTTACGCTTGAAGGTATGTGTAATCGATCTTAATTATGTGGAGCTGTTTGTGAGTATGGTGACTGTTCTAAAGCCTGAAAGTCGAAGATACCCTCATATTAGTGAAAAGCCTGGTGTGAATGGTACAGAGGCCTGGTGTGAATCGTAAAGAAGCATCGTTAAATAAAATAAAAATTTTGGGGTTTCTTCAAAGAAGTACATCTGAAGCTGGAAATTATTTCCGGCTACAGTTCCTACATATTCATATATATAATTCGGTATGACGGCAAAAACATTCAAGATACTGTACTCAGTCGCTGGAAAAATCCGAGGATGATGTCCGGAAACGAATTTGAACGACGATAGAGAAAACCAGAATTTTGTGAACAATGCCTGCCATAACGTTAGCAGAGAATGCTTCGTAAGTGGTCACAGCAGAAATCATAGAACTGAATGATGACTACGATATATTCTTTCATGTTAACACAGAATGGAAACAGAGAATAAAGAGATATACATGAATGAACAACACTAGGCAACAAAACACAGAAAATAAGTTTGAGGGAGTGGGAAAGTAGTTGCCGAAGACAACAAGCCAAAAAAGCAGTAGGTTTTCGGGTTGCCTGTGTCCAGTATTTCAACACTCCAAACAACTGAATTCTCTAGACTGATGCAGAAGTTTACTCTGCTCATGGTATGACCCCCTTCACACGTGGCGGGTGCAGCAGGGTTTCCCAGTTAATATCGAGCAATGATTCTCCTAGATCGACCAGCAACCTTGGATTACATTAATACATTGTTTCTTTGGACAGTTTTCCTCTACTTTCAACGGACACTTTCGTCTTAGTCTCTTACGGCTTGAACTGGACAGTTGCATAGAAACACGTCTCCAGGCTTAATAAAGACCCCAGACTTCAGGGAACCATGGACGAATGAATTTCAAACGAGAGCTCAACACCATTACCTTTTGTGATGTGCTGCACTTGATCAGCTACTGTCGATGTTTCAAATATTCAATGTTACCCTAGACACACGCTCGTTAATTCTAAGCTGTAATGTTGTAATTGAATACTACTGGTCTGTTTCTCCCTGTCAGTCTCGTTACCCCGAATATGCTTATACCTGAAGGGAGCCAAACATTCAGTGATTAATGTGGTGACCATCGTTGGATATAATTCTCACATACTGAGATATTATTGTATGCTCAGCAGATATCCATTACGTTTTTAGCCTTCTAACTTTTACTATTACGAATATCACCACTAGAAACCACTCCTTACTCTCTGTCTTCAGCCACATCGGTTTTACGGGAGGTGGGATGTCGGTGGAGTTTCCCTTGCCACAGATGAGGCCTGGAAGGTCAGTCATCTACACTGACCTATATGCGAGCCCATATATATTTATTTATACTTAAATTAGTTTTCAGTTCTTGGACCAATATTGTTTTTCGAGACTCGATTTTACCACTCCCACATACTTCCATAATTCGATCAAATTTCTGGCGGATATCACTAACTTCAGATGAACTACCTCTTGAGCGAGGATTGGTGACCTCTTTGTTAGTCCCTTAACAATCAGTCAACCAACCAACCATGTGAAGGCAAACAAGTTGGTTCAGAATATACTGACTCTCAATGTAGAGAAAGACATTAGCTAAAATGAGCTTTGTGCGTATGTACAGTATATAACCTGCCAAGATCTGTACACATCTGTTCCATGTGTCACACATAGTTCTCTATTTTCACTGTTATATTTTCCATGTCATGGGCCTAAATTCAATAGATTCATGTGCTGTGTTAGACATAAATCCTGGCAGCAGGCCAATCGCCACAGAGACGAAGCCCGAGTCATTCTCTCAAGATCCTAATCAACTGGCCACCCCTCGGACTTCTAAGTCCAACCATCTGCATGATCTAGATATACTCTGAGATGCGGAAGTATGTGGAGGAAGGATCTTCCTCTTGAAGTGTTGCTGGGCTTCAACTGTATGTGGTCTACGTGTTGGTCAGTTCAGTCGCAGCTGTCCTCGAGCGAGAGTGTGCCGAAAGACATAGCCGCTTAGCAAGACCACTTCTGTCTCTACGTATAAAAATAACAACACGGGCAGCTTGTCCCAACTATGTACAGTCAGATTTGCAATTCAGTAGAGATTTGAACACCCACAATTTCCAAACTTTATGATAGGCTCCAAAGGTTAAGTTGTACCACACTGAAGTGACTGGCTTCCAAGTCAATTTTGTTGTGAACAGGGTTAAGTTGTACCACACTGAAGTGATTGGCTTCCAAGTCAATTTTGTTGTGAACACGGTACTAGTTAAACTATGCTATGGTGAAACTAGTCTTGGAGTAATGACTAGAACAGAGGGATCTGGCGTTCTTATTCGTTTGAGTGACTTAGATGTAGCTTTAGTACAAGCACCTTTTCGATTAAATTAACATCACATGCTACGACGTTGAAATCAACATCGAGAACGAAAGTGGTACAGTGGTAAGGAATCAGCCTCAGGTTGCGCGCAGTTTTAAAAAGGCCAGAAGAATCTCTGTATGTTTTCAAAACGTCTTAGTAGTAAACTCGCTCACTTCCGGCTGGGAGTAACGGACGCAGACAACGAAGGTCATTTTACCTGAATGAAACTGCCAATCATTTTGATTGTCTCTGTAATTATTATTCTTGGCCACCTTAATTGCCTTCTCAACAAGACAGTTTAGAGTCTCAGTTTTAATTTTTCGCTCCAAGTTTCAGAGTTATTAGAGACGAACCGAAATTAATAGACTTTTTGAGACATATATCAAAGCAAGAGGATGATCAGACTTAATTCAGTTCCAGCTCGAAGAGCGGGATTGACAGCTTTTACGTCATCAAGTACTTTGCGCCATACCTTTCCAAATGCGAAATCTGGCCATCCGACATTTCAGATCACTCTGCTCACCACATTTCAAACTTGAAAACAAAACATATTTTTGCACAAAGTCACGTGACAAGTAAATTAGACGATTTTAAGTGAGGTGGGGTTGATTCAAGCTGTCAAACAAGTTAGCAGACAATGCATTCTGAAACTTTCTTGCCAAAAGAGGCACATAGATTGATTCGTAAACCACGATTGTGTAAGTAGATTACACAGCGCACAAGTACAATGTTTGCTGGAGGAAGCAGACAAAGGAATATCACTATGCCCTTCTACGCGATCTGTACACCAAAGAACGACCAATAAAGAGTCATTACTTCACGTTTGGAGAAAGAAAGCCAAAATAATAGTTCTGACAAATCATTAACTTGAAGAAACCGAAGTTTGGGCCGGCAAAATGATCGGCATCGATTGTGAAAAGATCTCCATCTACCATAGTATTAGATAATCAAATGGTTCAAATGGCTCTGAGCGCGTTATGGGACTTAACTACTAAGGTCATCAGTCCCCTAGAACTTAGAACTACTTAAACCTAACTAACCTAAGGACATCACACACATCAATGCCCGAGGCAGGATTCGAACCCGCTCACGTAGCGGTCTCGCGGTTCCAGACTTAGCGCCTAGAACCGCCGGCCATATTAGAGAATCGAGAAGTGTTGTATAAATCACCATGCTGAGAGATCAACAGGGGTATGTCTATGACATCCATGCTACAAATGGACAGCACGCCACCAATTGTTTCACCAAGTTATACTCCAAAACAGAAAGAGACGAAATCATGCGATGGAACCAATTAGTTGCAATCGCACCCACGGTCACCGAAAATGAGAACGGACAGATAGTGCTGATCAGATTGAAGATATACTCAAAAGTGCGCCACCCCAAAAAGCTGACGACTTGGAGGTGATCCTATAGAATTTTACACTCTGTTTGGTACTTTTGAAGTTCTCACGATAGCATACTCACCTCTCAAATTACTGAGGGTTTGATAGTATTAGTCCCAAGGAAGTAACATAGCATCAATCCGTATCAATAATATCTACTCCACTTACTGAATAAAGACTTTAAAAATTGTACATGCATAATGAGCAACAGAATCAAACGAATCAAGCCTTCTATTAAGGAAATTATCAAACGAGCGCTGCTATTGGCCGTTGCACGTGAAACACCTAAGCTGAGTACAAGGATGTAAAATATCTGACGTAGGCGTGTAGAAACGAGCCTAACTCGCTTTCTTCGATTTTGGCCCCAATTTTGATTGAATCAGCCACACGTTTGTGCTGTAAGTGATGACGAGAAAGACCTTCAACGAGAGAGCAACCAAAGTAATCGAAAAGTGCGTTTCTTGCACCCAACCCAAATGCAAAATAAACGGATATTTCACAAGACTATCCAGAAGTAACGAGCCATACGATAGAGATGCTTGTTGCCCGTGACCCCCCACGCAACGGCTGTGGAGCCGTTGCTAAGGAAAGTTTACCTTCAGCTTCCCGGATGGACTGTCTTAAACAACATTGTCTACCATGCGTACTCTGATGATATCAGCACAATCGTAAATTGTAACGCGAACTACGAAACATCAGTGACACTATAACGAAATGAAATGAAAGGAAATTCCAACTGTTACTCTTAGAATCGCATTAAAATTATCCTCAGTCGAGGTAGTTGCAGCACACAGACATCTGGAAATGATAATCCCTGCAAACTCTAAAGCAATGTATTTAACTTATTAGCTTGGAGATTCTGCTACTCTTCTCGTAACCCTAAGAGCGCAACTTCACTGCATTTGAAGAGGTTATTTTTTGCCTGTGACTTAAATGTGTACCGTAGGAACTCTTTCCATTTATTGAGATATAATTTCTTCAAAAAAACGCTATTCAACAGAATTTTCTGGATTTGTCTATATAAAGACAAAACATTTTATTAATTATTCATTTGTCTTTTATTTATTATTTGTGTTTGTTTATTTGTTTATCAACTTGAAATTCTAGCTAAAGCTGTTGTTAGGGAAACTATTCAGCGGAACCGTACCTCAGTGGAAAGTAATTGCATTTTCTTTTTCTTATAAATACGATATTATCAGAATTTGTCGATGCTTTTAATTAATAAGATTTTACTTTTTCGTACGCATTTAGGAAATTTATATGAAATCAGTATATTTTTAATGTTATTCAAAGTCATATATGATACGGTAGTACTTTTAATTATGCTGTTATTGTTGCTGTAGTCTTCAGTAATGAGACTGGTTTGATGCAACTCTCCTTGCTACTGTATCCGGTGCAAGCTTCTTCATCTGCAAGTACCTACTGCAACATACATCCTTCTCAATCTGTTTAGCGTACTCATCTCTTGTTCTCTGTCTACAATTTTTACCCTCCACGCTACACTCAAATACTAAATTGCTGATCTCTTCATGTCTCACAACATATCAGACCAACCGTTCCAGTCTTCTAGTCAAGTTGTACCACGAATTCCCCTTCTCCCCATTTCTATTCAGTACCTCCTCATTGGTTACGTGATCTACCCACCTAACCTTCAGCATACTTCTGTAGCACCACATTTCGAAGGCTTCTATTCTATTCTTGTCTAAGCTATTCATCGTCCGTGTATCACTTCCATACATGGGTACACTCCATAAAAAAACTTTCAGAAAAGACTTCCTGACGCTTAAATCCATGTTCGATGTTAACAAATTTCTCATCTTCATAAACACTTTCCTTGCCATTACCAGTCTACATATTATATCCTCTGTACTGCGACCATCGTCTGTTATTTTGCTCCCCATATAGCAAAACCCATCTACTTCTTCAAGTGCCTCAGTTCGTAGTTTAATTCCCTCAGCATCACCTGATTTAATTCTACTACAATCCATTAGCCTCGATTGCTTTTGTTAATGTTCATCTTGTATCCTCCGTTCAAGAGGCTGTCCATTCCGTTCAACTGTTCTTCCAGGTCCCTTGCTGTCTGACCGAGTTACAGTGTCATCGGCAAACCTCAAAGATTTTATTTCTTCTCAGTGGATTTTAATTCCTATTCAAAATTTTTCTTTTGTTTCCTTTACTGCTTGCTCAATGCACAGATTGAATAACATCGGTAATAGGCTACAACCTTGTCTCAATCAGTCCCTTCCCAACCGTAGCTTCTCTTTCATGCCCTTCGACTCTTACAATTGCCATCTCGTTTCTGTACAAATTGTAAATAGCCTTTAGTTCCCTGTATTTTACCCCTGCCGCCTTCACATATCGAAAAAGTGTATTCCAGTCAACATCGTCGAAAGCTTTCTCTAAGTCAACAAACGTAGATTTGCCTTTCCTTTTCTATCTCCTAACATACATGGTAGTGTCAGTATTGTCTCTCGTTTTCCAACATTTCTACGGAATCCCAACTGATCTTCCCCGAAGTCGACTTCTACCAGTTTCTCCATTCTTCTATAAAAAATTCGGGTTAGTATCATGCAGCCGTGACTTATTAAAATGTTAGTTCGGTAAAATTCACACCTGTCAACATCTGTTTTCTTTTGCATTGGAATTATTATATTCTTCTTGAAGTCGGAGGGTATGTCACCTGTCTCACACATCTTGCACAGCAGATGGTAGAGTTTTTTAATGGCTGGCTCTCCTAAGACTATCAGCAGTTCTAATGGAATGTCAAACTCATCTCGCAGTATCATGTCTTCCATTTCATCTACATCTACGTCCTCTTCAATTTCCTTTATATTGCCCTCAACTATATCGTCCTTCTATAGAGCCTCTCTATACTCCTTCCACCTTCTGCTTTACCTTCTTTGCTTAGAACTGGTTTTACATCTGAGATCTTGATATTCGCACAAGTGGTTCTCTTTTCTCCAAAGGTCTCATTAACTTTCCTGTAGGCAGTATCTATCTTACCTCTAGTGATATATGCCTCTACATCCTTACTTTTGTCCTCTAGCCATCCTTGCTTAGCCATTTTGCACTTCCTGTCAATCTCATTTTTGAGACGTTTCTATTCCTTTTTGTGTGCTTCGTTTACTGCATTTTTATATTTTCCCCCTTCATCAATTAAATTCAATATTTCTCTGTCTTACCGTTGTATAATCTATCTGCAACCCCCCAGTGTCTTCAGACATTCTACCAGGCGAATTCTCTTTCATTCCTTATTTCCATTCCACTTTCACCTGCTACTTTTCCTTTCCTTCTATCGACTTCAAGTCCCCCATCACTATTAAATCTTCGACTCCCTTCACCATATGAATAATTTCTCTTATCCCATCATACATTTCTTCATCGTCTTCGTCATCTGCGGAGCTAGCTGGTTTATAAAATTGTACTACTGTGGTAGGCGTGGGCTTCTTGTCTATCTTGACTACCATAATGCGTTCACTATGATGTTCGTAGTAGCTTATCCGAGCTAAAATTTTATTATTCGTTATTGAACCTACTCCTGCATTTCCCTTATTTTATTTTGTATTTATAACCCTGTATTCACGTGACCAAAAGTCTTGTTCCTCCTGCCACCGAACTTCACTAATTCCCACCATATCTAACATTAACTTATCCATTTATCTCTTTAAATTTTCTAACCTACCTGCCCGATTAAGGGATCTGACATTCCACGCTCCGATCCGTAGAGCGCCAGTTTTCTTTCTCCTGATAACAACGTCCTCCTGAGTAGTCCCCGCCCGGAGATCGGAATGGGGGACTATTTTACCTCCGGAATATTTTACCCAAGAGGACGCCATCATCATTTAATCATACAATAAAGTTGCATGCCCTCTGGAAAAATTACGACTGTAGTTTCCTCGGCTTTCAGCCGTTCTCAGTACCAACAAAACAAGTCCGATTTGGTTAATGTTACAAGGCCAGATTAGTCAATCTTTCAGACTGCTTCCCCTGAAACTACTGAAAAGGCTGCTGCTCCTCTGCAGAAGCCACAAGTCTGTCTGGTCTTTCAGCAGATATCCATCCATTGTGGCTGTACCTACGTACAGCTATCTATATCGCTGAGGCATGCAAGCCTCCCCACCAACGACTAGTTCAATGGTTCATGGGGAGACTTTTAATCATTTATTAATTAGTTAAGTATTATAATTTAATTAAGAGATATTAAAATTATGATGTTTTGGTGCAGCTATGTTTCGGTAAAGCTACAAATATCATCAAAACGATGAGGTTGACCAATAATACAAAGTGATTGGCGGCGTGAGTCATTCATAAATCGGACATCGAACTAACATGCTAACAGCGATGTATTTAGTTAAGAGTTCATCTTGTACGACAAAACAGTATAATTTTGGTTAAACCTTTACTGTGAAGCTAATTATTGATTACATTTATTAATGCAACTGAGTGTGACGTCTGCAATTACTATACTAAGTAAAGAGATTAGTCGGGTCTGCTGCAGAATATAAATTGGGGAAATTGTAACTGATTTTTTTCAGTAATTGTTTGTGTATTGTGATCTCTTTCGTTGTCACTGTACGGCTGAATATTTGTGAGCCATCAGGTATTCAGCAGAGTCGTTGATCCCGTTTTTCTTGCACGATGTTTCCACGACTGGCGTTGTAGTCTTTTCCATGTACGGAAGATCGTGTACTAGCTACCCGAATTCCAAACAGACTGTGAACTATTGCTGGTTTCGCACCGCTGTTTATAGTCAAACTAGGTTCCCCTCCGCTGCCTCACTCGTGTGCACTGTGTGGTCGGCACGGGTGTTTCTTGTTTCACCTTAATCGAAGTTTTATCTTTATTACAAATTAAAACACCTCTTACACTTTTCGCGCTAATTAATACCATCGAAGTAGGGGCTCTTCCGCGTGTACGTCTAACGAAAAAGTGATTCTGGTAACTGGGGTCGAAAGTTTTTCTTAAGCATGCCTTTCTAGTTGTAGTGGTTATATTTCAATAGAAACACATTTCTTTACAGATAGCAGTGAAATGAAATGCCAATTTTCATACATTTTGCTTTAAAAAATTTAACATATTGCAATATTATCTTAGATTTCTCGTCCCCTATTTTATTCCCTTAAGGTTTAAGTTTCCAGAAGCAGTGAAACTCGTATTATTTTAATTCTATCAGAGAAGCCAAATACAAATTTTCATAGATGTAGCTTCGAAAATGCTTTAGTGGTTCTTTCATATAATTTATTTTCGCAAAAATTTTCTCACCCCGTTAGTGGTCGAATGTCCAAAAACACTGAAATACATTTCTGACCGCTGAGGCCAAATACCAATATTCGTAGCTCTAGCTTCGAAATTGCTTTAACAGCAACATTCTTTCAAAAGGCTTTTCATCCTTACTTTACCACTTTAGGGGTGGAATTTTAAAACAAACCTTCTTAGACGATGTGAACAATACAAGATCAACACACTCTCCAAATTTCAAGTTTCTACCCTTAGCGATTTAGGTTGGGCTACGATGAGTCAGTAAATAAGGCTGGTCTTATTTCGCTCTCTTATGGGCTGATTTTCCAGACACAGTGAAATGCGTACTTTTTTTAAAATTTGTAACCAAGAAGAAAAATTCAAATTCTGTAGAATTATCTTTAAAAATGCTTTCATAATAAAATATTCATCTCCTATTTGGCCCACTGAAATAAGTATTTTCTAATTTGTAACTGCGAAGTCAAATACCAATTTTCATAGACTTAACTTTAAAAATACATTACTAGTTTTTCTAATTTCAATTTATTTTCAAAAACGTTTTACCCACTTTTTCATCCCCGTAGGGGCTATTTCCAAATATGCTGAAACGCGTAATTTTTTTATTTCTGAGCGAGAAACCACAGGTTAGTTTTCGTAGGTCTAGCTTCAAAATTTCTCTAGTAGCGATATATTTTCAAAAACTGTTTCATCGATTATTTCACTCCTTTATTGTTGTTGTTGTTGTTGTGGTCTTCAGTCCAGAGAATGTTTGATGCAGCTCTCCAAGCTACTCTATCCTGTGCAAGCTTCTTCATCTTCCAGTACCTACTGCAACCTACATCCTTCTGAATCCGTTTAGTGTACTCATCCCTTGGTCATCCTCTACGATTTTTACCTACCACGCTGCCCTCCAATACTAAATAGATGATCCCTTGGTGCCTCAGAATATGCCCTACCAACCGATCCCTTCTTATAGCCAAGCTGTGCCACAAATTACTCTTCTCTCCAATTCTATTCAATACCTCCTCATTAGTTATGTGATCTACCCATCTAATCTTCAGCACTTTTCTGTAGGACCAAATTTCAGAAGCTTATGTTCTCTTTTTGTCTAAACTGTTTATCGTCCATGTTTCACTTCCATACATGGCTACTCTCCATACAAATACTTTCAGAAACGACTTCCTGACATTTAAATCTAAACTCTATGTTAACAAATTTCTCTTCTTCAGAAACGCTTTCCTTGCATTGCGAGTCTGCCTTTTATATCCTCTATACTTCGACCATCATCAGTTATTTTGCTCCCCAAATAGCAAAACTCCTTTACTACTTTACGTGTCTCATTTCCTAATCTAATTCCGGCAGCATCACCCCATTTAATTCGACTACATTCCATTATCCTCGTTTTGCTTTTGTTGATGTTCATCTTATATCCTCCTTTCAAGACATTATCCATTCCGTTCATCTGCTCTTCCAGGTCCTTTACTGTCTCTGACAGAATTACAATGTCATCGGCGAACCTCAAAGTTTTTATTTCTTCTCCATGGATTTTAATACCTAATCCGAATTTTTCTTTTGTGCCCCTCGATTCTTATAAACTGATAGTTCGGTACTTTTCACATCTGTAAACACCTGCTTTCTTTGGGATTGGAATTATTATATTCTTCTTGAAGTCTGAGGGTATTTCGAATGTCTCATACATCTTGCTCACTAAATGGTAGAGTCTTGTTAGGCCTGGCTCTCCCATGGCTGTCATTAGTTCTACTCCTGGGGCCTTTGATCTTTCATTGCTCTGTCAAACTCTTCACGCAATATCATATCTCCCATTTCATCTTCACCTACATTCTCTTCCATTTCTATAATATTGTCCTCAAGAACATCGGCCTTGTATAGACCCTCTATATACTCCTTCCACCTTTCTGCTTTCCCTTCTTTGCTTAGTACTGGGTTTCCATCTGTGCTCTTGATATTCATACAAGTCGTCCACTTTTCTCCAAAGGTCTCTTTAATTTTCCTGTAGGTATGTATCCCTCGGGAAAAAATTACGGCCGTAGTTTCCCCTTGCTATCAGCCATTCGCATTACCAACACAACAAGGCCGTTTTGGTTAGTGTTACAATTCCAGATCAGTCAATCATCCAGACTGTTGCCCCTCTTCAGGAACCACACGTTTATCTGGCTTCTCAACAGATACCCCTCCATTGTGGTTGCACCTACGGTACAGCTATCTGTATCGCTGAGGCACGCAAGCCTCCCCACCAACGGCATGGTCCATGGTTCATGGGGTGACGTTCACTCCTTTTACGGGTGGAATTTCGAAAAATCTCCAAATTTCAGATTCCTATCCTTAGCAGGTTTGGCAGGGCGTTGATGAGTCAGACATTAAGGACGTTGCCTTTCACATACAGGGTGGGTCACCTAACATTACCGCTGGATATATTTCGTAAACCACATCAAATACTGACAAATTGATTCCAGAGACCGAACGTGAGGAGAGGGGCTAGTGTAATTGTTTAATACAAACCATACAAAAATGCACGGAAGTATGTTTTTTAACACAAACCTACGTTTTTTAAATGGAACCACGTTAGTTTTGTTAGCACATTTGAACATATAAACAAATACGTAATCAGTGCCGTTTGTTGCATTGTAAAATGTTAATTACATCCGGAGATATTGTAACCTAAAGTTGACGCTTGAGTACCACTCCTCCGCTGTTCGATCGTGTATATCGGAGAGCACCGAATTACGTAGGGATCCAAAGGGAACGGTGATGGACCTTAGGTACAGAAGAGACTGGAACAACACATTACGTCCACATGCTAACAGCTTTTTATTGGTCGTTTTCACTGACGCACATGTACATTACCATGAGGGGTGAGGTACACGTACACACGTGGTTTCCGTTTTCAATTACGGAGTGGAATAGAGTGTGTCCCGACATGTCAGGCCAATAGATATGCAATGTGGTGGCCATCATTTGCTGCACACAATTGCAAAATCTGGCGTAATGAGTGTCGTACACGCCGCTGTACATCTGGTGTAATGTCGCCGCAGGCTGCCACAATACGTTGTTTCATATCCTCTGGGGTTGTAGGCACATCACGGTACACATTCTCCTTTAACGTACCCCACAGAAAGAAGTCCAGAGGTGTAGGATCAGGAGAACGGGCTGGCCAATTTATGCGTCATCCACGTCCTACGAAACGCCCGTCGAATATTCTGTCAAGGGTCAGCCTAGTGTTTATTGCGGAATGTGCAGGTGCACCATCACGATGATACCACATACGTTGACGCGTTTCCAGTGGGACATTTTCGAGCAACGTTGGCAGATCATTCTGTAGAAACGCGATGTATGTTGCAGCTGTTTGGGCCCCTGCAATGAAGTGAGGACCAATGAGGTGGTCGCCAATGATTCCGCACCATACATTTACGGTCCACGGTCGCTGTCGCTCTACCTGTCTGAGCCAGCGAGGATTGTTCACGGACTAGTAATGTATGTTCCGTATATTCACTGCCCCGTGGATTGTGAAACCCGCTTCGTCGGTAAACAGGTAGAACTGCAACGCATTCTCTATTAATGCCCACTGACAGAATTGCACTCGATGATTGAAGTCATCACCATATAATTGCTGATATAGCGACACATGAAACGGGTGAAAGCGGTGACGATGCAGTATGCACAAGACACTACTTTGACTCAGTCCACCGGCTCTCGCAATGTCCCGTGTACTCATGTGTGGGTTCACGGCAACAGCAGCTAACACACCAACTGCACCCGCTTCTCCTGTGACGGCCCTGTTACGGACCGGTTTGCGTGCTACGACCATACCTGTTGCATACAGTTGGCGGTAGATATTTTGCAATGTGCGGGACGTTGGATGCTCTCTGTCCGGGTACCGTTCTGCATACACCCTGCAGGCTTCAGCTGCATTTCGTCGACACTCGCCATAGATGAGTATCATCTCCGCCTTTTCAGAGTTCGAATACACCATGGGCACAGTTCCTACAACACTACACTATCACAGACGTCTGGTAACACGGTGTACTACAGTTGGTCTGCGTGCGGAGACGAATGCAGAATAACAATAGCAGCAAGCGCTACATGCGGACACTGCGGCAGCTAGACCAAACCACAACAGTGCACTACAGCCACACTCGTAAACACGGTCGTCATCGAAAACATGTCCCTGCAGATGCTGCTCGCCGACCGTGACCCGTGTTTGTTACAACACGCAACTGAACGTCGGAGGTTTCAAGCGTCAACTTTAGGTTACAATATCTCCGGATGTAATTAACATTTTACAATGCAACAAACGGCACTGATTACGTATTTGTTTATATGTTCAAATGTGCTAACAAAACTAACGTGGTTCGATTTAAAAAAACGTAGGTTTGTGTTAAAAAAACATACTTCCGTGCATTTTTGTATGGTTTGTATTAAACAATTACACTAGCCCCTCTCCTCACGTTCGGTCTGTGG
This sequence comes from Schistocerca piceifrons, assembly GCF_021461385.2. Lineage (NCBI taxonomy): Eukaryota > Metazoa > Arthropoda > Insecta > Orthoptera > Acrididae > Schistocerca > Schistocerca piceifrons. Next base: position 358,855,493 of record NC_060144.1, on the reverse strand, counting down.
AATCGGTTCGTCAGTATTTGATGTGGTTTACGAAATATATCCAGCGATAACGTTAGGTGACTCACCGTGTATATAGATTTGACTCCCGGCGCCCGCTGGGCCGTTTGGTGCTCATTCAGTGCTACGTGAAACGCGCATTCTGCCGGTATTTTCCATCTCTTATTGACGGGGTGGAAGACGAATTCTAAATAAATTAGGTACCAGATCCTATGATATGCTTAAATTACTCTATTCCGGTTTATTAGGCTTTCCGATATCCTTATTTCAAAATCGGTACGGCTATTATATTAATAGTTTTGCACATGGAAAATGGATAAAAATTTCCTAATGAAACAAGCAGCGTTTCACGTTTTCGTGGTGTAAGTACCCATGTACTCTCTTTCCATGGTACACTGCTCTTACGTGGCCACAAAAAGTCATGTTCTATGCTCGGTACATTTGATGCTAGCATTCTTGTAATTTTCCACGTTGCATGCTCAGGATGCACACACATCCTCTAACCACAGGTAAAAAACGGGCCGTTCGGGCAATAAACGGCGTAAGTTCGCGAACCTCTTGTCGACCGCAGTTCATTAGTCTGGGTATTCTGACGTTGTAGTCTAACTATATACATTCTGTAATGTCGTTTCTTGGTAGCAATATCAGCTTATTCCCAAAAATCAGCAACTTTCACTCAGTTAATACTAGGCAGAGATCCAGTCTGCATTTGGATCGCACCTCTTGTGCAGAAAGATGTGCAGTATTCTGCTGCATCCATTTTCAGTAAGGTACAACAGGAATTAAAATATCTTAGCGGTAATACATGCGCTTTCAAATCTAAACTGAAGAGTTTGCTCATGGTCAGTTTTTTATTCTCTTGAGGAGTTCCATGAAACTTTTAGCTAATTCCTGTGTTACATTTTTGTCTGCGTTTATGTAAACTTATAACTTGTCGTCTTTTTAAGGTTCATAAACATTTTATTTTATTTATTATAACATTCTTTTGTAGTTTCACGTACTGACACATTCCATGACCATGATTATTTACTCTGCGTAGACGCAGATAGATGTGTAAAATAAGAAATAAATGAAAAAGGAAACCGTTTAGTTTGACTGAATGTGAAATATCGAAGTCTGAACTGCAGGATAGCGAGGCACCTTAGTTAACAATAGCCTACTGGGAACAGACCAGTACTGATGTAAAACCTTGAGAAGAAGACGTCATGGGACAGTGCATACCATTACTCAGAGCGAAACGACAAGGCAACAGTGATATTCTGTTCTCGTGTACGATTTACTTCGGCGGACGGCCAGTTTTCGAACAGTCGGCACGGACTTGGCAGTCGTTAGGTTTTATATTGCCCGCCTGCCGCCAGCTACACGAATGCTAGACTCCATAACTGGTTGACTTCAGGGCAGCACAGTCCTTGATCCGTGACAGCGGGCGACGTTCCGCGCTGGTGCGTCCTTTGACTGCCTGTCTAGAGAACGGCAGGCCAAGGTCCGTTCGAACAGTTGCCGCTGAAATACGGCGTGCCAGGAAGTTCGTTGTAGCAAGATGGCCATAAATATTCGCTGGCTGACCGTCGTGAATCCGAATGGCCCCATTCACGGTCCGTATACATGCAGCCTGGGGGCAAGTCAGAAACAGTCAGTTTCTGGTAGCGCACCAGAATTTACACCTCAACATAATACAAGCGACGGGATTCGCAATACCAGTGTACTATTTATCGTGCCGGATAAGTGCACTGTAAGTTTTCTGGATCAACTCTAGCATTCAACACCGCTTCGGCCGCTTTTTTTACAATCTTTTAAGCGAATCACAGTTTGGTTTCCGAAGTGGCAAAAATACGGAGTCAGCCGTAGTAGAATTCAAAAAAGTTCTACTTTATGCTCTTGATACAGATGTGTCACAGGCATGTTTTTGGATCTTTCTAAGCCGTTTGATACAGTCGACCCAAGATTCTATTAAATAAACTGGAAGCATTAGGAATAAGACGGGTAGCTAATGGCTGGTTTCGATCATACCTAACAGATAAGGTACAAAGAATAGTGATAACATACTTCAAATACATCTAAACATTTAGTAAAACACTTATCAGAACCAAAATACATTAATATAGGGGTTCCACAAGGTAACATGTTAGGACCAATACTGTTTCTGATATACATCAATGACTTTCCCAGTAGTGTTACTCGTGGTGAAAAAATCCTCTTCGCTGATGACAGAAATATTATAGGCACTGAGAAAACAAGAGAACTCCTTGCCGAGAAAGCAAATGAAACTCTCAAGGAAGTTTATGATTGTTCACTAAGTAATAAAGTGATATTGAACATAAAGAAAACTAATGCCATGAGTTTCAGTTTAAAGAGTAAAAATGACAATGTTAAATTAAATGTAGATGGCACGTCTACAGACTGTTTAACAAATGGAAAATTTGTAGGAATGAATATTGATTCCCAGTTGAAGTGGAACACACAAAGGTCCTTGCAAACAGAATGTCACCACCATGTAATGTCCTTAGAATCCTATCACCAGTGTGTAACATTCAGTGTGTTTTAGCTACATACACTTCTGGAAATTGAAATAAGAACACCGTGAATTCATTGTCCCAGGAAGGGGAAACTTTATTGACACATTCCTGGGGTCAGATACATCACATGATCACACTAACAGAACCACAGGCACATAGACACAGGCAACAGAGCATGCACAATGTCGGCACTAGTACAGTGTATATCCACCTTTCGCAGCAATGCAGGCTGCTATTCTCCCATGGAGACGATCGTAGAGATGCTGGATGTAGTCCTGTGGAACGGCTTGCCATGCCATTTCCACCTGGCGCCTCAGTTGGACCAGCGTTCGTGCTGGACGTGCAGACCGCGTGAGGCGACGCTTCATCCAGTCCCAAACATGCTCAATGGGGGCCAGATCCGGAGATCTTGCTGGCCAGGGTAGTTGACTTACACCTTCTAGAGCACGTTGGGTGGCACGGGATACATGCGGACGTGCATTGTCCTGTTGGAACAGCAAGTTCCCTTGCCGGTCTAGGAATGGTAGAACGATGGGTTCGATGACGGTTTGGATGTACCGTGCACTATTCAGTGTCCCCTCGACGATCACCAGTGGTGTACGGCCTGTGTAGGAGGTCGCTCCCCACACCATGATGCCGGGTGTTGGCCCTCTGTGCCTCGGTCGTATGCAGTCCTGATTGTGGCGCTCACCTGCACGGCGCCAAACACGCATACGACCATCATTGGCACCAAGGCAGAAGCGACTCTCATCGGTGAAGACGACACGTCTCCATTCGTCCCTCCATTCACGCCTGTCGCGACACCACTGGAGGCGGGCTGCACAATGTTGGGGCGTGAGCGGAAGACGGCCTAACGGTGTGCGGGACCGTAGCCCAGCTTCATGGAGACGGTTGCGAATGGTCCTCACCGATACCCCAGGAGCAACAGTGTCCCTAATTTGCTGGGAAGTGGCGGTGCGGTCCCCTACGGCACTGCGTAGGATCCTACGGTCTTGGCGTGCATCCGTGCGTCGCTGCGGTCCGGTCCCAGGTCGACGGGCACGTGCACCTTCCGCCGACCACTGGCGACAACATCGATGTACTGTGGAGACCTCACGCCCCACGTGTTGAGCAATTCGGCGGTACGTCCACCCGGCCTCCCGCATGCCCACTACACGCCCTCGCTCAAAGTCCGTCAACTGCACATACGGTTCACGTCCACGCTGTCGTGGCATGCTACCAGTGTTAAAGACTGCGATGGAGCTCCGTATGCCACGGAAAACTGGCTGACACTGACGGCGGCGGTGCACAAATGTTGCGCAGCTAGCGCCATTCGACGGCCAACACCGCGGTTCCTGGTGTGTCCGCTGTGCCGTGCGTGTGATCATTGCTTGTACAGCCCTCTCGCAGTGTCCGGAGCAAGTATGGTGGGTCTGACACACCGGTGTCAATGTGTTCTTTTTTCCATTTCCAGGAGTGTATTATTCAAATGTTCACTCAATTCTTAGCTATGGTATTCCTTTTTGGGGAACAAATGCACAAAAAAATGAACAGAATATTCAAATTCCAGAAAAGAGCCATAAGAATAAAAACCAAAATACAAGTCGAGCTCACTGTAAAGATCTGTTCAGAACACCAGGGATTTTAACTACTCCATGTGAATACATTTACCATTCAGTTGTACACATCAAAAATAACATTGGTAATTACTGCACAAATAGCTCTGTCCATGACCATGCTACAAGAGATAGAATCAACTTACACTTACCAAGAAAAAATAAACATAAAACTCCAAACATCATTTTCTACCAAGGAATAAAACTGTGCAATAAATTACCAAATGGGATTAAAGGAATTGCAAAAATACACTTATTTGGATTGGATTGTTTGGGGAAGGAGACCAGACAGCTAGGTCATCAGTCTCATCGAATTAGGAAGGGACAGGGAAGGAAGTCGGCCGTGCCCTTTCAAAGGAACCATCCCAGCATTTGCCTGAAGTGATTTAGGGAAATCACGGAAAACCTTAATCAGGATGGCTGGACGCGGAATTGAACCGCCGTCCTCCCGAATGCGAGTCCAGTGCGCAATCTTACTTAAAAAAAAAGGCAGCTATAAAGTACCTTTTCTGCAGTACATTTTATACACTAAAGGATTTCTTAACTAAAACAGTGTAGGGGTTTGATAAAAGTGTTATACAAATAAATAATAATAAAAATGATTATAAAATATCCAACATTCCATATAACTCTTCACTTTATGTTTTTTTCCCTTCTTTTTTTCCTTTCTAGAAAGACTTACCCCCATGCTATGAATAGCACAATACTAACACCTCTTCCTCTTTCTGAACTCAACATCTCACTCATTATGGAGGGATGCTGACTCAGCTTTCCAGGATAGCAAATGGGATGTGGCGGTACAGAAAATGGCCAAGAGATCACCATTGTGTGTGTGCGCGCGCACGCGCGCGCGCGCGCGCCCGCGCGCGCTTGTGTGTGTGTGTGTGTGTGTGTGTGTGTGTGTGTGTGTATGTGTGTGTGTGTGTGTGTGTGTGTGTAGTGAGTGAAGTATTACGAAACAATGTGTGTACAGTGTGTTCAATGGCTGATACTGAGATATGAGTGAACAATGTGGCATTACATTATTTAATATATTATTTGTAAAAGTATTGCATACCAGGAGTAAATATAATCATTGTCTCTAACTAGGAGTCTGTAAATATATTTGTACATGAATTAGCTTATTTTAAATTTATCTAAATTTGCAAATACTTCGACATGTCGTATATCCTTGTAAAAAGAGATCTACAGATGAATGAAGCTTCTACTACTAGTACTACTACTCGCAATTAAACAGTCAACTTTCAACCTAACTAAGAACTCTGACTTTGCTACAGATCCATCTCTCACCACGACCTTCGCTATGTTCCAGAAAAGTAACTGTTAATGTTGTGTTCTCTGTCTGTTACACGACGACTCATGTAGCTATGGATGGCAGTAAACGCTGAAACGACCGGTCCTATTTGATATTTTTCCCACACCAGTTTCACCTGAATGTTAAAACCAGTCAGAATAACTGATTCATGATATAACCAATTTTCGGTATTTTATTCCCTTTAGTTCCTGTGATAAATCTAGAAATCGAATAAAGAATAAAAATTTTGATTCGCTGCGTTTAATGATAGAGTCAAAATATTAATTAAAATGTCGAAAGATAAATTATTCTGTTCGTCATTCACCACTTTTTTCGAAAAGTGAAAAGTGTTTGAAAGCTACAGAAGGTCACCAGAATTCTGCTACTGACGCTAATTATTTGAGACTCTATTCGAAAATCATGTTGTAATCGGAAATCATACTACTATTTGGGCATTACAAATAATCAGTGTCAAAGGGCGAAAAATGTTGTGAAGAGCTCTATTTTTCGTGTTAATCTGTCCTTTTTCAAGGGCTACAAGCAGATAGGGGCGTACTATGAAGACACGTTCAGCAGGTCAGCTCCTCTGTGTTTACTTTGTATACTGTGAGTGAGTTGTAAGTTTTTAATTTATCATCATAATAATAACTTCCTTCCACGTTTATTATTCCATAGAAATGTCAGACAAATCTTTAATCTTTTAAAGTAAATGAAGCATTGAACGTCATTGCTACGTCACGTAAAAATATTCCTAGATTGGTGTTGGTGCTATTCTGCAGTAGAACAGATGTCCGGCGGTGAGAGTGAGAAACTACCGTATAGTCAAGGTGGCGGAAAGTCGTGCACAGTACACATACATACGTACCTTAAGCCACGACACACGGCAACACCGACATTATTGTCTCAGCAATGCTGTGCCAATTTTTAAACGATCCGTTGCTTTTTTGCTCGTTTTCTCGGCATCGTTAGTAAAATAACATAGATCGCTTTTATCATTCTCTATAATAAGGAAATATTTCAAATCTATGCAAATTTTACGAATAAAAATTTCTCCTGCTTTAAAAGAAGTTTATTTAAAACGAGAAATTTTGGCACTACTGCTGTGGCTAATTGATATTTTGGTTTTTAACACTGTTATTAGCAAAAAATGAAAAAAATACTTGTTACTACCGAGATGAAACAAATACTGAAAAATACCCGGTATTCGAAACGGATCGGTTTTTGCCTTCCTTCACTGAACAGGACGCGGTAGGTTCCTTCCCCCATCCGGGTTAGTGCTCCATCTCTAATGACCTTGTCGTTGACGGGAAGTTATATCATATTCGTCCTTCTTTTCAATTACAGGGAACAAAAAGCAAAGTTCTTCGTGTGAATTGGCTTGAAGAAGGCAACACTGATGGAATGATTCGAGAGGTCCAAATCAGAACAGGCGTAGGGAGGGTATGAGTTGCTCGTTGTCACCACTGATATTTAATTCTTGTGTAGAATATGTAGTAGGTGATGAGTAAAATAAAAGACTATATCGACGTAGATGTGGTTTGTATAATACGAACGACACGGTTCGCTGATGATGTAGCTGTAATCACCAAAAGTGAATGGTCCGCAGCTCGTGGTCTCGCGGTCGCGTTTTCGCTACCCGATCACGCGGTTCCGGGTTCGATTCCCAGCAGGGTCAGGGATTTTCACCTGCCTCGAGATGACTGGGTGTTGTGTTGTCCTCATCATTTCCTCATTATTCATGAAGGTGGTGAGATTGGACTGAGCATTGGTTGGAAATTTGTACGGGCGCTGATAATCGAGCAATTAAGCGCCCTACAACTCATCATCATCATCAAAAGTGAATGGAAACTGAGAATTAGACCGCGCCTAGTAGTCATCACCTGTTTCGTCCTACTTTGTGATGTGTGTAGGGTTTGGCCACAAATGAAAGTGGCAGAAGTAGGAGAAGCTTATGGCCAAGCGTTTAGAAAATACAGAAGTTTTGGCTCTGGTTCCACGAGGCATGAGCCATTTGCGATTATGGTAGCGTCGTTTCGAGACGGTGGTTGCAGCAGTGAGGAAGGCCCAGAATGATAACCCGACTGAGGTTGAGTCTAATTGCGAGTATCACCCACTAATATTTTCATAAAAGGCATCAGATAGAAAAGCCAATGGAAAATCTGGAACTGAAAATAAATTTCCAGGAAGGAATTTTAAGGAGTACACGAGAATTTAGTACATAAAATTAGTTTTATTATTTCACACTGATGATTTACACATGCTGGGGGTACATTCATTACAAAAATAAGAGAAGCAGTAATTATCTCAGCATCTTGCACACGTAAACGCAACCTCTTTAGAACTACTTGATTCTTGTAAAGTTTCTATAGAATACAATACTTATTTACATTCATAAAAGATTGTCTCCAATTGCACAGTTAGGCTGCAAACGAGCCGTGACGCATTACCTCGCCAAATATTTAAAAGGGTATGTCTACGAAGTCTTTCCCGAGGGAGTCATTGCATAAAGAGTTCTTGGTTTACTTGTCGCGTCAAATTTGGATAAAATCCCAAGCTTTCGATGACTACCTCCATCATCTTCGACAGGGATAAAACTGACTGTCATGGACCGGTGAGGTTTCCGCTTTTAGTAGCAGTGGACGGCTTCTCGTGGGCTGGATGACGTCACAATGAAAACGGCGCGTATTGAGATGGCGGCCTCTATGTCCATAGATTTTGTTTGCTCGCTTAATCCAGCGTTGCTTGCAGCGCCATCCATCGCAACAGGCGGAGAACTGCGAGGGATGTAAAAAGTCTCCCTCTGCGCTCTTTCTTTATCAGCTGCGCGCTTCCATGCATTACTGAGTGCATAACCGGAGTCTCTGTTTAAATTATTTTCACAGAGTCTAATTTCAACTGCTTCCCTGATGATAGAGTCCCAATAGTTTGATGCGTGAGCACGTAGTCTTGTTTCATCGAATAAAATCTTATGTTTATTTAACAAACTGCGCTCAGCCACAGCTGATTTTTCTAGGTACCTGTACTTCAGGTGACGCTGATGTTCCACACAGCGATCGGCAACAGTTCTTATAGACTGGCCCACATAATTTTTGCCACGCTCGCAGGGAATGCTGTAAATTCCCTGTACTCTCAGGCCGAGATTATCCTTCACCGGTCGCAACATTTCCTTAATCATCCTAGGTGGCCGGAAGACTAAGTCTGATTCCTTGCCGGCTGAGGACTATGGCTCTCTTGCTGGTCGTTGCACCGCAGAATGGTAGCCGCGCGATGTGTTGGTCCTCTTGATCTCTTCGAACAGCACCCTTCCTAGGTTTCTTCGCCAGAGTAGATCTGAATACCGTCGTCAGATCTGAATACCGTCGTCAGATGGTTAATCTCGGAGACGAGATGATCCTTGTCCGAAATAGTCCTTGCTCTGTGTACCAAGGTATTCAGCATAGCTCTCTTCTGAGCTGGGTGGTGAAAACTACGCGCGTTTGGATATAAATCTGTATGCTTCGGTTTTCTGTACACAGAATGTCCGAGACGTCCATCTGATTTTCGCTCCATCAGCACATCTAAGAAGGGTAACTTCCCATCCTTCTCCACCTCCACTGTAAAACATATTTTCTGATGTATACCATTCAAATGATCAACGAACTGTTGCAGTGGCTCATTGCCATGTGGCCATATTAAAAATGTATCATCAACATACCTGAAGAAGCAGGATGGGCGTAAGGGAGCACGGTTCAACGCTCGTTCTTCGAAATCCTCCATGAAAAAGTTAGCTATGGCTGGTGACAGAGGCGAACCCATAGCTCTGCCGTCAGTCATTTCATAATATTTTTCACCATACAAAAATAGGTGGTCGTCAGAGTGTGTCGAAATAACTTCAGTATTTCAGGACAGAATTGAGCAGCCAACTGTTTTAACGTATCTTCCACCGGTACCTTTGTAAACAAAGAGACCGCATCTAAGCTGATCATGATGTCAATCGGTCCTATCCTCATCTGCTTTATGAAGTCAACAAACATTTTTGAGTTATTAATATGATAGCTACAGTGGCCGATTCTAGGTGCTAATAATTAGGTTAAGTATTTTGCCAACCGATATGTAGGAGACCCAACAGCACTAACAATAGGTGTCAACGGGGCCCCATCCTTATGAACTTACGGTAGACCGTATAACCTGGGTGGCCTTGGTGGTCTTGGTCGTAGATTCTTGCCTAGTTCTTCTGCGAGGCCAGAGTTCTTCAGTAGCTCCCCTGTCTTCCTGCTAAGCGCTGCTGTGGGATCCCTTTTAAGAATCCGGCACGTGGTATCTTCCAATAATAGGGCCACTTTCTTATTATAATCGGTAGCAGTGAGGATAACTGTGGCCTTCCCTCTGTTGGCTGGTAGCACAACTAACTCTTCATCCTTCCCAAACGATATCGATGCCAGTTTCTCCACTCTGCTTACATTGGACTTAGGAGGCTTGGCTGTTGCTAAAATCCGACTAGTTGCAAGCCTTACCTCATCTTCTGCCTCTTCAGGAAGTTGCCCAACCGCTTGTTCTACTCCACTGCCTCTGAGCGGACGGGTAATTCTTTGAAGTAATAAATACCGCTAAATGTTCAGGCATTTATTTGAAAAAGTCTGCCTATCAATAATATAAAGTATATAAAGTATAATTATATAAAGAACTACTATCTGGCGTTGTTCAAAGCTCGCATGCGCTCTTGATGGTTACTGAGTTACTATATACAAACAAGGAATATTTAAAGGTGTAAGCCCCGCCTACCGAGTCAGGAAGTGAAATGGCTGACCCAGCGCTCGCCTCCACGCGGCCTTGCAAAGCAAAGCCGGTGTGGTTACTGTGGTTAACGGTTATCAGAACCTCTTTTATATGAATACAATAAATTTCAGTAAACATGGCACATGACATATATCTGGACGTTTCTGTAAGAAACGCATCTTGATATGTTATTTATCATTACGAATATTCATATAATCTCAACAAAAATGTTGTACTGCTTTACTTAAATAATCACAAACAAAAAATCATTGAGTGTTAAGTAACACTTGGTATTATTTGATCATGGTCAAGGATCACCAGCTCTTAACGTCGTGTGTGATCTGAGCATCATGGAGACAGGTCGTCAGGGGGCGTATCATGTGATGCCACAAGAGATTTGCTTAGATCTGGGGCAAAAACATAATGAGAGAGTGCGTGTGCATTTGTGTGTGAGTGTGTGTGTGTAAGAGAGAGAGAGAGAGAGAGAGAGAGAGAGAGAGAGAGAGAGAGAGAAAGAAACACAGACTGAGACAGAGAGAGATACAGTAGCTGGAATCTATTTTTAACATGTATTCATTTGTGTTTGGCAATTATTCATGGAAAACTTCAGTTTTCTAAGGTACATTTGATGTCAAATGCGTTGCAGCACTTCAATCAGATCCCACGTCAAGGTATTTCCATATGTTGCTTTAAGGTTGTTTGCGTTCATTTCAGGCTACCTCTTTATAAACAAATAACAACTAACTTACTGCACAAGATATTACTTATTTTTACAGATTAATAATAGTAACTAACTCAAAGATTTTAATATACTGATAAGCTTCTTATTTATCATAATCAGCTTCCCAAGAGCGTCATGTTAAAAACTTACTGTGACGTCATTATACTGGGTCGAATACATTCAGCCATATCTTACAGCGGTTTTACGGGTGAAAGAGAGCACATAACAGACGTGTCTTCACGGAGTCGGCATGTTAATCTCTATTTCGAAAATTTTATGGCTGGTGGTGGGCAGATGGCCTCTCGGTCGACGCCCCCTCGCCGTCCAGTCCCCAAATGTGGAAGAGTAAAATCGTATTCACAGGGTCTGAGAAACGTGTAACTGAGGCGGGATGTGAGAACCAGGACAGAAACCGAGTGGAAACCTTCGTCGTTAACCATCCGGCGCATCAGATTCGGGGCCAGCGCGCCTCGCTAAACCTGTGTGCTACGTAGGCGTGTCAAACCAAGAATTAAAGAAAACCATAATATAACATCTTGTCAAGAAATTATGTGAGGTGCTGTTTACCTCCAGTGTGAATAGGCCTTGAACTGGCGTGTAAAACTGCAATTAACCCTGTCGTGTGAGTTCACGATTGCTGTACTTCTGCTGGGGACCAGACTGTGCCGAGGTCTGGCGCGTCACGTGGGCCATCCCTGGAGAAATGAGTGGAGGCGGCTCTCGTCCAACCCTCTGCTCACTCCTCCTCCGCCGCAGTAATAAAAAATTCTATTTGTGGGGGCGTAATGAGAGCACGGCCCGAGTAACGAGAAAACGGCCTCTCGCCTCGCCGCACCGCACCGCACCGGGTCACTCCCAGCGGTCGCCGTGTCGGACCGGTGGCCACTGCTGCAGCCACTGCCCAACCCACACCCACCGCCACCACCACCACCAGCTGCTGCTGCTGCTGTCGGCAAGCAACTAGGCGCTGGCCATGTTCAACGAGTCAGGCAACAGGAATACAACGCAAGCATGTCTTACAGTTTTCAACATGGCTGTTATTCAGAAACCGTATACTAGCTTCAACATAGGATTAAACAGCCAACCGGTTGCACATAAACGGTAGGTACATTGACAAACATTTTAACATCTCGTACTACGGGTGTCTACATCAGAGAAGATTAATAGTAAAATTACATTGCTAAAAAGCGATAGTCAGGTTTTGGAGCACCTACGCTCCTGTCAAAAATAAAATATGACGCTCTAGACGTTATCACGTGTGTCCAGCTGGGCTGATGTTGTTCCCAGAACGGCACACGAGGCGAAAGCTAGAACGTTATATTTATCTTTTGACAGGAGTAAAGCTGCTCTAAATTCTGACAATTACTTTTTAGCAATGTAATTTCATGATTGAACAGAGAGTGTCACTGAAATGGGACAGGATTTGGGGTGGACATCATTAAAACAAAGGCGTTTTTTGTTGGGGCGAAATATTCTCACGCCCGGGTTCCCGGGTTCGATTCCCGGCGGGGTCAGGGATTTTCTCTGCCTCGTGATGGCTGGGTGTTGTGTGCTGTCCTTAGGTTAGTTAGGTTTAAGTAGTTCTAAGTTCTAGGGGACTTATGACCACAGCAGTTGAGTCCCATAGTGCTCAGAGCCATTTGAACCATTTTTTGAAATATTCTCACGAAATTCCATTCACCACCTTTCTCCTCCGAATGCAAAAATATTTTGTTGAAACCGACCTACGTAGGAAGAAACGATCACCATGATAAAATAAGGGAAACCCGAGCTCGTATGGAAAGATACAGGTGTTCGTTCTTTCCGCGTGCTGTGGGCGATTGGAATAATAGAGAATTGCAAAAGTGGATAGATGAACCCTCTGCCAGGCAGTTAAACTTAATTTGCAGAGTATCCATGTAGATGTAGATGTAGCAATATTCATTCTGATGAAGACACGGACACACCTAGTAGGTGTCGAATGGCTCTGAGCACTATGGCACTTAATTTCTGAGGTCATCAGTCCTCTAGAACTTAGAACTACTTAAACCTAACTAACCTAAGGACATCACACACATCCATGCTCGAGGCAAGATTCGAACCTGCGACCGTAGCGGTCGCGCGGTTCCAGAGTGTAGTGCCTAGAACCGCTCGGCGACTCCTGCCGGCCTAGTAGGTGTCGAAACTTAGTTTAATGTACCTGCCGTTTATGTACAACCGGTTGGTTGTTTAATCCTATCTCAAAACAAGCACGTCTGCTGTCTACGATCATTAAATGTAGAAAATGATATGATTCAGGCTGTATTATAATTATTAGTGGAAACTGACACGAAATTTAGCAATACCACAAATCTTCATTTACAAAATTCTCGGACACGGGAAGTTTAGAATTAATCTGTAACGCTCATTTAGAAAATTGGTTTCAAGTTGTTGTGTAACGTAATTGTTTTGACACAGTTTTGCTAGTTTTAGATTATTAAACAGTTCACGTCACTTTTTTTTTTATAAAAAAGTAATTACTTACGATTTACTGAACTGCGTTTCCTCACACCTGGTCTAGAGGTTGCACTACCACTTTTATTACTGCCATATAATCACAACTTAGGATACTGGCCTTCCTCACACTGTTCACCATGTTTCTCACTCTTTTTTTTGGTGCACTATCGTTCTTCTGTCATTCGATACAACTATTTCGACAGACACTGCTTTTCAAAACGTAAATATTTTGACTCCATTACGTGCTTCCTCTTCCTTAGCATGTTTACCTATTTGTTGTCAACCTAACGAAGTATATTTTTGAGACTAATATCTGTTCGTGACGTTTATATTGTGTGTGTGTGTGTGTGTGTGTGTGTGTGTCTATGAGAGAGAGAGAGAGAGAGAGAGAGAGAGAGAGCTTACGAGGTTTTGTGTGTGTGTGTGTGTGTGGGAGGGGGGGGGGGGGGAGTGTACTAGCTGTTAGCGAGTGGTTGAAAACTTTGGTGACAGCTGATTTAACTTTTGGTTTCAATATTCTGTGGAGGGGTTCATGGATGAAAGAGTGTAAACATGTTGGATCCTATTATTATTGTATTGGACAATATTATTATATTAATCCTTTTTGTGAGCGTTACTCTATTATTTTATCTATTACTGTAAATAATGAATTGCTTGGCAGGTGTACTTGGTCATTCAACAGGATTTTCCTTTCTGCTTTGGTTTTCTGTACGTGGTAGTATTCTTGCATGGTTAGGAGGTATTTTTTATTATTGATTCTAATTATTTTCATGTCATCTTCTCTAGTGGTTGGTTTGTGTTCATATTCACTCAGGTGTTCTGCTAATGTGTAGTGGTTTGTCCCATATTTCCAGACTCTCATGTGTTCTTTGTAACTGACATCAAATGTTCTACCTTTTTGTCCTATGTATCTGCCTTCACAAGTGTTACATTGTAGTTGATGTATACCTGATTTCTAGTATATGTTTCTGTTTTTTGTCAGTTTTGGGGTGTATTTTTGTATATAAGTGCCAGTTGTGTATGCTATGTTTATGCCCTGTCTTTTGAAAATGTTGGTGATTTTATGGGAGAGTTTGTGTTCGTATGTCATTACGTAACATCTTGTGTTGTCTTTCATCTTTCTCTGATAATCCTGTGTAGTCGTTATGGGACTGCGTGTTTGTGTTTGGTTCTGTTGTGTTGTTGCCTGTGGTTTGGTGGTTTCTGTTTTTATTTTACTTTTAATTTTGTTGTTTACCTTTGTGACTGATTATTCCAACCATTATTTTGTGCTATCTGCATTGTTATGTCCACTTCTTTTTGGTAGCTTTCTTTGGTGACTGGTACTGTGTTGAGTCTATGGAGTAAGTGTCGAAGTGCTGCTTGCTTTTGTGCATGTGGGTGGTTCGAGGACCTGAGTGTTGCTGTGGGTTTACAGGATATTTCAAATGTATGTTTTTTGATTGTTATATCCAGAAAGTTAATTTGGTTGTCCTGTTCTCTTCCAGTTGTGAATTTTATATTTTTATCTACCTTGTTGATGTCAGTATATAGATTTACAATTTTTGTTTGTTGTTCATCTATTAAGCAAAGGATGTCATCCATAAACCTGAACTAATGTAATATGTTGTATTCTTTTGCTACTATTTTTGTGAAATTAATCTGTTCAGTGTGCTTTACAAACGTATTTGCTAAGACTCCTGAAACTGGGGATCCTCTTTGATAATCATTCTTCTCGTAAATAAAAGTCGTTATTGAATTGAAAGGAATTCTATTCAGTTATGAGCTTTATTAATGTGCATATTTCCTTGATCGATTAATCGGGGAGTTTTCAGGTTATTTTCTATGATTTCTATTGTTTTTGGTACTGGAATGTTGGAATACATGCTTTCTATTTCAGATGAGAGGAATGCTAACGTGTCTGGGACGTTTATATATTTTATTTGTTGTATTAGCTGTGTAGCGTTTTTAATGGTTCAGATTTCTTGTACTTTGAAATTTTCAGACAGTAATTTTAACAGTTATCCTGCCAGCTTGTAAGTGGGGGATTTTCTGAAATCCTGTATTGGCCTCAGAGGAAGGTTCAGCTTGTGGACTTTCGGTTGGCTTTGGAAGATGGTGCACTGAGATTGCTCTGTGTCAAATTTCTCTTCTCTGTGTCATCCAGTATGATGTCAATATTTTTCAGAGTGTTTTTTTGTCTGGAATCTCTTTGTTGGGTCTGATTTTAAGTTTGTAATTTTATTTTGTGACATGAATCTTGTTTTTTTTTTTCAATTTATTGTTCTTTGTCTATCGCTATTACTGTGTTGCCCACGTCTGCTTTCGAAATGACAACATTTTCATTTTGAAGTTTTCTCCCAAGTTTACTTAGTGCTGCAGACACTGTGTTGTCGTTGTTTTTGTTATTGTGCTTTTATACTGGTTATTATATTCTGGATTTCTATTTTTACTAGTTCTCTAGTTAATCCAATGTTGACACTGCTGTTTTCATTCGTATCTTAACTTGTCACTACACTTTCTGCTTCTATAATTAGATTTTCTAAGTAATCTTCATCTATTTCTGAATTTATATTGTATTTTAATCCCTTCTACAACAGCTGCCCCTCTTTACTGTTCAATTTTGGGTCGATTGGGTTCATTAATCTAGGATAGAATTTGTGTGTGTGTTTTCCTTGGCTGTGTGTAAAGGTATTTTAACCACATTTTCTGAACAGCATGCATTCCTTTTTGGGCGCTGGGTGAACTGTTTTTAATATTTACATTGATATATATATATATATATATATATATATATATATATATATATATATATATATATATATACAAGGTCATTAAATTTGCATTTGTTGTTGAATTTTATGAGTTGTATGGTTATATGGATGTTCAGATGAAGTCTTCTGAATTTCTCGTAAACGCCACATGTAAATGCGTGGCATTACATGTAAATGCATGGCAGAACCATTTTTCCCTAAAATATGCCCCTTGTATCTAGCAGAGAAAGCACAACCTGGTTTTACAATGTACTAGCTTTTACGTGTGTCACAACTGATTTTATAGACTCCTGAATTCTGGAGGGGAGACCGTTCTGATTTTAAATTATGTATAAGGTTGCTGTGCAAGTTGTTGTTAGTAGACATGGCTACATTTACTCAACCTATGTCGACCACCTGTTGATAACAGGCCACAATCCTATGGAAACTCATGACATCGGAATTTTGCAGTGTGAAAGGAAAGATTTTAGACTAAGCATTTTGGAAGAGTTACAGATCTTCAAAAATCATTCTCTGAATGATGGTCTCGTATTAAATGAACAACTGCAGTCGCGTAAGAAAAATTTTACTGTTGCTTAAAGCCGTTACTTAAAGATGTCTGATGGCTAATTTTTGCTATCCGCTTCCCTGTTAGACCCTTAAATACTGTTTTCCTCTCCCTTGCTTTTATGATTTACATCATGTTAATTTGTCAATCACTGTTATATTAATTTCATATAGGTGTTGTTAAACCTTTGTAAATTCTGCTATTTGAGGGCGTGAGCTTTATCATGTTCACGTCGTCATTTGTTACGGCCCCCTCACGCAGTCACTGTTTCTCACTCGTGTCCTATACCACTGTAGTGCCCTTAGTGGCATATTTATATATTGTTTAAATATTTTGGTTATACCTATTATGTAATCAGGTGGAAATTATTTTAATTGTGGTTTTAATGTTCTGACTAGAGCGATGTCGCTCAAATTTCCTTTTAACTACATGTGGATATTTTTATGCAATTTAATTTGTAACAATTAAGTGCTTGTTCTAATGACTACCTGCCATTAATGTACCTTCCTGTGATATTGTTTGGTAAGGTAACAGATTCTTCTGAAGAAGGCGCCACTAGTTGGCGTTGAAAACTAGTTAAAGAATTTTAGATTCTACTTGTAACCGGTTGGCTGGAAATTTGTGACATTGACATAAATAAAGCTAAAATAACGCCAGCCTGAAACTAGTCAACGAAACAGGCATCCGACAACTTTAACACTATATCTAAGTAATTCAGAGACACCAACCCAAGTGACAGCGACTGCTCATAGTACAGGGTGAGTCACTAACTATTACCACCAAGAATAACTCCCAAAGTATGATAGCTGAAAAATTTGTGGGACAAAAGTTGCATATGACAACGGAGGCCATAATATGACGTCGGTCTTTTGTTGGTAGGTGGGATCGCTTCAGAGATATGAAAGTCAACTTCGTTTTTTTAAATGGGATGCTATAGTTTGGTACTTATTTTCTGATAGTGGCTATTAAGATGAATTCAATTATGCATAACAGTAAAGTCTTTGAATGTCAACGAAGGTCGCAAAGGTGGCATGATCGTCCATTTACAGAAGGTTTTCGATGTGATGACCATTGGTATCAATGCAGTGCTGCAATCGTCTTTTCATGGATTGAGGGGTATTCATTATCACTTCGGCACTAACAGAAGCACATGCTCTGACAATTCTCTCTTACATTTCTTCAGGTGTAGTTGGAACGTCATTATAATGAATGTCTTTTAAGGATCCTCACAAGCAAAAATCCACAGGCGTCAAGTCTGGCGAACGAGCCGGCCACGACACATCTCTTCCGCGTCCAATCGAACGATTTGGGAATTTTCTCTGCAGCTCATTTCTAGCCATCAGTGAAAAATGTGCCAGACACCCATGGTGTTGATACCACATTCTCATCCTTCTCCTTCCTATAACATATCTAATGTTTCTTGCAGGACTGTGGTGTACTTCCTATCATTAAGATTTACCTCGATGAAATAGGGGTCTATAATTTTGTTCTCCAGAATCCTACATCATACATATGTTCAAATGGCTCTGAGTACTAAGGGACTTAACTTATAAGGTCATCAGTCCCCTAGAACTTAGCGGTTGAACGGTTCCAGACTGTAGCGCCTACAACCGCTCGACTACTCCGGCCAGCCACCATACTGTAGGCGCCGCGGTGGTCCCGATCGCCTACGGTGGACTGGAAACCGAGCGGTGACCTGGTCCCGGTCGCCTACGGTCGACTGAAAGCCGAGCGGTGAACTATCCAGTTGACAGGATACTAGGAAATGACTGTGGACGCGTCAGAAACGCCAAAGAAGCATTATTAATTCATGACACCTTTATTCCTGGTGAGTACAATGTGGCCCATGTAACACAGGCTTGCTGAGCTTGGTGATATCAACGACCTTCCCCGAGTCCTCGCTGACTAGGAGTGATGACACCAGCTCCGAGCCGCACCAGTCTTGGTAGCACAGTGCCGTGTGCTGTGACGTAGCGGTGGCTGGCGGAGCCCGGCTGGCTGACCGGCTCGGCGGTGGACAGCAGGCCGCTGCGTGTACGAGGCTCCGGGTTGGAGTCCCGGCGCTGTCGGCACGAGAGGCATTCTTGTAGTGCGGAATGTACTCTATCCCACCACGTCTTCTTCTCTGCTCCTCCTGGTGGCTCGTCCGCAGTGGACGGGCGGAATGGGCTGCAATCCCCCAGCGTCGTCGGCTCACCCGGTTGTGACAGCGGATGCACAGGGCCTAGGCCCCGCACGATCTCGACAACAGCTCATTGACGTGGTCAGCATTGGCGGCGAATGAGTCTGCCGCGATGTCTGCTAATCCTGGGTTGATGATTGACAGCAGCAGCAGGGAGGACCAGAGCTGGTATTGTCCCCTCACGTCCGCTGCTGGATGGGCCGCCCTTACCGCAACATCTCCTTAACAAAGATTAACATGTCGATCACCGAGCTGAGCGCTACGCAGCGACGCAGTACACATCTAACTGCAAGTCTAACTGCGAGTGCCTTGTTGCTATCAAAGCTGGCGTATTTCAAGGAAGCACGAGCGACGTCCTGACGTCATGCTCGTTTGTAATGAACGCATTTGTTCCACTTATATTGCTGATTTATATGTCGTACTCGCCCGTTAGGTGTTCTTGTAACAGAGTTACGTGTTGGTACGGCAGACTTACGCGAAGTTATGAAATGCAGTACAGCTGACGCTATACCTCTGTCTTGCACTCTACAAAAGTCTCCGTCCAACACAAACCCAAGTGCTAAGCAATTCTCTCTCGTCTATTGTGTGTAACCAGGCCACTGCCCCTGTGTGCCGGCCGCGGTGGTCTCGCGGTTCTAGGCGCCCAGTCCGGAACCGCGCGACTGCTACGGTCGCAGGTTCGAATCCTGCCTCGGGCATGCATGTGTGTGATGTCCTTAGGTTAGTTAGGTTTAAGTAGTTCGAAGTTCTAGGGGACTGATGACCGCAGCTGTTAAGTCCCATAGTGCTCAGAGCCATTTGAATCATTTTTTTGCCCCTGTGTGACGACACATTCCAATACATGTGAAATCCTCTTACCTCTTGGCTAACCTACTGCCTCTGGCTCTCGGCATAGGCAACGAAACTTTGACAATATTCCACGTTTCCGACTCTTTACTATTTCGCGACACTACAATACATTCACCGACGACGGTTTTTGCTGTGCAAATTGCCGCAGCCAACATGGTTTTCCAGTTGCTCAGTAATACATGTTAAGCAAATTAACATTTCCATGGTTCGTGAATGTAGCTATGTTAGTAAATAAAATCAAATTAATAAATGTGTCATTCATCTAAAGCTGAGCTCATCGAACTATACACACAATCCGTACAAGTTCTTGATGGAGACTGATACGGTAAGGATGATATTTATGTCAATGCAGAACACGAACAACACTAGTCTGGTTCATGCCAGATTCCCTTGCGATTTGACGCGAACTAACACAAGAACTTTGAAGTACAGTGGCAAGAGTACCAGTTTCCGTCTCCTCGTTAGCAACTTCCCTTTGCAGGATATGTTTTCGATGCATTAAAGGTCCACTTTTTCTCGATTTGTCATACACATATTTAAATGTATGACATGTAGGATGAGTACGTTGACAATATCTTTCGGTGTATAAGTCTCTAGCTCTCATTGAATTTCCTTGGTACTCTCCATAAATGAGAAGCATATCGACTTGTTCTTCGAAGGAATACATCATTCACATTCGCTTGATTTGACGATACTAGTCTTACCGTTCCTATTAGTGTAGTACTGTGAAACCGTCGAATGGTGTTTACATGTCAACGGCACGTTGGATGCGTACGCCGTATTCGGCGAATATCTACTACTTCCGAGATATACGAGAGAGAATTGTCAGAGCACGTGCTTCGATAAGCGCCGAAGTGATAAGAAATACCACTCAATCCATGATAAGAAGATTGCAGCACTGCACTGACGCCAATGGTCATCACTTCGAACAGCTTCTGTAAATGGACGTTCTGCCACCTTTGTGACCTTCGTTGACCTTCAAAGACTCTAGTGTTGCAAATCATTGGATTACTCTCAATATTCGCACTCACAAAATAGGTACCAAGCTATAGCATACCATTTAAAGAAACAAGGTTGACCTTCATATCTCTGACGCTACCCCATCTAGCAACAAAAACCGACGTCATAGTATGGCCCCGTTGTCCCATGCAACATTTTCCCCACAAACTTGTCAGCTACTATCATGCTTTCGGAGTTATTCTAGGTGGCAATATTTAGTGACTCACCCTGTATAATGTGAGCTGTTAGGGCTGAATTACACACAGTACATACAGCAGCCCACACTAACTTATAACATTTGCAGACATCTAACCAGGAGAGAACAGCCCCATCTTACTAGGCACCCACAGATGAAAACTAGCTGTCTCGGGTTCTGCTTCGGAAACGAGTCAGTTAGCCAAGGAACAAACAGCGCCCAGTCTCGTCGTATCGCAAGTTTCCGGCCAGCGCACTCTTCCCTGTTGCGGCTATCCCACCGCGGTATCCAAGGAGTGCACTCAGATCCAACGGCCTTTTTCTCTGCTGGTGTCTGCCAGCTGCTTGTTGCTCGTTCGCTCTCCAAAACAAGACTCCACCGCCCCTTCCTGTTCTGCAAAAGGCCCTCGCGGAGGCGCCTGTGTCGCGATGGAGGCGACGCAGCTCCGCAGTTGAGATACTCGACCATTCACGCAGCACCGGCGGAGAGGATTTTGATGGGCCAGGGCTACTGGCGTCTTGTGACGGCACAAAAGTACACTACTGGCCATTAAAATTGCTGTACCAAGAAGAAATGCAGATGATAAACGGGTATTCATTGGACTAATATATTGTACTAGAACTGTCATGTGATTACATTTTCACGCAATTTGGGTACATAGATCCTGAGAAATCAGTAGCCAGAACAACATCCTCTGGCCGTAAGAACGGCCTTGATACCCCTGGGCATTGAGTCAAACAGAGCTTGGATGGCGTGTACAGGTACACCTGCCAATGCAGCTTCAACACGATACCACAGTTCAGCAAGAGTAGTGACCGGCGTATTGTGACGAGCCAGCTGCTCGGCCACCATTGACCAGAAGTTTTCAATTGGTGAGAGATCTGCAGAATGTGCTGGCCAGGGCAGCAGTCGAACATTTTCTGTATCCAGAAAGGCCCATACAGGACCTGCAACATGCGATCGTGCATTATCCTGCTGAAATGTAGGGTTTCGCAGGGATCGAATGAAAGGTAGAGCCACGGGTCGTAACACATCTGAAATGTAACGTCCACAGTTCAAAGTGCCGTCAATGCGAACAAGATGTGACCGAGACGCGTAACGAGTGGCACTCCATACTATCACGGCGGGTGATACGCCAGTATGGCGATGTAAGATACACGCTTCCAATGTGCGTTCACCGCTATGTCGCCAAACACGGATGCGACCGTCATCATGCTGTAAACAGAACCTGGATTCATCCGAAAAAATGACGTTTTGCCATTCATGCACCGAGTTTCGTCGTTGAGTACACGACCGCAGGCGCTCCTGTCTGTGATGCAGCGTCTAGGGCAACCGCAGCCATCGTCTCTGACCTGATAGTCCATGCTGCTGCAAACGTGCTCGAACTGTTCGTGCAGATGGTTGTAGTCTTGCAAACGTCTCCATCTGTTGACTCAGGGATCGAGACGTGGCTGCACGATCCGTTACAGCCATGCGGATAAGATACCCGTCATCTCGACTGCTAGTGATACGAGGCCGTTGGGATTCAGCACGGCGTTCCCTATTACCCTCATGAAGCCACCGATTCCATTTTCTGCTAACAGTCACTGGATCTCGACCAATGCCAGCAGCAATGTCGCGATTCGATAAACCGCAATCGTGATAGGCTACAATCCGACCTTAATCAAAGCCGGAAATGTGATGGTACGCATGTCTCCTCCTTAGACGAAGCATCACAACAACGTTTCACCAGGCAACGCTGATCAACTGCTGTTTGTGTATGAGAAATAGGTTGGAAACTTTCCTCATGTCAGCACGTTGTAGGCGTCACCACCGGCGCCACCCTTGTGTGAATGCTCCGAAAAATTTAACATTTGCATATCACAGCATCTTCATCCAATAGGTTGAATTTCGCGTCTGTAGCACGTCACCTTCGTGGTGTAGCAATTTTAATGGCCAGTAGTGTATAAGTATGGAGCAAAGTGAATTTCGGAAGCAATATGTGGACTATGATAAGTACTGAGAAAGAAGAACTGAATGAGATCAATTGTGGGGCCACTGAAGTGTGAGAAAAATGAAACTGAAAAATATGGAACGAAATAAAGAAGTAGCAATAGAAATAAGTAAGAAAAGAATTCTATGAAGGACTCCTACGAGAAGAAGCATTTGTTGAATATAAGTGTGTCGTGAAATTAAAATTCTGCTCTCTGTCTCTCTTCCTCCGTGTCCAGCCAGTCACGCATTCGCGATTCAGTCAGTGTTCTCGCATCAGAGAACACGTTTGGCCGCGTGCGGCCTGCAGCATGGCCACTCCGAGGCTTCCTGCGTCGGCGCGACAGTACGGAAGAGCAGTCTGCTGTACAGAGAAGTGCCGTTGTCAAAATCTGGAGGTCAGCGCTACGGCTGCATCGGATGCGGCTGACAGTACCACGGCGCGTCTCCGCGGGACATACAGTGGCTCGTCGCCTGAAGATATCTGTTGGCGGGACTGTGTCGGACAGCGGTACGGAGCAGACCCGGTGACAGCTTGAGTCACTCGTAGGAAGCCGGTGTATCCAGCAGCTGACAAGAGGTGGGGTGGCGACGGACCATCTTGGGAATCTGCCCGCACTTTTTTGCGTCCGGCAGTGCTGGCACAAGCACTGACAGCCGCTGACAGTTCGGAGAAAAGAGAATTTCGTTTGACGGCCAGCAGAGGAGACAGAAAGTGGAAGATAATAGAAAGGGATGTGCCTTGTAGCCGGGCAGCATATGGTGAGTCACAGCAGTCCCCATCGGGTGTGGCCAAGACATACGTGCACAAAGCTTACTTAGAGAGTAGACGGTATCTTTTCCTGGTGTCCAGAAGACGACGTCGCCAAGACAGAGACGAAGAACCGTAAAGAGTTTTCATGCTGCAGAAGTATACAGCACAGAGGGTCTACTGTTCTTATGTCCCAAATCTATTCCTGAGTGGCTGACAGTTTCTTGGTGGGAAATTAGCGTGCAGCAGTCACCAAAGGTAATAAAGCCAGGTGCTGCTGTTGAGTTTTCAGACACGGTGTGGCGATTACCACATGGAAGTCGGTACTGCCTTGGTATGTATTTTTACTGCATTGCGAGTTTCATTATTCACACTGAATGACTGATTTAGTCATTGTTTGTAGCCGTAAGATTTTCTGTGCTGTGTTACTTTATGTCATAGTACTAGTTGTGTAGATAATAGAAAACGATGCTAGTAGAGTATATCTCTTGCTGTGACAGTTCGTCATTTAGTGTATAGGGCTATTCTGCACGCACACGTACAAAGTTGCTCTGGCTGATATTGTGAATCCTGTTCGTGATTGGTGCCCTACATTTTTATCTTAGTACCGAATAAGCTTACTGTTGAAGGATACTGAATCTGCTCAGAATAATATTTTTATAGCTGCTGTTTTCTGCTGTGCCCTTGTAAAAGATACTTACTGGGTCTATTATTGTTTATTTTTTAATATTAATTTGCAAGGATTTCCGTTAATATCTTTTACGCTTTCATGTTATGACATGTTATATAAGTTTAACATCACTCTAGTATGGCGGTCATCTAGTGTAATATGCAACGTATCGGAAATTCTCCTTACAAGCTTCTACGTTTTGGTGAGGGTAATAGGTGCATAATATTCTGAAGGAAATATATGTCCAAAAACGTACCGCTCCTGTGCTACAGCCGTTGGGAAATACCTTTGCTAGGTCTTAAATGTAGAATACCATGGAAGTCATGGTTGGGAGTAGTTACGTTGCAACGGCTGATGTCATTTGACGTCCATCCTACGTCTCTGACAAAACGAATATTTTATTTTTTGTTGAAATGGCGATGTATAACTTTCTTTAGCTCTTCGAATGATATGTTAGCACTTGGCACGTCATGTTGTATTTATGATAGAGATGTTCTGACTAGTATTTGTATAAGATACGAAGATGGCAACACATCTGCCGAAATCGTTCATCAAGAATTGTAATTAATGATTTTGCTTTTGAAATTTTTGGTTCTACATTTAATTATAATATATGGTTGCCTGTAAAGATTATTTCAAAGTAAGGTCGCACAACCCCTAGCCTAAATCCAACCCCACTCAATCCCTTTATTACGAAGCTGTGCTACAGCGCCCAGGAAAGTCAGAGTAGTGCAGGAAGTAGCGTTACAGGGAAAAAATAGTGCAGTCAGGGAACGAAAAGGATTTTAGGTTTATTAGCTACATATACAAAAAGAAACTAAGTGCGGTGAACGGCATTAGTCATTAATACAGCTGTGAGGCTCATCAAATATTCAAAGGGCATTCCTAACTGTTCGGTCGGCAACCTTATAGCGACGGAGAATTTTTTTCCGTGTCCGAGCATAGTGTGACACTCGCGAATGCTCTCACTACAAAGAGTATTTAGCGGATTTAGTGTGGCGTCACGATAACTTTTCTGTTCTTAAGTTTGTCAAATTTAGTTTTCGAACGTGGCGCTTTTATTATTTGTGCAGCAGAATAAACCGATGAGAGTGCCATCGTGTATTTGTACTTGTATTAAAGCGTGGATCTAGAAACGACGGAGAGGCTTCGCCCCGCCTTAGCCCTGAGCGGTTCACAACCTCACAACATGCCACAGCAGTACACCCACCTCACCGCCGCCCCACACCGAACGCTTATTGTACGATATATGAAGACAGTAACTGTTCTCGAAGAAACAGATACCATTGATGACCATGCAGCTTTTCTAGAATAAATGATAATTAACTGAAACCCTCAGCTGCAAATTTCAGCTGTCCCCATCGAGGTATAACACCACCACTTGTCGGCAGCTGAGGGTTTCATTAAATTATCATTTATTCTAGAGAAGCTGCGCGGTCATCAATGGTATCTCTTCTTTCGAGAACAGTTACTATCTTCAAACTTAGATAAAGTCTACCCGGCCATTGACCTTCGTCTGTGCGAATGGGCACAGATTGCTCGAACTCTTACCCTCTTCAGTCCCGAAGATAAACAAAGAATGGAAAAATGTTTCAGTTGCTTTTTTTGGTGCATCTGATGTCAAAGTAACACAAAAAAACTAATTTTGAAATTTTATTTTATATAATGTTTGAGTAATTGAATGTACACATGTGTGTACATTGGGTCTCAACAGAGAAAAAAGTGCCGATCTCATAGTAGTTTCATATTTTTATTACCAATTAAAAATGTACACATTACTTCTCATTTTTATGCACACATTACTTTTTATGAACACATTACTTCTCATGTTTATGGAATTTAGCAAAACAATTGTTTTTTAATACGTACAAATAAACTTTGCACTTTTTGCACATTATGCGGGAACGTGACTTGCACCCTGGTAACCGACACCTTGAGGCAAAACTACTCTCAATATATTCAGGAAGGTGGCCAACCCTGTCACATTTGCTTTCTCTAGTTGGCTTTGGTACAATTCGTCTTCGTTTTGTGGGCTAATGCTGCTCATCTTCATCAGAGCTGCTGACACACTCCTGTGTCACACTCGGAGAAATTTCTTTCGACAGTTCCAGTGAGTCTACAATTTTTGAAGACTTTACCAAGTCGTGGGACAAGTGAATTGTGAAGTTTATGAGAGATATGCACTTTTGTTTTGGTATCCCTTCTTTTTGACAACACCTTTTGTACATAATCCATGAATTAATTATGGCTAAATCAGTGAAGTGGTTGAATGCTCTGAGAGTCCACTTTTTTGTTCTGATGTTTGACCTATAGTATGCCATGTATCTATCACAAAGATCAATGCCACTCATATTGCGATTACAGCTTTTGATGATGGCTGGTTGTTTGACACTAACCTTTGCTGTTTCTGTATTACACCATCGTTTGCAGGTACCCTCTGGTTCGCTCCCTATGCACGAGGATAACAGTCTTGTAAAAGCTGAACAGATTTTGAACTGGTGAAAATCTGTCACTGTAAGTTACATGATTGTAATCATTGGATATAGTTCTAGCCAGTAGTTTGAGTATACCCGCTCCCAGGCCATGTTCTTTTTGATCGCTGTCAGGGATTGTTCCTTTGCCAGTGTATATAGCAAAATCAAGGACAAGTCCATCTGATGACGCTCAAATAAAATTTTTGAGGCCAAGTGGATTAGGTTTGGAAGGTACATATGTTCGCATCTTACACCTCCCCGTGAATGGAATCATCTGTTCATCCACAGAAAGGTGTTGAGACCTGGGTAAACTAATTCATTTATTTCTAAAAGCATCAATTAAAGGTCTAACCTTCCAAAGTTTGTCATTTACGTCATGATCTTCCAAATTATTTACAAAATGCAGATTATTTCGTAATTTGTAGTATCTATGTCTTGTCATGGTTGATGATACAAGTGGAATATCCAGTTGCATATTCCAGTAAAGTCTTGCCTGGGGCAATTTCAATGTACCCATCAATATCTCAATTCCGACAAGGGTCAAAATTTCATTAGTATTTGTATCCAGACTTTGTGAGTTCTTTTGGCAATGATATAAATTAGTTTGTCCTGCAACATTTTTCCAAAAATTTTTATCGAAGTACTCGAAGAAAAACTGTGAAGGGTTTCTCAGTTCACCATCAGTCTGTTCTTCAAAGTTGTCGCCAGAAGGCTGTCGATTACACATCCTGCAAACAAATAGTACCACTGAAAAATACTAATGTAAATCGTGTCAGATGTCACACAGAACTATACCAATGTATTGCTTACTTAGATTGCCTCCATCTTAGTGGACGACAGTGAGAAGATGAAGGTGATGCAGGTGCCTCAGGCGTAACATCCACATTGCATCCTTCAACTTCAAGCACACCAATTCGTTCAGGTGGAGTTGGTTAAAATGACTCTGAGCACTATGGGACTCAACTGCTGAGGTCATTAGTCCCCTAGAACTTAGAACTACTTAAACCTAACTAACCTAGGGACATCACACACATCCATGCCCGAGGCAGGAGTCGAACCTGCGACCGTAGCGGTCTCGCGGTTCCAGACTGCAGCGCCAGAACCGCGCGGCCACTTCGGCCGGCAGGTGGAGTTGGAGGTTCATTAACAGGATCATCTCCGTCTGACAAGGAACTCAAGTCACTCGTCTCGAGCAGTTTTATAATTTCATCGTCTGTTAGAGCTGAGAAGCGAAAATGAAATGGAATGGAATAAAGAAATGAAACTGAACCTAATAACAAAATTAAAAATTAAAAATTTTTGAATATTCACCAGTATTAGAACCCATGACCAATGTGATCCTAATCCAACACGCTACACATTACACCACAACAACCACAATAAGCTCAGTCCTCTCCTAGAGTATTAGTAGCTAAACTTTCGACTTTAATTTAGATTACGTTTTAAATGACGATTTCACAATGAGATCAGTCTTAGCGTTAGTACCACTACATTCTGTGAGCTAAGACCTGATGTACACAAATGTGTACTTCAAATTCAACAGTCGATGTTTGTAAAACTACGAAACTATCGTTTTCATTGCATACACATATCACTTTATTGATGTCTTGTTTGGAGTAAGACACGGTAAAAACAGTAATACAATTCAAAAAGGATTATTGAAACTGAATTTACCTTTCTCGCGTGTCGCAAATGACGCCATCCTTCAGATCGGAAGTTTCAGGAAGCAAGAAAACCCGCCAAAACTGACTTGCGCACGACCTAGCTGCAGAAACAGAAACCGCATCATGTGCACAGTCGTGCACATCAGGTCTCAATTCAGGAAAACGTCATTTGGCAGGATGACACTACAAAGACCTGATGTGCACATATGTGTACGTCGGGACTGAAAAGGCTTAGTTCGCGTGAGTAATGAGTGGATGGGCAAATATCAATTAGGAACATTACGTATGTAGATTGTGGAAAACTGGGAATGTGGGTCTCACAAAAGCGTGCAAGGGATAAGTACCTGCAGTCGCGCTATTCATCTGTGTCCCCGGTGGCTCAGATGGATATAGCATCTGCAATGTAAACAGGAGATCCCGGGTTCGAGTGCCGGTCTGGGCTTACATTTTCAACTGCCCCATCGAGGTATAACAACAACACCTGTTTACTAATTGTGCAGTTCTGCCCGCACTGCACCCCCTTCCCCCCCCCCCCCCTTCCCACACACACACACACACACACACGCTCCCCCTGGAACGTCTCAGATGAGACGAGTGTAACCCCAAATGTTTGATGTTTGCGTGGTAGAGCAGTTATAGTGCATGGTGCACGGATGCGTGGAAACGGTGTTTGCACAGCAATCGCCGACACAGTGTAACTGAGGCAGAATAAGGGGAACGAGGTAGATGGAAAACGGCCTTAAAAACCACCCACAGGCTGGCAGGCACACCAGACCGAGACACGAACCCAACGGGCGCATTCGTGCCGGGGACTGGCACGCCTTCCCGCTCGGGAAGCAGCGCGTTAGACCGCGCGGTTAGCCGGGCGGGCAGAGTGCCATTGGGTGAAGACAGATCGAACATTCTGCCTCCATCAGGCTAACTGAGAAGCGTAACAAAGAAACAATAATTTAGGAATCACACTTTACTCAATAAGTCATGTTGCCAATCAGCGGCCCTTGAATCGTGCAATTCCTGCTGGGTCTGCAAGGCGAGGATTTAGTTAGCTGCGCGTGATTTTGCGACAGCATCTCTGTTCACGTAATATCGGATTGGCTGTAGTGACTGTGGCGTTCGCTGGGTTATTCAGTGGTTTGGTATTTAACTAATATGTAAATGGAAATGATAATCTTATTTTATTACATTGAGTAATTACTAAATAATTTTTCTCCCGGCTAAAGATTTGATCAAGTAGCTAAAGAACTCCAAGTTAACGTCGTGTTAAAGTGTTGTCCGTAAGTTGTGTAAGTGTCACTAAATCACACTTCATACAACGGATTCTATACAACTATGGATAATGATGGAAACGGTTATCTTCAGCAAAATAATCATTAAAACCACCGAATATCAGCCACGCACAACACTGACGTATGTTACCTGAAACAATATTCGTCGCAACTCGTGCGTAATTAATTTCGGCTCCATACATCAGCTAGAAAAGTTTGTTATAACGTTCGTGCTATGAGCACTGTTTTTTAAGAACCAATCTGATTCGAATCATTTTCATTCAAATGAGTTCGGGACCACCGGTGCACATTTATTTTTACACATTTCTATTACGTTCAGCATTTATGTCTGCAGAGTTGCGTAATTTGAATTTGCCGCTGAGACAATTGTTAATATGGTGGCAGACAATTGACAGAGACTTTCTATTGTTAGACCAAATAAGTATTTTAACTGCTTATTAAACTTTACAGAAACTCTTCTTTCGTATTGTGCACTATTTAGACTTCATCAAATCATTTGATTTGTTTCTAAGGAAAACACAGAGAAAAACGTGATACAAATCGCTATCAATGGCTGCGCTCCTTGCAGCGGAAAGAAACAATTAACACAGATAATGCTTACTGAGAGAGGATTTAAAGTTACAAATAATTATTCACTCTTTTCTTTTTTTTTTTTTGGTCATCAGTCTACTGACTGGTTTGATGCGGCCCCTCCACGAATTCCTTTCCTGTGCTAACCTCTTCATCTCAGAGTAGCACTTGCAACCTACGTCCTCAATTATTTGCTTGACGTATTCCAATCTCTGTCTTCCTCTACAGCTTTTGCCCTCTACAGCTCCATGGAAGCCATTCCCTCATGTCTTAGCAGATATCCTATCATCCTGTCCTTTCTACTTATCAGTGTTTTCCACATATTCCTTTCCTCTCCGATTCTGCGAAGAACCTCCCCATCCCTTACCTTATCAGTACACCTAATTTTCAACATTCGTCTATAGCTCCACATTTCAAATGCTTCGATTCTCTTCTGTTCCGGTTTTCCCACAGTCCATGTTTCACTACCATACAATGCTGTACTCCAGACGTACATCCTCAGAAATTTCTTCCTCAAATTAAGGCCGGTATTTGATATTAGTAGACTTCTCTTGGCCAGAAATGCCTTTTTTGCCATAGCGAGTCTGCTTTTGATGTCCGCCTTGCTCCATCCGTCATTAGTTATTTTACTGCCTAGGTAGCAAAATTCTTTAACTTCACTGACTTCGTGACCATCAATCCCGATGTTAAGTTTCTCGCTTTTCTCATTTCTACTATTTCTCATTACCTTCGCCTTTCTCCGATTTACTCATATTTATAATGATAATGAACTCTATTTTCAAGTAATAATTAACAAATAATTACAGTTTCTTCACAGACCTCAGTTTGATACGCATCCGCAATCTACAAAAGCCAACCAAGCAAAGGTAAAAACAAAGGAAGACAAATGCAGATCATAAAAACACTTTACAATTATCATTGTCATTGTATGATACACATCGATACGTCCAATTGTATCATAGAATATTATATAAATAATTAATTCACTATTTTTTCATATGTCGAATAGATAATGTTTATAACTGCCAGAGGCACAATTTCCTCTCGTCGCACTGTAGCCAAAAATTTATCTCGTTGGTGTTACATGACTTACAAAAGACAAGTGTATGGTGAAACTAAGGCTCCGCCTACTGGCCGTGTCGAGCTATTCAGTACCCATCGGTCACCGTGTCGTCCTCTCTCAGTGGTATCACTCGGTTGCAGCATGCAGTGGCACCGTCGGAACACCACTCTCGCTGTCCAGTATGGCACAACTTGAGGCACTACATCTCCCTTAAGTATCTTCTGAGTTGGTATCATCAGGAAAGGAAAAACCTGGTCCTCTACATAAGTCTCACAGCCTGACCACTTGGCTATAGAGGCAGTACTCGGGTGTACGATGCTTAAGAGTAAACTATTATTACAATTGGGCATCTTTGTGTCACTTCACGGGACTAAGTTATTCGTTCGATGTGCTAGCGGCAGAAATCAAGCGGGATTTGTCTACTGAAGTAGGAATAAGCCGCGAACGATGTATCTCAGTCTTCTTTCTTTGATGGGATGACCATCTCAAAAACTGAAGTGGTAGATAGCAGAATGTTATTTCACCATGGCATCAGCCTACTGACAATCATTATTTTCATTAAGAAAAGAAGTTTTTACTGATTTCGAACAGAATTGAAAGCATCATGGTGCTGCCACCGCTACGTTACCACATGTTTCTAGTTGAGTTGATTCGGGTGTTATTACTCTATTTTAAAAGGCCAATGTCTGAGAAAAGGATTAATATGCTTTCGGTTTTTACAGATCCAATGACGATCTGGAACAACATAAAAACTTTGGAAGTGATCTCTTCAGAGTTCCTCTTGCCAAACTATGAAAGTGGCAAGCGTCACGTTGTGAATATAAAATCTGAACATGACCATTCTCTACATGGTAGTTAACGATTATTCTTTCGCCAATAATGGTGCCTTAACGTCGCAGCGTCAATGGTTTGTTTGGGAAAACACGAAGCACGCTGACTACGAAACGGTCGTGCATTAGAACAATATGCACCCTACAAAGAGGGGAGGAGAATTGTAAAATTTGTTATACCACAATGACGTGATATAAAAAGTAAAAAAAGTATTAACCTCTCACAAAAGGCATCAGAATATGTAAGGATCTCTTAGAATACGTAATACACGACACAGTTATTTCTAATCAACCACATTATATGTACCGAATTCTGTGTGGTAGTTGAGACTTGTTGGCACCTGCCCACTGTGTTCGCAGCGGACAGTGGCCTACCAGTCCATCCACTTTGTGGCTGGCTTGCCGCACAGTGGTCGGCCTACCTGTGGAGGCGGCCGCGCCCATCTCGCCGCCGCCCTCCCGGCCAGGCACCGCCGACCCCTGACCTTTGGCGGCATCAGCGGTTACCGCCGGCCAAATGAAATTCTCATGCCCAACGGCCTGTCGTGTTTCGGATAAGTGTTTATGCTTTCCAGATCTTTACTTTCGCTCGTTCGCTCGTAATGTCGAGTCTGCCGCTTATACGGATGCACCTCGACAATGAATTTCCAGCCAGGACCACACTGGAAACTAGTGTTAGTTAAGTACTATAGAATATCCAAATTTCCTTAGCTCTGTTGTGTTTTGACATATACGAGGGTAATTCAGTATGTATCTAAACTTTCGTTCTAAACGACTTAACGTCGATAGTACCGTTCAAATCTGTGTGAAATCTTATGGGACTTAACTGCCACGGACATCAGTCCCTAAGCTTACACACTACTGCCGGCCGAAGTGGCCGAGCGGTTCTAGGCGCTTCAGTCTGGAACCGCGCGACCGCTACGGTTGCAGGTTCGATTCCTGCCTCGGGCATGGATGTGTGTGATGTCCTTAGGTTAGTTAGGTTTAAGTAGTTCTAAGTTCTAGGGGACTGATGACCTCAGAAGTTACGTCCCATAGTGCTCAGAGCCATTTGAACCATTTTTTACACGCTACTTGTTGTATCCATAATAGGAGAAACAACAAATAACGATTGGCGTGAGTTCCAAATTCTGTTTATTGCCAACAGTTCCACAATAACAACACAACTTGGTGCTTGATCCAGGGCAACGACTGGGCTGCAGAGTCCAAGTCCGGTATGATAAACAGTTGTAGTGCAGCGTCGTTCCGAGGTGCGACGACGACATAGCACGTAGGTAGCCCAACACGAGACTGCCTTGCTTGGCGGCGTATGCGGCTGTATAGGGCGACTGGCGGAGGAATATGCCCGCCGTACCCGAGTCCGCTTGTCGTGTCCTGTTACGATTGGCGGCGCGGCCCCACGTAACTATCTCTCGGGAGGACGCCAGCCGAGGTTGCCCAAGCAGCGCGGAGGCACCCAGTGTGTGAGGCCTGCGCCTGCGCTGTACAGCTGTCCAGAGCTGCACATAAGCGGGGCGTGCCGGCTGTTGGCTGTATGACGTAAAGACCGCAGCCACCCAACTGCAGGCGCCACGATGTGGGCATTGACGATACCATACTACTTAACCTAAATTATCCTAAGGACAAACACATACACCCATGCCCGAGGGTGGACTCGAACCTCCGCCGGGACCAGCCTCACAGTCCATGACTGCAGCGCCTTAGACTGTTCGGCTAATAGCACGCGGCGCTTAGTCCACTCCTCAGCCATCAGATACAGCCGATCACGTGTTGCGAATCAAGTGACTTCGCAATCTTGCGAAGAAGAGAAGAGTAGGGTAATAACGTGCACTTAAACTACTTTTTAAATTTTCTCTGTCACTGAACTTAGAGCAAATAGTGAATCGTCCTAACTTGTCCAACAATCAATTTTCCACTAGTTTTTCTTTTGATGTTTGGAAAAATAAAGTTACCTACATTTCTACAGTTATTCCACAAAAAAAAGGCTGCAGTGAACGGTATTTTTCCAAGGACTGGGCTAATAACGTGCAATATGAGGGACAAAACAATGTAATACATAAAACACCAAAGACTGGGTAAAAAAAAACAATTGAACAAATTAGAATTTTCGGCTTCATTAGTAACACCAAAACATAAAATGTAACTACTTATATATTAAACTCAGAAAGGAAACAAGAAATTGATATCTTTCCTAGGTACAGTGGAAGATGCACAGTGTAAGCAAATGGAATCATTATCAGCATATGTTTCCCTGTCTCATTTGACAGGAGATCCGTCGAAATTCTTAGGGTCAGTGTCATCCATCAGTCATTGTAGAGTTTGGATAATGGTAAGTTTAAATCGTAATCTGATGAAGACTGTTATTCATGTGTGATCGTAAAAATTGAAAATAATGATATGGCTCTTGGATGTCTTGGTAAATTTTGCAGAGCCATTTAAATGCGAAGCTGATAAAGCTGTTTTGTTCAGCAATCATCAGTCATCACCCTGACAACACCCAATACCTCAGCTGAGCCCTGCCATTGCAAATGTCATTTACCTTGGCCTCTGTGCTTTGGACAACATGACTCACTCTATGCTCTGAATACGACGGTGTACACGGGTCAATTGTTGACTAACTTGGCAGACTAGCTTGAGAATCTCCCTGCTTATGGTGCTAACGTAAATAAAACCAACAGTAACGAGTGATAAATACACGAATTCTGTAACATATACTTTGCGGTGCAACGTTCGGCAGAAACTTGCTCCAAGGAAGTCGCGCATTGATATAATAATACGTTTTCAAAAGCCTGAGAAGGTGGACTGGCATGTTTCAGCTGAAGTGTTTCCTCCATTCTATAAGGGGCGCCCCGTTTAAGGATCAAGAGATGAGAGAAGCCGCCAGGCTCCGAATGATTACGACACTTGGGTGAAGGCTTAACGGCTTTCCTATTACAAACAAAGGGGCTTCTTGTTGGAATGAGCCTTCTCAACTGGATGAGTTCTCATCGTCTTCCAAAGAATATTCAGCAAGTAAGTAGTTGAGGTACCAGCAGCCAATAGTGAGAAGGGCCAGAAAGGGAGACAGACTGCTAACGATGTGCTACTTTCCATAAAACAAGCTATCCACCTACCAAACGTCTCTAGAGAAGAATGAGAAGTTTGGGACGTTGCGCATCGATTGGCATCAATGGAGACTCAGCATCAATCGTTCATTCGATGATATTGCCACAGAATCAAGCAATGACAGTGAGGATCCGTTGAGAAAGTAAGAGCATTGAGGGCAGAAGCAGGGGCCGCAGCTAGGTCAGTATCGGTTTGATCATTGAGTAAAACAGTTCAGTCAGTTAGCAGTGAGAGTAATCTGTGTGGGTTCTACATTTCGATCATTCAGTCTATGAGCATGGTGAGCTTATTGAAGATTCTGACACTCTGAACTTGAGTTCATTCTGAGGTGACCTCACTGTCGGAGACTTTTATTTCAGGAGACTGATTTGTTACTTCGTAAGTGATATGCAAGCTGTTTTGCACTAAGTGTTCTGAATTCCCTACTGTTTTCAGACTCTGAGTCAGATCCTTGCATTCATTCCGGTAACTGTTGTCACTTTGTGACATCCTCATTTTTCATTCTGTGTCAGTTGGTCTTTATGGTGACCCAATGTTTGATTCTTAAGCCATGCCACTATGCTTTCCTCGTCGGCCATCAGTTTCCTAATATAACATTGGAACCACAAATGCAATCTCACTACACTCACTACAAATAACACTCTGTGTGCATGTTGTAAGTCAACTGGTATTCGCACCACAACAGCCACCAAGCGGGGTTCGACTTAGTACGGCAGCGTGAGACGAGGAACAAGTTAAGCTGCTCAGAGCTCCACATGAAAGGCTGGGGTACACAAACATGAAGGCTGCAGACCACCAACCAACATTCACGCAACACCGAAAGAGATTCGTTGGGCGACCAACATGTGTTCCAACATCACATCAGCAATACAAGCTTTGTCTACTAGTGAGATATTTAAGCCCCCGCTGCTGACCCAATCACTGGTTACTATCTATGCACATTTAAATTGGTTCTTATATTTTTCTATTGATGATTTGTTAATTATGACAATAATAAACGTAAATGTTACCATGTCACTTAATTTGCATGATTTACTACAATTTGGGGCGCAGTGTGTGCACCATATGACTATTAAGTGACATCAATTCACTACACAAAAGAAGTGTGTAACAAATGGTACAATGCGACCTGGTGGAAAATGATTGTCGGTTCGTGAGACGTATAATTACGCACAAAACAATATTGATCTGGCGACAGTTCTATGAAGAAAGATGAAGACACTCACTCATTATGGAAAATAACAGCCATATTTGTTGTTTTCGACTGTTTAGAGACTTTCGTTCTCTCTCTAAACGAAAAAGGACAGGTCAGATAAGTGTGCCAGATGAAACCTTGAAGAGTGTGAGTATGGAGTCGGAAAAGATTCAATGGTTCGTGTACGCTGAGAACTAGAAATACGGCAGCAACTGTGGACGACTTCGCAGTGACGGGTACATTTCAAACCATACACTTTAAATCTCGTGGAACAGTCGAAACGCCGGCCGCGGTGGTCTAGCGGTTCTAGGCGCTCAGTCCGGAGCTGCGCGACTGCTACGCTCGCAGGTTCGAATCCTGCCTCGGGCATGGATGTGTATGATGTCCTTAGGTTAGTTAGGTTTAAGTAGTTCTAAGTTCTAAGGGACTGATGACCACAGATGTTAAGTCCCATAGTGCACAGAGCCATTTGAACCATTTGAACAGTCGAAACCAGAAGATATGACCGTCACCTTCAATTTTGCATCACAATCCCTGTAGCACTTGAGGATGAATATTTCGCCTCCATGTTGATATTCAGTGACGAAGTAACGCTCCATTTACCTGGAAACGTTAACCGCCATAATTTAAAAGTGTGTGGCATTGAACATCCGCATGAAATTGTGGGGTATTAACGAAATTCACCAAAGACTCTTCAATATCAAAATAATTCATGATGGATGTACTAGGTATAGCAGGCCACACGACGATGGACATGGTAGTGGCCCCATATGGTCTATTCCGATGAAATACCTTTTCTGCATGCGTCTTCACAATAGTCGTATCCATCTGTCGAAGTTACGGGGACAACGGAACGTTGCACATACTGAAATTTTCACTGTCACGCGGGGACGGCACTTGGCGTCATGTTACGGCGTGCCACTTGTTAAACCTCTGGTTATGCACTGTACACTCACATTAATGTGACCACCTGTCAAAGGCCTGAATAATATCTTTTTGCAGCGTGAACCGCTGTGAGACGTGCAAGGAAAGAGTCGTTGAGAGACAGTCGCTGAGGTTCTGCAAGACACTGACTGTTATGGTTCAAATGGCTCTGAGCACTATCGGACTTAATATCTGAGGTCATCAGTCCCCTAGAACTTAGAACTACTTAAACCTAACTAACCTAAGTATATCACACACATCCATGCCAGGGGCAGGATTCAAACCTGCTACCGTAGCGGTCTCGCGGTTTCAGACTCAAGTGCCTAGAACTGCTCGGTCATAGCGGCCGGCTACTGACAGTTATGCTGAGCCGTTCCGGTTCCTGTGCCGTGACCGGGCTGCACTAGGTTTATCGGTTGCGGATTCATGGAACGAGCTGGTCACACATTTTCTAGGGTTAGGTTCAATCCTAGGGAGTACAGTAAACTCATCCTGGTGATCCTCGAACGTACACCACGAGATGTGTGACACGTTGCGTTGTTCTGCTGTTAGATAACATCTTCCTCAGGAAAAACAAGCGGCACGTACCTGTGTGGATGGACACGATCTCCAAGGATAAATGCATACTTCAATTCATTCATTGTGCCTTCCAGAATGACGAGGTCATGAAAACATTCCACAGACCATATCACTCCGTCCTCCAGCCTGGACTCTTCCTAAGACTGTTGCAGGCTGCTTTCTGTTTGTCTGGTGTAGTATAAAACGTGATTCATCTGAAAAGGCCACCAGCCTTCTTTGCCGATGAACAGCAGTCAGACACCTGCTTCGGAGGCACATAGGCATCAGCGTTCACTGAACGGTCGTTGAGGTGATACTGTTGGTAGACCCTTGATTCATTTAAGCCGGGGTAGTTACAGCTACCTCCCACTTTTGTGTCTATGTTAGCACACCACTTTCATAGGATTCGTGATTTGTAGAGCATGGGAACTACATTTATAAAATTTATAAATCAGATTTTTAGTAAGTAAGAGCATATAATAATATCTACCTACTAAATACTTCATGTCAAAGTTTTTTGGAAACCTAATGATAATATTTTTAAAGCCCCTACTGCCTATTGCCTACCATGGAACCTGGAGTACACACTAGTGGGCAGTAGGGACCAGGGTGACTACCACTGATCTACGCGGTCAGTTGCTCAACAGTTGCACGTCTGTTCACCTGTCCACCTCTTTGCAATGGTCGTTCACTCCTATCATCTGTAGCCCACGGTACACCAGTTACCTTGCTTCCGGTTTTAGATACAGCCACTTTGTCATGCGCGGTACACTTCAACCCAAGCGGCACAGGAAATGCTCACAAACTTAGATGATTCGGAAAGAGCTCCTACCGTTGGCCTCAGTGCCAACGATCATGCCCTTTTGGATGTCAGAAAGTCGCAGCGTTTCCGCAATACTATACCGCCTACACTGTTTACCGCGTCCCCCACCCCCGCTAACTTGCTTTGTAGTGCTAGTGCTGCCGCTTGCTTGCTGTCTGCGAGTGGTTATTGCACGTTGACGTGCAACATATACGATGGTCACTTTAATGTGACTGGACAGTGTAGTTACCGCACATTTGCACATCAGCCTTTGCATTTCGGGTGACCTAAACCTGTTTTCTATATCTTGTGTTCCAAATCTGTGTGACGTTATCATTAAATTAGATCATGCAAGATGTCACAAATCCCAAACTGTTCTGAGCTTCTGATACATATCTTGATATCTCACATGCTGGAAATTACTGGTCATGGGTTGCTGAAACACTGGCAGTCCACCATTCGCCTGCAACTAAAGCGGATGAACTCTGGCACAGAAGTCAATCAACATGATGTGATGTACCCACACATGTTACACAAGCTCACTTCGACACGATACCCAGAGGGGTTAGAGACGTTGTTGCTACCATGGGAGGCAAATTTGTGCACCTGATTTCGCTGCTTGCTATGTCCTCAAATGACCAACGGAATTAATGATATGTTCCTCCTATTACACTATACATGGAAAATAATTAAAATTTTGCAGTCTAGTATCCTTCTTTTTCGTACAGTTTTAAAGGCCAGAAACGCACAACATGAAATGACTGCCTTACAATAACAGGATTGATCTCACAGGTACTGTAGAAAATAATAGTCATTTGACTGTAGAGATCATGTTACTCTCCTAGAAAAATTGAAGTTTTATGGAACTGATAGCTTTACACCCAGCTTGTTTGAATCATCATCAACAAACAGAATGAGAAAGGCTTTGCTGAACAATTCAGACAAAGTCAGAAAAACACAAAAGTTTTTTGGCTGAGGAAAAAAGGGAATCCCATACGGTTTGATTTTGGGCCCACTCGTCTTCCTTATATGTGTGATTAACCTTTCACTTCAGATTCAACAAACAAAATCGGTACTTTCTACAGAAGCCACTCGTGTTATAATAAACCCTATTAGAAATAAAGCAACTGAAGATTTGGAAAATATTTTCGAAGCAACTATTAACTGAATCTATGAAAATGGATTCTCCCTAAATTCTGAAGAAAATCGCTACATTCAGTTCTGTGTGAAAAACCGTTATACCAACAATTGATGTACCACATGAAAAGAACTCAGTCGATTGTATAGCCCACTTTCGGACTATGGGTGTATATACTGATGTAAACTGACCTTCTCAAATAACTGAGCTCAGTTACTTTCGCTTTTCGTGTAATTGCTAATCTCTAAAACAAATGTGTCAATCTCCTGACATATTTTGTATATTTCCACTGAGTAATGCCTTGGGGAATAATTTTCTGTTGTTATTCATCGCTTAGAAAGAAAATATTAATCACAATTTGAGAAGAACGGGGAGGTCCACATCTACGACACTAGATGGAAAAATAACCTTTATTACGTACTGTTAATGCTCAAAGTGTCTCAGATAGCAGTTCAATATGCAGCAGCAAATTTTTTTTGTTTATTTGGCCCATTACATCATATGTCTGACAGATAGTGAAGCAAGTTATAGCGATAATTTAACGATCATTCTTCCTGGACAACTCCTTCTATTTCACCGACGAATTTCTGCTCAAAGATTGGTAGCCAGTCAAAAATAAAAATAACAATAAAAACATTAAATTAAGAGTAATTGCATGATCAGGCTTAAAAACAATAATGTTTCATTAATGTTAACGCTGATCACGAACAGTACCCTGCAAACTGACTCGTTCCACATCATTTCGGTAAGAGAATCGTTCAAATAATCTATGTACCTGTAACTAACTAACTACCTAACGAACTAACGAAGTCTAATAAAGTTATAAAATTAACAACTGAACCCATAAAACGAATATCCTGAGAATCTTTTAAATTATGAATTATTGTAATCTGTCACTGTCCCAGGAAGAGAGTACCTCGTTACTTGAAAAGAACAGAGTAACGCAACACATGTTTCATACGTTTACGTCATGCAATTACCTGATGCACTCTGCGCAGTCGTTTCACTCCGACTGCGGGCTGGAACTTTACAGAAAAGTATTCAGCACTAGAGCAGGTAGTGCAAAACTCGGCGCAGTAGCGGAATTAATTTCCATTGCCATTTTAATGTGGCAGACTGACCCAACTACACGGGAACGGCTACCCCGCTGGTTTTCAATATTACATGCTCTTGTTTTATTCAGAAACACTTTTTCATAGTTCTTCCTTCGTTTAATGGAACTGACCTATAGTTGACACTGATGCGTAAACCAATGCTGCTGTTATTTCTCGACTTATTGGTTTTGTACCTTCAGAGTGTTTTTATGACACAGAACAAAACAATTTCTCAAAATACGCAGTTTTATATAACTATTCTGGTTTCCAGACTACCTACTCTGATTGCCTTGTATTTATTATCCTGCAATTATGTCACTGCAACTTTTATTTGTTGACCCTGTTTCACAGAGAACGTTGTAACATTTAGATTAATTAAAATACCTTGGTATTAATCTTCCTCACAGATTAAAACATTGTGTTATATCTAGATGCAGTACAAGAGTACTGCGTCTGGGTGGAAGATAAAACAACGGGCTAGCTCGGAGATCTTACGTTCGTGCAATGGCTACGTAAAAGGCAAATCAGTTGTAATACTAACCTTAATTGCTTGGTCGATCCTGCATCACTCCTTTACCAGAACATATGGAGTTTTAGAGAACATTCTCCCTTTGCCATAACGGTTCAATGAAAAACTGGGGTTGGAATTGGTTCGAATCGCCATAATCGAACAGTCCTCTGGGCACAAG
Source organism: Schistocerca piceifrons (assembly GCF_021461385.2). NCBI lineage: Eukaryota > Metazoa > Arthropoda > Insecta > Orthoptera > Acrididae > Schistocerca > Schistocerca piceifrons. Next base: position 358,813,830 of record NC_060144.1, on the reverse strand, counting down.
TGGCAATATTCTGCAACTGGATACAGTAAAGACGATTCAAAGAAAAAAATTTACAGCGAGTGTTTCTAAATGTTGAACTGTCTTGCCACGTTGTTACCTAACAATCTATGAGATGGACATACAATCACTAACAATTGTTCCTGTTGCTTTCAAACAAATTTTTCGCATTGTACCTCTGGGTAAATCAACTAAACTTATCACGCAAAGTATTAGCCACCCACTTAAACAAGCACAGTGGCCAGTTTCAACGTTCTAAATGGTGCAGACATGGTGCTACGTGGCCCTCTCCGGACGCATATCGGTCAGTTGAAAAAAAGCGCTCTTGAAAAGATCCTAAGCAACAGCACAAGCGTCTCACGCAAGGCCGGTGAAAATCGATTTCAAATTCGTCACGAACTGCTACTGTCACTGAATGCACGACAATATCAACTAGTTTCTGAGAGAAAATTCTGCTTTCGGGGGAAGGGCAGAAATTAACAACTTCCGTCTGTTAAACATACATTCATCCCATATATTCTGAATTATTCGTGCAGTACGCCTACATATATTCTATCTATACCACAGCAACGGATTACGCAATCCGGATTCAATGAACGGTTGTAAAAACCATTTCAATGGTTTGTTTCTTCATCAAACAACTGTAACAGCTATAGTCACTAATTGCATCAGGCATCACTCTCAATACCTCAACGTAACCTTCCTTCTGACCTCTTAATGCACACCGGTATTCTCATCCTCTCAAGGAAAATATGATAATATTTAACGAATAAGCGAAGATTCTAATCGCTGTTTAAGATAGTAAATTTATGTGTTTCACTCATTTTACGAACGACTGCCTGAGTTCAGTGTGTTAAAAATAATCATTCGCTCCACAGTACCCTCATTATCTCGATGCAAATTAACAATGATAGTGCTCAGAGAAAAGAATTAACGGAATTTCAGAAAAACTACGCGAAATTGTTACCAGGCGTTGTCTCAAGTAGCACATTTGAACTTGTACAAAGTCCGGAAATTGATAAGCAGTTCAGAAAAGACATAACGTTAATGTCAGGGTAAATTATAGGTGAATGGTTATCACTGACGTGTCATGAGACATGTGGTACCTGACTATACTGATCCATCAATATTGCGCTTAGTAAGTTTCAGTTAATAAGCTTTCGTTGGAGCGACGTACCACAGCAATTGAACAGCACGGTACGTTCAAAGGAAACGTGCAGTTTGTGAAGTGATGCGTCAGTATTGTCTTTCTTAGCAACGATCTCCAAAGGGCAGGCCTGGTCATGACGGTGGTGCAAGCAAGAATGAAACTCCTCCGCCGTTCGGAAAACCAACCGTATACTCCAACTTTTTCTAACGGTAACCTATAATGGCTGCTAGGACGCAATACCAATCCACGAAAATGTCGGCCAAAATGCTCTGTTGTTGAGTTGGAAATTACAAACTTTGTTATATCGCTGGACTCTGTTCACCAGAGGTAACAGTATTGACTACATCATTGGCAGCTGATCACCAGCTCCACTATCGTACAAAATCGCGGTCTAGCCTGCGCAATTGTGATACTGAATTAATAGGGCTACTTAACCTCAGAAAATTAAAAAAAAACTTGCGTCCATTATACTCGTGTCTCAACACAGTGATGGGAACAGCATGAAATGGATATTCGAAGTAACTCACTTTGCGAATGACCTTTGCTCATCGTGGCCCGTAGAACTGCTGTTCTTCAATGGGCCTCACAACACAGAAACTTCGCAGCAGTGGCCTGCTGGCATGTATGAGTCGTCAAGTCACATCTACGTAAATGATGTCAACTGTTGCACTTATCAACGGCACAATGAGCTGTTTAACGTGCAGAGTATACTTTCAGGAGAAGGCGGTTCCATGCGGATGTAACACAGAAATCAACATCCTCACAATAAGGTACCTCCACAGGATTTAGTCGTCAAGGAGCGGCTTCGCCTGGATATGGTATGTCTGAAGCAATTTGTGGATTCTCTTCCTAGCAAGATGAGGCCGTTTTGAAGACTATAGGCTGAGTTACACGGTATTAGCTCGATGCCGGTGAATAACTTTTTTTACATTATTTTAGTATCTGTCAATAAAGACCTTCTGGGTAAGTGACTAAAATGCCAATGTGTAAAATTCTCCGACTCTTCGGCATATGTTGCAAATGGGTTTCCTCAGTGAGTTTTTGACTGTGTAGCGGCTGCGGTAACGTACATGTATAGTACTTTAGTATGCTTGTAGTGTGCCACAACCTCTTTCAATAAGTAGAAGCAGTACTAAAGGTATGTACTGCGTGTGATACAACGCACTCAAAAGACACTGTAAAGTACAAAGTGAGCCAGATTCCCCATAGGTCATCTATCTTAGAGTGAGACCCTTCCAATCAATAAAGTCACTCTATCAAATAACTCAATCAAAAACTAGTCCTCCGCAAATTGCAGCAAATTTCAATGCTGAGCAATCAACAAGTGTCAGCCTACGAAACATTCAACGAAACATCGTCGATATGATCTTTCGGTGCCGAAGGCCCACTAGTGTACCCTAGATGACTACATGACACTATAAATTACGCCTCGCCTGGGACCATCAATACCGACATTGAACTGTTGAACACTGGGAACACATTGCTTGGTCAGACGAGTCTCTTTTTCAAATTGTATCGAGTGGATGGATGTGTACGGGTATCCAGACATTCTCATGAACCCATGGACCCTGGATGTCAGCAGGGACTGTTCGAGCTGGCGGAGACTCTGTGATGGTTTGGGGAGTGTGCAGTTGGTGGGATATGGGAACACTGATATGTCTAGATACGACCCTGACAGGTGACACGTACGTAAGCATCCTGTCTGATCACGAGCATCCATCCACGACCTTTGTGCATTCCGACGGACTTGAGCAGTTCCAGCAGCACCATGTGATAACCCACACGTCAAGAACTGCTACAGAGTGGCTCAAGGAACACTCTTCTGAGTTTAAACTCTTCCGCTGGCTACCAACCTCCTCAGACATGAATACTACTGATTATATCCGGAATGCCTTGCAACTTGCTGTTCAGAAGAGCCCTCCACTCTGTCATACTCTTACAGATTTATGGACGACAGCCCTGCAGGATTTATGGTGTCAGTTCTCCCCAGTACTACTTCAGACATTGGTCAAGACTATGCCACGTCGTGTTGCGCAACTTTTGCGTGCTCGTGTGGGCTCTACACGGTATTAGGCAGCTATACCAATGTCTTTGGCTCTTTCAGTGTATGTGATTTTTCGTTACTCTTTACCTTATTTCATTAATAGGCAAGCGTATAGTCATACGCTCCCGTGAAATTTCATTAGGATTTTGAGGATTTCAAATTTCCCTTCGCCGCATCGCATACGCTGAGCAGGTTAAGAACAGTGGTGGGGCTGCCACTTTTTTAAGCTTCCGTCTCAGACGATTTTACTTCAGACTTTATCTGCCCCAGACAGATTGCTTTCTCTACGCTTTCGAGATCTGCCATCTCCTTGTGCTGGTTTTGGTCCACCACGGGTATTTCATTTTCCTTGCGCCTTCCATATCTGCTGAGTGTTTTTCTACCTGCCACCCGGGAAGGCTCCCGATAGGAGACTAGTCAACTCCCATTACGTTCTCGATAACTCGTTCAATATCCTCATTTACTTTCTCTTCCTCTTCGTCTACTGTTTTCAACGTTGTCATGCATACCTGAAATGTCGTTGTCGGTGGTGCTTTCCTGTAGAATTTGATAAGAACAGTATTGTCACTTAACTATTCAAAGCAACTCATTCTGTGCCCTACTTTACTATTCATAACGAATCTTACAACTTTTGTACGATTTTTTGCTACTTTGGATATTACCTTGTACTCATTTGCCCTGAAATCCCTATTTTCTTAGCATATCACTACACTAAACCCGACTCTTCTAGATAGAGCCGTTGCATCTCCCTGTTCGTATTACCTAGATTTCTTTATACGTTTAAGCTTCTGACATTTCATTCTCCGACGCGTAGAATGCTATGCCATCGTTGATTATTCCATTTTCTTATCTTTTTATCTTCTTCACCTCCCTCTTAGCAGTCCTTTCACGGAGATCTGATTGGAAGATTCAATATCCTAATGTTTTAATTACTGGTCACTTGTCCTTGGTTTCCGCTGCCTTCTGTGTCCTCAAGCCGTTGATTAGCGCTGAATGTTCCACTTTTTAGGGCAGTTTCGCACTCTAAGGGCAAGATATTTACTATATCCTCTCCTCCGCTCTCTTTGACAAGGCTGTGTGCCTATTTAGGGTGACTTCTTATGACGGAAGTCTGTGGACACCATTTCTGATTATTTTTATTCAAAAATATAAGGAGCAGTGAGGTTCTTACCTGATCTATCACGTTTAGAACGCAGTCAATAATGCTACCTCAAAACACAGTTGATTCTGTTTCTGTGGTATAGAGTACTTACATGACAACTGATATACACAGAAATCATACTGCTAAACTGTTCTGGCTCGTTGCTTTTAAAGCCATTTGTCACATTAATTGAGTGACAAAACTACCTTCTGTATACACAAATTGCTACTTCCAAACCACTTTGTAACAATATGTATATAAACACAGATTTGAACACCCAAACTCTTTTTACATAATTGTGTTTTGTCATCAGGTTAGTCAACAAATATAAGTTTTTATAACTGGTCCAGAAGCTCCCTTCGACCTGAACAGGCAGCCACAGGCTAACACAAGCGAATGAAGACATGCAGGTTTGCGTTGACGGTATGCAAAGGATGCATAACTGGGAAATTGTGCTGCATTTGCTGATCACACTACAGAAATAAAACTATCACCGAGGCCCCAAGTATGGTGTTTTCAAAGTTACAACACTCTTTCTCTTGTTTCACTATAGAAACTTTTCGTGGACCACTTTGGTTCATGTAGACTTACCTGCTCCATATTCTACGCAAGTAATGTTTGATTTAGTCACTTTAACCTCGCTGTTTGTGAGCTACAGTGACTGATATATAAATACTAGTTAGCGTGAAAAATAATGTCTAGTTCCCTATCAGCATCATCTGTGGATGGCTATATTTTGCCCTGTAATCATTGTCAAACGCTAGGGGTAACCTCACAATTTCGACATACTGTATCTTTCGTAAATGGTTCTGCAGTAATGCTTATAACAATGAGTTTCAATTAGACCTTTGCATTGTGGTTGCCGGCCGCGGTGGTCTCGCGGTTCTAGGCGCGCAGTCCGGAACCGCGCGACTGCTACGGTCGCAGGTTCGAGTCCTGCCTCGGGCATGGATGTGTGTGATGTCCTTAGTTAGGTTTAAGTAGTTCTAAGTTCTAGGGGACTGATGACCACAGCTATTAAGTCCCATAGTGCTCAGAACCATTTGAACCACCATTTTTGCATTGTGGTTGCATACACGCAGGGGGTCAGTTGCAATGACGTCATCATCCTATTCAGTGACTTCATCAGTCTAATTAGTGGTGTCATCAGTGATTTCATCACTGTTATCAGTAGCGTCATGGAGAAATGCTCTCTCCTTCTGGCCATCTTTACCACCAGCAAAACATAGCTCAGTATTAAAAGAGAAACCACCAACGAGGAATCCTAGATGACAGAAATAGCCCAATGTATTAGTGGAAAATTGAAAAGCATATCCCCTTCCAGCCTCATTCCCCTCTTTCCAACCAATCAGAGTGCAGTATCCATTACCTACGCATTTCGTCACCATTCGAGAAGGTGCAGAGACTGGACTGGTAATTTGTACTGATGCTGATAACCGCGCTGTTGAGCGCCCCTAAATAAATAAATAAAATAAAATTAAAAAAACCTATAAACTCCAATCAGTTATAGCATGATGTATAATTAAAGAGACTGTCAATAAATTCAGGATGGTTGAATTAAAACGCTCTCCCCCTCCTCTCGAGCCTCATATCGGAATCCAATCGGTAAATCCAAGTTGGTGGAACTAGCTCAATTTTACTTTGTGCTCCACTCCACCCACCTCCTACTCCCAATCAGTCAACGCAGATTAAAAATGAAGTAGCCAACAGGTTGAACTAACTTATCTCTGTTTCATATCTCCATGTCCCCATCACCCTCTTCTTCCCAATCAGTCGGAATGTAATATTAAAATCATGCATAAAAATTTCACCAAGTTGCATTATTTCCGTCGTATTGGCCTATAATTATATAAAGACTTACTGTATAATGTGACATCTACCTCCCCTCTTCTCCAAACATAGCCTAGTGTAATAGCTGCCATTAAAATGAAAGAGAGAATTACAGCAAAGACCTATCTGGCGTTTGCTCTCAAGTATTTGAACAATCTGAATTACGTGTCAAAACATACACCACGCATCTCTCTCCTCTCTGACAGTCAGAGCCTAGCATTTAAATGATAGACCCAAGCACAAAGTAGATCTCTCTGATCTGCCCTCATAAGTGGCAGGGTATTAATAAAAAAATGCGTCAGTCTATCAGAATTGCATAAAAGAGAACGAATTATGTTTGCACCACTGTCCTCCTGAAAATCATATATGGGCTGACACATCAGCCACATCAATAAATTTCATTTGAAGCTAAGTATGATTAGCTATGGAATATGGAAATGGGTATGTAACATATACTGTATAAATAATTAAAACCCTGAATTTGTGTATAAAATATCGTTAACAAATTAGTAACACATAGATACCACACGTATGTTTTACTCCAAACAGAATTTCAAAAATTCTGAAAACGCGAAATAAATTCATGTGTCTTTAACATATAGCTGCACTGTTAATTAACACTCTTCAACAGACCCTCTGTAACAGTACTAAATACCACTCTCGAAAACTAATAGCGTGTAAGTGTACTGAGTCTCAGTTATTGGCTGGGGAAAACTGTATTCCCACTGTAATATATTATATCATAGTTGGTTGGATGCATTATGTGTTATGTATCAGACGTTAGGTGTTGGGTGTTACTGGCTCTTAAATAGTATTCTTCCGCCAGATATATGTCATTGTGTGTCAAATATATCCCAAAATGCGTTAAGCATTAGGTGTAAGTGTTGTGGATTATGTATGAAATCAGGATTCGCAGGACAGAGCGAATCAGGTTATGGTTGTGGGAAGCGGCCAAAATCAGCTTCTGTCAGTTACACAAAACATACAGACTTCATTTTCCTAAAAACACTTAATCACACATCCCCTTAAAAGGACTCAAAACCCAAACACAAGTTATTAAAATTGCTTGAAGGAATACACGCGGCTAAAGGCCTTTCTTAAAATTATTTCACGTGAAAGCTCGGCTAAAGGCCACATACTGAACATAGAACAACTCAAGACTAAGGCCTTCCCAACAGAGCAAAATTTCTCGTTCCTTTTTTATAAACAAAATTGTCCCAACCGACCGACTGACAACTCCAGTGCGCAGGCTGCATCTCGTAACTGCCCAATCGAAGAGACACACAGAGAACCAATAAGCGGTCGGTGACCAAATACAAGTCATCCGATGAGAAGACCGACCAAACGACCAACTAAGGTCGTACCCACTCAAGTCATGTGTGTCGGCAACGGTCGGGCGAGTCATGGCTATCCGGACCTCACTGCAGCACCATCCCGACTCTTTGATAACCATTCGGAAATCGGAGACTGCACGACCCGGACACATTGGCTCGGACCCAGTCATGGAGAGGGAAGTCTTGCCCATTGGCGAGCCGACATCACTGCACAAGGAAGGAGCCGATCCAGGTCCGGCAAGATGGCCAACTGACGAGGTCCAGATATGGACAAAAGACCAATTACACGCCGCCTGATGAGACGACCGACCGAGCGACCAACCAACGGTTGTTCCCGCTCCAGTCTCCTTCCGTCGGACAGTGCATGTGTGTCGCAAGCGGTCGTCGAGTACCGGCTGTCCGGACCTACCTGGCGCTGCCTCCCGACTCAACTGCCGACAGACCACGACCCGGAAATACTAGCGGTCGCTCCAGAGATAGTACGATAGTGCACTCATCGATAAGCGCTGTTGCTGCCACTCACGGGTAAGCAAACCAGCAACTTAGCGATGCCATTAAATATAATAAAAAAAAAGGTGACGGCTGCACCTCAAAGACAAGCCTGTCGAGCAATAAACGGCACGAACGCGAGCCGCGCACGGCTCAATGTATCAAGTGTTACTGGGCCCTAAACAGTATTCTAATTCATTATGTCAGCATCGAAGTAGAGGGGGATGGGGGGGGGGACTGTATTTTCCATTAGCTACATGATGTTAGACATTAGCTGGTAGTACAGTAAGTGAATTCGCAATTGCGAATGAGGACAACCATCAGCTGTAGAATGCAATGACGACAATGAAAATTTATGCCAGACCTGGGCTCGAGCCCGGTTTTCCCTCTTATCGCGAGCAGTCCCTTTGACATTTTGCTATCCGTGCACGACTAACGGCCAGACCCAAAGTTCTATATGTCGTCAACCACGCTCTATGACCTTTACTCGTACATCTATTGTGTAGATTCCCGTACGGATCAGACGTTGTAGTTGAAAGTCTCTTGCTCGGTATTGGCAGATAAAATTGATACTGCAGAGCCTGCCTCATTCTGATTACAATGCAAAGTTTCTCTACACATGCATGCATGCCCCAATGAACAAGCACTACGGTGACTACAGCCGTTATCAAATACATTACATGAATTCGCTATTTCGAATAAGGGCAAACATCTGCAATATCGTATTTAGCTGGTAGTGGTTAGCTGTTAGGTGGTTGCTATTAGCTGTTAGATGTTGAACATGATCCATTAACTGTTAGCAATTAACTCTCAAGCATCAGGCGATAGCATTAGATGTTAGGTGTCAGCCGTTAGACGTTAGGTGTTGGGTGAATGGTGGACCCCTAGGAGGAGAATGGTAGACACCTTGAAGGATTGGTAGCATTTTCGTAGAGATGTTGATATTTCGACTACTATGTACTTTAATAAATTACGTAGATACTCAAGAAGCGGAAATATTTAGTTTATGAACCTCCACAGAACTTGCGAAGTGATGAAACTCATACATATAATACGATAAATGATGAATAATTACATTTATTTCTTACATTTACTTCGAGATGTTGACTCTGACAACGTCTTTGGAGATGTCACTTCTCTCTGTTACTGTATTTCTTTGCCTCGTGAGTGTGTGTAAACAAACCACGTCGTTCTACAGTTTAAGTGATATAATATAGAAAAACATCATCTTCCCTCCAAAAACTGAAGTAATAAATCACCTTCTGCCTTCCTGAAGCCAAACACTTTCCTCCATTTGTTCGTTCCTAATATGGTATTTCTTTTTGGCTATATTATGCATGGGCTTTCAAACCACGTCTTCCTTCTTTCCTAGTATAGTGATGATCTTTTGCTTATGTTATATACGGGCTTTCTAATCACACATTTTATTGCACCTTGAGATTATTAAAAGATGATTATAGCAAATACAGTCTGAATATTTACGGAGAGATATGGTAGCATCTGACCGCAAACTGTTTCTAATGGTGTTATTGTACATAATCTCTAGTAGACATGAATCACTCTCGATAGAAACATTAACTGTCAATCAGTATCACTGATTATATTTTTATAGTTTATAATATGTAGCATTCTCTGTATCCCTCTTAAGACGGCCTTGACAGAAATATATATGTTCGCGAAAATATTTAATTAAAGTGTGTGGTCTGACTCATATCAAGAGTAGGCTTCATTATTTACAATTATACTGGCCATTTGTGTTTATGCACTTAACACAGTAATTTTACTAATTTGTAGTTTTATACAGTTAGCCTATAAGCTTGGTCAGTTTAGTTTTATGACATTGATTCAACTGCCTAACTTCTAATGTGAGGTGTCAATTTATGATGTTACACTGAACTATTAAGGGCATAGTTAACAATTGAGTACTTGACTTACATTTAACAGTTATGTTTAGGCACTAATTGGACCGCTATACACATACATATGTGGAAATTAATATTGCGATAATTGATGTAAACGTTGCATATTTTACATTACTGACGTATTTTTACAGACATTTTATTGTTGGAAATTATACTGTGCCACTTCACAAATATCTCAACTGTGCAAAATAATTAATTTAATAGTTTTTTTGTATTACTCCAAGTGTTGACAATGAATCGAAATTTTACCAATTTTACCAGTCGAGACACCTGCTGCTGTCACCAAGCAACTCATGGTACAGAAATCGAATGGTTAACTATTTTACCTGTACAGTCAGTAAGCAACACACAGTACAGAGATAGAAATTTTAACGTATTTATCAGTGCAGCTATCTGTTGGTGACAGTAACTGACTAGCACAAAGCGAAGCACTTGATTTTATTTCGAGTTTTAGGGGTTTGCAGAATAGTATTTAAAGTAAAATTCTTGTTTGACAGTTACTTAATACTATCTCAATTACAATTTTTAAACATCTGTTGTTTTTTATTATTTATAGAGAATATGTTGAAAATCCAATATTACTTAGCGAATCATATTTAGCTTCGAATGAAATTTACCAATGAGATTGGTGAGGCAGTCCATAGTCGATTTTTCCGAAATTCGTCATTATTTATCCAGTTCAGATACTTTGAAATATTTATTGTGGAAAGGGGCCAAAATATGTTAATGTCAGTTACACTCAACACATAAATTGTACTAGTTAAAACATACAATGACATAAGCAAGAATTAAAAACTTTCAAGTTTTAAATCAGCTGAAAGCCACACACGAAAATCCAGGGCCCAAGGCCTAAGTAAGGAATTGAGATACAGGAGTTCTTCTGCAAGTTTCATTTCTTTAAAAAAATTTTTTTTCCTTAATGAAATATGCAGAAGGCCACACATTAAGCAAGACACTGTTACGGCTTAAGGCCAAAACAAATATTTACAGTGTTTATTCTAAAGAGGCTGAAATCCGTCTGAAGGCCGCATATCAACCAAACAATTTAAGGGCTAAAAGCCTAGGAAGAAGATCTTTCAATTTAACAGGCTGACGGCCTTAGCTTAAAACATTTCATGCAAACTTGGCTGAAGGCCTCATACTAGAGAATAACAGTGTTATGACTTAAGGGCAAGAGCAAGATTTTGCATTTTCAGTTTAAGAGAGTTAAAAACTCGGATGAAGGCCACACAGAGTACTTGAGACTACAAGAAAATCACTATGTAAAACGTAAGGAGCAGCGCTCTGAAGGTTCTAAGGTTCGGCCCTGGTGGGTAACACTTTCGCACGTATAGATGTAGTGAAGTGGAACAGACAGCGAAGGCTTAAAATCAGATAAGAGAAGGTAGCATAACCTAGAGACGATTCACGACTGATCTACAGTCTGACCGATTTTCAACCGTCAGATCTAACTGGACAAATAACAGAGATTATCGGCCGATGTCGAGTAAACCAAGATGCCTATAACTTCAAACTCGGCCTCATCAAGATCAAGGCAAGTGTAAAAGAGTACATAAAACACAAGTCACAACTGTCAAATCACTACGGAAGAAGGCTGCAGGTTCTAGCCAACAAGACACACCACTTGTTATCACACGAGTAAACGGCTGAGGAAACAACAAGCCACAAATCGTAACAGTCGAGACTTAAGAAGGATTAACTAATTCCTTAACTTTAAGATCCTGCTTCGGAGGAAAGCAGAAAGCCACTCTTGCAGCTAGCACCTCCAAATGCAACAGCGCGTGACCACCACTAAAAGCACCGGCCTGGCTTCGCGCTGTGGAGACTACATCGCTGCTCAACAAACGAACGAACCAACAAGGTCCTACTACATCCCGACTCTAAAAATGGCGTTCATCCTGACGATCCAAGACGTCGACTAAGACGACCGGCCTAGCAAACTACCAACGGCAGCCCACTTTCGTCGACAGGGGTCCCGGCAAATACTAACACCATAGGGACCCGACTGTTGCTCGCTGCCAACTCTTCCCGACTGATACTGGCGTCAGTGCTCAGCAGACCACATGTCCCCATCCGACGACCAGCCGACGAACCGACCAACGGTCTTTCATCTGCGTCGCCACGGTCCCGGCGCCTACTTGCACCATGTGGACATGTCTGCTGCTGACTGCCAACTCGTCCAATAGCGGAGTAACGACGAACCCGACTCAGTCCACAGTTGTCAACGCCTTTCACCCACACGGAGAAAGATTCCGATTCATTTATTTTAACGATTCCTGGTCCTCAGAACCAAAGGCATAGTCGACATGTAATACGATGAACCCTTATCTCAGTACACTTCACAAATCTGAAATTTCCGATAAGCGATGACATCACGTGAATTGAAATTATCTAGCCCTTTTACTTTATCGACTACTGGTCTACGTACAAGAGCAACGGTGACCCAGCCGTTACCATGTTCATTCGTATCCTTTTTAGTGAGAGTGAAGTTAAAAACTCCACCGCAGAACACCGATGGACCATGCAAGATGACTTGGGCGCCTACGAAATCCTTGGTAGTAATAGAAATGTGGTCTATTGGTTTAAAAACTGAAAGACTGGAACGCCGACTTCTCCTGAAATAACGCGGCACTTTTCCACGAAAGCTAATGATTATGTTTAGAGCAATAAAGTTGCAAATATCAGAACACAGGTGATTTCAAAATCTGAACCAGTTGGGCAGATTTCGCAAGAACTTGGGGTCCTATAATTGCACCTCATGGAGGGTTAAGGAACGGCGAGTTCCAGCGCATCTGATTACGTTAATTCAGTAATTACAGAAAAAGACTAAAATAAGAACCCATGCGACAGAATCTGCCAACATCAGTGAAGGATATATTTACTAAGATGGTATCTGTTCTTTCGGACAGGTCCGAAAGAACAGACACCATCGGTGACCAAGCAGCTCGTTAGAATGAAGTTACAATGAAATGAACACCCTCAGCTGGTTACAGGCGTTGACATACGTCAACGGGGACAGATGAATATGTGTGCCCCGACCGGGAGTCGAACCCGGGATATCCTGCTTATGTGGCAGACGCTCTATCCATTTGAGCCACCGAGGACACAGAGGATAGCGCGACTGCAGGGATTTATCTCTGGCACGCCTCCCGCGAAACCCATATTCTCAACGTATTGTCCCGCACTACATTCGTAGTGCCCCCGCCCATTATACTCATTACTCGCGGCGCGTTGCCGATTCCCGTAAGAGTTCGGGCACTGTTTGTGCATTCGCACAGAAAAAGAAGATGGCCAAGCGGCCGGTGAGCCTTAACTACACTGCTGGCCACCGTAAAAGCAACACCCTGAAGGAAGCATCTGAATCAAGTGAAATTTAGACCATGGGTTTGCAGCGATGAGATATGCAACTGATCAGAATTTCAGCGCAGACGCACATCACGCGCGCCTGTGGCGCCACCTCATAGCGCCATTTAAGGCTTGGCGATTTCGACGAGTGTACGTTCGGCACGTGTGTTTACCTCGTGGTTGTTTCACAAGACGATCAGTTATGCCTCGTAGACAACAGCGAACATCGTTTGATCAAGTATCCGAGTTCGACAGAGGAAGGATAGTGGCTTACCGAGATTATGGATTATCATACAGAGACGAAACCAAACAACAGTAATGCGGATATGTGACCGATGGATGCAGGAGGGTACGACGGACCGACGTGGTCGATTGCATTCACCTCGGTGCACCACTGCATGTGCTGATAGGCAAATTGTGCGTATGGCAGTGACAGATCGCTCTGTGACATCACGAACCATAGCACAGCACATTGCGTCTGTAACACATCATCCAGTGTCTGCGCGTACCATTCGACGCCGTTTACAGCAGAGTGGTCTGTCCGCAAGACGTCCATTGCTTCGTCTACCATTGACGCAGAACCACAGACGTCTCCGTCGCCAATGGTGTGATGACAGACTGATGTGGACGGCAGAATGGAATGACGTTGTCTTTACTGACGAGGCACGGTTCTGTCTGCAGCACCACGATGGTCGGATTCGAGTGTGGAGACACCATGGAGAGAGGATGCTGGACAGCTGCATTATGCACCGCCACACTGGTCTTGCACCAGGTATTATGGTATGGGGCGGTATTGGATATTACTCTCGCACGCCTCTAGTACGCACTGCCGGTACTTTAAATAGCCGGCGCTACATATCCGAGGTGCTGGAGCCAGTTGTCCTTCCTTACCTTCAGGGCTCGGCCACAGCCATATTTCAACAGGATAATGCGCGACCACACGTGGCACGCTTTGTCCAAAGGTTCTTCGTCAATAACCAGATTGAATTGCTTCCCTGGCCGGCTCGCTCTCCGGATCTTTCGCCGATAGAAAACATGTGGTCCATGGTTGCTCAACGAGTGGCCCAGATTACATCTCCAGCTCCCACACCAGATGATCTTTGGCAACGTGTGGAAGCTGCTTGGGCTGCTGTACCCCAGGAACACATCCAACGTCTCTTTGACTCAACGCCGAGACGTGTGGCAGCGGTGATCTCCAACAATGGCGGCTACTCTGGCTACTGATTCAGGCAGGAACCACATGTCACAGACGTCTGTAAACGTAATCATTTGATACTTGGTCAACATGTTATCTACAAAATAAATTTTGTTGTGCTACCTCTTGTCTTTCTTGGTGTTGCATTTACGGTGGCCAGCAGTGTATATAGTTTCTAAGATGGCATCTGTTCTTTCGGACATGTCCGAAATTCGATTACTTTGAAGCGGAATAATCTATGTTGGACCATAAATAACAAAAGTTTTAACCTATTATAAAACGAACTAAATCCTCAGCCTATTAAAAATATAACTGAAAAATACCGACTGAACTTGGAAGACCATGTCCAACGTATTCATATTGATAGAACAACTAAAGCGGCAATGCAGTATAACCTAACCGATATGAGGAACGTCCGACGAACCTTAAAGAGGTGTGTGCACAATTATGAGGCAGAACAGCCCAAGAAGCCTAATCTCTGAACACGATGGTGATGAAAACCTAATAATGAAGGGGAACTGGAACACATTTGACGTGGAACGAGTGGATGAAAGGGATACATGAGATTACGGACTTGGCTGTCGGAATGAGGAGAGAGGAGGAAAACAGATTGCTACAATACATTTCATATGAGAACAGAGAATACTCTATTCAAGAACCAAACGAGCAGAGGTATACTTAGGAAAGTCCCAGAGACACGGCAGGGTCCCACCTGGACTACATTCCGGTCAGACAGAGATACTGAAACCAGATACTAGCTTGTAAGGCATACCCATGCGCGCATATAGACTCATATCACAATGTAGTAATGATGAAGAGTTGACTGAAGCTTAAGAGAATCGTTTTGATCGGTCATTGTAGACTGAAGCAGGAGACTGAAGTAATGCGATACGGTGAGATACGTTTGAAATTTGCAAAGGATGTTGTTATTGCGATGACAAATACCAGAGTAGGCATTTCTCATGAAAAGGAGTGGGTATTTCTAATAGTGGTGTTAACAGGTTTTGGACAGACAAACATAGGTACAAGGAAGGTAATTACGAAGATATCTTGATTGAGTGATCGATAATGGAAGAAAGTACAAAAATTTTCAGGGAAAGACATAAATATACACCAATATAAATCTCTTAGGAATGAAACAAACAGGAAACGCAGGGCAGCCAAGGCAAAATTGCTCAAGGACAGATGAGAAGAATTAAGAAAAGTAATAATCGTTGGTGGGACAGACTCAGAGCATTGGAAAGTCAAAGCAACCTTTGATGGAATTAAAAGCAAGTTTTGTAACTTTAAGAGTGCAATGTTAATTTTACGGTTAAATGCATATGAGAGAGAGTGAATGATTACAACGAAGGCTTGCTTGAGGCAGAGAAATTGTCTGGTGACATGATAAAAGAAGAAATTTGAATAGAAACAAAACACATATGTGATTCAACATTAGAATTTACAAGAACTCAGGAAAACATCAGACTAGATAATTCAAAGGGAATAGATAACGTTCCATCCAGTTTCTAATTTCTTTCTGAAATAAATCCAAGGCACAAGAGAGAGGCAGTGAGTCGTGCCCTGGCAGTTTAGTTTGTTGAACATTTGCCTGTCAAAGGTGATGGACCCGGATGCGAGCCCGGTTTGGCACAGAGTTTTAATCTGGCAAGGTTTTAAATGATATAATTTTTGTTGTTGTTCGTGGTCATCCGATGACTGATTCAAAGCAGCTCTTCATGGTAGTCATTCAATCCTGTGTTAGTCTCTTCATCTCTGAATAGTTACTGCAACGTACCCATCCATTTTAACCTGCTTACTGTACTGAAGGCTTGGTTTCCTCTCCAGATTTTACCCCTCACAAGTCCTTCCAAAACCAAACTGATTACTCACTGATGCCCCAGTATATGTGCTATCAAGGGATCAAGTTTTGCCATAAATTTCTCTTCTCCACTCTGGTGCAAGATATCGGTGGCTGTGGAGTTCGAATGGTGGTTTCGCAAGTGTGGACTCTTAAAAAGAGTAGTCCGATTCATTAACATAAAACTTACGATGCCTGAGTGCATGCATAAACAAATGAGACAAATATTTCTGCTACATCATGAAAATTAGTTAATTTCCGAGGTAAATAATTTTTCGCCAAAAGTAATAAAATAAGTAACACTTGCAAATGGCTCCAAAGCAAATACAAATAGGAAGCTTAATCTAAGAAACGTCTATACATGTCAAACATAAAAAATATTGCTTCGCACCCATTTAAACTAACATGGCAGAGGTGGGGCACTAAAGTAATTCAGCAGCAACAACACTAACCCCATATTACATCAACACCCAACTATGACCAGCACCTTAATCACACACCGGACAGACATGATATACGAATGAGCCAGTCTACACTGACACACCAACTAACATACAATCTACTATAAGGGTCCATAGACCGCAAACAGCCCCACTAAAGCCTATCACAGGGATTCAATTAGACCACACCATGACCACAACTTGACTTATCAAATCAATTACATTTACAATACGATCAGAGCACATCCTCTCTCCCGATATGATTTTTTTTTTCAAATACATTCATTAAAAAGCATTATTCTACGAATGCAGGCCCACAAAGGGGCGACTACATTTTAACAATTGAAATCTTGTTCACGCACTGATGGCAACACAAATTATGAACACCACTCAATAGGTAAAGTCATTATTTTGCTTCTCTTGGCAGTCGTCATAACGAAAAGTCTGTAAAACGTATTTTTCCTGGCTTGCAGCTGCTGTATCTTCTGAACATTAGCGATAAAAGCTGTCTGCTGCTGCAGCCCAATGATATTCCGCATTACAGCCAGCCATACTGCTGTGCCGACCATTCTCAGTCCAACTGTGCTGCCAGCTTCGCAGTGTCTCTCCAGCTCGATGGGATTAACCGGTTTGATAAAAGGTACTTTACTTATACTTTCACTAGTGTATCCCAGTGCCAACTGCTACTTAACCCAGCATCCTCTCTGGTGGCAACTGTGGCATGTCCTTTGAGAAACCGAAACCTTCCCTTACTGTTGGGTCCAAAGACCCTCCAAACCGATGCAAAGGAATCTCAACCAGCAAACCATACCAAGATGCCAGCGCCACACCGAACTCTGTTCAGTTGCACACCAAAGTCGCTCAGCCTAGGGCTTCCAGATGCTGGCAATGTTATCGATTCCCTTCTGGCCTTCGGACAACAGACATCATCCCTGCTGCTGGCCAGCCCTGGCAGAACATGAGTGAGGCAGCCAAACATAAACTGCGTGGCCCCGGTGCTGAAGCGAAGTCCTGCATGCCACTGCTCGTGAGAGACTGACATTGATAACAATTTGCTGTGGTGCTTTGATTCGGTAGTCAGAGTGACCTTAGCCCTGCTTGCACCCTGCATCGTGTCTTGTCATGGGTCAGCCGTCACCATCAAACAGATATAGAAACACTGTGGCGCGCTGGAGCATGTGAGCTGTGTTGATATGAACTCCTGGGAGCTTGGGAAATCAAACGCACTGTGAAATAATTACTTCATGGCACACTCTAGTTTTACACAGTACTTCCTTATTTGTTAGTCTATCTATCCGTCTGATCTTCAGCAGACTTCTATACAGCAACACATTTCAAAAGCTTCTAGCTTCTTCTTGGCTGAATTGCCTGTTGTCCTCATTTCACTTCCGTAAAAGTGTACCCTCCTTGCACGTACCTTCAAGAAAGACTTCCTAATACTAAAAGTTACATTAGATGTTAACAAATTCCTTTTTTTTTTAGAAATGCTTTCCTTGCTATTGACAGTCAGAATTTTATATCATTAACTTCGTTAACTTCTATTTTCTTTTATTATTACTTTCATTCTACACTCGCTTTTCAAGACACCACTCATACCAGTCAACTGATCTCACAAATTCTTGGCTGTCTCTGACAGAATCTCAGTGCTGCCAGCTAAGCATAAAATTTTTATTTCTTCCCCTGAATTTTAATCCCCTTTTCAAATTTATCCTTGGGTTACTTCATAGCTTTCGTAATATACAGACTGAATAAGAGTGGGGGTAGGGTAGAAGCCAGTCACATTTCCCTCTCAACTACACCTTCCCTCTCGTTTCCTTTGAAGTGTGTAACTGCTGTCTGGTTCCTATATAAGGTGTAATAACTTTTCGTCCCTGTTCAAATGGTATAATCCAATCCACATTTTCGAAATCTTTCTCTAAATTTTCAAATACGGTACTATTAACGTAACTTTGTCTTCATTCAACCAATCTTCTAAGATAGGTCATAGCGGCAGTAGTGTCTAGCGTGTTACTACATTTCTCTGCTCCCGAAGGTCGATTTCATTCAGTTTTCCATTCATCCGTCAATATCTCTTGTTAATATTTCGCAACCACGACATATGAAACTGATAGTTCGGTAATATTCACATCTGTCATCACCTACCTCCAGTTAAATTTTAATAAATGTGTACCTTACGAAGGCTGAGGATACATTGCCGGTCTCTTATATCTTGCAAAGTGGTAGAATCATTTTGACATAACTCTATCTCCCAAAGATCTCACTGATTCTGAATAAACTCGGGCAGTTCTGATGAAGTAGTGGAAGCAATATTTGGGTGTTTGCTTCTCACGATTTTTGAGAAAATCACGGGAAGCTAAATCGGGATGGACACATGCATATCGGAGAACCATCTCTCTCTGTAGTTAGTCTAGTACCTTAATTACTACGCCAATTTCCCAGGAGATGTGGTGAGCTTAATGTTGTTGTAAGGATACTACAAATAACATAGTCATTCATGAAGGTCACTGAAGACATGAGGAGCACTAAAGTCGTGGCGATAGAGTTCCGGGACATAGGCCTCGAGTTTTCCTTAATAATCAAGCTTGAGCTTTTACACATTTCATAAAGTAATTGAATAACGGACCATCATCCGGCGCATCTGTTCCACACTCTTCCGAAAATTACAGAATTGCTGTTAGGTGTGACCGATGACTTCAGCAGTTTGGCCCCTTAGGAATTCACACACATTTCACAAATTTTGCTGTGAGGGGGCAGTAGATACAGTGGCTTTAATTTGTTACAGCTCTAGACCATTTGCTACACGCAGCAGCTAGCGTCGTTCTAACAGGCGGTAACAAATGATAGCAGAATGTCTGCAACATGTTACCTCAGTGGTATACACAGTAGGAGGTCGAGTGCTATACTCTCAAGAAATGAAAGCACTCAAGTGGATTCAACTCCTGACAATCTATTTAGATTTACTTACCATATGGGGTTGGAATGTCAGTCGCTGCTATGAATTCATTTAATTGTAATTTAAATCTCTAAAATGTTGATCACCAAATGATTTTCTTATTTCCTTTCATAAAGTTAAAATACATTTTCCACGTGAACTGAAATGAAATTAAACCAAATGATATGGTAGAAAATTATGGTAGGAAATGAAATGTACGATGACGTGAGTTGCCTTCCGTTTACGTTAGAAAACTGTTCTGACGTAGCGATAGGAACTGACAAATATTACGAATCTTCGTGAAGTGACCACGTGCCCTAACGTGAGGGGCAAAAATGAAAATAACGCGTCACGTAATTATAGGTAACTCTTAAGCTAAATAGTAATGAAGCTTTTGGCGTCTGAATGATATGAATTATGATTTTTCTGTGCCTTGAATAAATATGAAAATTTTGTTATAATGTAACAGAAATATTCGAGGGGATAGAGAAGAGCAAAGTAATGAGCTCGCATATTATCTGTACTGAGAAACGCTGAAGTACTAGCCTGGATGATGAAGTTCACCCATAGCTTCGAAAATGGTCGCTACGAAACATTCAGAGGACCAAAAAATACAACCCTTTTTTTTAAAAAAGTGCCCAAAACGCTGATCCTTTTTTTTAATAGTTCGTACTGACTTCCTTAATTTTGGAGTCCATTGGATGTATTGCTCAACGAACTAGACTGAGGTGACAAAGTCATGGCATAGCCCCTAATTTCGTGTCGGACTTCCTTTTTCCCGAACTGGTGTAGCAACTCGAAGTGTCAAGGACTCAACATACCGTTGGAAGTCCGCTGCAGAAATATTGAGTCATGCTGCCACTACAGCCGTCCATAATTGCTAAAGTTTTGCCAGTGTAGGAGTTTGTACACAAACTGACCTCTCGGTTATGTCCTATAAATGTTCAATGGGATTCACGTCGGGCGATGTGAGAGGCCAAATCGTTCTCTCGAATTGTCGAGAATGCTCTTAAAAAAATCGCGAAGGCTTGTGGCCCAGTGACATGGCGCATTGTCATCCATAAAAGTTCCACCGTCGTTTGGGAACATTAAGTCCATAAATGGCTGCGAATGGTCTACAAGTTGCCGAATGTTACCATTTCCAGTCAATGATCGGTTCACTTGGACCAACCTTGTAAACACAGCCCTCATCATTATGGAGCCACCACCAGTTGTCACAGTGGCGTGTTGACAGCTTGGGTCCATAGCTTGGTGCGGTCTGTGTCACACCCTGTGTCGAACCCTACCATCACGCCCTACCAACTGAAATCGGATCTCATCCGAACAGCGCACGGTTTACCAGTCGTCTAGGGTCGAACCCATATGGTGACGAACGATGTTGTGCTGTCAGCAAAGGTACTCACATCGATCGTCAGCTGTCATAGTTCATTAACGCCAAATTACGCCAAACCGTCCTAACGGATACATTCGTCGTACTTCGCAAATCGATTTCTGCGGTTATTTCACGCAGTGTTGCTCGTCTGTTAGCGCTGACAACTCTAAGTAATCGACGCTGCTCTCGGTCGTTAAGTCAAGGCCGTCGGGCAGTTGGCAGTACGTGGTGAGAGGTAATGCCTGAAATTTCTTGACCCCTTTTGTCGCTATGAACCTCGGAATACTGTATTCTCTAACGATTTCCGAAGTGGAATGTTGCATGCATCGAGCTCCAACTACATTCCGCGTTCAAATTCTGTTAATTTCCGTCATGTGACCATAATCACATTGGTAACCTTTCCGCGTAAGTCACCTGCGTACAAGTGACAGCTCCACAATGTACTGACCTTTTATATGTCGTGTACGCGATACTACAGCCATCTGCATATGCGCATATCACTATCGTATGGCTCTGATCGCCTCAGTTCATCGTTCTGTAGTTGGTATCAAGAAAGCACTTGTTTTAGGGATAAAATGGGCCATCTTGCTGTTTTCAATAGCCAAACATCAAATGAGATTTCATGTGGGTAATTAAATACTATGTGGAGGAAGAGACAGTGATAGCGAGGTAAATTTCTTCTCGAATGACTTTGGAGATATGATAGTATCGATCGTTATCTGGAGTTCGTAG
Source organism: Schistocerca piceifrons (assembly GCF_021461385.2). Taxonomy (NCBI): domain Eukaryota; kingdom Metazoa; phylum Arthropoda; class Insecta; order Orthoptera; family Acrididae; genus Schistocerca; species Schistocerca piceifrons. The sequence goes on along the minus strand of NC_060144.1, from coordinate 358,792,067 downwards.
CTGATCCATAGGCAGCACAGTGTGAAAAAGGTGACTATTTCCGTCTACTGGTGTTCTGATAGTGCTAAAAAGACTCAGGGGTATAAGTATTCTGCAGTGGATGCTACTGGAAAAGGTTTCTGGATAGTTCAAGATGTCGTAGGACTTGTGTAATTAAGAACGTCAGGCACTAACGTTTGCTTTCTGACGTCGTATTTGGAAGCAGATATTTTGGAACTATTGAACGCAAAGAGCTACCCACCTGGATAGCGGCATGTGGGAGACAAGGCAGGCCTAAATCGATTCTACCTCACGAATTAATGACTGGGCTGGTGAGTTACTCAGTCTGTCTGTGGTCTTAGGTGGTTTCTCATAACTAACTGGCTAATTAATGGGCTAGTACCCACGAAGATTATGCAAAGAACATTATTATTTCCTACTTAATGAATAGAGTACTTTTGTAATCAGTCATCTGGGATATTTCTGAGTTGTGAGACACCAATGTCCGAAGAGGATGAGTTTCTTTTTTCTGTGTTTAAGAAACAGAGTACAATTTAGGAGGGTCACCAGATACTTCAAGGGACTCCAAGTGTAATGTAGGGAACAGTGTAGTATCTGAATGCAGCGCAGTGAAGTTATGTACTACAGAAACAAAATAAAAAGAATATTGCATTACAGTATAAAGATCTATTGTTATTCACCAAAAGAATCCATAGCATATAAGGAGAATTATAGAAAGAGTAACTCAGTTCAGGTACAATGGAATGTTGCATACATAGTCATGTATTATGGAAATCATTACATAAAGTAATAATGTTTACACGACAAGCGAAAATATCTCATAAATTAACACAGCGAATTATTAAATAAAATTTGTATATAGTGCGTTGTATCTGACTTTTTAACATGACAGGTTGGTTGCTAAGATATAAATCAGGAAGGAAAGGCAATAAAAGGAACAGAAATTTTTGTCCATAACTTACAGAAGAACGAAAAATTTAGTAAAGTAATGTCTTACATTGAAAATAGTGATCTGAAGAGATTTTTTTAATATCCTGAAATATACAACTGGACGAAGTACAAAAATCTAGACTTTTTCATAGTCACCAGGAAATACACTAAGGTATTAGTGGAGCTATTTCGTAATTTCAGATTGATGGCATTTGGCAGGGTCTTCTTTTACAAGAGATTGAGAAGTGGTATTGTAGTTTTAATGGTTGTAAGTTAAGTGACTCTTAAGACAATAAACCTTGTACATGCACTATTTATACAAGGTTTATTGCCTTTAGATGACTTAACTTACAGCCATCACACAAACACACACACACACACACACACACACACACACACACACACACACTATATATATATATATAATCTTATGAGGATATATATATATATATAGCAATAAGTGGTCTTTAATGTACCACAAGCCAAGCAGAGCGATGTAGTTACTTCAAAACTAACGCATTGTACCTAGAATAGTCTGTTTATGCTATTAATAAGTGCATTTTTGCTTCCAATGGCTAAGATCCTGTTAGCAACAGGTCGTGCCCATTAAGAATCACACTGACGAACACATTTACTCGTAGAGAGGGTGCTATCTGTCACTTCAGTGTTTGTTATACAGCCAGACCATGTTGACATCAACTAAAAGGAACAGGGTAGGTTTTAGTTAGGTGCCTATTTGGACTCAAAAAATTTTATGTTTGTAGGTCCATCCACTGCAGGCAAATTAACTTATATTAAAAAAATAATTTTCGAATAAAGCTGGTGATTAATCAAGTTAGCCTTTCCCAACTACTCTTAAGGTGAGAATCTCTTGTACGTGTACTCCTACATCCTGACACAATATTGCAAGTTACCAACACCTTTTGTAGTCTCTGTAATCACGTAGTGAGGCTCATAAGTATGTGCTCTAAGTTTCTTCTTTTCTTGTGTGTAATAAGAGGATCGATATGTTGCTTAACTTAGGTTGACATAATACTTAAATGTTGTGACCTAAATTGCAGTAGCAAGAGTCTCGGAACATAATTACTATCACTACTATTCCACTGACAAATATAATCCTATCTAGTTTTCCGTTGCACGCTGTATTAACGACTATAATCTCTGTATACTGGATCGATCTCTGCACTCTTCAAAATCTATGTATAGTTTTCTAATCTCCCACTCTACCTGTGTTGATATATCCTTTGTTCTTGCTTTCATTACCAGTTCTCATAAACTTGGATTCATAATGTGAAATAAAACTGTATCCTCTACAATCATTCGTGGTTCATAATTTTTCCTCTTCATTCACTGACGAATTTTCATCATCCTCTGGCAACCACACATTTTACATATTTCTCAGTTTCTTTGTTTACTGTCTTATTAAGGTCTAGACATGTCTCTTATCTCTTCATTGTTTTGGTAGACATTGCTCAACTCTTTACCTTATGAAATGAGTTAAATAGGGTCGTCGTGTTGGAATTCTGTACATTGTAGCAGGCAGTCAGGTCAGTAAGGGGACAAAGTATATCTAGGTGCAGGCTGCATTCTTGCCAGACTTCACTGCAGGTGGCATGGTTGACAGATTTCCTACTCTTCCACCCTCAATGCTCATGTCTTTCCACCATCCATTCCCTGACACTTGTAGCCCAAATGAATGAGGTATCGATGGTGGATAGTTAAAAAAATTGGCAATGGACCATTATTCTGTTATCCAGATGAAGTGGTGTAGCCTCCTTGATGTCACATTTAATTCACTACCTATTTATCTTAAGATCTATAATTTACGATACAACATAACCACCACACTTCCATTACTATAATTTATTACAAAACGTAGCTGGCAAGCAATTTTCACAGACCACCATGCCTCCCCTGCTCTAAGACAATTATTGTTCTGTGGCTCTGCAGTAGCCTGTCTCCACTAGTCACCATAGTACACTAACCATGAAACGGATTTGGTATTTCTGTTATGTAGATCACAATGAATAGTCAATCATTTTCATGAAGTGTCTGCAGAAATCAGCCACTGCTTTCAGACAATAAAAAACACTTGGTCACACATTAACATGTGACTATTATTTATCCTTTCCTTTCTCTGTCTTATGGCTCATTCTTATTCATGGACTATGTCTGTTTCCATTTATTATTATTTCTCAGTCAGTGCAACAGTTCCATGGCTTATTAGAGCAGAACACCTGCCTTATTGTAGTGCACTGCCCTTGGTAATTCAGCTGCAGTGCACCACATTTAGACACTTGGCAACTGTCTCGCCACAAAACATGTGCTAAAAACCAAACAACAGACATCACTTCTGCAGTCAAAAATAAAGGCATAATTACCTGTCAATTTACACAAACCACCAAACAACACATCAGCACCAATATCATCCCAGGAGGTGCCACTATCATAGACCAATTTCCATTGTCGTCACATGCCAGCTGGAAACTATTCATCTATGCTTTCACAGGGTGCACTTAAATTTCCACCCAGCTAATGGCTAACCATTCGCTCTGCAAGTTCCAATGTGAGCTTTTGCACAAGCTCCAACATTAGCTGTCGCTGTGAACAACCAAATCAGCACGACTGCCATTTTCAGCTTGGATGGATCCACCTGCAGTATGCTCTACAAAACATCACACCATCACTGTGCAGCCACATCTCACCCACCATCCATAGATCCACTGAGTGCCACCTGCCTTGCATCCTTCAACTCTCATCTATCACCAGGTGCACTTTGCCCACTACCAGCCGTAACCATATTGGAGTTGACATTTACAAGCACTATGTGACAACCCTACGTCCATCATCAAGCCTAAACTGTGAGTGAACCTTTTTGCTAGTGGATACAATGTAACCTTATTCTGTTGTCGTCTCGATGTGACTCTTTGTTTCTTTCTTGTTATCAAGCTCTGATACTTAATTTGCTGTTACTCATGTCCTATGTTTGTTGACAAAGTGTTGCGCATCACTGCTGGTGGTATAACAATGAGTATATTGTCACATTTGTGGTCACAGACATAAAAATTTCCAAGCTGCACAAAGCATCCATCTGCAGAACCACTAAACTTCAACTGGTAGCACAAAAGGTGGATTACCTAATATATTGGAGGAGGACCGACAACAACTAATCTCAGACCTTGAGATTCCACTATGAGCAACATTGTCATCATTTGTTGAGCTGCTGCCATGTTAGAGTGCAGGTATGAATCTGGTGTTACGCTCTGGAAAGTACAGCCAATATGTGAGTGGCTGTAAACATGTCACCACAGTCTTGTACTCAGATAATGATTACAATATAGTGATAGTTTCTGAAAATCAACAATTTAGTGTCATATGACACCTATTAGTGCAGAAGGGGTGGATTTATCTGTGTTATACTTCAATGTAAATTGCTGCCACATTTAGCACAAGTGCTGAAGCTCCCACACAGTGTCAGTAGGTGGTTGTACAACCCCTGTAGTATACTTCCCACTTATATCTAAACCTTTTAAAGAGGTACACTGCAGTCATCTGCAAAAAAAAAAAGAGAAGAAAAAAAAAGAAATTATAAAAATTTGGCTTACACCAGTTATGAAATACATTATCCTCTACACAAGTGTCTGTGATGGCAGCCATATGTGTACAGATTCTATAAAGTAGTATGGATAAATATTAAGGAGTTAGTGCACCAAACTCGGCATCTATGAGATCATCGATCAACCTTATGATGTATGCTGGGAATCAATATGTGAAAATATGTACAAACTAGCTGTACCAAATGTGGGCACTGAATTACGTATATTTAACGGTGTAGTTAAGCATCCAACTACATGTAAGAGATTGCAAATAAGAAGATGTTTAAATTATGTGTATGCGTTTTTCTTCTATAAGAGGTCATACATAGCAAAGTAAATGTATGTCATCAGTGTGCCCAAGCGGGAAAAAACACCCTCAAGACAAGGATTTGTAACAGCAACTGGTCCTTCAATGCTACTGTAAACCAGAGAAAGAAGAAAAGCAGAAAAAAGTTAATGCAAGCGTTCACCATTTCATATGTCTTTCGAGACTGTCTTCCACCTTTACTTAGAGAATTTTCTAGTGAGTAAAAAGGTGGTAATTCTGCCACCAAAACCCTTCTGCGGGAAGCCCTACTGATTATGTCTTAGAACTGAAGTCATGACCCTGTACATTTGAATTTACATACGTCCATGATATTATAATGATAAAAGCAGTATTACAAAATACATATAACAATACACAAGACAATATCTAAATAGTAAAATTCGAAAATATATCTACTATTTAAGATTGCTTATTTATTTGTCTGGTGGCAGCAGCACTGTACACTGCTAGTTGAGCATATTTTTTCACTGTTACCCAGTGGATGACAGAAGCGTACCCTGTTTGCTCTAACACCTACCTGCCTTCTATATGTAGTCATCCACCAATGCATAGCTAATGCTCATAATAACAAGTTATGAAAAAGTTCTCTATTATTGAAATGAACGCTTGTATCGTTACAAGTTTCACGCAGCATGCTAAATATTTATCCCTTAATAGCTATTCTGAAGCCAGTAGGGTTTAAAAGAAAGGGAGCAAAAGGTTGTCTACAAAGTGTTCCAAAACAAGACTGCAGTTTTATGAGTAGAAAGACGTGAAAGGGAGGCAGTAGCTGAGTAAACAACGGTAGAGTTTTGTAGACGATGGCTAATGTATTCAAGCTGTATATCGGACAAACTGTAGAAGGAAAAGAGGCGAAATTAGGAGAGGAAATTAATGTTCCTTGAAAAGAAAAATCTGTTTTCCAGGTCTCTGGATTACTTTGTAGTTGCCAGATACTGCAAAGGACTTGAAACATGAGTTTATATTCTTTTGACAATGTACAAGTTGAGTAAAATCAGTTGATGCAGGTGATGCAGAGGAATTAGATTACATAATTCGAAACTACAAATATTAACTCACTATGCCCATCAGAGGGATATTAAGAAATGCAGGTTGGGAATATGAAAAGAAGCCGCCTGAAAAGAGAGAACAGAATTTAAACTTCTGAAATCTAGTGCTACAAAGGAGTGTTGAAGTTTATATGGGTAGATATGATTGCTAACCATGTGGTAGTGTATAGATTTGGGGAGAAAAGAGATTGATGGTACATCTCGTACAGGAATAAGGAAAAAGATGACAGGGGATGGAAATGCGCATAAGGTAATGGAGGGTTGTGTGTGAGATAATAAGAGCAGAGGAAGGTTATGTCTTGAGTACAGTAAGCTGGTGTAAACGGATGTATGCTGCAGTAGGTAGTCGGAGATGAACAGATCTGCTTACAATACATTAGCCTGGAGAGCTGCACGAGACCGGCGTTAAGACTGAAGATATACAGCTGTAACGACTGTAACTACCATGTAAAAGCCTCCATCATATGGGGGTATAATGGTAGCATATGTTCAAATCAGGAAGTCACGGAAATTCTTATGAATTCTATGGTACCTGCATTCATGAAATCAAGGTACAATGGCTTCACCTGCTGCGATTAAGGAATCACTACGAATTACACAGCTCCAAAGAGTAACAGTTCACAAAAATCCATCACGTAGAAGTGCATTACTGTCATGTGTAAGGATGAGAAAGCCAGGTCATGCAAAATACTTAATTCTAAACAAAGATCAATTAATGTCCAGTTGCTTGCACCTGTCACGTCGAAGTACTATGGCGTTATCCGTTGAGGGTGGCAAGTCATAGCACATGACATACGTACGCGCACCTACCTGCACCCATCATAATAATGTAGAAAAGTATCATCTTTGGAGATTAGGAAGCCACAACCTGCAATACAATTCTTAACAGAGCCAAGTAGATCCGAGGTACTTGCACTCGTCACATTGAGGTATCACAGTGACATCTGTTGGTGTTAGGAAGCTATCGATTGCTACGTACCTGTTCCTTAACGGTGCACATTGTCACATTTCCAGCGTTTGCAGCAATGATCAATTTATTTCCAGTCAAAGCATTCTACGTTTCTTAGCAGGGAGGTGACGTCAATAAGAAGAAAACGCAAACGACTAAGGAAACTACATGCGACGAGAGGATGGCAATTTCCTTCATCTAGCTGATGTGGCGTTAGCTGACCGATCTTATGCTTTGATTCGCTACCGGGAGTGCCAAACTTGTAACTTCATTACATGTTATTTGTTAAATAATACATCAAGTGGAGATTTACATAAGAGCAAAGGGTTTTTCTTCAAATCAGACAGTAGAAAGTACCAATGAAAAAATTTGACAGTAATATTTGAAACGTAATAAAAGTTATGAAGACACCGAATCACCTCATCATTTTAAGTTCTACAAGTAAATTTTCTTCTTTTTACTTTCTTTTTTTTGCTATCGAAATGTCAAAATTAGCTCCACATGCAAAGGAAGTATCAAATGAACATTCCTAACTGAGTATTCGCTGCAGCTTTTCTTAATATCCAAAAATTTTTCCATTTATTTACTAACTTGCTGCTCTTTTGCCACATTTTATTGGTAAATAGATGAAGAAAACGGTGGTGCTAAGAAGGCTAGGATACGGATGGGTTTTCATGTGCAAAGATTGGTTCTAATTAGTTCCTCAATTCGCCGCTACGGACATAGAATCCCGATACTGTATATTTGAGGATGTAAGTACGAAACAGATGGGTGACTGCTGAACTATTAGCCTACCGACCTTGTTAGTATCATGTAGGCGACGTTTCAGAATGTGCTTTGTGTGTGGCTCTGCCATTTTCCGGTGTTGCCAGTATCAGTAAAAAAGTATTCCGAAACAGAAACTGAACTTCGGGATGACTCGCGGTATTGCCAAGCAATTTAGTGCAGATTGTATTCATAGCGACGTTCTGACAGGAAGTGTTTGTGAAACACCAGTGTAATCGTATTATGGATTATACAGCTAGCACAAAACTTGGGGAAGAGTAAAGAAATACATAACAGTAAATGTGTAGTTCGAGAACAATTGATTGGCGAGGCAATGGCTTCTTCAGATTCCAAAAACATGTTTCTGGCATATGCTGTTCGTCTTTCCAAGCTTAACAATTGTACTATAAAAACACATTTGCAAAAATATACCACGAAGGCTGTTCCTGGTAAGAGCATCTTATGAAAATCATATCGCTGCACGAAGAGAAATTTTAAAGACTCAAAAGGGCAAGGTTTGCTGGACATGTCTTTAGTATGAGTATGGACAGAATGACGAAGAGAGTGTGGGAAACAACACGGAGGACAAGGAGAAAGACAGGAACCAAGTGGGCTGTTGAACTTCGGCAGGACTGACTGATTGGAATTGGGGATCAAGGTCGAAGGAAAGGAAAATTGGAGGGCCAAATATACACCGAACAATATGCCGGGGATCAACGACAGAGAAGAATTTTTTTTTTTTTTGGTCATCAGTCTACTGACTGGTTTGATGCGGCCCGCCACGAATTCCTTTCCTGTACTAACCTCTTCATCTCAGAGTAGCACTTGCAACCTACGTCCTCAATTATTTGCTTGACGTATTCCCTCATGTCTTAGCAGATGTCCTATCATCCTGTCCCTTCTCCTTATCAGTGTTTTCCACATGTTCCTTTCTTCTCCGATTCTGCGTAGAACCTCCTCATTCCTTACCTTATCAGTCCATCTAATTTTCAACATTCGTCTATAGCACCACATTTCAAATGCTTCGATTCTCTTCTGTTCCGGTTTTCCCACAGTCCATGTTTCACTACAATACAATGCTGTACTCCAGACGTACATCCTCAGAAATTTCTTTCTCAAATTAAGGCCGGTGTTTGATATTAGTAGACTTCTCTTGGCCAGAAATGCCTTTTTTGCCATAGCAAGTCTGCTTTTGATGTCCTCCTTTCTCCGTCTGTCATTGGTTATTTTACTGCCTAGGTAGCAGAATTCCTTAACTTCATTGACTTCGTGACCATCAATCCCGATGTTAAGTTTCTCGCTGTTCTCATTTCTACTACTTCTCATTACCTTCGTCTTTCTCCGATTTACTCTCAAACCATACTGTGTACTCATTAGACTGTTCATTCCGTTCAGCAGATCATTTGATTCTTCTTCACTTTCACTCAGGATAGCAATGTCATCAGCGAATCGTATCATTGATATATTTTCACCTTGTATTTTAATTCCATTCCTGAACCTTTCTTTTATTTCCATCATTGCTTCCTCGATGTACAGATTGAAGAGTAGGGGCGAAAGGCTACAGCCTTGTCTTACACCCTTCTTAATACGAGCACTTCGTTCTTGATCGTCCACTCTTATTATTCCCTCTTGGTTGTTGTACATATTGTATATGACCCGTATCTTATGACCCGTCTCTCCCTATAGCTTACCCGTACTTTTTTCAGAATCTCGAATAGCTTGCACCATTTTGTATTGTCGAACGCTTTTTCCAAGTCGATAGATCCTATGAAAGTGTCTTGATTTTTCTTTAGCCTTGCTTCCATTATTAGCCGTAACGTCAGAATGGCCTCTCTCTTCCCTTTACTTTTTCTAAAGCCAAACTGATCGTCACCTAGCTCATTCTCAATTTTCTTTTCCATTCTTCTGCATATTATTCTTGTAAGCAGCTTCGATGCATGAGCTGTTAAGCTGATTGTGCGATAATTCTCGCACTTGTCAGCTCTTGCCGTCTTCGCAGTTGTGTGGATGATGCTTTTCCGCAAGTCAGATGGTATATCGCCAGACTCATATATTCTACACACCAACGTGAATAGTCGTTTTGTTGCCACTTCCCCCAATGATTTTAGAAATTATGATGGAATGTTATCTATCCCTTCTGCCTTATTTGACCGTAAGTCCTCCAAAGCTCTTAAATTCCGATTCTAATACTGGATCCCCTATCTCTTCTAAATCGACTCCTGTTTCTTCTTCTATCACATCAGACAAATCTTCACCCTCATAGAGGCTTTCAATATATTCATTCCACTTATGTGCTCTCTCCTCTGCACTTATCAGTGGAATTCCCGTTGCACTCTTAATGTTACCACCGTTGCTTTTTTTAATGTCACCAAAGGTTGTTTTGACTTTCCTGTTTGCTGAGTCTGTCTTTCTCGATGTCTTCACATTTTTCCTGCAGCCATTTCGTCTTAGCTTCCCTGCACTTCCTGTTTATTTCATTCCTCAGCGACTTGTATTTCTGTATTCCTGCTTTTCCAGAACATGTTTGTACTTCCTCCTTTCATCAATCAACTGAAGTATTTCTTCTGTTACCCATGGTTTCTTCGCAGCTACCTTCTTTGTACCTATGTTTTCCTTCCCAACTTCTGTGATGGCCCTTTTTAGAGATGTCCATTCCTCCTCAACTGTACTGCCTACTGCGCTATTCCTTATTGCTGTATCTACAGCGTTAGAGAACTTCAAACGTATCTCGTCATTCCTTAGTACTTCCGTACCCCACTTCTTTACGGATTGATTCTTCCTGACTAATGTCTTGAACTTCAGCCTACCCTTCACCACTACTATATTGTGATCTGAGTCTATATCTGCTCCTGGGTACGCCTTACAATCCAGTATCTGATTTCGAAATCTCTGTCTGACCATGATGTAATCTAATTGAAATCTTCCCGTATCTCCTGGCCTTTTCCAAGTATACCTCTTCCTCTTGTGATTCTTGAACAGGGTATTCGCTATTACTAGCGAAACTTGTTACAGAACTCAATTAGTCTTTCTCCTCTTTGATTCCTTGTCCCAAGCCCGTATTCTCCTGTAACCTTTTCTTCTACTCCTTCCCCTACAACAGCATTCCAGTCGCCCATGACTATTAGATTTTCGTCCCCCATTACATACTGCATTACCCTTTCAATATCCTCATACTCTTTCTCTACCTGTTCGTCTTTAGCTTGCGACGTCGGCATGTATACCTGAACTATCGTTGTCGGTGTTGGTCTGCTGTCGTTTCTGGTTAGAACAACTCGGTCACTGAACTGTTCACAGTAACACACCCTCTGCCCTACCTTCCTATTCATAACGAATCCCACATCTGTTATACCATTTTCTGCTGCTGTTGATATTACCCGATACTCATCTGACCAGAAATCCTTGTCTTCCTTCCACTTCACTTTACTGACCCCTACTATATCTAGATTGAGCCTTTGCATTTCCCTTTTCAGATTTTCTAGTTTCCCTACCTCGCTCAAGCTTCTGACATTCCACGCCCCGACTCGTAGAACGTTAATCCTTTCGTTGATTATTCAATCTTTTTCTCATGGTAACCTGCCCCTTGACAGTCCCCTCCCGGAGATCCGAATGGGGGACTATTCCGGAATCTTTTGCCAATGGAGAGATCATCATGACACCTCTTCAAATACAGGCCACATGTCCTGTGGATACACGTTACGTGTCTTTAATGCAGTGGTTTCCATTGCCTTCTGCATCCTCATGTCGTTGATCATTACTGATTCTTCCTCCTTTAGGGGCAATTTCCCACCCCTAGGACAAGAGAGTGCCCTGAACTTCTATCCGCTCCTCCGCCCTCTTTGACAAGGCCGTTGGCAGAATGAGGCTAACTTCATATGCCGGAAGTCTTCGGCCGCCAATGCTGAGTGTTTATCAAAATTTAGGCAGTGACAGGAATCGAACCCGGGACCGAATACATTTTGATTATGAATCAAAGACGCTACCCCTAGACCACGGGTACATACCCAGAGATGAATACAGGAAAAGATTAGAGTGTCACCAGTGGAGCCGACAGCAGAAATGGACACTGATGTTCTCGGAAGAAGAGCGGGACAGAAGAAGAGAAAGAATGAAGAGGTCCTGGGAGAAGAAGAGGAAAATGTAGTCCACGAAGGGGCTACCCGTGGTCCTACAGAGGCCGTAATGCAAAAAGAAGAAGAAGGAGAAGAGTAGTATTTGTAGTAGAGGGGTTTTTGGGCGCACGACAGCAAGGTCTTCAGCGCCCGTTCAGTAACATAGGGAGACGGGTGTCAAGAAAAATCTCAGAACAGGAATATAAAACGGAACATAAACACGGGTAACAATCGTTGAGAAATATGTGCTCATCCACACCGAAGCGTGGGATGAAGCAGGGTGTCAACAGTAAAACATGGACAACACAGGAAGAAAATGATAGAGGGAGCTAAAACAATGTAGCAGATGGAAGTGGCTGGCTGACCAGAAGGAAAAAAGGGGAGGAGTCAGCCACTCTGCAATACACTAAAACCTCCAGCCTGAAAGTTTAGGCCAGAGTCCAGACACGTCACAAAACTTAAAAACCCTAGACACACACGTCTCATCATTAGCTAAAACAGAAGGCAGATCCCCAAAGAAGAAGAAGAAGAAGAAGAAGAAGAAGAAGAGAAATTATAACAGATCGGGCAAGTAGTAGCTGAATATCTGGAATATTTTCTTCTAGACGAAACCAGCGATAGTATTAGTATATCAGTATATTTCAGTAGCACCCTTAAATGGACAGCAAATGAAACCCATGCGGTTGGAAATGTACTTTCTGAATGAAAGAAACGGTGCCAGTGAGCTGCTAAGTTTTAATGATGCTGTTGTGTTCTGCCTACTCGTCGAATATGAGGTGCCTAGGAATCGTGTTTTCTCGGATCGCTAGACAACAATTGATGCAAATAGTATTCATGAATTTTTATTACAATAAGGTAAATAACCATACTTAACTTTGAGAAACGTACAATGAATTTCGGAAGCAAAGGCCGACATAAGCAGTCTCTTCCCAATATACACAATTCACAAGACAAGGGAAGAAATACAATTCCTAAGTCGCTGCTGTACAAACTCATAGAACGCCTAGTGTTCAACTAGGCCGCGGCCAGGCAGCGCGACGCATATGTCCTCTTCGTGTTGATGCCGCTTCTGTCTCGGTTTTGTCCTAGAGAGGGGTCAGCGTGCTATCGGCTGACGTAGTCTCACAGCCCTCTCTGCTCTGACGTCCTTGACCGTCGTACCGGCGCTTCGCTTTACGCTGGAACAGATGCATGTATTGTATTGTGGCCTGAAGGAATAAAGTGTAATCGAATGTGGCTTGTACTTACGGATGAAGCATTTTCTAAGCCTGTCTACTGTAGTCTGAAGCACATGTCACGTAATGCACACGCATTGGATAGAATTTGGGAAGCACTAAGATTGAATATACGTATACAAACACATTTCTCTCTTGCACTAAGAAGTTTCCTCATCTTCAGACTTCTGCAGTTTTTACTAGATGAAGTACTTGGGCAGAGGTTGCAGTGTCAATCTGTAACCATTTTGAGGCAATATGTGATTTCTCAGATGATACTTCAGCTATTAAAAAGGCCAAAGAACTAGCTGGTAAATGGAAGTTCTAAGATGAACTTTTTGCCGTACATGATTACTCATTCTCCACGACTGCCATTACAAAATTTTGGGAGCAGTGCCCTCAGAAAGAAGATAAAGTGGTTGTTCCGGTTGGTGTGAAGTAAGGAGTTATACTGAAAAGCTGGTACTAGAACGTAGCTGAGCTAAAAACCCTGATGTTGAATATGTTGCAAGAAATAGAAATATCAGCTTTCGACTGCAAACGAAATGTGCACCACGTGATATCAAATGACGATGAACAGTCCTTTTCTGTATATAAGTATATGCCTACATTAATGCTTGATAACATGACAAGATTTAGTGTCATGCGAGCTGTAATAATGGTGTCGATGGTTTATATGAATATTAAAGTATAAAATTTGCGCATTCTTTGTACGTTTCCGACTAAATTATAGCACCAGCAGGTGCATCCTTTTAACTTACATTTTCCACGTAAAATTCCCAGCTCTACTCATGAACGATGTCCCAAGAACGTAAGAGCGTTATCGCTGCTAGACTCGTCGATAACCAGTACGTTGGCGGGTTAGATTGCTAATGCTCTACTGGTAGTCTTGCGGCTGCCGGTCAATTTGTGTATTGGCGACTAGGCTGCTAGAGTTCAGGCCGTGATAACAGCCCGTAATCTGCTGTTCGTTAGTGTATTAAACGTAGGTTAATTATTTTTGTGGATTATATTTATTTTAGATCCGTTGCTCGCCCATCAGGACCAGCACGCGACCTCGCGACGACAGTGGTTTTGTTACTTTAACCAACTATCATCCGTCCTGTATCTTCGAATACCTCACATAATGGTCTACCTGTGTCTGTATATCCAAGCCACGTATATTAGCCATCCATCTCAGCCAACAAAACCAGTTGAAGATCCGACACCCCACCTACCGCTGGTCTTGAACAACTACTTTCATTGACGACGCCAGCTCAGATCAATACACAGAACTTTGCGATGTTTTCCTATGTGTCAAGATCCAACTGCGGCCCTCACCTGGACTGGCTTTCCAATATAAATGAGTCCAGTGCCGTCGTATCATTTGTAGGAGAAGATGATACCTAACACTGCACTAATAAGTAAACTTAAAGCCGTGGTCTGTCTCTTTGGCCATGATAATATCCAAACGTAATGGACGAATTTTCATGGGGTTTCCACGGGTAACAGATAGCTTGGGACGACAAGCTAGCCTAGTTTCATCAAAATCGGAGCGCTAAGTACATATATGTCGTAAGTTTAATCTCAAATCGTCTGTTCAGCTTAGTAATTCGGATGTCGAATCATCACGGTGTAGTGCACCAGAGAAGCAACTGAGAGCACCGTTAGTTTCCTAGTACGCCAAAGAACCAACAGGTGGTACTCTATTTTTTTAACCCAGCCAAAGATTTATTTCTAAGAGGTTTACTTCAGTGACAGACGTAAGCGCTGTAAGTTTATCTTTAAGAACACAGACCAACAATAGATTTACTTGGGTTTACTTGGGTAGGATATGCAGTGTTAAATCAGTAGATTTCGCTTTACATATAAAAAAACTTAAAGAACATTGCACCGCTTCCTCCGATAAGTTTTATTTGAAATTCACTTCTTTCTTGACAAAGTTCTTTACCTCAGTGACAGAAGTGAAAGTTTACGTCAGTGATAGAAGTAAGTACCGCAGTCTCTTCTTAATGAATACACGTTAAAACCGAAATTGCGCGCCTAAGATATAATACACTAATTTCGCTTCGTTTATTAAAAACCTAATAACGTTGCCTTGCTTCTTTCGACAGGGTTTATTTGTATTTTTGATTACGAAAAACCAGTTTATTGAGTTTGCTTTGTGATTTGAGTGCCTACTCATCACATTTCGATTTGTTTCAGGTTACGACAAAAATGCCCAGAAAGTGGTCAGTTATTCTGAATGCATCATGGGTGGCTAACCGACTGGGATCTATGCGGTGCCAAGAATTCAGCGAAGATCGCAAAGTGGACATGCTGTGTCTTGAGGGCATCAGCACTTAATTTTCTTTTTGGAAACGTCTTCTGAAAGTGAGGCGCCACATAGGTCAGACCACTAGCGTCATGCATTAGTCGTTCCTCAGAACCCTTCACTCGCAGTGGATTGAAGTTACTTCTCTCCGACGTAACATCACGGGAGTCGAAATTTTACCGGAATGTGGCACAGGGGAGCGAGCTTTTATGCCCCTAATCTCGTTTATCCTAACAGTTTACCATTTCGCTTAAACGTGTGCAATTCCTGCTCAGCTAATATTATTCCACGACCTTGAACAAAACACAAGGCCATACGCTGTATGTTGCCGGCATCTACCGAGGTAACAGTTGCTTTTCACACGGCTAGCTCTACGTGGCTATGTCCCATGTTAGTGAAGCAAGGCTCTTCCTTCAATTCTGCACTCACGCTAGTTCAAACGTGGTATACAAAAAAGTGCACTACACACATACGAAGTCTCTGGTATGGCAATAAAAAACACCCTGGCAAACACCAAGTATCTCGGCTAGTAACAAATAAAACCCGTACCGTTCCCTTCACGTGGAAGGTGGCTAACTCTAAATAGTAGCCAGGTCCGTGGTAACATTAGAAAGTCTCCACAGGAGAGCACTGCAGATTCGTACATCTCACCAGCGACAACAATACAGAATGGTAGCAGCTCAGTTTACTCAAGACGATACAGACGGAAGGAGCTGCGTTCAGAGACGGAAACGGAGGTGCCGCAGACTGCGGCGCGTCTCGCTGCCAATTAGGACCGCGTCTGGAGCCAGCGCGCCATCACAGGCCTCCCGGCCAGCATAATTACGGCACCGGGTCAACATCGGCGAAGTTGCGCGCATCGCCGTGTTTGCCCGCCAATTACGGGAATAACGTCACGTAATTATTCCATTACGCAGAGACCGAAACCTGCTTAGCGATTAATTCCCACGCGCACTGTTCTTCGCACGTGCGTCTTTGGCCTTCAGTCTCTGGCAACGCTATCTTCACCTGTGTGTGCAGCTCTACTTTGTGTTGCTAATCCACCCGCCCGTAGAATACTGTAGCTGACTGGTCCTACTCAGAAATTCTATTAAGGTCCCACGTCGGAGCCAGATTTGTTGCCTTTATGATCTGCTTACAAGAGTTATTACCCTTTAGGTAGAAACGAGTATATATATTGCAGTAATCAAGGGAGAGATGTAGAAAGACATAAGCACTTACGCGCATAGATTACAAATACCTTTATCGTAACTCTGTCCTTCTTCATACAAAGCATCAGTAATTACACCCTTCGAGATTTTTGCTGCACAGTGTATTATAGGTGTAAGTACAGATATTTTTGTTGATGACTGAGGACAGTGTACTGAACAACGTTACTTAATTTGCAAACTAATAATTACAGCTATTACGACTTGTATGTATTAGGTTGGTTAGTGGCTCCAAGTATGAGTGCCACAAGCAAGCTACTAATGCTTGTTTTCTCCTCGGCAGCACGCCAAGTATTGGAGTGTGGACGCAAAATGGCCAGTCTCTACTGACATGCGTAGTCCAGTTCACGGAGGAGTTACGACCGTGGAGACAACATCGGATAGTAAATTATGTAATATGTTTGCGGGGAGACTGTAAGAAGCAGAGAAAAACCTACTAACACACTGTAATAGGTACATATTAACGTACCAATTATCAAAATATTCTTACGTATGCCCCTAACATCCCGTGCAGGAATAGGCCCCTAGTCTAAGGCAGGTTTCTGTGGCTGAATTTCTGTCTAAAAATGCTGGAGGAATCATAAAACACCTGTGTAGTTGCGGATGTACAAAACTAGGTCCCACGCAGAAATTCAGACACTGACCCACACCTGTAAGTTCAGCACTTAACGCTATACAAGCAGCTCTACAAGTATGACCTAGGCAATGGGGTAATAGCCTGCTGGTTCAGCAGTTACACCATACCCACCAACGATCCAGCCATTGGGGCAATAACCGGCGTTTTGAGAAACGTCGGCGGAGTTAGGCGGGCCACATACGTTATCTCAGCGACAGCGAGACATGCCTTGTATAAAGGGTGTGCATACGTCCAGGCTGGGCGTAAAAACACCGTCACTCTATGTATTCGCGTCTGCTGTGTTGGTGCTGGCTTCCCACCAACGTTCATCCATAATATCGTTGAGACCTCCTATGGGGTTCAACCGCAGTGTGGATGGGTCAGTGGTCGAACTAACGTCCTCTCACCTCCAGCCACTAGGAGGCATCGGTATCTGCTGCCTCCTCCAAGGCACTGGTCTTGGTTCCGACCATGGGCTGTTGCCGTCGCTCACTTGGGCCTCACACCGGCCCACGTTCGCCCCAGTTATGCGAGCAGAAGCATGTCACCTGCCACTCAACAAGGCCTAACTATGCACCAGTAGCAAAGTCGCCAACATGGCCTGTTGATGGAATCGCTGACACTGGCACCTGCTTCCCCGCTGACAGAAAGGTCCAGTTCTTGATGTATATGATGATGACCTTACTTCGTGTAGATATATACATATAGCTTAGCAACAACTCATCTCCGGCATCTTGAATCTCATGTAGGCCCCAATTTGTTAAGATCTATATTCTTACTCTGATTTCTCAGTAGATGTACGCCCTCATAACATTAGTTGTTAACAATACACACTTTATAAACCTAATGTAGTATTGCTTCTGCCTTAGGATCGACACTTCCCCTTCTATACGGAGAGTGATAGTTGGAATGGTGCGTGAGTTGTCACTGTGGTCATATTGAACGTCAAGAGTTGCAGTTCTAAGAACTGGTATAACTTTCTGGACAATCGTATGATTTTTATTTCCGTGCTAAGTCAGTGAAAGTGTCTGCAAGTTATTCTGTGTGCTTGAGTATCGTGCTGTAGATTAACAAGCATCCATCGCGCGACTATTACAAAAACATGAAACGGAGCTTGTTCATAATTTTGTGAACATTCTGTTTGTGAGAGACTAAGCCCTGTATGATTAGAATTCATGGATCAACATCGTTTCGTTCGTATATCGCGTTGCGAGACCAGCAGCCAACCGCCTTATGAAACGATTACACATACACTCATGAAAGAGGTCGCAAGTGTGAGCCATTGTTAACAGCAAGAAACTGTGCCACTTACCAATTGCAGAACCGAATATGTGGAGAATGACTTACAAATGATAGAACTTGTACATAATGAAGAGTATGACGGAACTGGAAGACTACACGTCCCAACTGTATCAAATGGTTCAAATGGCTCTGAGCACTATGGGACTTAACTTCTGAGGTCATCAGCCCCCCAGAACTTAGAGCTACTTAAACCTAACTAACCTAAGGACATCACACACATCCATGCCCGAGGCAGGATTCGAACCTGCGACCTTAGCAGCCGCACGGTTCCAAACTGTAGCGCCTAGAACCGCTCGGCCACCCCGGCCGGTCAACTGTATCATAACGCTTTGTGAGAAGTACGTCCGACATTTACGTGTGTCCTTGTAGAATATAAGTGGATCTTTGTCAGAAAACTGTACATCTTCTTATGTGTATGCTTCTTAATCCGCATTTAATTAAACAATTATAAGGCCTGAGTTATAGTTACTGGTTGCAACAAGGTTAGGAAACTCCTACGGAAAAACATGAAACAGTAACATGTGACCTATACACATGGTCTTTAAATATTCGAACTCATTTGTGTGAGTGCCAACTCTAGAGTCATTCAAAGGAAGTCTAAAGATCAATAGTATGTAAATACTAAGATTATTCGATACCAGTCGGAGGCGACTTTAACCTTCTGAGTATAGTACGGGATGTCTACGGATTTATAGCGGGGAGCACAGACAGTCATGAGAATTTCTTTTGAACACTTTTCTGAAAACTGTCTTGAGCAGCTAACTCGGCAGCCCACAGGCAACGGAAATGCCTTTCACCTTGTAACTGCAAGTAGGCAGAACCTTATCGTCAATGTCAGTAAAGAAACGGGGATTGGCGACCATGATGTCATCACAACAACTACGGTTACCAAAGTTGAGAAATCAGAAAAGAAGAGTGGGAGAGTGTTTCTGCTAGACAGAGCACAAAAGCAGTTACTAGCATCTCACTTAGACAGTGAATTAGCGTCACTAGTTTCAGTAAGATGGATGCAGAGGAATTATGGGCATAGCTTAAGCAGTTTCTAAATCGTGGTCTGGAGAGTTGTGCGCCTAGTTAGTGGATAAAGGACGGAAAAGAACCACCATGGTTTAATAACGAAATTTGGAGGATGCTGAGCAATCAGAGGCTATTGCCTTCTCGTTTCAAAAGGGAGCGTACAAATGATGACAAGCGAAGATTAGTAGATATCCCTGTGCCTCTGAAAAGATCTTTGCATGAATCATACTAAGACTATCACCGTCACACCATTACAAAAAAATCTGGCAGAAAACCTGAGAAAAATCTGGTCTTATGTAAAATCGCTATGCGGGTCTAAGGCTTCATTTCAGTTATTTGTTGACATGTCTGGTGTGGCAGTTGAAGAAAGCAAAATGGAAGTTAAGTTCCAATTTCACGTTCAAAAAATCGTTCACACAGGAGAATCGTACAAACATACCGTCATTTGATCATCGGACAGACTCCCGTGTGGACGAAATAGTAATAAGCAACGCTGGCGTAGAGAAACAGCTGAAAGACTTGAAAGCAAATGAATCACCAGGTCAGGATGGAATCACATTTCGATTTCACAAAGAGTACTCTAAGGCATTGGCCCCTTATCTAAATTGCCTTTGTCGTGAATCTCTCGCCCAGCACAAAGTCCCAAACGACTGGAAAAAAGCGTAGACGACTGCAGTAGATAGAAGAACGGATCTACAAAATTACAGACCAGTATACCTAGCTTCTGTCTGCTGGAGAACATATTCTTAGTTCGAATATAATTTGTTGAACCCTGCCTTGTCGAATCTGGGGTGCCTAGGAAACCTGGTTTCTCAGATCCCTAGACAACAACTCATGCAAATATATTAGTAAGTTTTATAACGATAAGGAAAAAATACAATATTTAACTTTATATTAAACAGATGTATCGCAATCAAAGGACGACAGACAAAATAAGAAATCTGTTCAGTATAACAATTCGAATTTGAGCTACTTAGGACGAACAACGAAAGTAATGAGTTTTGTCGCTTCTATCAAGTTGCTAGTCTTCAAGCTGCTGTAGAACTAGCCGCGGCCAGTTGGGAGCGGCGCTTATTTTATCTTCGCATAGAGGCTGTTGATGTCGCGTTATCGTCCTGGAGGGAGGTCGGTCAGCGTGCGATAGTCTGACGTCATTTTCACGGTACTCTCAACTCTGTCGTTCGTGACTGGCGTGGCACTTGACTGTAGGCCGTGACATTACCTCCCCGCCTCCCCCCCCCCCTCTTCCCACCCAAAGCGCAAAGCGACGGACCGTCGCCGTATAGGGAGCATGATAAAGACGTGGGGGGGGGGGGGAGGAGTGTTGACGCTTGAGGGACTGGAAGTTGTGACTGCAGGGGACGTCAGGCTTCCAACGTACCCCGGCAATTGCTCTGGCGGAAACGTCCCCCGGGAAAAGACCAGACGTGTACGTCCACCTCCTGCTGCACACAGCAAGATGTAGAAGGTGTTGGCTGCTGGGGTGTGGACGGGTTCAGTTTCATCGGTAGGACGAGAGTAGGCGGAGAAGACGAAGGCTCCGTCATCGCGCGGAGTCATCGTGAGACCCTCAGGGGGCTGCTGTGGCCGCGCTGACCTCTGGATCCGTAAATCTGAGGGATGAGATACGTAAGGATTATGGTGCACGAATTTGATTGTGATGTAGGCGCTGCAATCGGTCTGAGCCTGAAATGAGATACGTGCCTTCGCCATGTCAACGAACGATGTCGTCTCGCGCCCATTGTCTACTGCCTCTAAAATCCCTGAAAAACACAATATCATGCGGCGCGAAGCGACACTTGCGGCCTTCCTTCGGCGCCGGATGCTGAGGAGGGTGGAGTATTTCAAGCAGAGTGGGATAGTGGTAGCCATGAAGCAATTCCGCCGGCGATGGTCCATCTCGTGGATGTGAACGATACTAGGCAATGCTTGATCTCTGGTGTGTGCGGTGTGAAGTTTGGCCATCTGCAGCCTGAAGGTTCTGACAAAACGTTCCGCTTCGCCGGTCGACTGTGGATGGAACGGTGCACTAGTTAGATGCTGTAATCCATTGCGTTCATAGAAAGTTTCAAATCCATTGGATGTGAACTGAGGGCTGTTGTCCGACACAAGGACTTCAGGCAAATCTTCGAGACAAAATATCGAAGACAACGCCTGAACTGTGCTATGTGACGCTGTCGAGTACACTGGCACGGCAAAAGGAATCTTGCTACAAGAGTCTACCACAATGAACCAAAGAGTGTTCCAAAAAGGTCCCGAAAAGTCTATGCGCACACGTTGCCATTTTGATTGTGACTTAGGCCAAGCAGTGAATTTTTGCAGCAGAGCGGACTGATTTTCGGCACACGTGTGACACTGTGACGTCATGTGTTGTAGTTGGGTGTCCATGTCCTGCGAAGCACTGTGTCGACGCGCTAACTGTTCCGTACGGACAATCCCCAGTGTCCTTGGTGAAGTAACTGCAACACTTCTTTTGTAAAGCTTTAGGGATGAACACACATGACAGTCCACTGTCATTCTGAACAAGATTCCCTCCTTTCTGTATAACGAGGCTATCCCGACGTACAAAATTTCGGGGCACTACAGAGTACTTGATACTATGCAATGAGCGAAGCAAAAATGTACAAATGTATTTTAGCAAAATGTTCAAATCTGAATCAGCTTCCTTGGCCTGTGCAATTGTCCTGTAGTTTTGAGGAAATGATTGATGCAAGTAAGAATTCTGATCACCGCTGTGACAACAAGATGCAACAGAAGCGTCAAAGTCTGTGTCAGGGCCAATCGGAAGACGTGAAAGTGCGTCCGCATTACCACGTTGAGCTGTCAGACGATTCACTATCTCGCAGTGGTATTGAAACAACAACAAAACCCATCGTAGCAATTTTTGGGCAGTTCATACAGGCGCCAGCTTCGTCGGATGAAACAAGTACTGCAATGGCATGTGATCCGCTACTAAGTAGAATTTTATGACATACAAATAGTGGTAGAATTTGGTGACACCATATACAATAGCCAATGCCTCTTCCTTTAGTTGTGAATAATTACACTTAGCTTTGGACAAAACTTTAATGCGAAAACAATAGGCCTTTTGTATCACCAAATCTGTGTGAAAGTACTGCACCGATTGCGTAAGAAGAAGCGTCAGCTTGCAACACAACGGGTTTGCCCGGATCAAAGTGAACCGAGCATCGATCACTAAGTAATGCATCTTTGTTTTAGAAAAGCTTCTTGGCACTTATCTGTCCACACAAGGAGGCATTGTTGCGAAGCTAGCGATGCAATGGAGCTGCGATCTGTGCAGCATTCTGTGTGAACCGAATATAATAGTTCATTTTTCCTAAGACTGACAGCAATTCTGTGACATCGTGAGGAACTGCAGGTCACGTATGGCTAAGAAATGTGACTGGAGAGGACGTAAATTTTGACAGTTTATGACATGACCAGTATACTGCAAATCTGGTTTAAAAAATCACTCTTCTCCACTACACTTTAGTCCGGCATCAGATAACAAACGAAACAAAGAACGCAAATTTGCAATGTGCTCCTCATGTGTATGACATGCTATGACAATATCGACTAAATAGTTAGACCAGTTTGACACTTAAGCAGTTAGTTGTTCCAAATACCGATGGAAAATGGCGTGTGCGGGAGCACTGCCAAAAACCAAACACAAATATTTAAACAAGCCCAAATTTGAGATTCTTCATGTAGTGGTATTTGAAGATATGCATCGCGCAAATCAAGTCTTGAAAAATAGTGACCAGGGCCTAATCTGTCCATGAGATCTTGTGGGCGTGGCAATGGGTAAGTATGAATTACAGCTTGGGTAGCTCAGTTGGTAGAGTACTTGCCCGCGAAAGGCAAAGGTCCCGAGTTCGAGTCTCGGTCCGGCACACAGTTTTAATCTGACAGGAAGTTTCATATCAGCGCACACTCCACTGCAGAGTGAAAATCTCATTGTCATTCAAGTATGAATTACAGTTTGTGGGTTGACTGTAGGCTTAAAGTCAACAAAGAGGCGAATGCACCCAGAAGGTTTAGGGACAAAACCAGTGGACTTGCCCATTGACTAGCTTGTTTGTGCGCAATAGCTCCACTGTCTTGCAATTCTTGAAAATGAACAGCGACTTTCTCCCGTAATGCAATGGGAAAAGTTCTGACCCCGCAAAATTTCGGCTGAGAATTGTCTTTCACACTAATATGTGTAATTTTAGAATTGCCTAAACCTTCAGAAAAGAGTTCCGGGAATTCTTTCAGCAGCTAGCCACACTGACTTTTGCACTGAATGCCGTCACTGACAACACATTGTCCTGATTGGTAAATATTAACAAATCAAAGAATCAAGGCCAAATATGTTCTCATAATCACGTGAATGTAGAACAGTTAAAGTTACAGTTCGCGTATGCGAGCGGTTACATGACAGGCAAAATAAAGTTTCCGAGAATGGGAATGTCTTGTCCATTATAAGCCGTCAGGTGTATGCTACTCTTAGACAGGCGTGTGGAGTCCAACAGTTCATGTGTGTTGAGATTCAAAAATGTAACAGAGGCTCACATGTTTAATGAAAGTTCGCACGATTTCCATAAAGAAGCAAATGAACAAAAGGTTTGCTGGACTAGCGTAGAACTGAAGAAACTGTTCCCTCGCTAGTTTTGCTAATGCCCGCATCAGGTGTTGAATACACTGCATTCATAACATGGGCCTTGTGACTGGATTTTTGTGAGTGGGCAGACTTCTTAAGTATGTTTCCGTTGCAAACATACGGCTTGTACGTGACCTTTCATGCCACAAGCATAACACTGTGCTTGTTGGAACGGGCAGCCTTGGCGTTTGCGCCGCGAATAGCACCGAGGGCGTGACTGAATTCTTTTCGCCTGCGTAGCAGCTTGTTTAGAGAAATGTTTACGCAGCGTGGCGCGTGAATGCTGTCACTGCCTACTGGGTTGGTTCTAAGGAAGGGACGTCTTGAACCGACAAATTGGTGGCTGCTCAAAGTTATCGGCCGACATGGCACCTGACTCGTACTGATCTAGTATTTACACTCGTGCTCGAATCATAAATCAGACTTTTTCAAGATCTGTTTTGTAAGTTATACATCAGTTACATTGCAGACGATTGCATCACGCAACGTAACATCTGAATATAAAGCACCACAAGCACATTTGAATTTGCATTGCATCGTCATACCCTGCAAATCTGATAACTACCTTCGATAAGTGTGTTCTGACCGTTTCTTACAATTGAAGTATTGATACCTATCTGTTACCACATTCACTTGTTGTTCATAATAATTAGATAGCGAATCTACAACATGATCACATGAAAGTTCACTCGGAGTGGCGTTAAGCAACAATTTCTGAAAGAGGCGAAACACAGCACTTCCTACTGTGGAAAAAAAAAGTAATGTAGCTTCACAGTACCTGGTAAAGCTGTGAGCTATTACGTGGGCTTCAAACTGTTGCAATCTATCGATCCATTTCTCTTGTTGTTCATTAAACTGGCGAAAAAGCGGTATGGCACTCGGATCTACAGTAAATGCCTGCTGCGCTGTATTTGTGGCTTGAGCGATGAGAAGCTGCTTTGTCGTGTTTAGCAGCGATGCAATGTTTTGGGTCTGAGGCTGAAACATCTGAGTTAGCTGAGTTACATCTGTCGCTTGCAGCTGAGACACCTCAGCCGGGGGTAGGTGAGGTGGGTTTCTCAACATGGAAGAGACAAATCCAATAACCAGACAATGCAAGCAATAAAAATAAATGTACAATCAAAGAAAATTTCTGCAATGCCCATCTGAAAACACTGATTAGCTAAAACTCGATAAGAGATTCAGTTAAAGCAACAAAACACACTCCTGCAACGAAAAAGACAAAATAGTATAAAGGCGGGAGCAAAATACAAAAGGAAATCCGAAGCTGCCAGGCACTGGGTACTTCTGGTAATTCATCGCCAAATGTTGAATCCTGCCTAGTCGTCGTATTTGACGTGTCCAGGAAACCTGCTTAATCGGACTGCTAGACAACTATTCGAGCGAATTGTGTTAATGAGTTTTATTATGAAAAGGAAAAAAAGACCTACAGTACTTAACTTTGTGTTAAGCAGGTGTGTCGCAAGCAAAGGGCGACAGACAAAATAGGAAATCTCTTCAGTATTAAAATTCCAAGTTTGAGCTACATGGAATGAGCTTTGACGCTTCTATCTAGTTGCTAGTCTTCAAGCTGCTGTAGAACTGGCCGCGGCCAGTCGGGCAGGGCGCTTATGTCCTCTTCGCATAGAGAGCGCTGCTGTCGCGTTGTCGACCTGGTGAGGTGTTGGTTAGCATGCGATTGGCTGACGTCTTCTTCACAGCCTTCTCTACTCTATGATCTCTGAATGGCGTGCCAGCGTTTGAATTTACGCCTTAACATAATATACTTTCTTGAACTGAGAAGCTTCTGTCTACAAGTCAGCAAGGTTTTAGAATGCATCGCTCATGCGAAACGCTGCTTGCCCTTTACTCATATGATGTGTTGCGAACTACGGATGACGAGTAACAGGCAGATTCCATATTTCTAGATTTCCGGAAATCATTTGACACGATGCCTCATTGCAGGCTGTTAACGAAGGTACAAGCATATGGAGTAAGTACACCTGTATCTCAGTGGCTCGAAGGCTAGGATAATATAACCCAGTATGCGCTCCACGACGGCGAGTGCTCGCCAGTGACAAGTGTATAGTCAGGAGTGCCCCAGAGAAGTGTGTTAGGACCGCTGTTGCTCTTTATACACGTAAATGATTTGGCTGACAGGGTGGGCAGCAATCTGCGGTTGTTTGCTGAAGATGCTGTGGTGTATGGCAAGGTGCTGTAGTCGAGTGACGTTGAAAGATACACACGACTTAGACAAACTTTCCAGTTGGTGTGATGAATGGCAGATAGCCCTAAATATGGAAAAATGTAAATTGATGCTAATGAGTAGAAAGATCAAACCTGTAATACCGGTTTATCGGGAGAATTTTTGGAAACAGTGGTTCACTTTTAAAGGATATCGCATATAGGACGCTGGTACGATCGATTCTTGAGCACTGCTATAGTATTTGCGATCCGTACCAGCTCGGATTAAAGGAAGACATGGAAGAAATTCAGAGGCAGACTGCTAGATTTGTTACCGACAGGATCGATGAACACGTAGATGTTACGGAGATGCTTCGCGAATTCAAATGGGAATCCACGGAGGGAAGGCGACGCTCTTTTCGAGGAACACTATTGAGAAACTTTAGAGAACCGACATTTGAAGCTGGTTTCCAAACGATTCCACTCTCACCAACATATTTTCCACGTAGGGACTGTTGTGACTTGGCAAGACAGCCAAGCCACTAGGAGGAAGCCGAAAGGCACGCGTTTAAGCTCACGCAGGCTGGCGTGAGGTCTGGAACAGTTAAAGGAGTTGAGTCTAGTAAAAAAAGTACGTAGCTTCTGGAATACTTAACTTTAATCCATAATTGGTGAACATCGGTCGGACGGTACATGCATCACAAGATAAATAGCAAATGATAATGGCGCCTTGCTAGGTCGTAGCAAATGACGTAGCTGAAGGCTATGCTAACTATCGTCTCGGCAAATGAGAGCGTAATTTGTCAGTGAACCATCGCTAGCAAAGTCGGCTGTACAACTGGGGCGAGTGCTAGGAAGTCTCTCTAGACCCGTCTGCAATCACTGACAGTGGCGACACGCGGGTCCGACGTATGCTAACGGACTGCGGCCGATTTAAAGGCTACCACCTAGCAAGTGTGGTGTCTGGCGGTGACACCAAAGGGACCACGAAAATTAGATATGAGAAATTAGTTCTCATAAGGAGGCATATAGATAGTCGTTTTTCCTTCGCTCTATTTTCGAGTGGAACAGGAAAGGAACTTACTAGTAGTGGTACAGTGTATCCTCCGGTCGACGTGTCTGTGTAGATGTAGTTGTAGATTGTGTGTGTGTGTGTGTGTGTGTGTGTGTGTGTGTGTGTGTGTGTGTGTGTGTGTGTGTGTTTGTGTGTATGTGTGTGTAAGTGTGTTCGAGGGGGGGGGGGGTCAGAAATAGAGGCACATATTTTGGCATCCAGTCGATCGTACAAATGGTGAATACGTTATTCAACGTCTGCTCGACGTGTTCACGTAATTTTGTAGGACAACTCGCACGAGTCACTTCTCGTCACATCATATACCACATGTGCTCCATTGGAGACTGAAACCTAGTGGTCAAGGAAGGCAGGATTCGGTTACGATTGTGGACGGCGTCGTATTCAGTTACTATCGGTTCCCTTTTACAATTAAAAACATTTATTTTAAAACGGTTATTCCAGACTCAGCAATAAATAAGATACCACACGTTATTAATATAGGAATAAAAAACTGTGTAATTAATAGTGCTTTCAGTGGGTTACAATTTACCAAACGAGCATAAAATACAGGCACAGCAAATAATGTTTTAAAAACAAGCAAATGTTATCCCAGTTGGAATTTTAAGGCAAGTAACCACAGCTACGGCTTTAACGCCAAGAACGGCAATTATAAAAAAATTTAACAACACACTGTAAAATAGCAATGCAACAGCAAAAGTTAATTTAAAAAGGCAACTGATCGCTAAACAGGTGAGACAAAATGATGATAAACTTGGCAGCACAACCATTTAAACCTGCTATAACGCCTAGAATGGCAATTATATTAAAAATTAAAAAAAAACATACAGTAAAACAGCAAATACAATAGCAAAGGTTAATGTAAAAGGACAAGCAACTGATCACCAAACAGGAGCGACGAAATGATGGTAAACTTGGTAGCACAATCATTTAAACCTTCTGTAACGCCAAGAACGGCAATTATATAAAAAATTTGAAACATACAATAAAACAGCAAATACAATAATAAAACACAAGCGCCAGTCACAGACGGTGCACCAGGAATCCACCTCTGAGTATGTCAGGCAAAAAAACACGCGAGCGATGAGATAGACATCCAAGAGCGGCTTTCACTTCAAAAAATGGTAACTCAGACAAGTGGCAGTCTTACGAATGAGTAATGATAATCTGGCTAAGGCTACCTGACGTCCAATAAACGAAATGCAAGGATGTAAAAATACGGTAAAGCCGGAACCGGAGGTCTGGACTCCGCCCGCAGAATACTGTGCTTAGAGCATCCGGTACGAGAATGGAATCACTACCACCAGAGTAGAAGAACCGCCAACCAACCTACAGGGCAGGTAACTGCTGCGTTAGTGGCCACGAGGCAAGAAAATTACCGCTAATTGAACTTAACAAATAGTAACAAACTGAACGCAATAAATAGTAATTAGAAGTCCAGGAAAGCTAATAAGATCCACCTTCCCGAAGCACTCCACTCGCTGCTCTTCGTCTCGATAACACTATGAGCAGCAATACGAACCCAAGTCACTGGAGAATCGCAAGATCTCACAATAGTGGAGGTTTTTCTACTTGAATCAAAGTGCACTCAAAGCTTGCAGGATACGGTTTACGACGAAGTTGTGCACCCTCGTGACGAGAGGCCTTCGATGCTGAAGTCGGGAGTAGCCGAGCGGCCTTAGGCGCTGCAGTCATGGACTGTGCGGCTGATCACGGCGGAGGTTCGAGTCCTCCCTCGGACATGGGCTTGTGTGTTTGTCCTTACGATAATTTAGGTTAAGTAGTGTGTAAGCTTAGGGACTGTTGACCTTAGCAGTTAAGTCCCATAAGATTTCACACAAATTTGAACATTCGATCCTGCAGTCCTTGCGCTCCGCTAGTGGTTCCAGCGTGTTCTCGCACTGCACAGACCTAGCTCCTCCTCACTCCCCAACCGAACTGCCCATTCACATGACCCAGAAGCATACAATAATAAAACACAAGGGCCAGTCACAGACGGTGTACCAGGAATCGCCGCAAAGATAGGCCCACAGTTACTACATATCGATAACCTCCGCTGCTGCCACAAGCGGACAGGCAACGATTGCGGAACCAAGTGGCACCAGTCAACACCATAATAAGACAAACAACCGCTGGCATGTCAACTAAACGATACGGTCTGGCTTCCAACAGAGGAAGGAAACCCACAAACAGCACCAACGCGAGCCGCAGCACGGCTCAGACATATGTCCGATGGTCATGCTGTCCAGAGAAGTTGCTGCATTTCTTGCAGGGCACGTTGTGCTTCAGGGCAGTTTGTGGGCGAGAATTATGCTGTTGGAACAAGAACGGCAAGAGAATGGGTTTTAAAACATTCTTCACGAAACGAGCGCTGGTTAGCTTCCTCTCCAGAACCACCAAAGCTGAACGAGGGTTGTAGGAACACAGACTGTAAAGCCGGGGGTGGGGCCAGTTTGGCTTTGACAAATGAACCCTATGAGGCAGAGCTCACGAGGTTTACGCCGTAAGCACAGATGACCACCATTTACGTGCAGAATTTGCTTTCATCGCTGAAGACTATGGCAGGACATTCAGTCTTGCAAGTGAATCTCTGTCGGCACCAATCGAGTCGAGCACGTCCATGCAGAGGCGTGAGTGGAGGACGGGATTGAGATTTGCGTGCCAATAGTTCCACAGCTGTTCGTATTGACACTTCTGGGCTAACATGTCAGCTTGATCTGCCACTGCTGATTTTAAATTTTGACGAACTTGGCGTTATAGTGTGCAGCGTGAACGACCAGAACCACGTCTGTAGGTGTGAGAATGTCCACTTGATCACTGACTCCAGCATCGTTGCAAAACTGGCGGAGTACGTCCAAACTTATATTCCAGTTCTCCGAAAGGTCCATCCCGCCACTCGGAAGGCCACAATTTGAATCCTTTCCAACTCGTTCAGCTGGCCGTAGGAAGCACGGTGGCCTGCTTGTTTCAGCGTGTGCGCCTCACTGTGCCTTCTGGCTGTGAGCGAGCATTCCCTATTACAGGGAGCGCAATGCTTGTTAACTCACAAACAGTCGCATTGCATCTGTTGATGTGTCAACATGAGCTTGGACGAAAGGGGGACTAGTCGGTGTGGCCGAGTGGTTCTAGGCGCTTCAGCCCGGAACCGCACGACTGCTACGGTCGAAGGTTCGAATCCTGCCTCGCGCATGGATGTGTGTGATGTACTTAGGTTAGTTAGGTTTAAGTAGTTCTAAGATCTAGGGCACTGATGACCTCAGATGTTAAATCCCGTAGTGCTCACAAAAATTTGAACCGTTTTGAAAGAAAAAAACATGCGTTTCACAGTCATCTTTACTTTTAGTCGAGTCTTACTCTTGCTAAGCCTACTCCAAAAATCAGAATATTTGGACGCAGCCAACTGGGGAAAGTTGACTGGGCCATGTTGAAGACAAATGGATCTGAGCACTATGGGACTTAACTTCTGAGGTCATCAGTCCCCTAGAACTTAGAACTACTTGGACCTAAGTAACCTAAGAACTTCACACATATCCATGCCCGAGGCAGGATTCGAACCTGCGACCGTAGCGGTCGCGTGGTTCCAGACTGTAGCGCCTAGAAAAGGCCGGCCACGTTGAAGACACTGTCACCTACTGAGTACTCCTTATTCAGAAACAGGTAACGTCAAACATGCAGTTACTGGGTTCAGAAAAGGTGAGATAACAATTATAACCCGCTTGTATTTAATGAACATAATATTGTTACTAAAACCACAGATCATTTTCTTTTTATGGGCAATATCGAAACTGGAAATGCTCCAGGTCAAGTTGCAGTACCCATAGACCAACCCAATGAAACTACTAATGAAACTTCTGATGAACACCAGATTGACCTTAACGATGAATCAGAACCCATAAAAAAACAATGCTCCCAATAAGCCATAACGA
Source organism: Schistocerca piceifrons (assembly GCF_021461385.2). Lineage (NCBI taxonomy): Eukaryota > Metazoa > Arthropoda > Insecta > Orthoptera > Acrididae > Schistocerca > Schistocerca piceifrons. Next base: position 358,760,888 of record NC_060144.1, on the reverse strand, counting down.
CACCGAAGTATTTTCAGTTTTAAACTGTTGCCTAATGAAGCGCAAGATGTGAAAAAAGGGCCGATGTCACATTACGCAATGAGTTCAAAAACCGGTTTGTTTGATAGAGAAGCACACAAGACGGATCAGCAAATATTTAAATGGCAAAGGAAAATCTGCCAAAGGAATTACAATGCAGTGCAACGCATGTGACGAAACTCCGTTGACCCTTCATCAGAAGAGCGGATAGTGTGTTGAAAATGGTACACGTGGTCTGACTAAGACTGCTCAAAACCTCAAGCAGTATAGTTCTATTCTACTTCTCTTAACGAGATACACTGATTAGAGTTATAGTAATTTTCATCACAGTAATCCCGTCATCACCATAACAGCAGAAAAATGAAACGAAGCAGATGGAAGAAAAGTAAATACTCTGTGTTTTGTATCGAAAGTAATGGCCAGAAGTGACAATACCCTCACTGTAAGACAAGACGGTCAGTGGCTTCATGGAAAGAGGTCTGCGGTTGGCATTGAAACAATGACTCTATCCCCTCTTCGTCCGTAACAAGTCGACGGTCACGAATATCTTTCATCAGGGCCCCAAAAATATGTAACTCGCATGGGGAGAAACCAGGACTGTTTGGAGGTAGTGTAAGAACTTCTCAGGAAACTTCTGCACAGTGCTTGATACAACCATAGTCAGTGAGTGGATTCACATTATTAACACTTATGGCGATTACTTTTGGAATACTAAACAGTTTACTTACATTTATTCTATCTCTCTATCGTTTTCGTTTGACTACCCCTTATAAATACTGTCTACTATGAATGTCCTTTGGTGCGGGAAGACAAATAACGTGTATCCACAGGACATGTGGTCTGTAATTGAAAAACTGTCATGATATTCTCCCCATTGGCAAAAGATTCCGAACGGCCCCCATTTGCATTTCTCGAAGGGTACTGATAAGAAGGAGTTGGCCATGGGAAAAAGCACAAATAACCAACGAGAGGATAACGTTCTAAGAGTCAGGGCGTGGAATGTGAAAAGCTTGAACGTGGTATGGAAGCTAGTAAATCTGTAAATGGAAATTCAAAAGCTCCGTCTAGATATAGTAAGGATTAGTGAAGTGAAGTGGAAAGAAGACAAGGATTTCTGGTCAGATGAGTACAGGGTAATATCAACAACAGCAGAAAATCGTATAACGGGAGTAGGATTCGTTATGAATAGGAAGGTAAGGCAGACAGTGTGCAACTGTGGACAGTTCAGTGATAGGATTGTTCTTATCAGAATAGAGAACAAACCTTCACCGACGACGATAGCTCAGGTATGCATACCAATGTCGCAAGCTGAAGATGAAGAGATGAGTATATGAGGATATTGAAAGAAAAATACAGTACGTAAACACAGATGAAAATATAATAGTCATGGAGGACTGGAATGCTGTTGTAGAGGAAGATTGTGGCGCGTGCCCCCGGACTCCAACCGCGTGCTGATGTAGTCGACGCCGTAGAGCTGCTACTGCCACAGCTCTCGCGGCAGAGTAGAGACACGATGCGATATAACGTCAGTCCCCGTAGATTAACGGGAGAAAAAACCCGAAAAAATTCCGAAAAGGCGTTCCTCGCGTAGTCGTTGTATCTCAATTACAAGTCCGCAGCGTTTACACTTATGCCAACTCGTATAAATGATGCTTTTTATTATTAATATTGCATTGTTAAATCTCCGGATTTGCAGTAGTTATTAATTCTTCTCTCGTTCGCATAGCACACACCACTGATTGCGAGTAAATATTTTAGTTAACAGTTTTTTCTTACGCTGTTGTCTCGTTGCTGTGGAATTGTTGTGCTGGTATGCAGCGAGATCCAGAGATACTCTTTGATTCAGTCTTTGTAAGATTGCGTCGTAATACGAAAATATTTTAAAGTTCACTTCTCAACTAATGACGTGTATATTTGCGCTTCAATGAAATAGTCTTTCATGAGTAGTCGTTGATTGAGTCATTTATCAAACTATTTACTGATGTAGTCCACACCGGGTATTTAACTGGTAACGAACAGTTTATTGTTATTTTGTCACTAATCACTTATAACTCCCGCACCACACGCACATGGAATAGTTTAGTTAAGTCAGTCCGATTGAGTTATAATTTCTTGGCAATTACCACAACTTAACACTTTAGCGTAATTGTTTTATCTTCATGACGTTGTGTACCTGGGCCCTACTCAAGACTAATTGCGTGTATTCTTTCATAGAATGTTCACTTCTCCTTAAGGTCCATCTAATTTAAAGTCAAGTCCAATGTTCACTAATTCCTTTATTAGATTTCAACTAACCCGTAGTGCACGGTTAAGTGAGTCTAGCTGTTCCTGTCTCAGTTCATAAAATCACTTTCTTAAGCCGTGAATCCCATCACGCAACAAACACTTCTAAACTCGAAAACAATCTCGTCACTATTTGCAATCTCAATAATTCAGATCAGAACTGCTCTCGCATGTCTGCACTGCAGTTCTAGCAAGCGATTTCTTCTGTGGAAGAGCATTGTATGCGCATTGAATTTCTTCGTTGGGCTTACAACTCTCTTCCACATAAAAGCTATCTCTGATGACATTACTTTGGACTTAACTTTTGAGATACTAATTTCACATTTGTCACATGGATATTTGTCCATTGCTGAAATACGATGTTTCTTATTTCTCTTTCGCTAGCAAATATGCTCAGTGACGTACAATGTAGTCGTTGACAAAACTCTTTCGTGTTAGCTCATCGGCAAAGATGACGTAACCGCAAAGATATCTTTCCCTACTTCATATTCTTTCTTAATTGACTTTAAGGTGGTTGTTGGGGCGTTACAAGGTGTAGAAGAAAAGCATACAGGAGAATATGGGATCGGTACTAGAAATGAGAGAGATCAAAGACTAATTGAGTTCTGTAATAAATTTCACCTAGTGATAGCGAATACTCGATAAGAATCACAAAGGAGGAGGCATACTTTGAAAAGGCCTGGTGATAAAGGAAGATTTCTGTTAGATTGCGTCATAGTCAGACAGAGGTTTCGAAAACCGATATTGGATTGTAAGGCGTGACAAGGAGCACATATCAGTTCACAATATAAGAGTGACGAAGAGTAGGCTGAAGTTTAAGAGATTAATCAGGAGTAATCAATGCGCAAAGAAGTGGGATACGGAAGTACTGAGGAGTGAGAAGATACCCTTGATACTCTCTAAGGCTGTAGATACAGCAATAAAGAACTGCCCAGCTGGCAGTACAATTAAACTGGAATGGATATCTCTAAAGAGGGCAATCACAGAAGTTGGAAAGAAAAACATAAATAGAAAGAAGGTAACTGCGAAGAAACCGTGGGTCACAGGAGAAAAACATCAGCTGATCGATGAAAGCAGAAAGTACAAAAATTGTCAGGGAAATTCAGGAATACAGAAATACAAGTCCTTTAGGAATGATAATTTGGAAGTGCAGGGAAGCTAAGACGGAATGGCTGCATAAAAAGTGAAGATGCCGAAAAAAGAAGTGATTGGTGAAGGTCTGACTCAGCACATCCGAAGGTCAAAACAACCTTCGGTGAAATTAAAAGCAAGGGAGCTAACATTAAGAGTACAACGGGAATTCCATAGTTAAATACAGAGGATAGAGCGGATAGTTGGAAAGAGTACATTGAAGGCCTCTATGAGTGGGAAGCTATCTCTGATGTGATAGACGAAGAAACAGGAGTCGATATAGAAGAGATAGGGGATCCAGCATTAGAAACAGGCTTTAAGAGAGCATTGGAGGACTTAGGAATAAATAAAGCAGAAAGGATAGCTAACATTCCACCAAAATTTCTAAAATCATCGGGGAAGTGGCAACGAAATGACTATTCACGTTGGTGTGTAGAACATATGAGTCTGGCGGCTTACCATCCGACTTTCGGAAAAATGTCATACACACAATTCCGAAGACTGAAAGTGCCGACAAGTGCCTGAATGATCACACAATCAGCTTTACAGCTCATGCATTCAAGTTGCTGACAAGAAAAATATGCATAATAATGGAAAATAAAATTGAGGATATGTTATATGATAATCAGTTTGGCTTCAGAGAAGGTAAATGCATCTGAGAGGCAATTCTGATATCTCGGTTGATAATAGAAGCAAGACCGAAGGAAAATCAAGATATGTCCATAGGATTTGCCTACCAGTTTAAAATGGTGCAAGATGTTCGAAATTATAAGAAAAATAGGAGTAAGCTGTAGGGAGAGACGAGTAATATAATGTACCAAGAGGGAGTAATAAGAGTGGACTACCGAAGTGAAGTGCTCGGGTTACAAAGAGTGTTAGACAGGGATATAGTCTTTCGCCCCTACTGTTCAATTTGTACACTGAAGAAGCAGTGATAGAAATAAAAGAAAGGTTCACAGTGGACTTAAAATTGAAGGTGGAAGGATATCAGTGATACGATTCGGTGATGACATTGATATCTTGAGTGAAAGTGAAGAAGGATTACATGATATACTGAATGCAATGAACAATCTGACGAGTACAGTATATGGATTGAGAGTAAATCGAAATAAGACGAAAGTGATGAGAAGTAGCAGAAATGATAACAGCAAGAAACTTAACATCAGTGCGACCGTTCACGAAGTAAATGAAGTTAACGGATTATAGTACCTAGGCAGCAAAATATTCAGTGACGGGCCGAGCAAGGAGGACATCAAAAGCAGACTAGCACAGGCAAAAAGGGAATTCCTGGCCAAGATAAGTCTACTATTATCACACATATGACTTAATTTGAGGAAGAAACTTCTGAGAATGTAAGTCTGGAGAAAAGCATTGTATGGTAGTAAAATACGGACTGTGGGGAAACTAAAACCGGAAAAGAAGAGAATAGAAGCATTTGAGATGTGTTGCTATAGACGAATGTTGAAAATTAGGTGGACTGATAAGGTGATGAATAAGGAGGTTCTGCGCAGAATCGGAGAGGAAAATAGTATTTGGAAAAGACTGACAAGTAGAAAGGACAGGATGATAGAACATCTGTTAAGACAACAATGAGTTACTTCCTTGGTACTAGAGGGACCTGTAGAAAGCAAAAACTGTAAAGGAAACCATAGAGTTTAAGACATCCAGGAATTAATAGAGGTCGTACGTTGCAAATGCAACTCTGGGTTGAAGAGGTTGGCACAGGAGAGGAATTCGTGGCGGGCCGCATCAAACCGGTAAGAGGACTGATGACTTAAAAAAAAAGTCCAGTATTAATCTTCTTGTTTCGCGGTCCATGTCATCTTATAGAAGTATTGGAGCAAGATAATCCTTTTACATTAGGTGTTAAAATTGGTATTACCCGATTGGTAAGATGATACTAAATCCGAAAGGAAATTGTACAAGCTGATCCAAAGGACAGAATAGATTAAGTGAATTCTGGATTTATGTACCGAATTTACGTAAAGCATCTGTTTGCTTTCCCGAGGTCGCATATGAATGTGGATGTAGACACACAGAGGAGGTGGAATTCCCCTGTGTTTGCTTCTGTGTGTGAGCTGTAACAGGAAGCATTTATGGGCCACATTGCAGAAAAGTAAACGTATGCGACGGGAAACACACCCCTACGAGTAGGGAGGTTGCCTCTCGTGGTTGACGAGGCCAATGCTCTGTGTGAATACTTCTACGGCTGCCAGATGAGGTCTGGCATATGCTAAACGGCAAATATTGACGTTGCGTGGGGCGACAACCTCACCGGAGGTAAATGGGAGCACGGGGGCTCCCTTTTGATCTCGGCGCTGTAGCGTCGGAAACCTGGTTCTCTGTCTGCTACGAAAGGCGGATGCAGACCATTTTTGGTGCAGAATGTGCTTCTGCACTAAAACATGAGCCACAAATCTAACGCGATTTTTATTTAAACATTCGCATCTGTATACTACGTAGGCTTCGGGGGATAGTTTAAATTTATTTAAAATCCTTCTGGATGCGCTACCACAACATAATACTAAATGTAGCGGCGTATTATTTCGAGGCTTACAGTGGTTATTTCTACAAGTAAAACCACTAACCATCCTTCACACTGTTGTCAGACTATTGAAAGTCTTAATCTGAACTTCGACAGCCCTTTCAACAATTGTTCGAATTGTTTCATCTATCTTCCTTATCTCTTATAACCACATCGAACCAAACAGTGATTAGGGCTTCTACAACAAGACACGGAAAGTAATCGTTGATTTCGAACAGTTTTCGCATTCGAAAAAATAAAACAAAGTAAAATAAACTTTTTGCCGTCCAATTGATGTGAATTTCAATATTTTGCAGTACTATCTACCCTGCTTACTACATTCACTGATGTTACGAATTACTAAAGACAAACACACTTACTTTAAAAATAACAACTCTCCGAAAAATAATTAGAGCACATATTCCATAACGCAAGGATAAAACAATTTACATTCATAGCAAACACATTGTCTGGTCAAAAGTATTCCAACACCGTTATGTAGTGTGTAATCAACCACCAAACATCGCAAGACGGGTGAAACGCCCGCTAAATCACGCAAGGCTAACAGGTAATTAGTATAGTGGAAAGGGCCAAGGGAGTTTCGGTCGGATTCATTTCACAGATGTAATTTATTATCATTTAGTTCACAAATACACTTTTGAAAGAATTAAGTTCGCATCGCGGCTGAAAGCCTCCAAACAGATGCCTTAGAATAAGTTCAATTTTGAAAAGACGTGACACCCACAGTTAAATTTACGAAAAAATTAATATTACGCATATATGAGATCAGCATGATGAAGGCCGCCGGATTAAATTTTCAAAATTACAAATATACTATTGTGATTATTGAAGGCAGAAGGCCACAATGTTTTAAGATGCTAACAGGGCTGATGGACCACAATGTGCTCAGAAAGAGATAAACAAACGCAAAAGCATGGCTGAAGGCCGCACAATTAAATTCTGCAAATTAAGGAAATATATATTGCAACAATCGGTAAAACAGTACATTAAGATTAAAAAGTTCCTTTTTGCAACACCAACGGCGTAAGGCCCACAATAACTTGAAATCTTTCTGAGGAAACTACAATAACCTTTCAAGAGCAGAAGGCGATAATGTTTGGACTTGAAGGAAACTCTGAGAACATGTTTTCAGGGCTGAAGGCCCAAAACTAACCTTGCCAAATTAAATACATAAAATACAGGTAAATAACAACATTAACACTGCCAAAAGGATAATTAAGAGAGCGGCGCTCAAGACTCTCTAGAGCATCGGTCTGCCCTCGTTCACTTAGGCGAGACAGGTGGTGAGTCCAACCACACTTGATCCGTTGGAACCCAACCAGGGAACAGCCACGGACCGACCGACACAACGACTTGCTTGCCGTCAATCAGTACATGAGAACTCAAACACTAAAGGTTACGAACATGATAATCCACAATGATGTATGTATTAGCTGTCAAAATTGCGCATCATGTTGGACAGCGACAACAGGTGAGGAAAGGACGCTGCCTGAAATTACTTTAGTGGCCAGGGCAGGTAACCGGAACACTAACGTCCACAAGGCAGAAAATTCCACTGGTACACTTGAATTTGAAAAACAGCAATATAGTTTACTTCACCCAAAAGGAACACTGCCTGAATTTAGGTCAGTGGCCAGGGCAGCTAACCAGAACACTAATGGCCTACAAGGCAGAACATTCCGCTGGTGCACTCGAATTGTAGTCAAGAAATATAGTTAATTACACCGCATGGTGGCTAAATTTCAGCAATGGAAACACTCGGTGTTGCTCACAGGAAAACCTCCCCAACAGCGAACCACCGAAACGAACCACCACAACGTGAACGGACGTGGCTTGGGTAGTTGAAACCACTACTCAACTTTGACGTCCTGGCTCGGTGAACCTCGAAGCTTTTAGCGATCGGACAGCTCCACACATGCTGCGACACTGCCCCGGGACCGCCACCGGACCCAGCCGACTACACTGCGCGGAGATAACTTCCCTGGTCCGCAGCAACCGAACGACTCCCGCAGAATGCTGACAACATCTAAAACCGTCGTCAGTGGAAACAACGGCAACTACACACAGCCATCCGTTGTGGCCGAGCGGTTCTAGGCGCTTCAGTCTGGAGCAGCGCGACAGCTGAGGTCGCAGGTTCAAATCCTGCCTCGGGCATGGATGTGTGTGATGTCCTTAGGTTCGTTAGGTTTAAGTAGTTCTAAGTTCTAGGGTACTGATGACCTCAGATGTTAAGTCCCGTAGTGCTCAGAGCCATTTGGACCATTTAAACTACACACAAAACCTGGCAAACACTTGCACGATGACCTGAATGATGCCCAACAGTAACTAAGCACACACGGAGACAATCGGGAGTCGATGCACACACACACACGCACACACATACACACACACACACACACACACACAGCCGACTCATGAACGATCGGCGAGCCAAAACACGTCGGCCGGTAGGACGACCGACCGACGATCCACCAAGACCGTGGCCCGTCTCAAGTGATGCATGGAGGCAATGGTCGGGCGAGCCATGTCGACGTAGACCTCACTGTTGCTTCACCCGACTCCACTAGTGCCACATTACAACTCCCTGTCTGGTAGGTCCGAACTGCACTCCCGACTCGTTCCAACTGACTGGCAGACCCGAACTCGCGACCCGAACTCGTTTTCGACAACGACCTGGAAGTAATAGCAGTCTAGCAAAGATACTACGAGAGGGGATATACCATTACGCGCTGCTGGCGCCGGTCACGGTCAGGCAAAGCAGCAACTCAGTGACAGTAGTAATTTAAATTAACGTAGTGAGGTGGAAGAACGTTAAAACAGGGTACAGAATGCAGGATGACGGGAACACGAGCCACACACGACTTAGCGGGGACCAGCCAGTATAAAACGAGACGAGACGAGACATGTTGCGTTGTCGACAGGGAAGGAGTAACAGCAGAACCGATCGGTTAGGAGAGCTCAGTGAATTTCGACGTGGGCTAGACATTGGATATGACCTGAGTAACATATCCATCAGGAACATGTATATCCTTGTAACGTTATCCATTTCGACGGTGATGTGATTGTGAAGCGGACATGTGAAGGAAAAGCCACAGCTAAACCACGACGAACAGCTGCGTGGACAATTGTGGAGAGTGGTTGTGAAAAGTCCCATGAAATCAGTGGAAAGGATCACTCTCGAGTTCCAAAGTGCTACCAGGATTTCAGCAAGCATGCTGATTGTGCGTATGGAGTTAAAAAGAACGAGGTAGAATGGTCTATCCGCTCATCATAAATCACACATTTTTGTAGTCAGTCGTGAACCATGCTTGAGGTGGTGTAAAGAGTAGAGCCTCTGGACATTAGTCAGCTGGAAACGAGCGATTAAGTATGATGGAGCACACTATACTCTGCGACAGTCAGCAGAAAGGTTTCATTTGGGTGAATCCCTCGACAATAATGCCTGCTATCGTATGTACTGCTAACAGTTAAGTATGGAAGAGGCACTGTAAGGGTATGGGCGTGTTGTTTGTACTTATCTACATCTACATCTACATCCACACTGCGCAAGCCACCTGACGGTGTGTGGCGGGGGTACTTTGAGTACCTCTATCGGTTCTCCCTTCTATTCCAGTCTCGTATTGATCGTAGAAAGAAAGACTGTCGGTATGCCACTGTGTGGGCTATAATCTCTCTGATTTTATCCTCATGGTCTCTTCGCGAGATATGCGTAGGAGGGTGCAATATACTGCTTGACTCCTCGGTAAAGGTATGTTGTCGAAACTTCAACAAAAGTTATGGTGTGGTCCCTCATTGAGCATGAGTATCGGTGATTGCAAACTGTTATAAACACATTTTCAGCAATGTGTATTGCGTGCAGTGGAGGAGCAGATCGGAGGCGATAATTCCATTAGCCTGACATATGTGATGTAACGGTGTGTGGACAATAACGTTCTTCAATTGGACTGGACTGGCCTGGGTCCTGACCTGAACCCAATGGAACGCCTTTGGGATGAGTTAGAATGGTGACCTCTTGCAGACCCCAGTCTTCATCATAATCGTTCAAATGGTTCAAATGGCTCTGAGCACTATGGGACTTAAATTCTGAGGTCATTAGTCCCCTATAACTTAGAACTACTTAAACCCAAATAACCAAAGGACATCACACACATCCAGGTCCGAGGCAGGATTCAAACCTGCGACCTTAGCGGTCGCGCGGTTAGAGAATGAAGCGCCTAGAATCGCTCGGCCACAGTGGCTGGCTCGGATCTTGAGGAACAGTGGGCAAACATTCCACCACAGATTTTCAGACAACTCGTTAAAAGTGTCTATAGCAGAGTTCGAGCGGTCTTAAAGGCGAAGGTTGGATACACTCCACAGTGACGTACAGTAATAGGTGCCCATATACTTTTCATCAGATACTGATATGTCTTTGTCGAGAGCTTAATGTTTGAACACTACGAATAAAAGCAACATACAGCAATTTAATACACTATGTGAGCAAAAGTATCTGGACAACTGGCTGAAAATGACTTACAAGTTCGTGGCGCCCTCCATCGGTAATTCTGGAATTCTGTATGGTGTTAGCCCGCCCTTAGCCTTGATGACAGCTTCCACTCTCGCAGGCATACGTTCAGACAGGTGCTGGAAGGTTTCTTGCGGAAGTGATGTCGGTGGGTGAGGCCCGGCACGAAGTGTTTATATAATTCGGGTCAGGACTCTGTCCAGACAAAGTTATTGTCCTCTTACCACTCCGTCACAGGCCGTGCATTGTGAACAAGTGCTCGATCGTGATGAAAGATGCATTTGCCATCCCCGAATTGCTCTTCAACAGTGGGAAGCAAGAAAGTGCTTAAAAAATCAATGTACGCCTGTGCTGTGATAGTGCCACGCAAAACAACAAGGGATGCAAGCCCCCTGCATGAAAAACAAGATCACACCATAACACCACCGCCTCCGAGTTTTACTGGTGGCACTACGCACGCTGGCATATGACATTCACCGGGCATTTGCCATACCCACACCCTGCCGTCGGATCACAACACTGTGTACAGTGATTCGTGACTCCACGCAAAGCTTTTCCACTGTTCATTCGTCCTATGTTAACGTATCTTACACCAAGCGAGGCTTAGTTCGTCATTTACTGGCGTGATGTGTGGCTTCTGAGGAGTCGCTCGACCATGAAATCCAAGTTTTCTCACCTCCCGCCTAACTGTCATCCTGATAGATTTTGAAATTCCCGTGTGACGGTCTGGATAGGTCTGCCTATTACGCATTACGTCCCACTTCAACTGTCGGGGGTCTCTGTCAGTCAACAGACGAGGTCGGCCTGTACCCTTTTGTGTTGTACGTGTTTCTTCACGTTTCCACTTCACTATGACATCGGAAACAGTGGACCTAGGGATGTTTAGAAATGTGGTAAACTCACATAGAGACGTATGACGCAAGTGACATCCGGCCACCTGAAGTCCCTGCGTTCCGCGGAGCGCTCCATTCTCCTCTCTCACGATGTCTAATGACTACTGAGGTCGCTGATATGGAGTACCTGGCAGTAGGTGGCAAAACAATGCACCTAATACGAAAACCGTACGTTTTTCGGGATTGTCCGCATACTTTTGATCACATAGTGTATTTGTAAGAAAGAACATGGTGTGAAAAATAAAGATTTACTTTAGTCGCATTGCAGAAACAGGAATAATCACGGTGGTATAAGAATGATGACATAGCTACAGAAGGTAGGAGACCAGTTCCTTCGCAGGATAATGGGAAACACAATAGCTCTACAAAGGAGACAGACTACACAACACTGTTTGGAATCCATACCCAATAGGACAAACAGAAGATATTTAAATTCGTTCAAAGACGAGTAGCACGAATGATCCCAGGTTTCTCAGGACCCCAGTAAAGCATCACAGAGATGCTGAAAAGCCTAAAATGGCAGACAGATGCCAATCAAATATCTGGGGTCGGCTCGAGAACATTTTTCTACACAAGCAATACTGGATCCGCGAGTGGAACAGAGGTGGGGAAATATGACTTTGGCGCGAATTGTGCCCTCCACCACACACCTCTTGGTGGCTAGCGGAGTATAAATGGTGCAAATGGCTCTGAGCACTATGGGACTCAACTTCTGAGGTCATCAGTCCCGTAGAACTTAGAACTACTTAAACCTAACTAACCTAAGGACATCACACACATCTATGCCCGAAGCATATTCGAACCTCCGACCGTAGCAGTCCCTCCAACTGTAGCGCCTAGAACCGCTCGGCCACCGCGGCCGGCCGCTAGGGGAGTATATATGTAGATGTAGAATTAAACTTTACCTACTTGTATTGTATTGTATGTTAACTGGGGACCTAGAAATGACGGAGAGGCTCCGTCCCCGCCGTAGCCGCAGTGGCCCACAAGCCCATGACGACTACCGCAGTCCACTTCACCCCTCCGCCGCCCCACACCGAACCCAGGATTAACTTCAGCTATTTACCTAATTACCGTACGAATACCATATACCAAGTAGCATTGTCAAGGACTTGGGGAAGAAAAATAATGCACGATCAGTTTCAGTGAAATATTTTTGATGTGTTGCTACAGTACATCGTACCATCGCATATCGGTAACGTTGCCGCTACAAGAAGGGCACTATATGGTGCCCCTCAGTGTGCAGAAGAGTCTGAAAGCGCAATACTGTATTCTGCACAACAGAACGAAGCATGTCCTTTGGTATGCTAGCTACCTCTCTTGATATACTGCGCTTCAGATCAGCACATGTATGAATGTTCCCACGGCAAATCCTGTCCTTCTGGTATCCCCCACAACCACAAATCACAGGGATTGAGATCAGGTGATCGTGCCGACCAAACATTCGGAAACGATCGACTAATAACTCCATAGTTTCTAAACTTGTTTCGGAGAAGCAGGTAAGCTTCACAGGCGACGTGCGCTAGGTCTCCGTCTTTCGTGAAAACTGTTGTGTTCAATGCGTCTCTCTCCTGCAGGGGGTGTATGATTAGCTGGAGAAGCACATCGCAGTAGTGCTGGCCAGTCACAATGCACGTTTTTGTTCCTTGAGCACCAGTCTGTTGAAACAAGGATGCGCCAATGATGAACGTAGCCACACCATACAGTGACACGTCGACCATACACAGGAACTTCATGCGCAGTGACCGGAGTTGAAGGTCCCCACACTCGACAATTCTATTTTTTCACCTCACAAGTCACAGAAAAATGAGCTCTGTCTGTCCCGTATGGTCCAGGGCCAGCCCTCGCCGACTTCGGTCTTTGCGAGAAAGTGGAGAGCGAGGTCAACAGTCATTGTGCGTCATGTGATGCACGCTCCTATACGATATGGATCTTTTACGGATACCATTTGAGAACAGTTCGAAGCACCTTCCGTACAGATGATCACGGGATGTTCAATTGTCGTGACACAGCACGCGCACTGCGTGGCGATCGGGAGTTGCGCGTAGCTTTGTCTGCCATAACAATAGTGATTTCACCAGCCGTTTGTGGTGCAACCAGTCGTCGGCCTCTTTCTGGAGCGACGCCCAATTCACAAGTTGATTAGAACTTCTTCGTCATGCTCCCACAGCAGGTGACGATATTCTCAAAGTGCAGCTGCAGCATTACTGTTGTTGTGATAATAGACCTTCACCAGTAATGCCCTGCTCCTCTTGTTCAAATAAATGGTTCAAATGGCTCTGAGCGCTATGGGACTTAACATCTGAGGTCATCATACCCCTACAACTTAGATCTACTTAAACCTAACTAACCTAAGGACATCACACACATCCATACCCGAGGCAGGATTCGAACCTACGACCGTAGCGGTCGCGCGGTTCCAGACTGAAGCGCCTAGAACGGCTCGGCCACAACGACTAGTCCCCCTTTCGTCCAAGCTCATGTTGACACATCAACAGATGCAATGCGACTGTTTGTGAGTTAACAAGCATTGCGCTCTCATTTAAATATATGGCCTAAAGAGTCAGTCTACAGGAATTGTGAAATGAGTATTGTCGTTCAGGACCACGTGCCACAAAGGGCGCTGATTCACCACGTGATGGAGAAATTCACAGGCGTCTTAACTCGCTTTTCATTTTCCTTCTTAGTTCTAATTTTGTTGCGGGATAATATGCGTTCGCCAGCATCCGATAGCTAATTCGTCGTTATGAAGACAATAAAAAAAGGTAATTCCACAAAAGTGTTAGACAAACGGCCACGGAACATGGTAAGAGCGTGGAATAAGAACATTCTAGGTGATCCATTGCAAACTGTGGCATGGATTCAAGTACTAGTCGACCACTACATTATTGCACCTATAAGTAAAAGTGTTTCGGTCGGATTATCGTGAGATTTTTTCCTGATATTTCGCGAGGACAAGATGAATCATTTGACAGTATATGCACAAATGTCTCGAAACTATTCTCAGTCATGATGTGTTTTACATAGTCATCATTGCACTTGTTTACTGTTAACGTCACCGTGTGTTCCTGATAACAGCCACGGTGGGCCAAGTGCATTAACATGGTGTTCAAATAATATTGGTGCCACGTTGTTTGGGTGTCATTGTCGGCTGTGTGGTGGGGAAGAAGAAGAGGGAGGCGCGTGATTCCATGTCCGCAAAAGGTTTATTTGTTTTAAATGTTGGCTTATTCCTGGAACGAGATAAATATTCGTATTACAGGTTTGAGTTGCGGTCACTCAAATAGAATTTCAGTTTTAATATTAATGTAACTTTGCTTGACTTTTTATGGTCGCTTTCGTCCAATGAATAATGACTCTCGCAATTAAAACAATTAAAATGTTATTTTGTAACTTACGGTCACCGGACGAACAAACATCAGAAATCGATAATTAAAAGATATAGTTTGCTGGTATGAAAGGACACATAATACGAAACCGCTAGTAAAATGTTAGTTAACGGTCATTATTCTTCGTCAATTATCTTCGCGCTGATTGCTGGGAAATATTACTACACAAATACAAATTGTTTATGACACAGGCAATTAGGTTAGAACATTAATGATCATTGAAAGTTTTTGTCTTTTGTTTTAGAGATAAAAATTATGTGAGACATTATCTCTTGCGCGTTTCGCTTGTATATAAATTAATTCTTTACCTCTACTTGTCATATCTATTCTATACGCAATATTTATTTTCACTTAAAACATCTATTAGTCTTCACTAAGATTGGCCAAATGCTCCGTATTTTCTGTGAATAACATTTGAAATTTATTAGTCAGAAAGCGATGAGGTTAGTAATAACTAACTAGAAACATTTCGCTCATGTCACAGATACAGGGTGAAGCAAAAATTTACGCACTCGGAATTCGGAGAGCGATTCCTCACATACGAGAAATGTTTAGCGTATTTTTACTGTTTTGCACTGAGACTAATTCTGCTTTTATCTCTTCATGTCCGGTTTTTAAATTACTGAGATCAGTTTGTATGCTGTTAAATTCAGTTTGGATTGTGTTCAGTTTGCCTGTTTGCTTAATACCATTTGCAATGGGTCCGTGACATTTGGCGACGGCGCTGGCTGTACCATAACCGTCGCGTCTAACAATAATACGTCAGCCGCCATCAAAGACTCTGACGTAGCTTGACACAACGATTGAACATATTTCCTTTTCATTATTGTCTACGTTTTGTGTAGATACTGTGCAATTCTGTAACATACAATGATCATTTCCGTTCTGCATTTTCAATGTTATGCTCCATTTTTGCTCATTTCCTACGTTTCTAACCATCCCTGTACAAAAATTCTATTAATAAAATTTTATTTTTATTACAAATGTCTGATATTTAAACATCCTCTGGTACGAAAATTCATAAATTGAAATTTAAAGAATTAATTCTTAGCCCCTACTAGGCATGTTTATCCCATACAGGATTATTCCTTTCCCTTAAAAGATCTATTACACTGCGGTCTAAATAGTGAGACTGCGTGTCAAACTACAGCCAAAATATTTACTTATATGGTTTGTTCACAGTATTCTTCAAAGTAGGACGTACACCGGTTCTCTTTTACATTCATATACAATAATCAAATTTAAATGCTCGCTCCTAGCTTTTTGGCCCATTATTATAGTCTCAGTGCGAGCTGAATACACCACAGTAGACGTCACACAACGTTCATACTTCAACAGCTTCTGATATGCACAGTAGGTAGCTGTATGCCAGTCTTTTTACAGAACAGTGCGGAACGGTTTAATAGTTTGTCACAAGTGGTTAAATATTGGACTTGTTACATCAACATCATCAATAGAAGAGGAAATCATATGTTTCAACATACAAATGACAAGGTAGATATAAGAGATAGTACAGTAAATACATCTCGTTTTTTAAACAGAAAATAAATATTGCTTGTATTTACAATATATATACTGATGTCACCAACATCGTTATTTTTAATGTCTTTGCAGATTATCCATCATATACAGCGTATGCTAAGTGCCCAGTAAAACGTAAAATATTATAAGCTTGATGTTTTTGAAGTTCACTGTTATTCAACGTCATTGTTTATAGTCTTATCTTATAATCCATGTCTATTCCATGCTTCACATACAGTGGCTTTTTAAGATGCGCTTTTTTATTTATTTATTTATTTTTTTTTTTGGAGAATAACACACAACAATATCCATCTGGTGATCTCCGTGGTGGCGATTCATTTGGAAACTAGTTCCGTAACACACTCGTTCTTTGCGGACCCGTGCGGAAAAGTAACAGAATTTCTGTGCCCCCCCCCCCCCCCCCCCCCCCCTGTTTTCGATGCTGTATGTGACAGGTGGGTTGCCGCCGCGCGTTCAAGAAAATTTCGCCCTAAAAATTCCACACTACTTCTCACATCCTTCGTATTCACTCGTTGTATTTGTTTTTGCTACTTGCCGTAATCCTACACATGTTTCACTGTACACTACGTTGAACTTCAGTGTTTGAATTTACCACAGTTTATTGTGCCTTAGAACATTCCTGTCTTCATTTATACGATGTCAATCGTTCGTTTAAAAGATTTCAGTTCAAACACTTCTGACATTCTATTATGTCATCACAGGATAAGTTTAATTACTTCTGAAACCTGGAAGAAAAGATTAGGCCCAGCACAAGCCGCGCAACAACACATGAGCTCGAGCGCAGATCTACGAATGAAATACTATAGCTGAAGTAAGAATTAAAACTGCTCTAAATCGAGCTACAAGATACGGCACTTGATGTTTTTGGGGACCCTAATCTGTTTTCCAATGTTGTGTACTGATTCCGTTCATCTGCGTCATTTGTCCTCTTGCTTTGACATTTTCCATTTCATTCCTAAAGTATGCGGCTTCATTCTGTGTTTTGAAACGCAGTTCGTTTCTAGGAATGATTTCAGTTTGTGTCAGGTTCATAAGTGCTCGGTCTTCTGCCATTAGTGTTACATAGAAAATTCCTGAGTGATTGGTATAACCTTCATTTTGCACCATAATTAAATAAATCATTTATCATACAGAAATTATTTAAATCTTAATGTAGTTTTATTCCTCGCCATCTCTTCCTTGTGGCCGAGCGGTTCTAGGCGTGTCAGTCTGGAACCGCGCGACCGCTATGGTCGCAGGTTCGAATCCTGCCTCGGGCATGGATGTGTGTGATGTCCTTAGGTTAGTTAGGTTTAAGTAGTTCTAAGTTCTAGGGGACTGATGACCTCAGATGTTAAATCCCATTGTGCTCAGAGCCATTTGAGCCATCTCTTCCTTCTTCTTAGCTGCTGACATGAAATAAAATATTTTAGACGATTTTGTATATTTGTAAGCACTGGACAGGGTGTTGTGCTTTACATTCGTGGTTTGTGATTCGCTTACCTGCTTGTCTCTTAGTGAATATTTTTATGCTTTTATATGAAGCTTACGTAAATCTCTATGGTGGTATAATCCAACGGTTTTGTTTGTTCTAGGATTTTGTGACAAATACGACCCAGCATGTGGAATGCAAGCAGTGATGTGTGGACCATCGTAAAGAAGCGCCTTCTTAGCGTTACGTCGCTAAAATGCACAAGATTTTGGGTGAGTACGGGCAAGTACTTCCGTGCCTATTGTAAATACCTGAGTCCGTCTTATAGTTCTGTCAAAGTTGTGTTTTCTGGTTGTGACATTAGTTCCTTCGGTAATTAATGCATCTCGTGTCTTGTCGTAGGATTCCGGCCGTCCAGGAATCTTCGGAAGGGGTCTTACCATTCGTTACTTTCCTATACATCTAACGTAATTTCTGTAGGTGTGGAATTAGAATCATATATTGGCTAATTATTTTAAACGTTCTCGGAAAGAGACAAATGGTTCACCCACTTGGAATGATTCCCTGATTCGTACGTTGGCATAAAACGGTTTACCTCCTTGAATACCCTTTTAATTGGGGTAGACTGAGGGCTAAATCGTGAGATAAGGATAATTTTGACGCCATTATCTTTCGAAACTTCCTCCACTTATAACCTGTGTAATATGAGGCATTGTCGGAAAGGATGGCTATAGGTTTACCAACGGCAGGTATATAATCTCTACTTACCATTTAATGATGGTTTTGGCTGTCACGCATTTTATGGCATATAGTTTCACATATTTTGAGAAAAGGTCATACAGAGCGAGTAAATATTTGACACTACTCTACTTCTAGGACACGGCCCCCTTATGTCTGTCGCTACAATTTCCTTTCATATGCTTGAAATAATCGGATGCAATTCTGCTTTACAACCTAGATTCTCAGACTTTGTCTTTTGACAAGTGGTACATTTTCTGATAAGATTGTAAATATTCCTGCGTATGTTTGTGAAATAGCTGTAAATGTTTTGTTTCTGCAGACATATTTGTGCCGTACTGTCCCCTAGTAAAATGTGTATGTCACATTAGATTTGCTACTGATTCTTGTAGAATACAGATGCACCATTGATTACTGTCTGAACGTCGACGGTAGAATAAGACGTCCTTATACAGCTCGTAATACTTTCCAATAGGATGGTCAGAGTTGTCTGCTATTGTCGATTTTACTTTGCTCCACTTACTGTAAGCCTTCTGCAGTGTTGACATACTCTTATGCATGTCTAGATAATATTGACGGTAGTGTTTTCCGTGCATCAGTGACTTGATTACAACAGTTTTTTCACGCACGTCGCCCGTAAAGATTGGCTTATTCATGAAATTAGGTAAATATTTCTATTACAAGTCAGAGTTGCTGTCTCTCGAATGTAATTTCAGTTTTAATAATACTGTAACTTTGTTTGTCTTTTATGGTCATTCTCTTTTTTTGTGATTCTTGCAAAGCCTCCAAGAACAATGTATCTCCTAATTAAAACAAATAAAACGTTATCTTGTAGCTTACGGTGGCCGGACTAGCAAACATCAGACTTCGATATTTAAAAGATACAGGTTGCTGGTCTGAAAGGACACATATTATATTACGAGATCGCTACTAAACTGTTAGTTAACGGCAATTATCGTTCGTCAATTATCTTCACGCTGATTGCTGCGCTAGGCGCGCAGTCCGGAACCGCGCGACTGCTACGGTCGCAGGTTCGAATCCTGCCTCGGGCATGGATGTGTGTGATGTCCTTAGGTTAGTTAGGCTTAAGTAGTTCTAAGTTCTAGGGGACTAATGACCACAGAAGTTAAGTCCCATAGTGCTCAGAGCCATTAAAACCATTTTTTTTATTGCTGCGAAATAATACTACACAAATACAAATTGTTTATCACACAAGTAATTAGATTAGGTATACGGTCATTTTAAATAAAACATTGATACTATGCTGTTGGTGCAGTGAATAGAGCTTTAATTTAGCATGCAGAAGGATGAGGGTTTGATTCTAGGTAAATTTTCATTTCTTTTTATTTTCTAAATGTATTCTGCGTGGTACGCTATCTGGCGTCTTAATCGTCATACTGCGGATGCAGTCGGTCTTCCACAAAACATTGGCACTCACGTACTGGAAATTGGAAATTTGTTTTAAGGACTGTGGGACCAAACTGCTGATGTCATCAGACTTACACTCTAATTAAAATAACTTAACCTAACTTATGCTAAGAACAACACACACAATCATACCAGAGGGAGGACTCGAACCTCCGCCGGGGGGAGCCGAACGAACCGTGACAAGGCGCCCAAGACCGCGCGGCTACCCCGTGCGGCACTTACGTACTATGAACATAAAAATTTTAAATACAGTTGTTTTCATTGGCCAGCTTTTATACAAGTCTTTTGCAAGTCGTGGATACTTATTGTTCCGCACCACTGCATCCACAAGATTCCAAGTTCCCGCCCCTTCCTTCCGCTCCTCTGTCGATAAGTACGAATTATTATGCTTTCCACTTTCAGGTCCATTGAGAGGCACCCACATGCCTTGCTCATACTGTGGCATCAAGCAGTCACGCCTGCAAGGTGAGTGGTCTGCCAAGCGAGTGGATTCATTCTTACTTATCGAGTAACATGAACCCTAGTACTCACACTTAAGTTACAAGTTATCCTCCTATATGATTAATACGCAACGGAAACACGCATCTGACTATCAGTAATTTACAGAACTTTGACTGTACACTATGCACTGGCAATACCACATTTTCTTTCTTTTTTTTTTATTTAACAGCTTTTGTCAACACGTGGCCACCGCACTGAATATGAATGGCGCACACATTATAAATTCGGGATATCATGACAACATACAATTCGGAGGAAAAGTCCACCAATCTTTTTCTTTTCACTATGTTATTTATTCCGATAAATTCTCTAACCTAAACACACAAATTCTACAACCTACAACAACAACACATGAGAAATTCCCCCCAGTGGGCATGGCTTTACATTGGTGAATCTCTATATTATGGTCTCGTAATTATTTAACGCTACAGTGCACTTTCTGGATAGGATGGTGGATCTTTTATTATTT
Organism: Schistocerca piceifrons; assembly: GCF_021461385.2. Taxonomy (NCBI): domain Eukaryota; kingdom Metazoa; phylum Arthropoda; class Insecta; order Orthoptera; family Acrididae; genus Schistocerca; species Schistocerca piceifrons. Next base: position 358,740,036 of record NC_060144.1, on the reverse strand, counting down.
CTCACACTTCGACTCTCACAATCATCATCACGAAACTATCCTCCAGACCGAGCAGTACAGAAGGAACTAGCATAACACTCTAATCTTTTGAAACTACCTTGCTGCTCTCCCATGCAAACCACACATACCCAAATTACATGACATACACCACACTACGACATGGAATACAAAACAGAGAATAGTCACAACATTATCACTTTCAGCTTTCCCACTTCAATTAATATTTATCCCAGTTTCACACGACACTGCCCCACTTCGTAATTCTACTTTCCTACTATGAACTCTGGAGATATATGCACGTCGTCCTGTGCAATGCCAGCCAAATGGCGTTGCTGGATAGGCGGCCGACTCACCTTGCTTCTCTCTCATAGTTTGAATCTAGCGTCACACGGAATCATATCACGCAAAGTAATATTAAGAGCGTATTCATCATACAAGCGAGTCCTCAACTGATACCATGGACGAGTACTTCTCTTTATCTTTTGTCTCATACACAGTTTGAGACTCACACAATACTCACCACGTGGAAGTACTCGCCTCTAATTTCAAGTCCTGCACACGCCATTTCTTAAATATTTCAACTTATGGTACACACGCTATTTCTTAAATATTTCAACTTATTGTACACACGCTAGTAATTCAGCTTAACTGAAGCACACGGAAGTATTTCAGCTTATTGCTACACGTGGTTTCATTGTGACCGTTGGTCACTTCCGAAGATTACTACAATCCCATTAATATTACCTGCCTGACACTTAATTCTCCCCACAAAAGTTCCTGAAATAGAGAAATTATTATTTGAAACTACTCTTAAATATTCCACATGCATACCATGTCTCCACTCCTTCGTCATTACGGAGCACAACTACAACAGGTCTTAACAGCACAAGATCCAGCGGCAGAGTGCCGAAAAATGGCCGTTCTCTAGGTCATCTCGCACCTCTGTCGAGGTGGGGGAAGACCATGCTACCGTATTGGTCAGCCACATTTCAGGCGCTCAAAGCTCAGCTAAATTTCATCTCTTTGGTTCCACCAAAGGTGGCCAAAGGATCGACTCAAAGATGATCATATATTCACATTCACTATCTGCAGTTAGCAGACGACCATACATTCATTCATTTCACAGAACTCACCAAACTGGATGTAGGGATTTACTTTGTGGGAGTGCACATGTGATCAATTAAATAAATAAATTGTCATTCTTTCCCACATTGGTATCCGGCTTCACTGTATTAATTGAAAATGAGTTAGTTTTACAAAAAATGTGTTGTTCTGACAAAAACAATGAAGTATTTTGTACCTATTTTCAATGTCAGGCGGTACTGTACCCTTTCACCACTGGCTACCCAATGCGGAAAAAAATGGCTCGGTACTATCCTTGCAATGCGAGGGTAGTTCCGAACATTTTTTTAAGAAAACTGTATTAGAACAAACATAGCAAGTCATCAAAATAACCAGGAGGAGACCTTAGCCCCTGGTGACCTCAAATAGACGACCAAATGCTGTTACTTTACCAAATTATTGTCGCAGTTGTTGCATTATTGTACTCTCTCCACAATCCAGAGTGAAGTACACATACAAATTTACATCAATACAAATGACAAATAAAACGTTACCTCATACAAATAAAAAATAATGGTGGGATAAAAATTTGCTTAGTTACCGGGATCTCCGTTAATTTTAGGAGTAATCCAAACTTCACTAATTCTAAAACAAATAAAAAATACTAACTGTACTCGTGAAATTTTAAATAGCTCACCGTCCAAACACAGAGCAAGTAATCTGACATTCATAAATTGTGGGGTAAAACCCTTTACACAGCAAAGTCTAAATACAAAACAAAATCAACAAAAGAAAAACATTGCGTACACTAGCTACATGTAGAACGTCAGGCTCCATACCATTACTCTAAAATATACATCAAACCTACAGAGAAATAAAACTGAGAAGAAAAACAATGAAATATACCACAAGTTACATACTGGTTACGTAATATAGTTGGTCTAAGACATCATGTCATACCTCGTTAACTATCATCACCTAAGCAGTTGCTACCACTACTCGACCGTTAGTTTAACCTTATCCTTGTCCACCAGTACAAATACCTGCTGCTGAGCCAGTCAGTTCATCAACTTTGAACAATACATGCAGTAAATAGTTTAGCAATAAGTGCTTGAATCCACCAGTAGCTCTCGTATCTTACTCTACTGCTCATTTCTCTATTGTTACAGATTTGGACGACAAGAACTTGCATTTCGACTAGCCTTCGTTACACTTTAATGTGAAATATCACCACTGTGATAATGAAAATAAGTGGCTTCAGTCAACACATCAACAAGATCATTACTGTCCACGACATCAAAATGCATCAATTAATTCCGATATTTGTTGTGCAATGCAAACTCTTGTCCCCTGTGACAACCTTACTGGTCAATGCAACAAGAGCCCCTACGTTAGTATTACGCCACTGGCTAATAATTAAAGCATCATTGTACCAAATATTCTAATAAACATGCTACGTGAACTTGATAACCCAGAACAAACAAAAAGAAAACACTAACTATTCTAAACACAAATGTTAATGAAATACAATTACACTTGCTGTCCCTTCAGGAATGAAACATATAAAAAAATTTACACAATTACAATACAAATACATTATTCCCTATCTTGCGAGTCACACGGAATCATTTCATTCTGTGATTTTCTTGGGTTCTAAAAGTTGCTGACAGGTTCCCTAGAAACACTGTCTCAGTGTCAAAGTTCTCCCATGGTTACCCAGACGAAAGTATTTAAGTCACTCAAATCGGCATTTTGAACACGCACTGAACAGTAAACTGTGTCTCACATTAAACACAAATGTCATAGTCACTCTCAGAGTACCATCCACACGAATCTGGTCGTCCAAAAAATGGCCCTACAACTACTATTACCCACGGTTCTGTCCTTTCAGTTCATGGTGTAATTAAAAGTCGTAAGTTCGAACAAACAGCACTTATTCCCAGACCAATTAAAGAAATGTCTCCAACTACAAATGCATATGTCAATGTCCTACTTTAGTTTTCTGCGTTCATACAATAATTAGTCACCAAACGACAACTGTCCTCTTTAAGTATACCAAGCGTCCCACATGCAATTCACAAAGCACACTTAACCAGTCACTGCCAAAGGTTTATGGATCCCACCATTCAGTGGTCAAGACAAAACAAAACAACAAAATCTTTTCCACCACTCACAACGTGGGAACACCAGTCTTTCACTTTCCACCTTATGGAGACATACGAGCTGTCATCTTGCTTCACGGCTCCACAGTCCAGTACTAGTTAACAGTTGCTGGTAACAAATGCCCGCCGGACTCTGCGTCGCGTCGTTCATTCTTCCATGGCGCCGCCGCGCGACCCGTTAAGCAGAAGAAACCACCCGCTGTTGCCTCCACGGGATACTTTCCCCAGTCGTAAGGGTGGCGGAACTTATGAATGGCCAGTGGTACGTGCGTGTCGCCCCAGGCCGTTGACCTGCTGTAGCGGGCGCGTGGAGTGTACCCCGACCGGCAGTGGAGTGGGGGACGCACCGGCTCTGTTGCCGACGTCTGCTTGGCTTATGTGGTACAGGCGCATTTGGTGTAGCCCTCAGCGCTACGACATCCAATCAGTCAGACCCTTCCATGCATCTCGCAACATTACAGACAAAAGGATATTCTTACTGTATTTAAATACTCATTGATTACATGTATGATCTGTTAGATACATTGGTAATAAAAGAATCTTTGTTCTAAAAACATAAAATCATACCCCCCAGTTTTCTACACATACAACATTAACATTTATCCCTTTTCTATATACAGCCCACACTTGTGCTATTGATTGTACCTGTCATCCCTCATACAAAACATGAAAGTGTAAAGGAAAAAAAAACAAATGGAATAATAAGCAATCTATAGAGCTCACAATTACAATATCAAATAGTAGGCTACTCTAACATCCTATCACAGTGAAAATATTAGAAACTGTTGATCCTAAAACTACAATATAATTCCCCTTGAAAGTGTTATAACAAAAAAAAAAGAAATAATCTACACAGCTCACAATTACCTACCACATGTTATTAAATAGTAAACTACTTTAACATCCTAACACAATAAACATTTTAGAAACTGATGACTCTAAATCTAGAACATACAATGCACCTCCATGCTTGTGACAGACTGAAATTAGTATCTCTTTATACATTTTACATTTTATTATATATAACAACATTTCTAGGACATGTATGTGCCATCCACATGTCAGATGCTGACCTGACATCGAGGTTCATCCCAATCAAACAATACACAATAATGTTTTAGTTACCAATCGGTAGCATCCCCTTTACAGGAGTGTGTGCATTGATCACACTACTCTACGACTCTCACTCACCAGACATCACATTTTCCTTCTCATTCAATCCATTAATACACTAACAGAATAGGTCTAGAAGTCAGCTAACCTTAACACCACCACACTCACAACAACATACCATACCTTTGCTCCCTTATACTCAACCACATAACACATGAGGCTGTTTCGGAGATAGCTTTCCAGTCTCCAAACTCGTCCTTTCACTCTGGCACCTCTCTCCATCGGCTTACCTCTGCATTCACTTTACCGATTATTCATCCTGCTAAATATCAACTTAGAATTGCGACATTTCATCTAAGAACAAAAAAAAAACACAAATTATTCATCCTGCAAACTAAATGTACACATTCTTGGTACCGATTTGATTAGTTATACTGGTACCAGGCTTCAACAACAACAACAAAATTATTTTTGCCAAATTGCAAATCTTATGGTAAGAATTAGATTTACACTTATGTTACATCCTACGTCAGTATTCCACAACGTTCACCATCTGGATCTCATACTCCCTTTATGTCCTTTCACTTTGTGCAGTTGTCCTCATCTCTTCATTCGTATTTCGGCTCTCCGTCCGTCGATTACTCCATCATTTCCTGGTCTTCCTTCGCCATTGGCATGAATCTCTATTGCAGCATACACAGGCCTCTCTGTAACATACATCTAAGACATCTCCACATTATTAATTCTACTCACCTTTATTTACCACTGTTCCATCACGTCGAATCTCTATTTATTAATCACACTGCTTCACGTCGCTTCTCTCCTTAAATATCACCTTTATCCACTACTATTTATCACGTCGCTTCTCTATCTACCATCTTTATCCACTCATTAATCATCACGTCGTTTCTGCTTGATCCTTATTCATATGACAAAAAATACGTACGTACACCACTCTGTCGACTCCTGTTCATGACTCATTCGACCAGTTTATTCTGTCATACTTCCTGACATCCCGCCTGAAAATTCTTATGTTCGATTTGACCCTGCACAACGTTACACACCACAAATAAATACACTGACTATCTATCATAAATTGCCTACTTTCGATCTGTCCTTAACTTTTCCATAATTTGATGTTAGAAATGTGACGAAGCCCACACGATTGTTTTCCCTTGATCGTCTCAATTGTGACAATGATTGTCCTGTCGTGAACGCAATGACTGCCTATCCACTCTTCGCCCATCATTTTGATTTTCCCTTCTTCTTCCATCTCTGTCCCATCTTCTATTTTCCCGGTTTGACGGTCGATATTCCCATGAATTCTGCCCCCTATTTCCTCGCCACCTTCCATTCCCGTCATTCCTCTGATTCCATGCTCTCCTGCCATTCTGATAGTTTCTGCCATTCCAATCCTCGACTCTGTCTGACCTATGAGTCGTGTCTCCGTTCACGATGTTCCTCTCATTACCCAGTTCCTGTAATAAGTGCAGAATCGTCTAAGCCTCTGCCTGCTATCGGTATATCTCTGCGCAATCTCACTGGCAACTTCGTTATACAGATCCTAATGAGCTCCCCAGGTTCGTATGGCACATCCAAATATCTATTTCGTCTCAGCATTTCCTGATAGCACGCCACTGGATCTCTTACACTACCTTCGTTACAATTTGGCATCATCAATATGCTTTGCTTAACCTGGTCCTGCTTACTTTCCGGCCAGAAGTCATTTAAAAACTTGTCACAAAATATCTTGTAGCTACTACAGTCTTTAATAACTTCCTGCATTTTCGCTCTAGCCTCGTCCCTCAAATGGTTGCACACAAACTTGATTTTGAGGAGCGGTCCCCACGATGCAGGTAATGCATCTTGAAATTGAGACAGCCACAGGCATGGATGTTGGTAATTATCAGGATCTGGAAAACAAGTGAACTTTTGTACCGACACGAAGTGCCTCCTACATTCTTCTTCCGCATTTACATTTTCCGACCTTGGGCTATACCCAGTTGGATTTGCCACCTGTTTTATCCGACACAACCGTTCTTCTAACTCTCTGAGTTCGTCTTCCTCTTTCTGCCTATTTTCTTTTTTTGAATTTATCTCACTCTCCCTCTGCAATCTACCTGGTGGTGTGTCACCTCCGCTACTGCATGCTAATTGCAACTGTGCTAGCTCTTCCCTATGTTTCCTATTTATTTCTAATTGCGCCTCTTTAAACTGTAATAGTGATTGTATCTCTTCCTGCTTGGCATAAACCTCTCGCTGCGTACTGTCAGAGCCTGTCTCGCCTCTTACATTGACCTTTTCTAGATCTGCACCAATTGTATTCATTCTGACCACTACCTCCGCAACTTCATCCCTGTATTTATTTAGCGCCTCTTCCTGGCGGGTGACTTGAGCTTCCACGCTGTCTAGTGCCCCTTGTTTATCTGCAAGTAAGTCCTCCACTACCTCTTTGATTCGCTCATCTGGCAACACGTCCCTACGTTCTGTGATATCCCTCTCTATTGCAATTATTCGTACCTTCAAATTATTGGTTTTTTCTTTCACGGTGTCACATACTTGCTTCAACGCACCCAGATTCTTCTCCCCCTCATCTAACCGATTATTAACTGTGGACAGACGCTCATCGATAACTGAGAGTAGCTTCCTCATTGCCTCTTTATTTCCCTTATCCATTGCCTCCAATCTTTCCTTATTTGCTTCCAATCTTTCCTTACTCTCCCTATCTCTCTCCTTAGTCTCCCTATCTCTCTCCTTATTATCTCTATCCATCGCTTCCAATCTTTCCTTAGTTGCTTCAAATCTTTCCTTATTCTCCCTATCTCCCTCCTTATTATCTCTATCCATCCTCTGTAAAAACTGCAGTAGCACACTGTCATTTGCTACTTTCGGTGCGCTCACATTGTTCGCCTGAGAAACCGTCGCTTCGCTAAGGGTAGCTGCACTTTCACTGCATACCTGACCTAGTCCCGGCTCGCCCGCGTCTTCGGGAAAAGCCCCCGATTGTGAACAAAGCCCGCCGCTCAAAGGATCACCTTGCAGCGGTCCACTGAACAATTCAGCCCCTTCCGAGTGTTTGCCATTCCCGCTCATTAGCCGATGGTCGACATGTACTTCCTGCTGCACTGCTACGTTCACCCCGAAATCACTATTCTCCATGGTCACTACACTTTTCAACTGCGACCTAGTTAGAATCACTATTCTCCATGGTGACTACGCTTTTCGACTGCGACCTAGTCACTAAGGACATTACGCAAAAAAAATTATACAACGATCTTCCAGCCTCGGACGATATAGCAATTAATTACATAAAAAAATAAAAGATCCTCACCAATCCAGAAAGAAATTGCAAACAGAAAAAATTTTACTTCTTAGCGCTATCACAATATATTCCATCAAAATGAAAAAAAATCTTAACAGCAAACCCTAACAGCAAAATATCCTGGCCGGGTCGAAATTATGAGAGGCACCCACATGCCTTGCTCATACTGTGGCATCAAGCAGTCACACCTGCAAGATGAGTGGTCTGCCAAGCGAGTGGATTCATTCTTATTTATCGAGTAACATGAACCCTAGTACTCACACTTAAGTTACAAGTTATCCTCCTATATGATTAATACGCAACGGAAACACGCATCTGACTATCAATAATTTACAGAACTTTGACTGTACACTATGCACTGGCAATACCACATTTTCTTTCTTTTTTTTTATTTAACAGCTTTTGTCAACACGTGGCCACCGCACTGAATATGAATGGCGCACACATTATAAATTCGGGATATCATGACAACATACAATTCGAAGGAAAAGTCCACCAATCTTTTTCTTTTCACTATGTTATTTATTCCGATAAATTCTCTAACCTAAACACACAAATTCTATAACCTACAACAATAACACATGAGAAATTCCGCCCAGTGGGCATGGCTTTACATTGGTGAATCTCTATATTATGGTCTCGTAATTATTTAACGCTACAGTGCACTTTCTGGATAGGATGGTGGATCTTTTATTATTTCTCACACTTCGACTCTCACAATCATCATCACGAAACTATCCTCCAGACCGAGCAGTACAGAAGGAACTAGCATAACACTCTAATCTTTAGAAACTACCTTGCTGCTCTCCCATGCAAACCACACATACCCAAATTACATGACATACACCACACTACGACATGGAATACAAAACAGAGAATAGTCACAACATTATCACTTTCAGCTTTCCCTCTTCAATTAATATTTATCCCAGTTTCACACGACACTGCCCCACTTCGTAATTCTACTTTCCTACTATGAACTCTGGAGATATATGCACGTCTTCCTGTGCAATGCCAGCCAAATGGCGTTGCTGGATAGACGGCCGACTCACCTTGCTTCTCTCTCAGAGTTTGAATCTAGCGTCACACGGAATCATATCACGCAAAGTAATATTAAGAGCGTATTCATCATACAAGCGAGTCCTCAACTGATACCATGGACGAGTACTTCTCTTTATCTTTTGTCTCATACACAGTTTGAGACTCACACAATACTCACCACGTGGAAGTACTCGCCTCTAGTTTCAAGTCCTGCACACGCCATTTCTTAAATATTTCAACTTATGGTACACACGCTATTTCTTAAATATTTCAACTTATTGTACACACGCTAGTAATTCAGCTTAACTGAAGCACACGGAAGTATTTCAGCTTATTGCTACACGTGGTTTCATTGTGACCGTTGGTCACTTCTGAAGATTACTACAATCCCATTAATATTACCTGCCTGACACTTAATTCTCCCCACAAAAGTTCCTGAAATAGAGAAATTATTATTTGAAACTACTCTTAAATATTCCACATGCAAACCATGTCTCCACTCTTTCGTCATTATGCAGCACAATTACAACAGGTCTTAACAGTACAAGATCCAGCGGCAGAGTGCCGAAAAATGGCCGTTCTCTAGGTCATCTTGCACCTCTGTCGGGTTGGGGGAAGACCATGCTACCATATTGGTCAGCCACATTTCAGGTGCTCAAAGCTCAGCTACATTTCATCTCTTTGGTTCCACCAAAGGTGGCCAAAGGATCGACTCAAAGATGATCATATATTCACATTCACTATCTGTGGTTAGCAGACGACCATACATTCATTCATTTCACAGATCTCACCAAACTGGATGTAGGGATTTACTTTGTGGGAGTGCACGTGTGATCAATTAAATAAATAAATTGTCATTCTTTCCCACATTGGTATCCGGCTTCGCTGTATTAATTGAAATTGAGTTAGTTTTAGAAAAAAAAATGTGTTGTTCTGACAAAAATAATGAAGTATGTTGTACCTATTTTCAATGTCGTGCGGTACTGTACCCTTTCACCATTGCATTTCGTTAGGGACTGGCTTACGTCACCACCAGGGCTAGCAACGTGCTTTTCAAATAATTTCCAAGTACAGTGATTATCAGCATGGAAAACCCACTAATTGTGCCTTAGCACATGCTACATAATATCTCCATCGTGAGTTATTATTATTATTATTATTGTTGTTTTGTTGTTATTATTGATGAAAATATGGAAAACTACGTCCATTATAGTTAGGAAAAAAGTCTAATTCGAAAACGAACATTTCACATGTAGCATTTCCAACGAAGTGGTTCGGACGGGAAGGCCCAGATACATGGCCTCCGCGTTCACCTAACCAAAATTCACGGGATTTCATTCAGTGGGAACACTTGAAGGAGCACGTGTACTCTATTACACCTACACATGTGGGAGAATTGATAGCGGGTGTTCATGCTGCCCTTGTGTCTGTGGACGAAGCCATGTTTCGAAGAGGCCAAAATTGTATGATCCAGCGGGTCACTCAGTGTTTCGACGCGCAAGGATACAACTGGTCTGACCACGGTTTTGTTCTGTTCACCGTTACAAAACACTGTTCTTTGTAAATGTCAGATACGTGCGACTTAAGAAACGGTGAATACTACTGTATTATATATCAGAATGAAGTTGCAAATAAAAGAAAGTACACCTTTACCCAGGCAACGGCCTTGACGCAGTGGATGCACCGGTTCCCGTGAGATCACCGAAGTTAAGCGGTGTCGGGAGTGTTCGGCACTTGGATGGGTGACAATCCGGGAAGCCATGCGCCGTTGCCAATTTTCGGGGTGCACTCAGCCTCGTGATGCCAATTGAGGAGCTACTCGACCGAATAGTAGCGGCTTCGTTCAAGAATACCATCTTACGACCGGGAGAGCGGTATGCTGAGTCCACGCCCCTCCTATCCGCATCCCCCACCGAGGATGACACGGTGGTCGGATGGTCCCGATAGGCCACTCGTGGCCTGACGACGGAGAGTGCCTTTACCCAGGCTCGAACCCTCGACCACCTGCATTCTAACCCAACATACTATCCACTGCACTAACTGCACAGCTATAGTATTGTAAGATTTCCAGTCTTTAACGTCCATTTACTGCCGGCAATATGCTCGGAATGAAATTTTGTGACAGTCATTTTTCTATTGCTAGGATTTAAGGAATCCTGCCGCGATGCCCGAGTGTGAGAATTTTTCTTCGCCCTGTATATAGCTGAATGGTAGCATTCAAGCAAATATTGTGGGAGATCTGGATTCGATTACTGGTGACAGCATCAGTTTGATCTAACAGACATGTCGCTGAAATGAAATCACATGAAAAGATTTCGATCAGGCTGTTTGCCACGCTATGATTTATTATTTATTTATCTTCAAATGTTATACTAAGACTTTACAATTACATATACAAGCGAAACCACAAATAATAGAGACAGTATAAACGTTAGATACTTCATGATAACAGGAGCAAAAGCGTTCCAGGAAGAAGGAAGCAGCAACCAAGCCGTTTGTGAGGTAACTGCTGATGAGTGGTTACAAGTTGCCAGTTAACTTCAGTTTGAAATAACCTCTAGTGAGTACAAATCTTCATGTAATCCTGACTTTGGCAATGTTAAGTGTAGAAGGTGGCCACAGGCTCTTCATTTCGCAACCACCTCCCTGGGGTGGAATTTCTGCAACCCATCTATCTGTGCGTTCAGCGTTACACGTTGTGAAAGTGTGAGAACGTTTCAGAAATTGAAAATGAATTTTCACTTTGCAGCCGAGTGTGCGCTGACATGAAACTTCCTAGCATATTAAAACCATGCGCCGGGAATTGAACGCCGTACTTTTGTCTTTCGAGGGCAAGTTTCGAACGTAGAAGGTGGGTTTCGAGAGCACGTAAAGCTGTGAGGGCAAGAAGGGGCTGTGTTTGGGTAGGTCAGTTGTTAGAGCCCTTGTCAACGAAAGGCAAAAGTCCTAAGTCCTATGTTCGAGTCAGACCTGGCACACAGTTTTCACCTTCCAGGAAGTTTCATTGGCGAAATTTTCTCGATTCGTGCATTTGAGGCAGGACTTGAGTACCAGCCAGGTATTCACTAGGTGAGATGTGGACAGTCGGCAAATAACCGCATCCCGGTTATACACTACAGCAATCTTCGTCGATAATCAACAGAGCGGATTATATCCAGGGCCGGAGAGCCTCCCCGATGACAGGAAGCGGCCTGCTAACATGTGTGGCTATTCAGGCGAGTCCTTCCTAATTAATACAAAGGTATTTAATATTTAGCCTTATCAATTAAGTATTTAACTGGGCTCAGATTTGGCCCGTGACACGCCTTACATGGCGCAATTTTTGGAGTGTGTAGAACATGATCTCTAGTCATAGGTGCATTTTGCCGTTGCTAAGACGATATGGTGTAATATGGATAGGTCGTGAAGGGTCACTACCTTGGTCTCTAAGGTGTCAAGAGATTCTCTGGACTTTTCTGTCTGGAATAATTTGTAAGTTGTCGTGTACAGCACTCTCGTTGATACTATTGAAGAACTGCAGCTGCGAACTTTGTAACTCACTGTAGAGATGAAAGCAATATTGCATAGAGTTGAGGAAGCAGCTTTATTTCTTGGTTAGGTTTTTTCGGTGAAATTTGAGTCCGATTAGCGTCGAACGTAATCTAAAAGTTGGCATTTCAAAAATGGCTCTGAGCACTATGGGACTTAACATCTGAAGTCATCAGTCCCCTTCGAACTACTTACACCTAACTAACCTAAGGACATCACACACACATCCATGCCCGAGGCATGATTCGAACCTGCGACCGTAGCGGTCGCGCGGTTCCAGACTGAAGCGCCTAGAACCGCTCGGCAGTTGGCATTTCAGCTGCATTAATACCAAATAGTACGAATATAGCTTCGGCCTATAAACAAACGTTCGCAGTTCTCTCGCATGTGTCTAGTTTCCGGATCCTTGTTTACAGGTACGATTTACCTTGAACTGTCGTCTATATCCGCCATAGTTTTCATTGCTAATTATGATTCACGCTAAGTACAATTTTCGTTCTGGCATTCTGCCGGCACTACAACTATCCTGAGGCACATCTATGTACAAAATTTCTAGCACCAGTATTAAATGACATCTCTGGGAATAAGCTATAGTGCCCAACGTATCGCTCATGTAGGGCCCCAGAAGACAAGATTATGGTAACTACTGCATGCCTAGAGGCATTTGAATAATCGTTCCTCCCACAGTACGCAAATTAAACTGAGAAGAACCCAGTGACACGCATTTCAGAGTTGTTTGCAAAGTGTACATATAGATATCCATATAGATGTAGAATGACCAAGCTCACCTACAATGTTTTTACAAATGAAATGACTTTCATACATACATATTTGAGGTCTCTGTTGTTTCGGTCATGTCTAAAAGAAATGAAAATATGTAATTCTACAGATACGCCTCAATGGACATACGGCTATTTCATCGAGAATGCATATCATCGTTCGTCCCTTTGCGGCAGCACAATTAGGCTGCTAGCAATTGGGTAAAATAAGTGGAGTCGCAACATCAGTGGTCAGCAGCACTTGGGAATTTGGTCCGAAAATGAATTGTCCCCGGATGGTAGAGACGATTAAGGAAACCGTTTTATAGAAGCGGAGCATCAGGCTTCGAGTCCCGGTCCGGCACAAGTTCTCAAGTACAGGAGCTCAATTATTTCATCGCCCAAAGCAGCTATGTCATGCCGAGAGTCCCTAAGTTACAAATGACATGTATTACGAAATCTTTCCCAGTATATTCTTTCGATTTTGTGGGTACAGTTTCGTCCTGCATCGTACATTAAATGTATCGAGATTGTCTCTTTAAAGCTACAATGGAGTGTGCGCTAATTTGAAACTTACTTGCAAATTGAAATTGTGTATCTAAATGGCACTCGAAACAGGAATTTTACATTTCTCTGGTAGTGCCCTTGCTGACCGTTATATCCGGGCACCAGTCACAAGTCTTTGCCTGTACCTTTTCTGTTCTTTCCAAACAAAAACGAATTGCTTCTGAACACCTCGCTGGCCTAGTGTTCCTAGAGGAAAGAATAATCAGAGAAATTACTCCACTATCGTCTGGTGTATTCTTTTGACGATTTGTGAATTGGTCCCTGTGAGGTGCTAGACCAACTTGGAGACGTTTAGAGCTTGGCTTGTTTATGGAAGGCTTGTTTATGGAAGGAGACCAGACAGCGAGGTCATCGGTCTCATCGGATTAGGGAAGGACGGGGAAGGAAGTCGGCCGTGCTCTTTCAAAGGAACCATCCCGGCATTTGCCTGGAGCGAATTAGGGAAATCACGGAAAACCTAAATCAGGATGGCCGGACGCGGGATTGAACCGTCGTCCTCCCGAATGCGAGTCCAATCTGCTAACCACTGCGCCACCTCGCTCGGTACGTTTAGAACCACTTGTATATAAGCTCTTCATATTTTGGAACAGCTGTGTTCTGCGAGACTCAGGCTCAGGCTGTGGCGTTGCTACAACACCAGATACGAAAGATCGTGGAAACATCCTGTGGAGGATGACGGCGGTAGTGTCTGCACGTGCTCAGCACTTGGTCCGACGCTCATAGCAGCTGCTCCGCTCGTGCTATGCATATTCTAACAGCGCCAGGTTGGCCAGACTTCCTGTGTACCCTGACTGCTGCTGTGACGTGCCCTCGACTGTAACAATGATAACAAAAATATTTAACGAAATAATAACAAAAATAACTACATATACATATAAATAATTAGAGATGTACGTGCAAGAAATAATTGCCCAGACTCTTCTTCTTCATCGCAGCTGATCGCTGTTGCTGGCGGCGCTCCATGCTGGACAGAAAACAATAATTCACATCCACAGTCAGATTATTATACAAAAACATTGCTAGAAGCGTGGGGAGGTGAGAGTTGAGGTTGCATGCCATGGTCTGCCGAGGGGGGGCGAGACAGGGGTGCTTCAATGCTGACAACACAAGCTGAGAACAGGTGCTTGAGGACCCTCCGTCTCGAGGCCTTGGAATGAGGCTGTATTTGAAGACGCTGATGTCATGATTCCCTGTATGGTCTTGGAGATAAGGAATATGAATATGCATCTGTCTCAGCTGAAATATGACACCACAGACAAGAAAGCAATTTCCACAGTTACCCGTAGCTGGGGTCAAGGTTGGCTTGTTCTGCCCTTGCCACACTACTATCCATCAAATTTGTTCATAGAGAAGTTAATTAAATCTGTATAGATTATACGATATTATTATAACAAAGAAAAACAAAAAGTTCATAGGCAAAAACCATGCCATATGTCATCCTTAGAGCTATTTCCTTTCTTTTTATTTGATCTGTTCAAAATAACTGAAATTTCAATAATTAATGTTATTAAACTTATGGTATCAATAGTTATCGTTAACATATGTAAATTTATAAACGGAATCAGTGTATCACAGAAGGTATCATATTCTGATGACTTTATGCGCGTCCCAATTATATACTGGCTGTGAAATAATTAGAGAAAACGGAACTGATGGCGAGTTACTAAATTACAGGGTACATGTATGGCTGTCCACGCAAGCTACTCTAGCAGCACAATCCATGACCATCTTGCTAACTGCTGTAAGATTATCAATCTGTTTGCCACTACAGTAATTACTAAACGCTCCATCGGACAGATTTGGCATATTTTTGGGATCAACAGTCTTTCAACTGGTTTGATGCGGCTCGACACGACTTTATATCCTGTGCCAACCTCATCATCTCATGGGAGAACTTTTTCCCAATGACCTAATTTTTTGTTGAATATATCTGTATCACTGTCTTCACCTACAGTTTTTACCCTATTCAGCTCCACCTATTGGTACGGAGGCTGTTCACTGATGTCATATCATATGTCCAAACAAGCTGTATCTTCTTCTGGTCAGTGTTCTCTGCATGTTACTTTCCTAGCTAAACTGCACCTTATTTATTATATTACCACTTCACATTACTTTCAAGGTGCTTGAACAGCGCGACAGGCCAAACGCTTCGTTCTTTCTTCTATTCAGGTTTTCCCACAGTTCATTATCCTCTTTCATAAAATGCTTAACTCCAACAGAATTTTGTCAGAATTTTTCCTTTGGATTAAGGTCTACGTCTGTTTTTAAAAGACTCTTCATTTGTGTTAGTCTGCTTTCTTAGGCTTTCCACATACACTGCCTGACGAAATAGGTGAAGGACCCAAAATGGGAGACGGAAAACAGACTCTATGGTTTGAAAGTGTATGTCATTTTGTTCCAGTGATTACAAAATAAGATAAAATTTACAAGCAACTTGGGAATATGAGCCACTTTAACAGTATGACGTTGCGCCCCCTCTGCCTTGGCTTATCCACGTATTCGGATGAGGTGGGCTCTCCTCTGAGGCAAGATGGCACACTAATGGCACTTGACATAAAAAATTCTGGCCTTGGTATGTAGTTTATGTCCAAAGTGATATCACACATTTTCTGTCGGGGTTACGTCTTCAAAGTCTTGCCGGCCACCGGAATACGATTACCTCAACACTAAGCACAACTGTTCATTGACACACATTGCATGTGTGATCGACCATTGTTCTGATGAGAAAATGGCTGTCGCTTGAGATGTAACACATGAGGGCGCAGGATGTCAGTGAATACTGATTCGCTGTCAGAGCTTCCACAGTCACAGCCAGCCATTACCATAAGTCATAACCAACTGCTCCCATCACCATGATTCCAGGAATTACACGGTAGAGCTCTCAAAACGTTTCAGACTTATCCCCATTTCCCCGCAATATCGCCTTCAGAGTGGCGTCAGTTTGTGGTATGCACACTCTCCAGCGTTGTTTAAGTCCTGGATTGGCTGAATCCTGGAACTGGCTGGCGAACAGTGGCACAGCCTGGTCTTGGAGTGGATTCCTGGGGACACGAGTAGCGGTAACGAGCTGATAAGAGGGCGACTCCATATACAAAGAGAGCAGTTGGACGGGCTGCAGAGGAGACATGGAATTACAGGCATCTGAAAATATGAGTGTCCGTTGGCTGATTGCAACCGGTGGTACTGACCCTGTATGAGTGGAACACGGACGGTGAGCGGTCACTCTTATTGTGGGAACTGGGAGGTGGAGATCCTATGAAAAAGGACAACAAGGAAGCAGTCGAGACAGCTGTAATCTGTAGGAGTGAGCTGCAAGTGCGGTTGGCTAGCTGAGGGGCAGCCTGGTGGACTTTGAGCTTGACTGAATGGATAACAGCAGTTGTCATCAACACGAAGACGTTGGTTCATGTTCTGGGCGGGCACTAAGTGCCTGACATCTAGGCTCCACGGAAGTTCGAGCTATTGAGACACAAATGAATTGTACCTATGGTGTGGGCTCCTGAATGGTCGTGCACAAGAAGAGTGTCGCATTGATGAAGTCTCGGAAACTTAGGTTATGCCGCAATCAGTGTTCTGATGGTGATTCTGCTTCAAACCGTGCTAGTAGCTCCATGACACATTCTTCTCGATGTGGAAAATGTTAATTGCTTAATCTGTCTATACTGCTCATATTACAGCATCGTATAGGCTTTTTTCTGTGTTGCAAATGGTCTCTTTCTCAGTATCGGTTGCTAGTTAGCAGAATCACTATAGGTTTTTGGGTGTGTTGGGTCAGCCCTCATTTTTATTTTATTTAGGAGCTGTGTCCTGAATTGGGACCCCACCTACCTTAGTTCATTACTGTTCCCTGCTTAAGATACCCATTATGGATGACGAATTGCTACTGTAGTTTGAATTGGCGACTTCTTTTGGAATAAATATACAACCAGTCCTTTTTTTAAATTTTAGGTACGATTTATTGTACCATGTAACCTCCCCGCTGATGTTATTAATGACAATAATTTCTCCGCAAATAATGTAAATGACTATAATTGAATGTTAATCGAAATAGAGCCAAATGTTGTTGAGCTCCCACAAAACATCGTTAAATTGAAATAAAAGCAACTGTACCTTCGCTACAAAAATATTGAAAAATAATGGCGCAATGTAATCTCGACACAAAAATTAAGGAATGAACATTAATCACTAAACCCACAACAATAGGGCAGCAGCGCTGACCTTAGGCCCTGTGCAATAATTAATCTGATAAATTGATTCTGGGAGGAAATGCATAGGAAATATTGTTTCAATTGGAATGATTCTTTTCTTAAAAACGATTGCTTTGAAAACAAAATTAGTATTGGGGCATTTCTTGAACAAATTAATTACAATTAACATACATTACATTATCAGATGTGCGCAATGCTGCTTCATTACCTTATTTAACAATATACCTCGTCCCGAACCTTGACCAGAGATGTAAAGGGCGCACGCCGCCGACCCATGCCGACGCCCGCTCAGTACTACCGTCCACTCGCTACCACAGTCGGCTGACTACTTCCTCTCGCGACTCGCTACACACAACATCCTACTCGCAACTGAACTCTCGCGCGGTCAAGCGCAGACTAGCAACGATAAACAACTCTCTGGTCAGAGATTCTGTGATGCCTCGCCATCGCTGGTACTGAATACATACGCGTTTCATAACCCTCCACTGGGGGGTGGGGGGGGGGGGGGCAAAAATTTGGCAGCGATGGTGAGTCATTTAGACTTGCCATGAGCAACAAATTTTTTCATAACTAATTAACTTTACAAACACAGAATATACAGGTATTTACAGTTGTAGAACATGAACTAAATATAGTGCACATGCACCGAGTACAGAACATGTTAGGCAGTAACAAAATGTGAGTACAAAACATATTAACAAATAACATAAGTGCACACGCACTGAAAAACTCCTTAGCATTTTGACATCAAGTAAATATAACGGCAAAAAAATCATGTTGACAAGTGACATAAGTGCACATGCACTGTAGTTCAAAACATATCAGCAAATCAATAAGTAGAAATCATGTTAGAAAATGACAAAAGTGCACTCGCACTGTAGTTCAGAATATATCGAAAAAATGTATAGGCCATGAATATAAATCATGTTAGCAAAAAAAATGATTTTCACTATGTTACAAGAATTAAGATAGGAAAGGGAAGGATTGCATCATGGTTGTAGCACTTTAGGTTGCACGCAGCTGCACTGAAAGTCCATATCTTTCCAAAGAAGTACAACACCAAGTGAGACAATCTGAAGTTCTTTTCCCAGAAGTGTTTATCAGCGTAGCCAAGACACTGAAATGTCGTAGTAATATTCCATGTTATCATTTTGGCAGTACATCAGGTACACCAAACAGTGGGACCATAATAACGTCTCCAGCGCTCACGGTGGTGGACAGCATGTCGTGTCAACACCACGCTCTTACAAGGCACAGCAACGTAGAATTAGTGCAAAAACCAAATATAGTGCTCCATGACCAAGAGGATATACAGGACAAACGGATATTGCAGTAATTCAAGGTAGTTAGGTCAGAAGGTGAAGGACATTAAGTCACATACTAGTCTTCATTGTGAATTACATTAGTAGTTTGCGGCAGTCATAGCCCAGTTATTGAACATTTCTGTACCATGTATGCAGTATTACAGAAAAATGTTCATTAATTGTTTTACAGAGAACATTGGCACCCATTCTCTAATTACAAATCATAGAAGTCATTCGTTTTACAGAGAACATTTTACAGAGAACATTGGCATTCATTCCCTAATTACAAATCATCAGAAGTCATTACTTAAAACAGGAGGTAGTCAATAACATAGTATTACAGAATAATGTTGATACATAATCATTGGTCATCCCAATACAGTAATCAGTAGCATTCATTTCCCAGTTACAAAGCATTATTAATTAATCATTGGTCATCTCAATACAATAATCAGTAGCATTCATTTCCCAGTTACAAAGCATTATTAATTAATCATTGGTCATCCCAATACAGTAATCAGTAGCATTCATTTCCCAGTTACAAAGCATTATTAATTAATCATTGGTCATCCCAATACAGTAATCAGTAGCATTCATTTCCCAGTTACAAAGCATTATTAATTAATCATTGGTCATCTCAATACAGTAATCAGTAGCATTCATTTCCCAGTTACAAAGCATTATTAATTAATCATTGGTCATCCCAATACAGTAATCATAACATTCATTTCCCAGTTACAAAGCATTATTAATTAATCATTGGTCATCCCAATACAGTAATTAGTTTATGCACAAGTATTTATGCATTCATTGTCCAAGTGACATACTATTCAGAGCTAATCAGTATTACTCAGAACTCTCTTAAACTGGTATCATTATTTGGGACTGGTAATACTTTTTTGTTAGCAATGCATTGCTTTGGGTAATTATAGGGGAAAGCAAGAAGAGAAAAAAAGAAAAAAAAATTTGCTTCTGGGTTGTTCCTGTAAATGATAATGTGTAATGTCATTAGTCATGAGTCAGCTATAGCAAGGTTATGAAACAAGTGGAGTATATGTAAGCACATTCATAAATGACATAGATTTAATGAACAACTGCTTATAGCACATTAATTCCATAAATGATTTCTCCTGCAAAAATATATTTAAAAAAATGGATTATTAAGCTGAAAGAAGAAACGCATTTTATGCTGAAAAGTAGTGAACTTAGAATTAACAGGTAGTGAAATGTGTATAAAAATGTGTTCCATAGCTGTCCTTTCCAAAACCTTCAGTCATTATACTAAGCAATATAACACCTGCTGTCAAAGCGAACTGCAACAAATACTTAAATAACTACATAGCATGAATACATAACTTCCACGTTATCCTCATCTGTAAAGAGAAACTTCATTATCCATCACTTCATTATCTATATTATCATAACTCCATTATTATCATCACCTGTAAAGAAAAACTTCATTATCCATAGTAGCATATTCTTCATCATTATTCATCAGCATCACTTCATTACTCATTATACAACTATTCCTTATTTCTATCATATTTCATCACGAAAACTAAGATGTGTAGTTCTGTCTGACAGCCTGCATCAATCGCCTCGTATTCTGAAAGAAAAAATTAGTTAAGACTGCTATTCTACGATGTGTATAGTATATTCTTGTTAATGCTTGTTAATTCTGATCCATTTACTCTCCCTCACGAGGTATTGCATTCTCTTTCGTTCATTCCGAAGGTGAAATTCCCATTTTGTTTAATTTATTTCTTTCACGCATCATTTCTTTCTGAAATTGATGAATAAAGATTAATATCTTGCATTTACATCATATACTCACTAAATAATGACTGGTTTATGGTAACATAATTAAGCATACAGCATAACATGACAAAAAACGTAATATGTGAAAAAACATAGATAGTGTTCAGAGGCAAAACTGTACCCAGTGTATCACAATGTAGCAGTAAAGTAGTCACGATGTTGAGATATCATAAGGCAAAATGTTAAAGTCAACTGGTGTTTGCTATATCTTAACTATTTCATAGTGCATACAAACAAAACATGAAACAATCGTATATACATAAGAAAGACAAAAAATGTGACGTTCGTTGTGTTCAGCTTGTATGTTGAGTAGTTAATAGAGGCGAGAATTAAAGACTTTAATGGAGAGAAAATTTAATAAAATTAATATGTCACTAGATAGAATTGCCCCCCCCCCCATGAACCATGGACCTTGCCGTTGGTGGGGAGGCTTGCGTGCCTCAGCGATACAGATAGCCGTACCGTAGGTGCAACCACAACGGAGGGGTATCTGTTGAGAGGCCAGACAAACGTGTGGTTCCTGAAGAGGGGCAGCAGCCCTTTCAGTAGTTGCAAGGGCAACAGTCTGGATGATTGACTGATCTGGTCTTGTAACAATAACCAAAACGGCCTTGCTGTGCTGGTACTGCGAACGGCTGAAAGCAAGGGGAAACTACAGCCGTAATTGTTCCCGAGGGCATGCAGCTTTACTGTATGATTACATGATGATGGCGTCCTCTTGGGTAAAATATTCCGGAGGTAAAATAGTCCCCCATTCGGATCTCCGGGCGGGGACTACTGAAGAGGATGTCGTTATCAGGAGAAAGAAAACTGGCGTTCTACGGATCGGAGCATGGAATGTCAGATCCCTTAATCGGGCAGGTAGGTTAGAAAATTTAAAAAGGGAAATGGATAGGTTAAAGTTAGATATAGTGGGAATTAGTGAAGTTCGGTGGCAGGAGGAACAAGACTTCTGGTCAGGTGACTACAGGGTTATAAACACAAAATCAAATAGGGGTAATGCAGGAGTAGGTTTAATAATGAATAGGAAAATAGGAATGCGGGTAAGCTACTACAAACAGCATAGTGAACGCATTATTGTGGCCAAGATGGATACGAAGCCCACACCTACTACAGTAGTTCAAGTTTATATGCCAACTAGCTCTGCAGATGACGAAGAAATTGAAGAAATGTATGATGAAATAAAAGAAATTATTCAGATTGTGAAGGGAAACGAAAATTTAATAGTCATGGGTGACTGGAATTCGAGTGTAGGAAAAGGGAGAGAAGGAAATATAGTAGGTGAATATGGATTGGGGGACAGAAATGAAAGAGGAAGCCGCCTGGTAGAATTTTGCACAGAGCACAACATAATCATAACTAACACTAGGTTTAAGAATCATGAAAGAAGGTTGTATACATGGAAGAACCCTGGAGATACTAAAAGGTATCAGATAGATTATATAATGGTAAGACAGAGATTTAGGAACCAGGTTTTAAATTGTAAGACATTTCCAGGGGCAGATGTGGACTCTGACCACAATCTATTGGTTATGACCTGTAGATTAAAACTGAAGAAACTGTAAAAAGGTGGAAATTTAAGGAGATGGGACCTGGATAAACTAAAAGAACCAGAGGTTGTACAGAGATTCAGGGAGAGCATAAGGGAGCAATTGACAGGAATGGGGGAAATAAATACAGTAGAAGAAGAATGGGTAGCTTTGTGGGATGAAGTAGTGAAGGCAGCAGAGGATCAAGTAGGTAAAAAGACGAGGGCTAGTAGAAATCCTTGGGTAACAGAAGAAATATTAAATTTAATTGATGAAAGGAGAAAATATAAAAATGCAGTAAGTGAAACAGGCAAAAAGGAATACAAACGTCTCAAAAATGAGATCGACAGGAAGTGCAAAATGGCTAAGCAGGGATGGCTAGAGGACAAATGTAAGGATGTAGAGGCCTATCTCACTAGGGGTAAGATAGATACCGCCTACAGGAAAATTAAAGAGACCTTTGGAGATAAGAGAACGACTTGTATGAATATCAAGAGCTCAGATGGAAACCCAGTTCTAAGCAAAGAAGGGAAAGCAGAAAGGTGGAAGGAGTATATAGAGGGTTTATACAAAGGCGATGTACTTGAGGACAATATTATGGAAATAAAAGAGGATGTAGATGAAGATGAAATGGGAGATACGATACTGCGTGAAGAGTTTGACAGAGCACTGAAAGACCTGAGTCGAAACAAGGCCCCCGGAGTAGACAATATTCCATTGGAACTACTGACGGCCGTGGGAGAGCCAGTCCTGACAAAACTCTACCATCTGGTGAGCAAGATGTATGAAACAGGCGAAATACCCTCAGACTTCAAGAAGAATATAATAATTCCAATCCCAAAGAAAGCAGGTGTTGACAGATGTGAAAATTACCGAACTATCACCTTAATAAGTCACAGCTGCAAAATACTAACACGAATTCTTTACAGACGAATGGAAAAACTAGTAGAAGACGACCTCGGGGAAGATCAGTTTGGATTCCGTAGAAACAGTGGAACACGTGAGGCAATACTGACCTTACGACTTATCTTAGAAGAAAGATTAAGGAAAGGCAAACCTACGTTTCTAGCATTTGTAGACTTAGACAAAGCTTTTGACAATGTTGACTGGAATACTCTCTTTCAAATTCTAAAGGTGGCAGGGGTAAAATACAGGGAGCGAAAGGCTATTTACAATTTGTACAGAAACCAGATGGCAGTTATAAGAGTCGAGGGACATGAAAGGGAAGCAGTGGTTGGGAAGGGAGTAAGACAGGGTTGTAGCCTGTCCCCGATGTTGTTCAATCTGTATATTGAGCAAGCAGTAAAGGAAACAAAAGAAAAATTCGGAGTAGGTATTAAAATTCATGGAGAAGAAATAAAAACTTTGAGGTTCGCCGATGACATTGTAATTCTGTCAGAGACAGCAAAGGACTTGGAAGAGCAGTTGAATGGAATGGACAGTGTCTTGAAAGGAGGATATAAGATGAACATCAACAAAAGCAAAACAAGGATAATGGAATGTAGTCTAATTAAGTCGGGTGATGCTGAGGGAATTAGATTAGGAAATGAGGCACTTAAAGTAGTAAAGGAGTTTTGCTAGATTAGGAAATGAGGCACTTAAAGTAGTAAAGGAGTTTTGCTATTTGGGGAGCAAAATAACTGATGATGGTAGAAGTAGAGAGGATATAAAATGTAGGCTTTCAATGGCAAGGAAAGCGTTTCTGAAGAAGAGAAATTTGTTAAGATCCAGTATTGATTTAAGTGTCAGAAAGTCATTTCTGAAAGTATTCGTATGGAGTGTAGCCATGTATGGAAGTGAAACATGGACGATAAATAGTTTGGACAAGAAGAGAATAGAAGCTTTCGAAATGTGGTGCTACAGAAGAATGCTGAAGATTAGATGGGTAGATCACATAACTAATGAGGAAGTATTGAATGGGATTGGGGAGAAGAGAAGTTTGTGGCACAACTTGACCAGAAGAAGGGATCGGTTGGTAGGACATGTTCTGAGGCATCAAGGGATCACCAATTTAGTATTGGAGGGCAGCGTGGAGGGTAAAAATCGTAGGGGGAGACCAAGAGATGAATACACTAAGCAGATTCAGAAGGATGTAGGTTGCAGTAGGTACTGGGAGATGAAAAAGCTTGCACAGGATAGAGTAGCATGGAGAGCTGCATCAAACCAGTCTCAGGACTGAAGACCACAACAACAACAACAGATAGAATTGCATAATTATTCGTACCATACGTAATTTTATCTGGAAAATGTGCACTGTCTAATGTGTAACGACAAGAAAAGCGACATGCTAACCTTACCTTGCCGGGCACTTTCCAAGAAAAAATACGACAGTCATCAGTAAGTAATCACATAAATATAATTGCATAAATGGTCATAAAATGTGTAAATTCATCTGGAAAAATATGCACGGTCTGATGTGTAACGACAAGAAAAGCGACCTGCTAACCATACCTTGCCGGGCACTTGCCAAGAAAAAATACGATAGTCATCAGTAAGTAGCCATGTGAATATAATTGCATAAGTGATCATAAAATTAGCAAATGGCATTATAGCATGTTAAATCATAAAGTATCTTCATTCAATAAAAGGTTTGACGTTTGACCAGTGGTGGTTTCCTTTCGATTTTCTGGTTCTCAAAGTTTCGACGTGTACAACATTGGGGTGAGGAATGCTGCGAATCCGATATGGACCTGCGATAGAAGTTCAAATTTACTGCACCTACCTTTTCCTTTGTTGGATAAATAGTGTGTACGTTCTAATATTTTCTGTCCAATGTGAAAGTCACGGCGTGTACAAACCTTTTTTTGCTGTCTTCTCCGGCGCTCTGCGGCACGTTTGATGTTGTTCAGCGCAATGTCGATTATTTCATGGTGTCGTAGTCGACGAGATGTAGGAAAGTTTACTAATTCTGTAATTTTGTTAGGTGCTTCAACATTTTTCAGTATAACAGACGGAGATAGCATAGTGGATTCATTTGGTATGGAATTAATTACATCCTGGAATGAGAGTATGTGTGTGTGTCCCAATCAATATGTCTTTTGTGGCAGTATATTCTACACAGTTTACCAATTTCTTTCATCAATCGTTCACAAGGGTTCGAAGAAGCATGGTACTTGGATATATAGATCGGAGTAATGTTTCTAGCTCGTAACATGCGTGTCCATATAGCAGAACGAAAGTATGATCCATTGTCGGAAATTACTTTCAACACATGCCCTACATGAAATAGAAAATGCTTTACAAATGCTTTCGAAACGGATTTAGCAGTAGCTTTGCGTAACGGAGTGAAGGTAACAAATTTTGAAGTGAGTTCAACAGCGACAAAGATGTAGCAAAAACCTCTATTAGTTCTGGGAATCGGACCAAAAATGTCTACAGCGGCCATATGTCTTAATTTAACAGGTACTATTGGATGTAATGGAGGAATATGTAAAGTTGTGTCTGACTTAGCTTTCTGGCAGATTGTACATGACGCTAAAAGTCGTCTTATACGTTTCTCCATGTTGGCAAAATAACAGTTCTGTCTCAGTATAAGAAAACATTTTCTAGCTCCGTAATGTGCGTAACTTAAATGAGTATACCAGATTAATTTGTTTACCAGTTCGTCAGGAATGCATAATAACCAATTGTTGCTGTCAGGATGAGAGCGGCGAAACAGAATGTCATTGCGTACAGTGTAATGGTTGCTAATCATAACATTATACCCATCTTGCCAGAGGTGTTTAATCTCTTTCCACACGTTGTCTTTATTTTGCTCTTTTGCTATGTCCTGTAGTGACGACGAAATGAAGTTTTCAAATGCAACTTGTTGAATGTACATGACGCTGAAATTTGATTTGCAGAGGTTGGTTGCGATGTCTTGCTGATTGTTGCTGAGAGAACGAGATAGTGCGTCTGCTACCATATTTTGTGTGCCGGGAATGTGAACTATTGTAAAATTAAATTCCTGCAAGTAAAGTTTCCATCTGCTTAATCTGTCGTGAGTGAATTTAGCCGAAAGTAAGGACTGTATCGCTCTGTGGTCTGTGTAGACGGTGGTATGTCTTCCATAAAGAAAGTGCCTAAATCTCGTAAAAGCCCAAACAACACATAACGTTTTCAGTTCTGTAACAGAATGATTTTGTTCAGCAGGTGACAGAACGCGGCTTGCAAATGCGATGTTTTTAATTACTGTTGAGTCATCTTCTTCAATTTCCTGAAAAATATGTACGCCTAAAGCGATGTTGGAACTGTCGGTGGCAATGGAAAAATTTCTGGTAAGATCTGGGTGCGATAAAAGTGGTGCATTCAACAAAGCATGTTTCAGGTTCATAAATTCAGAATGTGCTTGCTTATCCCAGGACCAAATAGGGTTTTTACCTGTAAATTGGCATAATCTAGGTGTGTCTAAAGCAGAGTGATGAATAAATTTACGAAAAAAGTTAATTAAACCCAAAAAACTGCGTAGCTGCTTCTTCGTTGTAGGAACAGTAATGTCACGTAAAGCTTGAAGTTTTTCCGGATCAGGCGCAATCCCTTCTGCTGAAATTACATGTCCAAGAAATTTTATAGAAGTTTTGCCAAAGTGCGGTTTACTGAGATTAACTGTGAGTCCTTGAGCATGAAAAGTTTGCAACAGTCGTTCAAGAATCATATTGTGTTCAGACCAGTTAGCTTCTGCAATAAGAATGTCGTCTACGTACGTCGTGATTCTGTCTTTAAGTTCTGTCGGTAGTATTGTGTTCAAACCGCGTATAAAGGCTGCAGAAGAAATAGTTAAACCGAATGGTAATTTGCAAAATTGATAACAGTCGCCAAAACAGAGAAACGCTGTGTACTTTCTGCAGTTCGGATGGAGCTGAATTTGCCAAAATCCCGATTTTAGATCTAATGTGGAATAAATAGCAGTTCCGTGAAATTTCTGTAGAAGTTCCTCTAATGTCCGTGGTCGATCTGTTTCATTAATAATTATGTCATTGATGTGACGTGAATCAAGTACGAGGCGAAGTGAGCCATCTTTTTTCTTAACAATATTTAGCGGGTTTATGTACGGACTAACTGCCGGTTCAATAATTCCTTGGTCGAGCATATCTTGCAACTCTTTTTTAACTTGTTCTCTGTGGATGTATGGAATGGGATAATGCTTTGCTTTAAATGTGTCGTGCTGTTTGACTTGAAATTCATACATAAAACCAGACATAGTACCAGGAATGTTGTCGAAAACTGGAGCTTGCTGTAAAAGAATTTTGTGTAGTTGCGAGCGTTCGTCGTCTGTATTTGCACTGCTTTGTTTAACTTTATCAGAAATTATCTGCATTAAATCATAGTCAGCTTCGTCCGGAGTGTTATAGTTATGTACGTACGTATCCGTGAACAATGTGGAATTGCAGTCTATGCCACGAGATACGGAAATGACCTCTGTACAATTAATTGTTTGTTCTTCCGCAGATAAAGGGTGCTGAAATTCTAAAGCCAATAGTACATTTTCATCCTTTAGCATTAAATAGGGATTTTGAAAATCAATAACTGCGTCGTGTTGTGCCAGAAAATTAGTACCTAAAATAACGTCTGTTGTCAATAAAGGAACAATCCAAAAATGTGAATGAAATGTGTGACCTGCAATGCAAAATGATAAATTTGTCTGTAATTTAACGTCTACTCCTTTACTCGATACTGCTCCTTTCACTTTCGTTTTGCCTAATGGTAATGTAGGATAGGCATTCTCTTTGTTACATCCGTTGAAAGTTTCTTCATTTATAACTGACATAGGTGATCCGGAATCGATTACTGCTGAAAATTTCGATGAACCAATTTTAATTTCGATGACAGGATGTGAAATGGTTTTCTGAACAACTGGTCTTTCCTGTAAAAGAGTGTCTCGGATGTCGTGAAAAGTAATAACATTTTCGTGAACAACATTCTGCGTGTCTAAAGTAGTGCTTGTGTTACTGGAAGATGCGACCTGTACAGTATCTAGTCAGATTCTATCTGACGTGTTATTATTTTCAGGACAATTCTGTGGCATTTCGACTTTTTGAACTGTTCTATTATTTCTTCCAGACGTATTACGCTCTGGATGATACCTACTGTCTGGTTCATACGCGAGAATATGTTGTGCTGATCATTTAGTGGCTAGTAAGACCGACTGTTATTAAACGTGTGTTGATAATTGTGCTCATCGTTTTTACGTCTGTCGTGATAGTCATTTCTATACGGTGCATTACGATAGGAATTGAAATACTGCGTTTTCTGTACGTTGTTGTTTCTTTGGTGCCGTGCGTTACCATTTGTTGTACCCTGGACTATACGCGCACTCGGCGAAACATTAAAGCTTGGTTGACCCTGTGCACTACATTGTTGGTTAGGTATGCTAACCGGATGACTTTCATGCTGTTGCGGTGGAAAACGTCTATTGTTACCAAAATGTGGTTCCTGTTGCTGAAAATTTTGACGATACTGATAATTAGAATTTTGTCCATTATTAAAGTTCTGATGGTTGTCATTCCTGGAGCGTCTAATACCTTTACTATTGAAATTACGTGGCCGATCGTAATAGCTGTATATATGTTGACCTTGGTTATTATATGAAAAATTTTTGTTTACAAAGGAATAATCCGATTGCTGTACTTCCAAAAGCTGTAACAGATCTCTGAATGCTGAAATATTTTCTTTTTGCTGACCCGTTAGAAGTGACGCTCTTAATGATCGTGGTAATTTAGAGATACATAATTGAATAAGTGCAGATTCACTGTACAGTTCACGTAGGTACTGGTTTTGTTGCACCATGTGCTCAAAAAATTGTGTCACACTGGGAAAATTTGAGTGCTCATAATTTGGTAAACTAATTAACTGATCTTTAATTCCACGCTGTGTCGTCTTTGACCAATACACTGACAGAAAAGCATTCTGAAACTCTTCTACTGAGTAACATTGTCTCGCGATCGGTCTCATACGAGTTGCTGGTTCGCCTTCCAAAAAAACTACAAATAAATTCAAGTTTATGTGTTATGGGCCAAGTCGGTGGAAAAGCAAAGCTAAATTGTTGTATCCAATCCAGTGGGTGAATCTGTGTTCTGTCATTTTTAAACACTTTAAATTTTCTCACTGACAGAAAATGTTTGTAATCAAAATTATCGTCTCTATATGATGGAACAGGTTCATGATTGTAAGAGAATATATTTGTCTGTGTCTGTTCGGAATCTAAGTCGCATACTCTCTGTAGATTACCTAAATTATACACGCTGCGTGACTCTGACAAATGTTCGCAAAGTGGCATCTGCTGTGATGGGTTCTTAACTGAAATATTTTTCATCTCTGTTACTTCTTGCTGTAAACTTGACAACTTTCTACGTAATGTATTATTAGATGAATCGATCTCATTGATTGTCTGCTGTAAATTTTGGAATTCAGGTGTTTGGTTAAACGAAATCGGAGCAGTATCGTCTGATTTGTTGTCATTATTACTTTCAATAACATCAATACGACTGGCCAATTCATCACATTTTTCAGTCAGTATTTTTAACTGATCATCGTTTTTAGTGTCAGAAGTATTAATCTGTTTTTGTAATTTACGTGTGGTTTCGTTCAATTTTTTAACGTCAGCTTTGATGTCATCGGAATCCTGTGTTAGTTCTAATTGTTCGAGTCTGTCTGTCACTGTCTGAATATCTGCTGTGTGTGTATCTGTTTTTGATTTAAGATCAGAGATTTCATCACGTAATTCGGTGTTCAACTGTTCAATGATATTAATTTTGTCCGATACTGTAACAATATTGTTGTCTACATACGGTTTTGCCTTCGCAAACATTTTACGTTTTTCTTCTTGTCTCTGTGCAGTGATTGTTTCCATGACTTGAAGTTTTACTTTATTTTGATCCTGTATAAATTTGCGGAAACGCGTATCACTGTTGTGTAGGTGAAGATTAAAACGTTCGTCAATTTGAGTGTTCTGTTTGTCGAATTTCGCGTCTACCTTTGCATCCATTGTGCGCGAAAGTTCTGCTGTCATTAGTTTAAACTCGTCGCGTAATTGTGTAGCTTTTTCAGAGCATTGTTTACCGACTGCACTTATTTCGTCTCTAAGTGTTTCTGTTGTGGCTGTTTGCATATCCCTTAATTCCTGAGCAACAGACCTAATTTCTTCGCTACTTTTCCTAGCACAAGCCTCAATTTCCACACGTAATTGTTCCTTAGTATCATGACACTGCGCGGCAACGGCTCTAATCTGTTCACTAAGCTGTCTGGAATTGTTGTCTAATTTTTCATTTAGCTGTTGTTTGAGATTTTCGTTACTTTCATTAAGCTGTTGTTTGAGATCTTCTATAAGTTGTTTGTGATTGTCGTCTTGTCTTTCATTCTGTTGTTTGACCTGTTCACTAAGTTGTTTGAAATCTTCACTAAATTGTTGTTTGAGATGTTCTTTATTATTGTCTAGTTTTTTATCAAGTTGTTTAAAAAATGCCATAATTTGATCCAACCCAATATTACCATCTCCATTCTCTGTACTGTTTGATGGTGTACTTGCAATTGTCGCGTTTTGTGTGACCATTTGGTCATTCTGTAAATTACAAAAAGGTTTGCCAGTCGGATATACACTGTCAGTCACTATTTCGGAATTAAATAAATCCGTCGTACTTTCAGTACACTGTCCATTTTCATTAGAAAAATTCGTCTGTTCGTCACATGAATTTAGCAAACCGGTTGTGTTAAGCTGGGCAGCGCTCATTGCAACAGAACGCCCCACGTCATCAATTGTCGTCAAATTAACAGAGGACACAATTGAGTTCGTTTGTTCATCATTAAGATCTACATCATTATTAGTGGTCGAAACGCACTGATTGTCAGTAAATGCAGGATTGTCATCATTACACTGCGTGTCACAAGTACTATCGGTGAAGTTGTTTAATTCGGTAATTTCATTCATTACACCTCGCAATGTACTATTAATAGTTTTCGCGGCATTTCTTAGCACAAATCACAATTATTCACAAATGAGACAAAGACAATGCAAAATCCAACAAATACAAATACAACAAAGAGCAACGAATTGCCGATGATCTGTGAAAGAAATTGACAAAATTAGTAAATTCGTTGCGCCAAAACCTAATTATTTAAGTAAATAAGAGAAGATATTGACTACTTTTCAGAAGATTCTCAAAGAAATACGATCCTGGTCCGGATGTCGCCAAGTGTAACCTCCCCACTGATGTTATTAATGACAATAATTTCTCCGCAAATAATGTAAAGACTATAATTGAATGTTAATCGAAATAGAGTCAAATGTTGTTGAGCTCCCACAAAACATCGTTAAATTGAAATAAAAGCAACTGTACCTTCGCTACAAAAATATTGAAAAATAATGGCGCAATGTAAACTCGACACAAAAATTAAGAAATGAACATTAATTATTAAACCCACAATAATAGGGCAGCAGCGCTGACCTTAGGCCCTGTGCAATAATTAATCTGATAAATTGATTATGGGAGGAAATGCACAGGAAATATTGTTTCAATTGGAATGATTCTTTTCTTAAAAACGATTGCTTTGAAAACAAAATTATTATTGGGGCATTTCTTGAACAAATTAATTACAATTAACATACATTACATTATCAGATGTGCGCAATGCTGCTTCATTACCTTATATAACAATATACCTCGTCCCGAACCTTGACCAGAGATGTAAAGGGCGCACGCCGCCGACCCATGCCGACGCCCGCTCAGTACTACCGTCCACTCGCTACCACAGTCGGCTGACTACTTCCTCTCGCGACTCGCTACACACAACATCCTACTCGCAACTGAACTCTCGCGCGGTCAAGCGCAGACTAGCAACGATAAACAACTCTTTGGTCAGAGATTCTGTGATGCCTCGCCATCGCTGGTACTGAATACACACGCGTTTCAACCATTGACGTGTTTTCGAGACACTGCAGGCTCATCATCAAATGGAGGTGTTACTGAAACATTGTATCATGGACCATGTGTAGCTAAACGCTGCGGTGATGGTGCTAGCAAAGAGGATCTTAGACATCGGTAACGAAACATTTATAAAACGAAAAGACTGTTATGTTGTAGGTGCTAACAGTGCACTGCATTGTGATATCCGCACCAGTCCGTTGCCATAATATACATTATCAGCTAATACATACAAATGTATATAATATTTAGCTGAACCTGGCTTTACACATATTCACCAAAGATAAATAGGGGCAGTTATGACAGAGAATATGAATGTGATAAATATTACACATTGTAACATCATTATCTCTGACCTGAGGGGCATCGTACTGTAGCACAAATATTACAAGTACAGATGATATATTTAAGTGGAGCTTCATAGCTGTGGGAGAGTTCTCATATTGGCAATATGCAGTACATGTAACATCGGTTAAAATTTATATACAATATTAACAGTTAGGGAGAAAAAGGTATTACAGTATTCAAGACTGGATGGGTTACAGGATGCCATAGTCGTAACATGACTAGGAGAATATAATCTATGCAGGTGGATAAATATCTATCATTATTGTCATTTTTGGTGTTTTCGTGCTAGGATGACTTGGAAGTTCTGGAATGAAGCGCTCAACATTGACCCAGTTTATTTGTTAAGCGCATGCGTCTGCTTTACTGATGGGGATGCACTGCACAAGGTTTACAGGTGAACTGAAGAAAGCGAAAGCGGTTTTATCTTAGCTCATGAGTATACTCCAAACTGTAGCTCAAAATGATGGATAATACACTTCCTTCATAAACGCCCTAGTTGAGAGAAACCAAAGTAAACTTAAGCAACAACCATTCCTTGCCAACGTGTCACATAAACTTGCCAATATTTTCACACCCCTTAACATGAAATTATCCTTCCACACTCACCATAAACTACAAAATAAAATAGTTTGCATTAATAACTCCACGGGAGAGTCGCACCAAAATTCCGAGATACACAAACCCACATGCTCTTCTTGCTTGTATATTGGACAAAGAGCGAGAAATTTGAATCCTGCTACAAAGAACATATTATTGCCCTTAGACTCAAAAACTTAAATGAGTGGTGTTTTGCGCCATACTTGTTCACCATGCACACTCTGTTAATGATATCAGTCACAATCTTTCTATGCAATTCATTGTTGAGAAAGGGTTACAAAGATACTTACTTGAATAATTAGACGTTTTTACTGACAAACTAAAAGCACCTCAAAGATACTAAACAAACGAACCGGATCTTTGCAAATCTGCTTCTTCCAGAATTTCCGAGATACCCTTGCACAAAACACAAGAAATGACGATAGTAAGATGTATCATTCTCCTGCATACATTATATTCTCCTATTCATTTTATGACTATGTTATTATGCAGCTCATTCAGTTTTCAGTTACATATAAAATACTTCGCTCTAACTATTTATCCTTCGTATGAACTGCAAATTATACAACATGTATATTGCCAACGGAAAAGCGCTACAGCAGCTATCAAAATTCACTGGCGTATGTTACCTGTAATCATAATATTTATACTGTAATACTATGGATCTCTAGTCAAAGATAACAATGTATCAGTGTGTGTCAATCATAGTCAAGTTCATTATAGTAACAAACACTGTTTAACTTCTGTGAATAAGTGTAAACCCAAGTGCTGTGGGTATTCGTGTGTACTAGCAGATATGTACATTACGAGATCGTGCAGGCTTTCCAACATTATAATGAAACTAGCGGCCCTGACAGACGTTATCCTGCATGATATTTCAAGCGATTAGGATATTAAACAAAGTAAGAAATGAAATACAAATAATACAATAATTTCATTATTCTTTATTTTGAAATAAGATCAATTTTTATAAAATCAATTCGTTATAATCAATAATGTTTGTTTAATTTTATCTTAATGCGAGTTGATAAACAATATTTTAGTCAATTCCTGAGGAGTATAAATGAGTAACCTTGACGGTTTTCCAACGTGAGAACACGCCACATATAATTGTCCATGTGAAAATACTGAATTTTCTAGATCCAACCCATAAATCGATGTTGTTTGACCTTGTGGCTTATTAATAGTCATGGCAAATGCCAAGCGAATTGGAAATTGCAGACGTCTGAATGGAATGGGTGAATCTGAAGGGATCATTGGGATTCGTGGCAGGAGAACAACTTCACCTTCAAATTTGCCGTTCAAAATTGTAGCTTCAAGAACATTGCCCATAATTTTTTTTATGACTTATCTTGTACCGTTGCATAGCTTAGGTGCATTTAAATTCCGAAACAAAATGATCGGTGAGCTAATTTTTAATTGCAAGTTATGTGATGGCATTCCTGGTAAATCCAGAAATTCAAAAATTCAACAGGATAGTTGACTGCTTCGTCAGGATCCGTAACAGTGTCGGTCGATTTGAACAATATCTCATTATCGGGCAATGACTATTGTATTTTAAAGTTAATAGCGTCAACATCGATATTTTTTGCGGCTAAAATAGCTCGTTCACGAAGCCACGCATGGTTAATATTATTAGCTTGTAATCTGGAAATATGCATTCAATAAAAGCATCTTCCGTATTTCCCGTGTTGCAGAAATTGTCTGGCAATTTGATGCATTGTTTGTCTCCATGCAATGGTATTGTTCCATTTCCAATGTTGAGCAATTGCTCAGAGAATGATAGTGCCAATGGATCGTTTTTCAGTTGAACATGTATATTTGTGTTAAGACGTAATGCACTGACATTTCGCCATGGATAAGATTGTTGTATACGTGAGATAATTTCATCCGCATATGTAGCGCGTGGAATGACCGGCAATGTCTGTCTAAAATCACCGGACAGCAGCAGTAAGGCACCACAGAAAAGCCTCGTGATATTATTTAGATCTTTCATCATTCTATCGAGAGCTTCAAGTGAATACTTGTGGGCCATAGTGCATTCATCCGAGATAATAATTTTGCATTTTTGCAAAACTTTTGCCATACCGGAATGCTTTTTTATGTTGCACGCTGCATCTGTATTTGTGTGAATGTTGAAAGGCAATTTGAGTGCTGAATGTGCAGTCCGTCCGCCATCAAGCAAAGTGGCTGCATTACCTGATAAAGCAATTGCTAAGGTAATATGATTTTGTGATCGAATGCGCGTAAGTATTAGTGAGATGAGAAACGTTTCTCCAGTGCCACCTGGTGCGTCAAAAAATAAATAAATAAATAAATAAATAAATAAATGAATCTACCTTGATCTGCTGCAACTGACAAATTAATTCGATCGTATACATTCTTTTGTTCATCAGTGAGTAGTTTCCCATTATTTTCAACGAAAGCAGTTAAGAGACCATTTTGAACTGTTGTTCGCGCTGAATCTCGCTGTTAATGTCACTTGCTGGGCGGTTAGGTGAGGGCATACCAGAATGAATGAGTGGCATATTCGAAATCAGAATGCAAATATCTTCAATCTTTATTAGCGCCTTGTTATATATTTCCCGCGAAAACTCGATATTGGGACCTCGTTAGCCATCCGAATGCGATGCTGAATGTCGTCGCTCATGGAATCTTTATATTTTTCCCAGAGGACAGAATCTTGAGATGGAAAACATGTCGTCAATAATAGGGCGAATAATTGGCGAATTTGATGAGGAGAGGAACTCAATGCTGCATCTGCAAGTGTAATATCCCAATGGTTGTCATCTTCCAGCAAATGTAATTCGCGACACGCATCATGATATGTGCCGTACAAAATGGTATTGACTGTTCGCATCTATTGGAAGGACGTCGGTCCAGGAACATTAACCAACAATAAATGTAAGAACAAACATTCGCGTTGCTTTGGATGGACTCCGTATAATCGGCCTAACGCGTTTCCCATAAATATGCCGTAGTATCCTTTAACCAGAACACCTCGCTTTTGTGGTTTACACTTTTTTGATTGTTTGTTCCATGTGAAATATCGTGGCACATCATTATACATTAATGTCTTCGCGAAATGACCGGGAATACTTGGTCGGTTGCATAGTTCGAAAACCTCAGTTAATGTGGTTTTTGGGGCAATTGATGCACATTGTAGAGCAGTCTCTTCCGTGAAATAAACACGCTGTACATTTTCAAGGCGCACGGCCAAATGTATAACAGCAGGGTCGCTTTCGTGTTTCGGAAAACCCAAAATACGCCAAACTGCTTCATTGCTGCTGATGTATCGGCCCATTTGGTACCGTGATATTGCATCGTTTTCGTTAACATTGTGAACAACAAATACAGCCATATCACTGCCCTTATGGACATATTTGCATATATCTTTTATGGACTTCACCGAACTGCAGAGCTCAATGTTTATGTGTGCTTTGTAGATTTTACACAGCAATTGTGAATATGGAACCACCCAGTGATTGTCAATGTCAACTGTTCTACCGTTTGACATACGTAATTGATGTGATTGAACACCATGGTCAGTGTCTCCACGACGTGGCATTGTCGTATGTATGTAACTTATATGTGAATATAATATACGTAATATTCACTGAAATGCGATACCTGTAATATCAAAAGACACCGTACAAAAAAATTAAAATGTCAAAATGATGACACACATATAATATAAAACACTCAAATTAAAATGACGAAAAATAAACGAAATCCTATACACGTAACTTACATCTGAATATAATACGCTCAGTATTTCACACAAAAATGCAACGGCACCTACCGTGCTGATTTAAGAATGTAAATTTTTCAGCCCCCCACTTGAATACATACACAAAAATTCATTCTAGTTGATCCAGCCGTTTAGTTGCAGTATAGATAAATAACCTAGATACCGACTGCAGCGCCATCTGCCGGGCTCATTTGTGAATCTTAACCATCCGGGGCGCCACCCAAACGCATACCAAAAAATTCATTCAAATCGGTCCAGCCGTTTAGGAGGAGTTCAGTGACATACACACGTACAGTAGAATTATATATATAAAGATGATGTAGGTGTGATGGTCCTCAACTACGTACCCTCCGACTCAGAGTTGCAATATTAAAAGTTTTGGCTTGTTTCGTTGTCTAGGGGCTGGGATACGTAGTTGCCCCATTACATGCAAAATACTGCTGAGCATACAGTATACGATAAGAATACACACATGAATCGAATGGTCGAAGGTTTCTATCACTCGGCAGTTGCGTATGTAACGTAGAAATCTTGCAAATAAAACAAATCTACAGGTACTATCTTAACGACTTTAAATGATGAGTAAGATAGCACAAGTACTTTTGAGAATGTGGTATATTTCTTCAAAATACATACGGGTGTCGATTGTCCAGCAATTAAATAAATATAAGCTGAATAACCGGGAAACAATAGATTCCTACTGCACGTAATTAGTTATGAACAACAACATAGCTCGCGAGATATTCACTTCTAAACGCACACTACGTCTCCACTGTAGAAGCCACGGAAATTTCACTAGTGCACAAATCAGCACTACGAAATATTTCTATCTTCCGCGACCACACGCAAACCACTCCACACTCTCCAAGTTCCTCTCACGACTGTGCGTCCGTCGCGCCGTCGCGTCCAAGACTCTCCGTGTCCTCTCCCGTACTCCTCAGAACTGCCGCACTCCTCTCACGAAACGATCCTCCTCCCCCACTTCCATACAGTCTCACCATCAACGATCGCTGTTATTGGCTAGAGCGCTCCCTCCCTGTCTCCAATCCAACGTACACTCACAAACATATTTAAGCACATACAAAACACTGGATTTACATTTAAATGCTTGAAATTAAATAAATATTCCTACGGCTGGGCCTTCAACACGCTCAAATCACATTATTAAAAACATGAACAAATTAAATAAACATATTTAAAAGGAATAGCAACAAAAGATAGTCCAGTAGCCCAATGTCTCTGTGTTTTCTAAATCACAGTAAATATTTAACCAATTTCTTCATGAATAATATATATCGGATATAAACAGAGACATAGACGAATAAATATATTTACAAGCATGCTGATACCGTTTTTTCGTGTAACTGTCGAGTACTTATGGCCTGACGCGATTGACAGTAATCGGCTACTTTGACCTCCAATAACTCGTGTACCATTTAAGTTACATACCTGTAATTCAAACCAATTTAGGTTTACACTAATAAATTTCTAGAGACATGTCGATCGACGAAATCGGATGAAGCGTTTAAATTTTGGAAATTCTTTGTTGGGTGTTACTTGTATACTTTACCGTCAGATACTAAACTTTAAATTAATAAAGATACTGAAAATCTGATTGCACCATCAGAATCGTCGTGCAACTAATGGTAATGTACCTCTGCGAGGTATCATGGTTTATCTGGCTACTATTAATTTCTATGCGAACTGTGAAATGTCTGTCGTTAAGATTTCACAAGTCCGCCATCTTTAACACTCCCGCCATTGGCATCTCCTTCATCGACACAAAGCACAGTCCTCGTCACGGCGGAATTCCCAGTCACGTCACTGGACCATGCGCTGGGGCTGCCCCTCTCTTCCGGCTAACGTTTGGCACCACGTGATTGCTAACGAGCACGGCCCTGCCACCCGGCCCGAGCGGTGGCCGCCAACTCTGAACTTAGAATATTTTCAGGGCGCCAAAACTCGCCCGTTACTTCACAACCGGATCTGCTGTTGATATCAGGTTGCAGTGCACTGTGAGTACCCGAAATACAACTAGCTTTCAATTACATAAACATTTCGTCACCGATAACGAAATTTCCGTCATTTAGCTGAGTACCTTCAACACGGCGTTTACATGCAGATTGTTCATATTATAATGTTCCTGTTACACTTCCCTGTTGATGAACCTACAGTGTTTTGAAAACATGTTACTAATACAATAAATTCCATCAAAATTCCAGAAAAGCCATTGGTAGTACAGTTATTCCCAAATAAATCACCAATCTCTTTTGTTCCTTCAATCTTGCAAAATTAATTAACTGAAGTCTTGTTACTTACATCGAGGTCTCCCATTTTTATAAAGCAATTTTCATTTAGTGTCAAGAATATTGTCAAGCTGGCACTTGGTGGAATGTATGTGGTTCATGTTTATTTTTTGGTCTGAGAGCAACAAATATTTTTCTGGTTTTTATTAAGCTCACCCACTTGGCTTAATTGGATTCTGGTACTAATAAATGACATTGAGATTAAGAAATGTTCTCCCCATCTTAACACCCCAACAACCCCCAGCCAATTACCACACCTAACGATTTCCGGTGCCAGAGTAAGATGTGGGAATCACTTTCTAAATGGAAATACGTAAAACAGGGACCATTCACTCTTTTGAAACAGTTTTATACTATCCCATGAATTAGTTTTCCTGCCTTTTCAGGGTCATCTTGAGATAGTTTCCAGAAGTTACACAGAAGTTGCAAGCATAATTCTGGCTGCCGATTGGTCAAATTATGGGTGGCTTTTGGTGTTTGTATCCATCGGTCTGCTTCCCTTATGATGGCCAGATGGTACCACATCATACACTTTCACACAATATGTATGCATATACACTGTGATAAAGAAATGTTGCCAGCATCCAGCATGTGTTACCCAGCATGTGTAGCACATTCTGGATGTCGGTTAAATTTCGTTTTCACAGTGTATATGCATACATATTGTGTGAAAGAGTGTGATTGGGTACGAACTGGTCACCACAATGGAAACAAAAATATAGGTACTAACACCAAAAGCCGCACACACTGTCGCAAGCCGGCACTCAACATTGTGCTTGTAATAGCTATGTCACTTCCGGAAAACAATCTGAAGATGAGCCTGAAAAGATTCGAGCATCAATGCATAAAATAATAAATAGCTATTTGAAAAAGTACTTGTTGCAACTTTGTGGTATGAAATCAACGAAGTTGCCACGAATTGACGTTACATTGATGTAAACCGTCCAGAATCTCAATTAATAAACATATGCTAGAAGTTGAAAATCTTTGCCACGTTTGTTTCCGTGCTCAGATAGCATAATGGCTGAGACAAATTCTTCAAAAAAAGTAGAAAGTACAGTACTGAAACTAATTGTTCTCACTTATTCATTACACTGCAGGTTCAGTATTTCCAAACAGTTTTCACATTTACCCCTCCACGCCATCGTCTTTTCCCCTGTTTTTTCATCAGTTCAGTCATTTGATTTCTGTGCATTTAATGCATACAAATTACAAAACTATATGCAAGTCTGAATGTATCTCACACATCTCCTCCTAAATCACTGGATCGATTTCAACCAAACTTAGTACAAATATCACTTCTATCTGAAAAGAGTCGCGGTTCGGGTAACAAGCACCCACGTATCAGTGAGGTTGGAGTCCGGATGAAAAAGCAACGTACCCCATGCCATGCGAATATCCATAATTTCATCAACGAGTATTTGAGAATGATAATATTTGGAGACATTTAACAAACTAATACATACTGTCAAACCTGAACAAAACCTTTCCTCACTAACGAACCCCCTGCTCCCCCCCCCCCAACATGAAAAAAGGAACAAAGTTTGTCGCTTACTACATTTTCTCTGTTCATCCAGTAAGACTGCCGAATGAGGACCGACGTTTTAAGTTATTACTCCTTTGCAACTAACTGTCCTCCTGCACAATTTGCATACATGATTCCCAAGAACCATGGAATTTACCAGAAAAATTATAGACACTAAGATGCGTCAGAAACTACCACATCATACAGAATGTTTAATTTATAACCAAACAACTAAACTCTCCATATGTAACACGTTATAACACGGAAACTAATCACTGTAGGAGTACCAGACTTGGTGGCATTAATGTCGAGGACATGTGGGTGAGAAATTATGCAGAATAAACTCAATTGAAACTCTTTTGATGAGCTGCTGCGGGACATCATATCATTACAAAAGGGGCTCTATTTGGCGCCCATCATTGTCCAGAAGGACTGAATTCTGCACAGAAGAACGAAGCATGTCCGTAGGTACAATAGCTACCTCTCTTGATATGCTGTGCTCCACATCAGCACAGGTGTAAGGGTTCCCATGGTAAACCCTGTCCTTCAGGTAGCCCCACAACCAGAAATGACAAGTAATGAGACCAGGTGATCGTGCCGGACAAGCAATTGCAAACGATCGGTTGATAATTCAATCGTATCCAAATGGGTTTCGGAGAAGCAGGTAAACTTCATACCTTGCGTGAAAACTGTTGAGTTCACTGCGTCTCTCTCCTGTACGGTGGGTATGACATGCTGGCGAAGCATATCGCAGTAGCGCTGGCCAGTCACACGGCACGTCTTTGGTCCTTGAGCTCCAATCTGTTCGAAAAAGGAAGAGCCAATGATGAACGTAGCCGTAAAGCCACATCGTACGGTGATACACGGAGGAACTTCATGCCCAATGACTTGAGCTGAAGATCCAGACACTCGGCAAGTCTGTGTGTTCACCTCACCCTTCAGAGATAAATTGTTTGTCCATAGGATGGCCAAGACGGCACGCCATCGTCAACTTCAACTCTTGCGAGAAAGTGGATAGCAAAGTCAACACGTAATTGAGCGTCCTATGCTGAAAGGTGCAGTACGATATGGATTTTGCACGGATACCATTTGAGAATGGTCGAAAGCACTTTCCGTGCAGCGGACCACGAGATGTTCAACTGTCGTGACACAGCAAGCGCACTGCCTGACGATCGGGAATTGCGCGTAGCGTTGTCTACCGGCCTCTACTCGGAGCGACGCCCAGTTGACTACTTGCTTCGATCTTCTTCATCATGCTCCGGACAGCAGGTTGAGAAAGAGGACCCTTCCGGAATCCTTTGAGCCGGCGGTATTCTCGAAGGAACTATTGTTTTGATATTATAGCTTCACCAATTATGCCCTGCGCCTTTTGTGCAAGCTCATGTTAACACGTCAACATCTGCACTCGCACTGGTCAGGTGTGTGAGATTATGTATCATGATAACTGATCACGTCACCTGGTGGCCATAGTGGGAACTGGACGGTGGGATGTGACGCATGGAATTCATGCACCCCATACTTTTGGCATTAATGCTACCAAATTTGATGCTCGTACGGTAAACAGTTTCCGTGCTATAACGTGTTAAAGAGGGAAGGTTTAATTGTAACCACCAAGCGTTTCTTCGTCTCTACTGCCTCTATTCGTAGCACTTTTCGCAGGTAGTATATATTACTGTACGACACCTGTTTCAGTAAGTATTCAGTCGAACACTGAGATGCGTGAAAAACTGCCACAACGTTTGATGTACTGAGCAACGTCATTCACTCTAATGGTACCTGTTTTCTGGATTTGTGAAACAAAATTTTACTTCGGAAAAGCTGAAAATGGTTTCGTTTACAAACAACGAACGCTTTCGCAAAACCAGTCTACAAAAATACAAATAAATGAAATATTTCCAAACGCGTAACAAATTAATCATAATCACTCTTGTCAGCATTAAATATTTACTCTAATTTACCAGCAGTTTGAAGTTAGTTTTAGTTTATACAGTGTTTAATTAGTTGCTGGTAGGTACCAATATGAGATTTAGTTAGTTATTACTATACCTACTTTTATGAACTGACTGATTTTGAAACTTCTAGCAAATTTAATACTATTTCTCAGTTGAAATAATATTGTCTCTTTCACTTGTGAGTCACTCGGCGACAATGGCCAAAGGAAAGCAACCTACAGATGGCAAGGACGTAGGATAATCCACAACACTTAAGTCAATTACAGTTCCATTAAAAGCACTATAATGTTCAAATTGTTGCGTATAAGACGCTGAAAAGCCATAAACATAACTAGTAAATTAATTGGCTGAATCATACTTTGACGCGAATTTCAAATGGCGCACCTTAATGTGTCGTGTGGCAGTAATTAATGGCAACAATTTCTTCTTCCATAAAAGAGCAACTTTTGTTAACTTCGACCACACAGTACTCTTCTTTCAGTACTTCAGTTACCAATTGCTTTGGCATACTTTGTATTGTGACCAGGTAGACGCTCACTCATCCATTTACAATGCCTCGCCACTTCGACAATACACAATTCTTTATGCTGTTGAACACTGCCATTCTGCATTCATACTCCACCACCAATGACTTGCAACTATTCTTTCCCTCTTGCCTTTCTCGACTTTCACACACTCGCACACAAAGATATTGTTGCAATATTTGAAACATATTGGATTTTATACAATACAAACGTCCCTAACTTTGTCAGCGTTTCTACCACAAGACTTCACAATATAACTTAGAAATTAATTTCTTGTAATTACGTTTCACATTTTTCAGTAACCAACATTGTTAAAAGTATATATATATATATATATATATATATATATATATATATATATATATATAACAAAGAAATTAAATCGAAATTATAGAATTAGTTAGCTGCCAATTATCAGGAATTTCGAAGAAAAAGTTCGACTACGCAGATGGTCCTGCTTTCGGTTGTCATCCTAACTGTCTCACATCTCTTTCAGACCCTCTGATTACAGTTGTGTAAGCCAACTTTTACTGCCCCTTAGCTGCTACGGAAGTATTTTTTACCAATGGAAATCTAAGGCAAACATTTGTAAATGTTCGACCTCTTCAACATGCAAAAGTGCTGCCAGTTGTTGGGCATCACTAAGAAAATATAAGCAAGTTAACGCAGCAGGGCCCAGCAGCTCGTGACCACAATACACAGATGTGGTTGGTTCGCTATATTCCACTGTGTAACTGAGTATTGCTTTTATTATTTTGCATGGGAACTGTCCAATGTTCATTTTACAATTTATTACAATAGAGAATACTTCTTAATTAGTTATTCTTGTCCGTAAAATGAAGGTAAGTACAAAGTATTTTTTGAAAAATGGTACACATTCTAATATAAATCTTGCATTTAAAATCACTAGAAAATCACCTAGGAGCATTACCATACAAACAAGAATTTTCGTTCCTCCAGAAAAAATTTCTCGTCTGAAAGTATTAAGGACAGTTTTAGCGGAGGGGGGGGGGAGGGGCACTCTCACTCCCTTATGTTGCATTGTCGGACACTCTCTCATTCTAATACTGCATTCTAGTATTACTGTATTCCTCGTTCGATTTCGCAACACACATGAAATCACGCATCTGAGAGTGGTCCAAATTAATTACTTTAACTGAAATATCAATGCTAGCCTCAAAGGGATTGTTCACTACGACCTGAAGCGGAGCAAGCACACTGCCTGACAAATACTGTGAGACACACAGAAAGGTGGGTAGGAATGAAATAAAACTTAATTATTTCACTGATTAGAAAATGAAGACAATTATTCAGAACTTGGCAGCATGATCCCGTCTCCGT
This sequence comes from Schistocerca piceifrons, assembly GCF_021461385.2. Classification (NCBI taxonomy): domain Eukaryota; kingdom Metazoa; phylum Arthropoda; class Insecta; order Orthoptera; family Acrididae; genus Schistocerca; species Schistocerca piceifrons. The sequence continues at coordinate 358,695,384 of NC_060144.1, read as the reverse complement.
ATGATGTTGCACCCCTTTTGGCCTGACGGCATGCAGCGTTTGGGTTTTGAAGTGTTTGATAAAGCCGTAGTATCCATTCGTGAGGCCACATAGTCGACACCTACTGTAGTGGTCTTTGTTATTGGGACGCAGAAAGGGTATATGTGGGAGAAAAATGTTTGTCTTAAAATGTTCTATTCTTCTTGCTGTTTGCTTAATGAAAACGTAAATGAATAATTGCGAAATTATTCTCTTCCTTCCACTAAAGTTCTACTCTCGAGCCCTCATATGTGCGAACACGAATAAAATAATTAAATAAAGCAAGAAAAACACTGCTGGCAGGGATTCCCAATTCGTTGTTCGATTTAAAAATATTGGCTTCGTCACTCTCCAGGGCCATCCAACGCATCCGTCGCACTTACCCCTAAATGAAAGCACTCACATGTTTATTAAAATTGCAGGCAGGAATTTGCGATGAAATTCTGTCCACTTCTCACTTTTTACAGATTGAATTTATTCTATAAAATTCAAACTAAACATACTTTCATACTTTTCACAGCAGTCTATCATTAAAATAACATTTGTCAGTGAGAGAACCTAAGTAAGCTGACCAGAATCACATCTCGTTTAACCTGCGTAAAATCCATGATAATTATTCGAAGTGCTTCAGAACGTTTCTGTGATTAAGTTTCTGTAATCGCGAGATAGAGATCTTTTTAATTGCACATCAAATTTCATTAGAGTTTCAATGCAGCTCTTGGTTTTCGTGCAGCGTTAAAGGTTTTCTAACAAACAGCGTTTCAGCTCACATGGGTGCTGTTTTGCGTCGTTATATCAGTAATGAATACTAAACAATTAAATTAATCACAGTTATACGTCTCTAATTATCTGTATTTACTAATGCTGATGCTACTTTCACTGTTATGAACTTTCAATTTTTTATATGCGGGCTATACATTCCGGCCTGTAATTTGAAATTCGGAATATTCACAATCTGTTCTAACAGTTCGGTAGTGCTCACTGAGCGCTAATCATCAACACTGTTTTTGTCTGACTCACATAAGTAGCTGGGGAACTACTAATTAGTAAAGATCACTGTGCACACAAAGCATTTAACTGTTAATAAATTTTAAACTAAGTAAAATACTGTAGCGAGGGTGCGTCTTCACCTATGCAAACTTCTAATTTTCTTTCTTAGAACAACGTGGTTTGTTTCTGTGTCATTGATTATGCTCAGTTTTTATTCAGAGTTTCCCTCATGTCGTTTTTTATTTATTCGGCTAGTTCGGCCTTGGCGGCCACGCTCCGCATTTTTTTCATACGGTTGAGATCTTACCACTGCCTGTTCAGACCGTCAGGCTAGCTGACCTGCTGTCAGGATTTCTCCTACTTTGAGCCATGCCAATCTTTGCGCGTCACAGATGCCGCCTCCTTTTAATGACGCCGTACAGATCGTCCAGCCTAGCATGACCCACAAATGTTAGATCGCTCTCTTCTGACAGTCACAACGGCAGCTGAATTATTTGTCAGTGCTATGAGATGACGCATGTTCGTGGCCGTTTGTATTGTTAAATTTTTTTGTAGGCTCTTTTTGTATGTACCGTCTCAATAGCCCCACTTGCTACTCCAAACATATAGTGAATGGTGCCGCAAGCAGCATTAAACACGGCGATTTACTCACAAGAATACCGTATTTCTCCCTTTAATCACAAAAATATCAAGAAAACCGTAGCTAACGTATGCGCCAGTATTTCGTATACTGAACTTTACCCTCATCATATTTCAATATTTGTATCCTTGGGCGAACCAAAAATTCAATACAAATTTGCGAATTAAACAAAATGTATCTTACTAAGCTAATGATTCTAACCTCCCTGTCCGTCGTAGGTAATAAATAAATAAAACCAAACTGAACATCGGTTTCTGTGGTCCCAGACTCATAAAAGATGCTTAATGTTCTGTGCGAATGTTTCTGTTATCTATTTTGTAATGGCTTATTTATCCTCCTCCTGAGGAATTTAACTAGGATGACGCAGTAAAATTATTAGGTAGCCATTCGAAAGGAAACATAACGAAACATCAATTTATGACTGTAGCACTTTTGTTTGTATGCAAACGTAAAGATTACGTGTTTAAGTTATTCCAAAACAAAAAAATAACCTTGCATACTGAACGTACAGAAGATAATGTTTAAATGTTAATACAGAAAAGTGTGCTAATGTGATAAATGGATGTTTTCTTTCAATTTGTTACCTAATAATTGAACTGCGTTACGCCTGATTCAGTTCCTCAAACAGAAGCGGATGAGTTAATCATCTGAACTGAAACCGTCGTACAACGGAAATTTGGCAGACATGACTTCTCTTTCAGAATATTATTATGCACTCTCGGCTAAAAGTTCAGGAAGTTTGTAAGGGAATTTCCGAACACCCTGTATACATCGGAGCACCTTTGTGTTCTTGGTACGTGCCTCCCAGTGCGCTAACGCTGGAGCTCATACTGTTGGCGTTGTTTCCAACTCTCCTGCTAGTCAGTTGACATGAGGCTACCAAGAAAAAAGAAAAATCAATCCTTGAGCCACATATTATTTACAAGAGTCTGAACACAAAGGATCGGTCAGATCGAACGCATCCCCTCTCTCATCCAGACCTGACACAATCAAAAACGAAATCCTAGGCCGAAACCTGACACAAAAGAATAGACTGAAGTGTTCGCAAGGAAATCATGTCAAATACAAATTTTCTTTTCTGTATCAACAACTAGTTCCATTCAAGGCCGGAATAACAAGCCATAGTCACTGATTCTTTTTCCTTTATCTCTTTTTTGGCTCTTCAGTCTTGTGACTGGTTAGAAGCGGTCCACCACGAATTCCTCTCCTGTGTCAACCTCTTCATCTAAGAGTAGCACTTGCAATCTGCCTCCTCAGTTATTTTCTGGATGTATTCCAGTCTCTGTCTTCCTCTACAGCTCTTACCCTTTACAGCTTCCTCTAGTATCATAGAAGTCATTCCTCGATGTCTTAACAAATGACCTATGGTCCTGTCCCTTCTCCTTATCAGTGTTTCACACATATTCATTTCCTCTCCGATTCTGTGCAGAACTTCCTCATTTCTTACCTCATCAGTTCACCTAATTTCCAACATTCGTCTGTAGCGCCACATCTCAAAAGCTTCGATTCTCTTCTGTTCAAAAATGGCTCTGAGCACTATGGGACCCAACTTCTGAGGTCATTAGTCCCCTAGAACTTAGAACTAGTTAAACCTAGTAACCTAAAGACATCACAAACATTCATGCCTGAGGCAGGATTCGAACCTGCGACCGTAGCGGTCTTGCGGTTCCAGACTGCAGCGCCTTTAACCGCACGGCCACTTCGGCCGGCTCTTCTGTTCCGGTTTTCCCACAATCCATGTTTCACTACCATACAATGCTGTTCTTCAGACGAATGTGTTCAAAAATTTCCTCGTCAAATTAGGGCCGATATTTGATACTAGCAGACGCCTCTTGGTCAAGGAAGCCCTTTTTGCTATTACTAGTGTGCTTCTATTATCCTCCTTCCTCCGTTCCTCATTTTACTACCTAGGTAGCAGAATTCCTTAACTTCATCCTCTTCGTGACCATCAATCCTAATGTTAAGTTTCTCGCTGTTCTCATTTCTACCACTTCTCATTACTTTCGTCTTCCTTCAATTTTTTCTCAATCCATATTCTATACTCATTAGACTGTTCATTCCATTCAGCAGATCATATAATCCTTCTTCACTTTCACTCAGGTTAACAATATCATCGTCGAATCGTATAGTTGATATCATTTCACTTTGAATTTTAGTTCCGCTCCTGAAGCTTTCTTTTATTTCCTTCATTACTGCTTCGATGTAGAGATTGAACAGTATGAGCGAAAGATTACATCCCTATCTTACGCCCTTTTTAATGCTAATACTGCGTTCTCAGTCGTCCACTTTTATTATACTACGGTACTACAATGAGTCAAAGTTTATCGAACTAAAATGAAATCAAGATGTTGCATAAACTATAATATTCAGAGTATTAAAGGGACGACTGGTGTCATGAACAAGCATTTGCAAAGAAAGTATTTTTTTTTCTTCAACTTCCCCCTCCTCCCTGCAAAGAAAGATTGACAGCTGTTTCTGAATACCTAACCATAGCGTAAGGCCATGAACTAAAAGACCAAATTAAATGAACCAAATCGAATCCTAAAATAACTTCTTATGAAAGAAATATAACATAACACTGATACCCTATCCTAAATTATATCTTGCTTTTATTTCATACTTATAAGCATCAGATGATCTTCCCCAATTACCAGCTGGACCTCCACACACCAAAAGAAATTTGATGTGCGGCCAAATCAGAATCACTCATTTTACAACAATATATAATAATTTTCATATCACCTCATCCGTTCTGCATATTCAAAATCACACTTTTAATTACTATATAGTAATGATTGCATCTGCAGTTTACTGAAGAATACTTTACTCTCCTCTTGCCTTGTAGCTCATATTTTTCAAACACCGTATTCAGACAAAAATATACGTAGTTAACCCACCCTAAATTTCTCTACATCTACATCCACATTGTTACTCTGCAATTCACACTTCAGTGCCTGTCAGAGGGTTCAAAAATGGTTCAAATGGCTCTGAGCCCTATGGGACTTAACATCTGTGGTCATCAGTCCCCTAGAACTTAGAACTACTTAAACCTAACTAACCTAAGGACATCACACACATCCATGCCCGAGGCAGGATTCGAACCTGCGACAGTAGCAGTCCCGCGGTTCCGGACTGAGCGGCAGAGGGTTCATCGAACCATTTTCATACTACTTCTCTACCATTCCACTCTCGAGTGGCGCGTAGGAAAAAGTAACACCTAAATCTTTCCGTTCAAGCTCTGATTTCTCGTATTTTATTATGCTGATCGTTTCTCCCTACGTAGGTGGGTGTCAACAAAATATTTTCGCATTCGGAAGAGAAAGTTGGTGATTGAAATTTCGTAGCCGGTCGCGGTGGTCGAGCGTTTCTAGGCGCTCCAGTCCGGAACCGCGCGACTGCTACGGTCGCAGGTTCGAATCCTGCCTCGGGCATGAATGTGTGTGATGTCTTTAGGTTTGGTAGGTTTAAGTATTTCTACGTTCTAGGGGACTGATGATGTCAGATGTTAAGTCCCATAGTGCTCAGAGCCATTTGAAATTTCGTAAATAGATCTCGCCGCAAAGAAAACCGCCTTTGTTTCAGTGACTGCCACCCCAACTCGTATCATATCAGTGACAGTCTCACCCCTATTGTTCGATAACAAAAACAAGCTGCCCTTCATTGCACTTTCTCGATGTCCTCTGTCAATCCTACCTGGTAAGGATCCCATACCAAGCAGCAACATTCCAGCAGAAGACGGATTTGTTTCGCCTCCCCCACAATATTATCTATGTGGTCTTTACAATATAAGTTGCTCGTAATTGCAATTCCTAGGTATTTAATCGAATTGACAGCCCTTTGATTTGTGCGTTTTATCGCATACCCAAAATTTATCGGATTTCTTTTAGGACCCATGTGTATGACCTCGCAGTTTTCCTATCTTAAACAGACCAGTGAATAACGTACCATTCAAAACACACAATTTCTGACAGCAAAATACCCCTCCAAAAATCTTAAACAGAATATAATACATGTAAACATAAATTTACCCCCAAAACATTAACCTGTGTACCCACGACAATGTAACCTCCAGACGTCATTAACCTAAGCGCACTAAATTTATTTATTTCAAATTTTTTGCATATTAATTCACCACAACGCTGACTTTTTCAAACTTCTGCTTCTAGTTTGTGGTTTCACTCTCACTGCTTGAGAAAATCTCTAAATAAGATTATCATTTCTATTCAGTTACCAACAACCATCTGTTGCTTACCATTAACCAGTCCTAAACCTTTTATCTCATCATTATCCTGACGATTTAGAATGTTATTAAAATCATCAAATCACATGGATTACTCATTTCACTACCCATATAACATTATTTCACCTCTGTTTCTTCTTCAACAAAACATTTAAAATCATTATATCCTACAAATATTTCATTTTCATCATTGAGCTGCTGAAAACCTTCCTAAACATGATTTCACTTCATTAGCATTCAATGAAACCTTCTCAGCATCAATTAATTTGATGTTATCTGCAGAACAGAAACACCAAAATTTAAAACACTTCGCACAGGAACAATAAATACCTTGTACCACATGAACCACAGACCATACTGCCTGCATGCAAATAACCTTAATAAGTGAATCTGATAGTCTATGTCTTCACCAAAACAAATCCATCAACCACAGGCAGCAAGTATGCTCGCTATAAATATCCTCAGTAGCTATAGCATTTTTTTTTTTTTTTTTGTCATCAGTCTACTGACTGGTTTGATGCGGCCCGCCACGAATTCCTTTCCTGTGCTAACCTCTTCATCTCAGAGTAGGACTTGCAACCTACGTCCTCAATTACTTGCTTGACATATTCCAATCTCTGTCTTCCTCTACAGTTTTTGCCCTCTACTGCTCCCTCTAGTACCATGGAAGTCATTCCTTCATGTCTTAGTAGATGTCCTATCATCCTGTCCCTTCTCCTTATCAGTGTTTTCCACATATTCCTTTCTTCTCCTATTCTGCGTAGAACCTCCTCATTCCTTACCTTATCAGTCCACCTAATTTTCAACATTCGTCTATAGCACCACATCTCAAATGCTTCGATTCTCTTCTGTTCCGGTGTTGCCACAGTCCATGTTTGACTACCATACAATGCTGTACTCCAGACGTACATCCTCAGAAGTTTCTTCCTCAAATTAAGGCCGGTATTTGATATTAGTAGACTCCTCTTGGCCAGAAATGCCTTTTTTGCCATAGCGAGTCTGCTTTTGATGTCCTCCTTGCTCCGTCCGTCATTGGTTATTTTACTGCCTAGGTAGCAGAATTCCTTAACTTCATTGACTTTGTGACCATCAATCCTGATGTTAAGTTTCTCGCTGTTCTCATTTCTACTACTTCTCATTACCTTCGTCTTTCTCCGATTTATTCTCAAACCATACTGTGTACTCATTAGACTGTTCATTCCGTTCAGCAGATCATTTAATTCTTCTTCACTTTCACTCAGCATAGCAATGTCATCAGCGAATCGTATCATTGATATATTTTCACCCTGTATTTTAATTCCACTCCTGAACCTTTCTTTTATTTCCATCATTGCTTCCTCGATGTACAGATTGAAGAGTAGGGGCGAAAGGCTACAGCCTTGTCTTACACCCTTCTTAATACGAGCACTTCTTTCTTGATCGTCCACTCTTGGTTGTTGTACATATTGTATATGACCCGTCTCTCCCTATAGCTTACCCCTACTTTTTTCCGAATCTCGAACAGCTTGCACCATTTTATATTGTCGAACGCTTTTTCCAAGTCAACAGATCCTATGAAAGTGTCTTGATTTTTCTTTAGCCTTGCTTCCATTATTAGCCGTAACGTCAGAATGGCCTCTCTCATCCCTTTACTTTTCCTAAAGCCAAACTGATCGTCACCTAGCGCATTCTCAATTTTCTTTTCCATTCTTTTGTATATTATTCTTGTAAGCAGCTTCGATGCATGAGCTGTTAAGCTGATTGTGCGATAATTCTCGCACTTGTCAGCTCTTGCCGTCTTCGGAGTTCTGTGGATGATGCTTTTCCGCAAGTCAGATGGTATATCGCCAGACTCATATATTCTACACACCAACGTGAATAGTCGTTTTGTTGCCACATCCCCCAATGATTTTAGAAATTCTGATGGTATGTTATCTATCCCTTCTGCTTTATTTGACCGTAAGTCCTACAAAGCTCTTTTAAATTCCGATTCTAGTACTGGATCCCCTATCTCTTCTAAATCGACTCCTGTTTCTTCTTCTATCACATCAGACAAATCTTCACCCTCATAGAGGCATTCAATGTATTCTTTCCACCAATCTGCTCTCTCCTCTGCATTTAACAGTGGAATTCCCGTTGCACTCATGATGTTACCACCGTTGCTTTTAATGTCACCAAAGGTTGTTTTGACTTTCCTGTATGCTGAGTCTGTCCTTCCGACAATCATATCTTTTTCGATGTCTTCACATTTTTCCTGCAGCCATTTCGTCTTAGCTTCCCTGCACTTCCTATTTATTTCATTCCTCAGCGGCTTGTATTCTTGTATTCTTGATTTTCCCGGAACATGTTTATACTTCCTCCTTTCATCAATCAACTGAAGTATTACTTCTGTTACCCACGGTTTCTTCGAAGCTACCTTATTCGTACCTATGTTTTCCTTCCCAACTTCTGTGATGGCCCTTTTTAGAGATGTCCATTCCTCTTCAACTGTACTGCCTACTGCGCTATTCCTTATTGCTGTATCTATAGCGTTAGAGAACTTCAAACGTATCTCGTCATTCCTTAGTGCTTCCGTATCCCACTTCTTTGCGTATTGATTCATCCTGACTAATTTCTTGAACTTCAGCTTACTCTTCATCACTACTATATTGTGATCTGAGTCTATATCTGCTCCTGGGTACGCCTTACAGTCCAGTATCTGATTTCGGAATCTCTGTCTGACCAAGATGTAATCTAATTGAAATCTTCCCTTATCTCGCGGCCTTTTCCAAGTATACCTCCTCCTCTTGTGATTCTTGAACAGGGTATTCGCTATTACTAGCTGAAACTCGTTCCAGAACTCAATTAGTCTTTCTCCACTTTGATTCCTTGTCCCAAGCCCATATTCTCCTGTAACCTTTTCTTCTACTCCTTCCCCTACAACTGCATTCCAGTCGCCCATGACTATTACATTTTCGTCCCCCATTACATACTGTATTACCCTTTCAATATCCTCATACTCTTTCTCTACCTGTTCATCTTCAGCTTGCGACGTCGGCATGTATACCTGAACAATCGTTGTCGGTGTTGGTCTGCTGTCGTTTCTGATTAGAACAACTCGGTCACTGAACTGTTCACAGTAACACACCCTCTGCCATACCTTCCTATTCATAACGAATCCTACACCTGTTATACCATTTTCTGCTGCTGTTGATATTACCCGATACTCATCTGACCAGAAATCCTTGTCTTCCTTCCACTTCACTTCACTGACCCCTACTATATCTAGATTGAGCCTTTACATTTCCCTTTTCAGATTTTCTAGTTGCCCTACCACGTTCAAGCTTCTGACATTCCACGCCCCGACTCGTAGAACGTTATCCTTTCGTTGATTATTCAATCTTTTTCTCATGGTAACCTCCCCCTTGGCAGTTCCCTCCGGAGATCTATACCATATACATTATATATACCTCGGTACATAAAAAGCATCGACACTCAGTCATACTACCACCAAACAAATAACCTCAAGGTCATAAACATGATAGAGACTTCGAGGTTTATCACCATCCATTAAGTAATTTCAAAGACAATCTCTGCTGCTTGCACACCGATGACACCAGTCTCCACTGGGTCGGAGTTCACCTCATCTAAATCAATTCGTTATTCACTCATGCATTCAATTCATCAAAACACATACGTATCATGTCAGGTACGACATCTGAATTCTAATTCTGACTTCTTTACCGTATTTTAATGATGGAAAAACTACTTCTTTTCAACACTTACACATATACAGTCAGACTATCATATTCATCAAATAAACCCCCAATATGAAATTACTATCCGTAATATCTGCCTTTTTACGCTATATTCCATTAATTAACGTCCCTTAATTACTGCACCTATCATTATTCCATTTAGTAATATTTATTTCCAGAGTCGATACCAAAAATGAACGTGCAAGAGGTATTAAAAATTCAGTTTCCCTAATTCTGTCCCAGCTGTTCCCAGTTATTCACTTTACCTTACTCATTTTCAAATCAGCTAATTCTCTTAATTCTTTTTGCCAACCCCCTCCTCCCCTCCCCCAATACAATGACTCATCCAGAACTCGTCAGCAAAATCTTAAGTCTTCTCACATTTAATACGTACTACATCACTGGAAAATGAACCTCTTTTACATCCCCTACTGAACACTAGATTCAGGCACTAGGTAATTCACATTATTAACGTTGACTTCACCTAAAACAGTTTCACATTGAACTAACTCAGTCACCCTGCTGAACAACATTTTCAACCTGCTCACCTACACTGCCAGCCGAGCTTGCCACATAATTTATCACTACAAACTTTGTTTCACCGTTACCAGTCACTATTTTTTCACCTACCTCAGTAAGAGGATCCCTCTCTCGACGTTCCACGTATCAGACTTTTCGCTTCTGAATACGCTTCCCTCTCAGATTCAGTCGAACTGCATCAGTTTCCGATGGCAGCTTCTGTTTTACCTCCTCTACATTTGAAGTTAAATCTCATGATTTAGTATCTTTACTCCTAGCTTTACCTTTGAAACTAGTTTCCATTTCGTTCCCACAAGTACCCACTTTAATGCTCAACCAACTGACAGAACGTCTAAAATAAGTTCAGAATTTATCTATAGAACATACTAATTTTCTCCCAAAACAACTTTCTGAACTGCCCACCCAGTTAATTAACGAACTGCTGAGGCCATCGGTTCCTAGACTTACACACTACTGAAACTAACTTATTCTAAGAATAACACACACACCGATGCCCGAGGGTGGACTCGGACCTCGGGCCGGAGAGGCCGCGCAATCGGCGACATGGCGCCTCAAACTGCATGGCCACTCCGCACGGCCATCGGCGTAGAACTTCACGGAACTTTAGGAAACGAATACCAGCAAAAAAACAACGTACTTTCCAAAGTTCTTTAATTAGCGGCTACATTTACACTGCATTTTATGGTCTTACGAAAGCATAAATACGAATTCCGCCAAATACAGAGCGTTAGCTTCCGAAGTACTGAAATCAAGTCTTTGATGCTCTTTGTCAGCCAGTCATAGCTCATGTTGCGTTATCTCGCCATTCAATGACAGCAGATATTCAGAGCTTAGGACAGGTGACGTAGGCAGTCAATAGCCACAACACTGTTAAGTAGTTGGAACACACGGATACGAAAAGTTCGATGTATACATTAATATATATATACGGTATGGCAAGAAGAAAAGCATAGAGTTCACATGTGGTATTTGTTGCAGAAAATTTTTTTGCTGTTTTAACCAAGGATGCGCTTATACAGTATCCTAAGACTCCAGCTTAAATTTCAGCAATTGCGTATTTCTGAGAAGCACGATTACAAATTTCACTGCTGCGCACCAACATTTTGTGGGTCACCTGGTTGATTACACGTACAGTCGAGCACTTCGTCTTTTCCATAAAAAAGCCAATGAAGCGCGAAATATCTCAAGATCTAATCTCTCACTTTTCTTTGAAGGATAGATATACTTTTTGCTGTGGTTATTGCATAATTGGTAAATTATGAAAGAATTGAAGTAAATATGAAAAGCCAACCTTGGAGCTTGGTCTTTTTAAGCGCGTATTACCCTTTAAGATACATCAAACACAAATGTGCAAGAAAATTTTAACTAATGGCATAGATGACTGGTTTTCTGTGCCCGAAATTTTTCTGGATGGTCCTCAAAGGGTTATGTTTTGAACGAGAGTCAAACGCTCCGTGATTTAAGAAATTCATAGCACATTATCACAAATAACGTAATTCACGTCGTGTAAAAGTAAATTTAATTCGAAAGTAACACCTCTTAAACAACCATTCACAATATTTTACAGCAGCCTGTTAGAAAAGTATAAAGTTGTCACGCCATGCTCGTCAAAAGCAGTTTGTTGTTACGTATTATTGCGTAGCTTTCCTAAAGTGTTTGACAAATTTTATTATCGGCTGACGCTTGTGTGTTTTGTTGTTGTAAATGGCACATTTTCTTTGCAGCGGAAGCTTTATTGCGGTGCTATTCTCTAGTTTATGTTTTATCACTGCAGTATTATTTTGCAGTAGCGGGGTAAAGTAAAATTCTTTGATACAGTATCAGTTCTTAATGGTTAAAATCACAAAAATTTAGCTGAAAACTAGGACAATGGACGGCTGGGTTGGCCGTGCGGTTCTAGCCGCTACAGTCTGGAAATGCGTGACCACTACGGTCGCAGGTTCGAATTCTGCCTCGGGCGTGGATGTGTGTGATGTCCTTAGGTTACTTAGGTTTAAGTAGTCTAAGTTCTAGGGGACTGATGACCTCTGAAATTAGGTCCCATAATGCTCAGAGCCATTTGAACCATTTTTTGAACTAGGACAATGAAAACTTCCTGTAAATATAAATATTTCCCAGTTCTTTCCCTGATTTTTTCCTGGATGAAAGAATTATGTTGCTCAGTTGTGGGTGTTCGCCTGATGAAAGTTTTTGTCTAATCATTTACATACCCAGCAAAGTAGTTTGCATGCACGAACTTGTGTTTACTTGCGACGATGCCTTCTGGGTACATCACCTATTTTTCGTCAGACAGTGCAATTTGCCACACTTGGAAAGTGTATGAGTGCATGCGATGCCAATTCCACATAGAGATTCGGAGAAGTTCTGTCAGCACTGCTCGGAAATCATATGTGGAGACAAAACATGAGTTGGTTGAACGCTTGCTCACTCAGCTTTTATTGGTAAGACAACTGGTCAGGCGAAAATTTTCTATTGTTTTGATATATTCATAAAATAATGTCAGTGATCTGTTCTACCTCAATGTGAACACATTTTACATCATGCACGACAAGTTTGTTACGCCACAGGTGAAAGTCGACGTACGGTATCGCTCGGTTCAGCTCATAGGATGAAAGAGTACATTCATGCGGCGCGGCAGAGAGGCGGCAGAGATCGATAAGTTGTATCCAGAGGCAACGTGTTGTCCCCAGGGCGGTTGCCGGATTTACGACGGACAGGCCAGGTATGCCCGCGGCTGCAGAGGTAGACAGAGTGACCTTGGCCGGGGGGGGGGGGGGGGATGGGGAAGGCTACTCTGCGCTACGGCTACGTGGAGGAGGGGCGAGAACTGCGCCGACGTCCCCTGGCTGCCCTGCGCACCGTGTTGACACTGGAAACAGCGCCAGAGCCGGCCGCCGGCCGCCCGGGATTAAACGCAAACATGCCGCCTGCAGAGATACGACCGCGCAGATCCGCGCCTCGCCGCTCTGTGATTCCAATTACGGCAGCGACACATCGCGTCTGTCCAAGGCCGGCGCGCCGCCTTATCCGGGTCTCGACACCTCCTCGCCTCCGAGCAGCAGCCGCTGGCCCAAGTCAGACCGCCTCGTTTTCTGCTTGCGCCACTGCTTCGTAACACGGCGTAATAACGCTTTGTGGGAAGCACTTACCTACAACTACGTCTCTAAGAGGCAATTAAGTGAAAATGAGAGACAAGGAAAAAATTTGCCATTTTCGAGTATTACTCGCTTATTTAGCGTTCCGTACAAAATTAGTCATGCGTATAGAAAGTTAACCCTTTCGAGGAATCGAATATCTCAACGATATTTGCCTGTTATCCACAGTGACACTGGCAAGATATCGGTCCCAGGTACATCATGACCTTCGCGGCTATTGTACACTACTGGCCATTAAAATTGCTACACCACGAAGATGACGTGCTACAGACGAGAGATTTAACCGACATACAGAAGGTGCTGTGATATGCAAATGATTAGCTTTTCAGAACATTCACACAAGGGTGGCACCGGTGGCGACACCTGCAACCTGCTGACATGAGGAAAGTTTCCAACCGATTTCTCATACACAAACAGCAGTTGACCGGCGTTGCCTGGTGAAACGTTGTTGTGATGCCTCATTTAAGGAGGAGAAATGTGTACCATCGCGTTACCGACATTGATAAATGTCGGATTGTAACGTATCGCGATTGCGGTTTATCGTATCGCGACATTGCTGCTCGAGCTGGTCAAGATCCAATGACTGTTCGCAGAATAAGGAACCGGTGGGTTGAGGAGGGTGATACGGAACGCCCTGCTGGATCCCAACTAGCAGTCGAATGACAGGTATCTTATCCGCATGGCTGCAACGGATCGTGCAGCCACGTCTCTAACCCTGAGTCAACAGAGCGGGACGTTTGCAAGACAACAACCACCTGCACGAACAGTTCGACGACGTTTGCAGCAACATGGACTATCAGCTCGGAGACCATGGCTGCGGTTACCCTTGACGCTGCATCAGAGACAGGAGCGGCTGCGATGGTGTACTCAACGACGAACCTGGGTGCACGAATGGCAAAACGTCATTTTTTCCGGATGAATCCAGGTTCTGTTTACAGCATCATGATGGTCGCAAACGTGTTTGGCAACATCGCGGTGAACGCACATTGGAAGCGTGTATTCGTCATCGCCATACTGGCGTATCACCCAGCGTGATGGTATGGGGTGCCATTGGTTACACGTTTCGGTCACCTCTTGTTCGCATTGACGGCATTTTGAACAGTGGATGTTACATTTCAGATGTGTTACGACCCGTGACTGTACCATCATTCGATCCCTGCGAAACCCTACATTTCAGCAGGATAATGCACGACCGCATGTTACAGGTCCTGTACGTGTCTTTCTGGATACAGAAAATGTTCGACTGCTGCCCTGGCCAGCACATTCTCCAGATCTCTCACCAATTGGAAACATCTGGTCAATGGTGGCCGAGCAACTGGCTCGTCACCATACGCCAGTCACTACTCTTGATGAACTGTGGTATCATGTTGAAGCTGCATGGGCAGCTGTCTGTACCCGTACACGCCATCCAAGCTCTGTTTGACTCAATGCCCAAGCGCACCAAGGCTGTTATTACGGCCAGAGATGGTTGTTCTGGATACTGATTTCTCAGGATCTATGCACCCAAATTGCGTGAAAATGTAATCACATTTCAGTTCTAGTGTAATATATTTCTGTAATGAAATTTCGTTTATGATCTGCATTTCTTCTTGGTGTAGCAATTTTAATGGCCAGTAGTGGAATTTTAAGTTCCAAGTCGCTTAGGAAATGTCAAAAGAAATACCTTCGTCTGATATAGCTACTAATTAACGATTTTATGATTTTTCCTTTGCTTATGCTGCAAAACCTTTCTTCTTTGCAAATTTCGGGATCATACTTCAAGGAGAAAAACCTTTTAGATTTTTACGAGTGAGATTGCGAGTGTCAGAACATGTGACGTAAGTCGGCGAATATTCTTATTGCACTGACATAACGTTTATTATACCGTTAAGGGACCATATGCTTTAGTATGTGAAATAAACTTCAACTTGATACGGCTACCCGTTGCTGTGAAAAAAAGAGTCTTAACGGACGGACGTATGGACGAACACTCTGATATCGAAAGATAATTTTCTTCTTGTCCCATAATTAGAAAGTGACAATTTTCGCATTTCTTCTTTTTGTGCTAGTGTACAACCTAGCTTCTTGGAAAATGTGTCTGGGTCAACCGGAAACACCCTGTAGGTTTTGGTGGCAGCGTTCCCAAGTATCAAAGTATTTGGTATAAACGTCCACATTGATTGATTGCACTGACGTATAACTTTCACTCTTTTATGTCACTACGGGACAACTTAATATGTGACACAAATTTTAACTTGATACATTCCTGAGACAAAAGGAGTTTCAACAGTCGGACAAACAGATAGACAACTAAGTGCTCCTGTAAGAATTCATTTTTTACAGATTGTGTTACAGAACCCCAAGAAGTAAACTGTTTATTATTTCAAACTTAAGCGCCGTAACTCTTAATACATTTGTCCCACTCGGAGACAAAATTTTCACTGCTTTTACGGAAAAATATCGGCGATTGCCTAAGGAACCATCATTGTAGCCATGTGTGTACACCTTCGTCTCAGGCAAATCGACACTCACGAATGTCTTTCTTCGTGGCTCCAGAAATATGGAAGCTCCACGGGGAGAGCACGCGACTGTATAGTGAATGTGTAACGACTTTCCGGCGAAACGTCAGCAGCATAGTCCAAACAGCCTTGGCAAACCTTACACATGGACTGCACATGATCCATAAGGTCCCAAAATCTCCCCATGCGTTTTCCATATATTTGGGGCCCTGGCAACGGAATTCGCCGATTTGCTTCGGACGACGAGGTGCACGCCTGGGTGTAATCGTGGCCCATTTGGCAACGACAGGTATTTTTCCAAGAAGGCGTTAACCGTCTTGTCTCACAGTAGGATACATGTATTAACAGTTAAGGCTATTACTTTCAGAATAATAAAGAATGTACCTACCTTTTTCCGTCTGTTTCGTTTTAATTTGACTGCCCTTTCTAGAATACTATTTTGCAGTTCAAGCAAGTGCTTGGCAGAGGATTCACTGAACAACCTTCAGAGTAGTTCTATACCGTTCCACTCTCGGATAGGGCGCCGAAAACACAAACACTTAAATCCGTAAATATGAGCTCTGAGTTCTCTTATTTTATTACGTAGGTTCTTTCTCCACATGTAGATGGATGTTAGCTTAATATTATCGCATTTGGAAGAGGAAGTTGCTGATTGAAATTTCGACAAAGCATTTGGCCCACAGCGAAAAGCGCCTTTGTTTTAATGATTGACACACCAAATAACATTTCTTATCCCTGAAACTCTCTCCACTATTTCGTGATAATACAAAGCTATCAAATAACTTCCGGGAATTCAGCCGTGTAACACATTCAGCGACCGCCGATATTTCGACGGGAGAACACCCCGTCATTTTCAAGGTAAACTGCTACGGACAGGAGACGTACATGCAAATTTAAAACCTCGGATCTCGGACTGATGCAGGAAAGATAACACACACACTAAACACTAGTGCCACCAAAGATGATCAAAGTCAGACTCTGTCCCTTTGTTTTTTGGCAAGGGAGAGAGCCGGCGTCTTGAAACCCAACAGAGTTTAAACAAAACCTCCATCCCTTTAACGAGGTTGCTCCCACACTTCATCTCAACTGCCCCCTTAATAACACTGTCCCAATAGCTTGACCTGCATGCCAATATCTCGGTGTCATTATATAATATGGGGTGACCAGTATCCAAGAAATGTCCGGCAATAGTAGATCTACTTGGCTGCTGTAATCTTGTGTTCCGTTTATGCTCAGTACATCGGTCCTCCACGGTCCTCATAGTTTGACCAGTATATGCCATGCCGAAACTACAAGGAATGCGATATACACCTTACTCTTAACTTACACCAAGGTCATCCTTAACAGAACTCAAAAAGGACTCAAATTTTAGATGGAGGTCGGAAAACACATTTCACGTCGTATTTCCGTAAAATACGACTGATGTTCTTGGAAGTGTTTCCTATGTGAGGCAAAACGGCAATAGACTTAGGTGTCGATTCAGAATTATCATCAGTGACCCATGTACAGTTGGTCGATAGCGCAACGCACGATCGATCTATCACTATAAACATTTTGAGGAGACGTAACTTCAAGATGGGACAGCTCAGCTGGCAAAGTCTCAGCGTCAGAAACGACCTGTGCCCTGTGTACCAAGGCACGAAGACTTCGAGGAACGTGCATTGCAGTCGGCGTCTTGAAACCCATCTGTTTCTTTAGATATGTTGACAATACCTTTGTTGTTTGGCCTCATGGTAGGGAGAATTTGAATGCCTTTCTAGAACATTTGAACTAGGTCCACCCGAACATTCGTTTTACGATGGAGGTGGAAGAAGATGGTTGCCTTCCCTTTCTTGACGTGTTGGTTAGGAGGAATGGTGATGGATCATTGGGACAAGCAGTCTACAGGAAACGTATTCACATCGGTTCCCATTCAAATTGTTCATAGCTTTAATCCCTAAGTATTAAGTTGAATTGGCAGCCTAACCTTTACGGATTGATGCACAGTCTCTCTTTCATTTGATTATTTATGTACGAGGCTTCATGCAGCCATGTGAGCCAGAGCTACTTGATCACGAAACGAGTTAGTATGTGTTTCACAGACGCCGATTTGGAATATTAGAGGCAGAGGAATAAAACAATTAAAAAAACACGATAAATTTTTACTTGTTTTATAGCTGTTTCGTTCATTTTCTATCTGAACTTCAAACTACAAATTATGTTTTTTATCTGCAGTTACTGTGAAATGGCCCAATGGAGTGAGCAGAAAGTAAGTTATAATAAAATCGGTGAAAAAACAGTCTCTATGGCGACGGGTATTTTGTTAAAATGACCTGTTTTGGCCTAGTTTGGCTGTCTTCAGACAGCATCTTCAGCTTAAGTTGGCGATGTACGGAACAGTCAGTTGACCTCAGTCGCTGAAACTACTCAGTTTCAGCAACTGAGGTCAACTGACTGCTCTACACACCATCGGTAGTTGGACAATGGTGATGTGGCCTGACTTTCCATTGTTGCCAAATTTATTCAAGATAGCGGATCCAAGATGGCGGTGGTAGGCATGGCAACGTCGCAATAACGTCATGGGAAAAAGTTCAAAATCTGGTGGGAAGATAGGTCAATTGGGCTACCTCCACTAACCTAATCCCTCCCACCCCCCTCCCCAACAAAATGGGACGTTCTAATTACAGAAGGACAATGCAACACACCACAGCTATCTCCACCAACCTAAGAAAATGGCAGGAAAATAGGTCACTTTGGCTACCTCCACAAACCTACGTCGTCTGACCACCACCTCTTCCTAGGAAGCCTGTGCTGATAGGATGGACATAAGTATTTATTTTCAGTCTTTATTTAAACAATTTGAGGCAGTAGCTCCATCCAGCATCTACACCATGAAGTCTGGATTCCCTATGACCTTGTTCACTGTACTGCCACCACAGGGCGCCATCGTCCCTCCTGTGATGTAATCTAAGATCGCGGTCTGAGGGGGAAAATGGCAAGAAAAATAGGAACTGTTAACCCAGTCACATGTTAGATTTCAGCCAGTAGGATGGTGGTATCTGGTAACATCATTTGAGGGGATATAGGACAGGCTCAGTAGCTCTGGGACCTCAGTCTTGCTCAGTCAGCCAGCAGCAGCAGGAGAAGAAGAACCATGAATTGTCAGCAGTCGCATTCCAGCTCAGCCCTGCAGAACAGGAAAAAGTGGAGAAGTAAATATCCCATATCACATCCTTCTCTGTGGTTAGCATTATTATTATTGATATTATTATTGGTTGTTTTCAAGTCTTCGTCCATATGTAATGCTTCTCATCTTTGTTCAGCAGCAGCTCTTGACACATCCAAGCCGGCAGGATCGAGCGCCAACATGCCAATCTCTACCGCGTCCGGACCTGTAGCAACCTCAGCTGCCATCTTGTCAAGACCTCTACCGACCTCTAGACCTGCGGCACCAACAGCCTCCAACATGTCTGAACCTGTAGCGGCAACGTGGGATCCTGTAACTCACATAGCCTTCTTGCTGGAGCAGGACAAGGAGCTGTTGTTGTCTGACCCACTCATCTATTTGTGTGATGAGGACACACTATCTGCTGACAACACATCTAACACTGGTGAGGCTCTTAAACAACAGCAAGATGCAGAACAGTACTGGCCACCAACTTACGACCCATCAAGCAGAACATCCCTACGCTAGTGCAGGCAGAGTGCAAATGCTGTGGATAAGAAGACATCGAGTGCACCCATGCTTTTCAGCTCTACATACAATTTAGCTTCCAGCGGAATAAAACGTGTAAATGTTGGTTAGAAGCACATCATGTCAGGGGCTTGCATGCGAGAATAGAAATTGAAAATGCATCGACAGGTATTAAAGTGTCAATTTATAAGTTCGACTGGGACGAAATATGCCGTGCAGAGCGCTACATTAATCAGCAGATCAGAGTATTATCCAACTCGTCCCCCCCCCCTCCCCCCCCCCCCACACACACACAAACATTCGCCTTACTGGTGTGACACTATCTATTACAACAGTGTATGATGACTGCGCAATATGTGTGAAATAGAGTTATAACTGTGTTTATCTATGGCACACCTTAGTTTTGAACTTATATGATCTGGATACTACACTATGTCTTGCAATGGAGAGATTGAACCGTTGGTTGCCGAGCATAGAGTGTGCATACAATGATGTTGTAAACTTCCTAAGTGTGCTAATGTTGATGATTCTGAGCAGTACTTTTGTTTGCTCATGAACACTGAACCAAAAGAGAAACAGATTAAATGTGTGTCTGAAAAACCCAAGTGCTGTGAGGCATCCATTGCCTTGAGGGAGATACGGGCGGAATTTATTGCATATCAAAAAGCTATGTTTGGGAAATACTGTACAGGTGATGAAGTTATAGTGGCTACACATACTATTACCATCCCTTCATGTGTACCTTTCTATATATGCTAACTACACTCCTGGAAATGGAAAAGAGACCCATTGACACCGGTGTGTCAGACCCACCATACTTGCTCCGGACACTGCGAGAGGGCTGTACAAGCAATGATCACACGCACGGCACAGCGGACACACCAGGAACCGCGGTGTTGGCCGTCGAATGGCGCTAGCTGCGCAGCATTTGTGCACCGCCGCCGTCAGTGTCAGCCAGTTTGCCGTGGCATATGGAGCTCCATCGCAGTCTTTAACACTGATAGCATGCCGCGACAGCGTGGACGTGAACCGTATGTGCAGTTGACGGACTTTGAGCGAGGGCGTATAGTGGGCATGCGGGAGGCCGGGTAGACGTACCGCCGAATTGCTCAACACGTGGGGCGTGAGGTCTCCACAGTACATCGATGTTGTCGCCAGTGGTCGGCGGAAGGTGCACGTGCCCGTCGACCTGGGACCGGACCGCAGCGACGCACGGATGCACGCCAAGACCGTAGGATCCTACGCAGTGCCGTAGGGGACCGCAACGCCACTTCCCAGCAAATTAGGGACACTGTTGCTCCTGGGGTATCGGCGAGGACCATTTGCAACCGTCTCCATGAAGCTGGGCTACGGTCCCGCACACTGTTAGGCCGTCTTCCGCTCACGCCCCAACATCGTGCAGCCCGCCTCCAGTGGTGTCGCGACAGGCGTGAATGGAGGGACGAATGGAGACGTGTCGTCTTCAGCGATGAGAGTCGCTTCTGCCTTGGTGCCAATGATGGTCGTTTGCGTGTTTGGCGCCGTGCAGGTGAGCGCCACAATCAGGACTGCATACGACCGAGGCACACAGGGCCAACACCCGGCATCATGGTGTGGGGAGCGATCTCCTACACTGGCCGTACACCACTGGTGATCGTCGAGAGGACACTGAATAGTTCACGGTACATCCAAACCGTCGTCGAACCCATCGTTCTACCATTCCTAGACCGTCGAGGGAACTTACTGTTCCAACAGGACAATGCACGTCCGCATGTATCCCGTGCCACCCAACGTGCTCTAGAAGGTGTAAGTCAACTACCCTGGCCAGCAAGATCTCCGGATCTGTCCTCCATTGAGCATGTTTGGGACTGGATGAAGCGTCGTCTCACGCGGTCTGCACGTCCAGCACGAATGCTGGTCCAACTGAGGCGCCAGGTGGAAATGGCAAGGCAAGCCGTTCCACAGGACTACTTCCAGCATCTCTACGATCGTCTCCATGGGAGAATAGCAGCCTGCATTGCTGCGAAAGGTGGATATACACTGTACTAGTGCCGACATTGTGCATGCTCTGTTGCCTGTGTCTATGTGCCTGTGGTTCTGTCAGTGTGATCATGTGATGTATCTGACCCCAGGAATGTGTCAATAAAGTTTCCCCTTCCTGGGACAATGAATTCACGGTGTTCTTATTTCAATTTCCAGGAGTGTAATTCTCAGGACCTGGCGAAGTCAGAATCATTGCAGGGTGGGTGAAACATCCTGATCACAAGGACTTTGTTGTCGGTGACTGGTCCTGTGAAGATGCAAAAGAAGACCTGAGGAAGAAGAAGAACGAAATTCTCCTTCCCGATAATGTACGGGCAATTACTGTAGGTCCATCCAATGGCAGCAAGACTAATGTCCTCATGACACTGCTAATACATGTAGATGGAGTCCGAGTTGAACATGTTTGCGTATTCTCAAAAACACTTTTTCAGTCCAAGTGTCTCAAAAACACTTTGTCAGTCCTAGTATCAGCTATTACAGGAGATATTGCACGGTGTAGATGGTGTTACATACACGACATTCAGTGAAAGCGGCGATATCCCTCCCCCCCACACTGAAAAAGCAAAGCCAAACACTGTCTTCATATTTGACGATGTTGCTGTGGAAAACCAAGGTCGAATTCGAAAATATTTCTGTTTCTGTAGTCATATGGGTGCTGACGTCTTTTATCTCGTTTTTGATAAAACAAGAAAACTGAGTGATGGTAGGTACAGGCGAAACTTTCAAGAGTGTCTGCAAATATAGCACGGTAAGAGAGGTTAGTACATCAGTATACGCTGCACCATGGGCAAATTTGTGCGCATGTCTAGCTTTCAACTCGACAGAATGGGTGTAGACAGAGAGAATATTCGCCTATCATGGATGCGAAAATTCAGGCGATTGTCCATAAGGTTGGATGTATGCGCAGGCAACTAGAGACTTACTACCAGACTCTTCTGAGATTGGCGAATGCGTTAAATGAGTTAGTTAGTGAAATCGGTAAGAAAGTAACCGACTTAGCCGAAAAGGTAGAGACTGCTGAGGGGAAAACAGATGTACAGTTCCTTGTTGGTGAGAAGGGGGAGCAGGCACGTAGGAAGAGGAAGAAGAAGAGCGGATGTATAAAACCTCACGCTGCGGAGATGTCTGATTAGTATACGCCGAGATGCCAATGAAGCAGAAAGTGATTCACGTGTGGAAAGCAGTCCGAGAGAAATTTCGATTTCTATGGTTAGGGCATATGGATCGACTGTAAACACTAAGAGAGACGTTAAAGCCGGTTACTGACTCTCTCAGGCAGCTCTCAGCAAAAACAAAAACACGCGATAACGATGGTGTTGCCACTGACTAACTCTTTATCCGTCACGCCGCACGAGAAATAGACAGAGCATTCGGCGTTAGCAGGGGAAGCTGTACATGTTGGGCATGAATCCTATAACCGATGACACAATACAGATTGGTGTTAGGCGGTTTGAGAGAACGCCTGGCTTAATGAATCTTATTTTCCCAAGACCTACCAAAATACCTATAAATTATTCAGTTAATGGTAGGGAAACGTACCGTGAAATACTGCACATGGCTGATATACGTAAGATAGTGAAAAGTCTGAGCAACAAGAAACACAAACCCATTGTAAAACCAACACTTGATGTCGAAAGCAACAACAAAAGCAGCAGCAGCGGTGATGGTATTGCCATTGAACCTTAAACAGTGAACAATCGAATCCCGCAGTATATATATTATGACGACCTCAACGACCTAATAGATAATCTACGGCTGCTCGTGGCATCAGCTGCTCCAGGTAGTACAGCTCACTCCAATGAAGTTGTTTCAATAATCTCTGGTTTAGAGAGAGAGGTTTCATCGAAGTATGGAGACACTAGTTCGAGAACTGCACAAACCCGGACGCAAAACATATCCATGCAGGCATGTTATGATTAAAGGTTTGGATGACTTATGGCAAGCTGATCTTGTAGACACTAGGGGATATTCACATGAGAATAATTAATTGAAATATATTTTAATGGTTATTGATAATACTCCAAATCTGTCTTGGAATTACCTGTTAAATCAAAAACGAGTAGAAATGTCGCAGATGTGTTTCAGTGTTCACTACAGACCTGGATGAATCGATGCCCAGAAAACCTCCGAACTGATCACGGCGGAGAGTTTTACAATGGGTATTTCAAGACCGTGATGCAGCAGTACGGAATACATCACTACTCAACATTCACTCAAGTGAAGGCAAGTTTCGTGGAGCGTCAGTACAGAACAATAAAAAATCGAATGTGGATGCGTTTCAACCTTCACGGCTCATACAAATTGACAGATATCCTCCCAGAAATAATTGATCAGTATAATTGAACCAAACATAGCACAATAAAAATGAAACCAATCGACGTTCGTGATAATGGACTCATGGATATGGTGTACTATCGCATTAAAATGCTGGACCCATGCAGACATATATTTATTTTATGTGGTTTGGTACGTATCTAAAACACAAGACGGCATTTGAAATTCATACCACCGAGCTGGTCAACATAGATATTTACAGTTTCAAAGGTGCAACGAACGAATCCTAGAATTATGTATTGAAGAATAGTAAAGGCGAAGAAACTGCAGACTGCTTCGACACTGAAGAGTTGCAGAGAAGCTCAAAACTGGATGTGTTTCTCGTGGAGAGAGTCATAAGACGTCGGGGAAATAAAACACTAGTCGTATGGCTTGGTTTCCCTGCTGCAAAAATCAGTTGGATTGATAATAACGATTTGCTTTATAAGGGGGGGCGCACAGTCCACAACCACCGCAGTAACATAATAAGCGTGCTAGGATACGCATTAGAGGAGGTGGTGGTATTCTAAACAAACTGCCAGTGGAATTACACATCCCTGGGTATAACACCTGTTGACCTGACACAAAGCTTCAGAAACGCTTGGCACGAAGTGATAAGAGGGTTAATCTCCTCGATGAAGCGTGTATGGAACATGACACTGCATACGCTGCAAATCAAGATCTATCAAGTCGTCACATTGCAGATAGGATTTTAGTGATAACTCTAAGGCGATTCGGAGAGGAAAGGATATTGGTATAGGTCAACGCATCGCAGCATTTGCAGTTGATTAAACCATGGGAGGAAAAATTAAGTTGCTTTAGGAGTGATGAATTTTAATAAAGTTATGAATGCTGCACGCTGCGCACTAAACAAGAAGAAGGAGAAGGGCGTGAAGAAGAGCGGTTTGGAGAACTGTATCCTGACGGCGATGTATGCAGCTAAAAACACACTGAATCAGAAACATACGGAAAGAAGAAGAAGAGGATCGGTTAAAGTACCTCGAGTTCTACTAATATCCACGACATCTGGCGGTTTTCTTCCATTTCTCATCCCGGCCCTCTCCGCGCTCTCGGTGGTAGGGATCCCGCGCTGGTGGTGCTCCAGCTATTGCTCGAACGGTCAAGAATGCGCAAACTCCCAAGTGCAGTTAGAAGAGTCAAGAAGACACAACCGCATGATGGAAGCCGCAGCCATCGGAAAAGGACTACACTTGAAACCATACAGGGAAGGGCTTGGTCTATTCATAAATAAAGAAAATCTCATTAGCAGTCCTACCAGATCGACCACTCACAAATACTGATCTTAAGTTTGTTAGAAGCAAATTCAACATTCCAAGATTCCGTGGTGTGTTTATGCGGGATACATTACTGAAGACTATGTGGGAAACTGATTGAATGTGTTATTGCTGGTTTAGATGTTGCTGGAGTCTCCGGCATCCACTGGGTATCATATTTCATGAAAAATGCGGATATAGTCTACTATTTCGACTCAATTGGTGACCTGCATCCGCCAGAAGACTCACAGCAGACGTGTGTTCTAGGATTATCCGCGCTATCAGGACTTTAAAACATACATCTGTGGACATCTATGCATCATATTTCTCTTGACGTTTACAAAGAAGAGAAAGCATGCTATATAAGGTTCAGATGCAATGTCGTGCGCTTTGACGTTAACAGAACAATTGCGTGCAAATTACTTCCCGCTAATTGATTTGAGCGGTGGTGAATGGAGTATTGCATTGATTGGACTGGAAATGTACAACAGCATCCAAAATATCACTGAGATTAACAACAAACTGCATCTGGACATTAATGGTAAAAAAGACACTGTGGAAATAGAACCGGGTGCATACGATATCGATGATTTAAACCAAGTCCTAAAACAGTCTGGAAAAGGCATTGAACTACGTGCAAACGTCAATACACTTAAATTTGAAATAAGGACTGTAAATGCAACGACTGACTTCAACCATAAAGCTTCAGTAGGGCGTCTACTGGGTTTCACAAAAGAGTAGGTTTTGAAGAAGGATTCAAGTAAATTTTACAAGTCGGATCAGACTGTGGACATACTTCCCGTCAGGACAATCCGAGTCGAGTGTAACATTGCAACTAACTGCTATCTCGACGACAGTCTGATTCGTACTATTTACAGATTCTTCCCTTCAGTTGCAATGGGGTATAAGATTTTTGAGACTCCTGTAAATGCGGTATACCTTTCAGTGACAGCTCAGACATAGGAATATTTGAAGATGCGTATTGTGGCTCAGAATAATCAACTTGTTGACTTTCGTGGCGAGAAAACCATTGTACGATTACATCTAAGGCAGGATGGTCATACGATATAAAACAAGTGGACGAAATCCACAACACTTCACTACTGAACAGAAAAGTGATAACACGTGCGAACTACATGTTTCTTAAATTAGTTGGCTTGAAACCTCGCAATGACGTCCTCACTCAATATAACCAGTCCAGCAGGTATGATGAGAGAATTACACGTCAGGAATACTTCTCACATAAACCTTACGCTTCAATCATATTTAACAAGTACGATGAAATTAAGACTGTCATCCAGCACTGACGCTTCTATACAAGAGTTTCATGTATCTAGAAAAGTCATTCAAGAAAACCGACGGCAGCGATACAGTAGGATCCTAGCTTACACATAACGCTTTAGCATTCCAGTTCCAAGAGATACGCAATGAACTCAATGGGTCTGGGATCGACCGTTCATGCAACGTCTGCATAACATTAACCCTTAAAACGTACGTCTTTGCATCACCTGCGGATTTACATAGTTCATAAAATGCAGGATGGTTCATAGACGATCCAGAGGAAAGAACCGTTGCAGAGTACAAGCGATTTGCTGCATGAATATCTCTAAAAATGCTTATGGGCTACATTGAGCACGTGAGATAGATTATTATGAAGGATAAACACGAACTCATTCTGGTACGGAGTGCGACGGGTACATTATAGGAGCTCAAGATGAGCATGTGATCACGATCACCAAGATAATATGGAAGATGCCTCACGTAAGTGTATCAGACGTGGAGCGTTTGAAGCTTTTAAAAGTCCTGAATTCTGGTACATTTCTGTCACTAACATTTCGCTCGTTGGAGGTTATCGAGTACCCAGTGTTACCGACTGAGAGCAGACAAACTTGGGCTATTAAAACCTCTTCCCAGCTAGAGCCACCTAGATTCATACCTGCGTATCAGACTGACAGAAGTAAAATATCAAATGATTCCACTGTTTTCGACAACTGTAATTTAACTAATGCCAAAGTCTTCATGAAATCAGAATTCTGCCCATATGACAATTTCCACCTGCAGTGGAATGAAAATGTATACTGTCTAGCATATGACATGCATGCAAAATTTCATGCTTCTTACTATGAAGTGCTGAAGAAGAAGTAGGAGGGTGTCTACTCAGTCCACAGAAGTTCAAGAAGCTAACACCAAACATCATGATAGAGTGCTTGAAACAAAACGAGGCAACTAAGTCTGGGCATAAAGATGTGCGAATTGAACTTGAATCTTTGACAAATTTCTCAGAACACACTGCCGCATTTGCTCTAGTTCTACATCTCACTGTGTTCAACTACTGCGTACTCACTGGTGTTGTGCAACGAGCTGTATAAATGAACAGGTGCTTCACCATACCTAGAGCATTTCATAATTGTATCTCAAGGTGTGAGCATCATTGCAGACACTCAAAGTTCCTGTGATGGTGAGCATAGACAGTTCATATTTAAAGATGTTGCGTTCGTAGGGTATACAGAAGATGCGGGAATATTACAGATTTCTCAGCAAACATTGCATCATCGATGTCTTTCCAGTATGTGAAGTGTGCTAAGACATGGAAGAGTCCAAAGTGGTTAACACGTTTCTACCATGGAATTCACTGGGATGATCCTGGCATATCCTATAAAGATATGGTGATGGCACTTAAACTATTCGACCACATGGATACTATCATCCACATGAAGGGTAAGGGTAAGATCTCATTGATGTGTCGAATCTTTACGTTTTCTGCTATTCAAGACCTGGAATTCTATAGGTGTCCTCCTCCCCACCGACTCAAGAAGAAGATCTGTGGAAATGGTGTTGCTGTGTCTGATCATGAAAATGTAAAATCTCTTTTTAGTTGGATGAGAATAAAAATGAGTTTTTACCTCACAACCTATGTGTTCCTTTTTTTTCAACCCTGTTCCCACTTCGACAGTGTACAGTTTTAACCACATGCTATGTCTGTGGTTTTCTTCAAGCACACGAGATATTATTTTAGACATGTCTGCTATATATCTTTGGAAGCAGACACAGTCACTCGCCTCCTGCTCCCATAACCCAAATTGTACTTCACTGTAGGCACAATTCCATGCAATCATTGTATGTATTTTGTTATCTTCCATCTTAAACTTTACCTCCTTAATAACACTCATCTTCAGAAAAACTAATGTCGGTTATGACCTGCACAGCCTTTATATACATATACATACATAAGGCAATAAGGGATAGGTTTTTTTGTAAATAACAACAACAAAGACGTATGGTTACGAATTTTTTTCTTCGTTTATTCGTCTCAAACAGATAAAATATGGCTCTTAAGGTACAACATAATTCTTGAGGTACAATGTAGTATAAATTGACTGTGCTATTACAATGCAGAAATACTTTTAACTTACATGCTACAACAGTAACACTAGTAAGAATTTTTTTTTTAAATTACGCTAAATGTGCAGATACTCTCCTTACTACAACTAAATTCCACAGCCGCAGTAGCATAGCTTTTACAATGATTCTGATGGACTGTGCACACATAGAATCTAACTTCAGCAGTCTACAATAGCACAGGTTTTTACAATAATATTTCTGAAGGACTGTGAGGTATAAACATTTAAACACTATTCTGAGTTGGATGGCTAGTGGCAGGTGAAAGACTTAAAAGCTATTCTATTTACAAGATGCACACGGATATACACACAAACATTGCTTAAGAACAAATGAATCAATATACAGATATTTTCTTCTACTTTTGCTTTTTAATACTTTTTTTAATTATGCTTCTTTGCAAACTTTTCTTTCATTCACACACACATGATGTACATACATTTTGTCCTTTTTTATCCTTTTTTCCACACATTCTCTCTATTTATGTATATACATGTGTACATAGCACACATAAATAATTACATCACACATACACACAAAATTACTTACACTATGATAAAAGTGTCCTACTACTACTCTGCAGACTCTCTTTCTCTCTCTCTCTCTCCCTCTCTGTGTCTCTCTCACTCTCACTCTCACTCAATCAGAGTCCCCCACCCCTTCTCTCGCTACAAGTGAGTAGTGTGAGTATGGGATTTGAGACTGCAGCACAGTGTCCACCTCATTTCATGTCGATCGAATACCATAGCATTCCCATAGGATATGCAGTGGCTGCGGTGAAGCACCATGAATACCACTGCACAGTCACTGCAAATTGTCTTCAATAGAGAGGGCTCTCAATGCCATATGATGCACACCCTTAGCCCACCTCTGGGTGGAACCTTCCAATGTGCGATATGCATATATTTTTGAGTGTACACTTTTCATTACTGTGGCACCTTATTACTTCATACGGATTGCTGTTCTTCACCCAGTAGATGAAGCTATCTGTATCCATATGAAGTAATTTAGAAACTGTGAAATGACTTTTTTTAAATGATGAAAGCAGTGCATGTGGAGTTTGGACAGGTCTAGTATGCACATCGCCTCATAAATAGGTTTCATAAACTCTACTGCAGTCTTCGCCGTCTCCACAGCAAAAAACTTCTGATTGAATATGGTGACCTGCTCAAAATTTGGTCTGTTAATGCATTTTATTACACCATAACACCCATCCCATTATTTTCTAATCAAAATTTCATGTCGTTCCCTCAAATTCGCCATTGTTTTACCGAAAATTGAATTATTTATTAATTTATAATAAACTTTCTCTAAGTCATGAAAGGGACTGCTTGAAGGAGATAGTCAAGGTGATTCTAACCAGCTTCTTACCCAAGATGGAGATTACGATCATGAATAATGTATCTCCTCTTATCCACCAGCGTTGTCATCAATTTTGGTATGGAGCCTACTTGCAGAACTAGTTGCTCTGGACACAGTGACAAGTCAGCATGTGCATGATGCAAACTAATAGGGTATGTGCGTTCTGCCTCCACCACATCCTGTACATCAGAATCAGCTGCCATACCCCCAATGATTTTTCCACCTAATCCCTTGAATTCGTCTTTGGGCACCAGTCAAAACTCACCAACCGTCAGTGATTGCTGCATGGCGTGTCTGTATGAGTTATTTACGTCCAGGTGCATTACGCAGCTAGAATCAAGGGATGCATTGAACTTGTCAAGGGTTATTTGCCTTTGATGCCTATGGACGCATTGGCAAAGTCGCCCACGGATCCCTCCATCAAAGAAATGTAACATGTGAACATCGGTCAATAATTCAATGCTGCACTTCGTTTTCTTGAGATTTGCGTCACAAGGCAACCCAGGTGCATGTAATAAAAGGCGGGATCCAGAGAATATGTTGTCATGCATAGACTCCGGAATTTCTCGAAAACAACCACAAACAAGCACAAGTCTGTGTCCACGTAAAGCTGTGCATACTCTCCTAAAGTGGAAATATCGAATTCCTGCCATACATTCACAGCGTGCTCGTACTATGCATCCGTTATGGCATCACTTGTAAGGTTGCTGGGGAATGCATTTATGTCAGGTAGCCTTGTTTCGTTGAGTTTCGCCATACTATCCACATACCCAAATGGAAAAACCTCCTTCCTAGCCAAAAGATGAAACTTTTTTTAGTCAGGAAACGCAGCTCGAGTGATATGCATACCCTCCCAAGGTAGGGTTTCAATGAGTTTCGGCAGTGGCGCCTGCATAAAACGTAGCATATCAAGGAAGCGGAGCATTATTCTTGGCACCATTCGTTTGGAGAATGAAATGCATTTCTCGAAACTGTCTGTTAGGGCACTGACCTGATATTTCTCCAAATCGAAACCAGCCAAGTGCTGAAGTAGAAAGTGAGCATCATACCCACTTAAATTGTGAAAGAAAACGGGTATGTGACTTGGTAACTGGTACTACAAATTCCAGGCATTGTGAGCTGCACCACGGAACTTCTCCGTAAGATGACAGTGGTCCCTACGGGGAGTTTCTGCTTTTCTGTCTAACGGCAGCCCACAAATATGACAACCAACCGCATTATTATACAAATTTCATCCTCCTTCGATTTGTTCATGGGGAAGTTGTTGCTGTAAGGCTTATCAACATCCTGTGAAAATTTTTCGAGCTCATTGAGCAGCCAAACTGCAGCATAACCCCCGACATAAGGTTTGTGGCAGTCAAGACTGGAAACATAGGATAATACAATTTAGTACACTGCCGCATATGGTATGTGCCTTTCTGTAAAAGTGGTGTGTGAGGCTGTAGTGTCACCTTCACAGCGAGTCACAGAAGTGAGGAGGCATTCAAACTTGCCATACACTACAAACGGGCATCGTTCCTTGTAGTGAGCTTTCTTTAATTTAATGAATCTGTTTTCCTCAGTGGGCATAATAAAATG
This sequence comes from Schistocerca piceifrons, assembly GCF_021461385.2. Classification (NCBI taxonomy): domain Eukaryota; kingdom Metazoa; phylum Arthropoda; class Insecta; order Orthoptera; family Acrididae; genus Schistocerca; species Schistocerca piceifrons. The sequence goes on along the minus strand of NC_060144.1, from coordinate 358,663,966 downwards.
TACGGGTCATTGGAAGCACAGTCTACTAGATGCTTCGCTAGTAACTTGTATGAGGAGACATAATTCAGCCAACTTAAGGAAATATGCTTTTTATGTTCCATTTTCGACAATTGGCTGTAAAGGAGTCGGGACATGTCTTTGATCCAAACATAGTGATAAATATCACCTTCAGAGAAAAGCAGCATGTTTATATGCAACTAACGCTCACTGGCAAATTTTGAGAAATGGAGGGGTCCAACTACAGTATGTCTGTCTTGCTCATCTGACTTGCTTTTCTTCTCCAGACCATATACATGAACTGATATTCTGGTGTTCTGTGTCTCAACTTTAGGTATGTCCTGGATCTTGACTGGTAAATCGATACCACCAAAGTTGTAACACCTACGAATATGGGATGCTCTGTACAGGAAGATCCCTACTATCGTAATTTCTTTCGCAAGCCAGTACTGACCACGCAAAACAAGACTGATCCTTTCCGTTTTCGACATTAATGCATGCCCTCTTGTTAGGTATATCTTTAGGGAGCTTGATGTAGCTTGACCTTCCATTTACTGGATGGTAGACATGTGTATGGATGTCCAGGTGTAGTATTCGGCTGAGTTCTTTAGCTGTCCCTCTGACCTCCATATAGGAAAACCAGGCCAGTAAACAAGGTGGTTTTACGAAACCACTCGGCGATTACGCCATCCCCCGCCCCCCTCCCCCCCCCCAAAAAAAGATAATGAAGAGTTGTCTCTTCAACACCAGAATCAACTTTGGGATGGTGCAATACTTCGATGCAGAGCACCGCAGTGCATTTAATGATGGGATACCGCAGATCATTGACTACCTTGAGTAGTTCAGTTCCAATGACAGGAAGGCAAGCCCTTAGAAAACCACCAGGATTGTGGTACCCTCTTGATGGGTTCTCGATCCTTATGAACGAGATCTGCTCATCGAAAGCGTGTGCAATCACTGAGTATTCTAACTGCAGTATGGTATCCCTAACCTGATGTCCTTCACTAAAAGTACCGTAGAGAGAAATACCACTAGCCATGGGATCATCTATATTAGTACTAATACCATTCTGAGTCCACCCCATTGATGATGGTGTTGGGGAGGGGGAAGTCGGTATGCGCCGAGGCACACATACCTTGCATTTGCGCCGATTCTGGCGAGGCTTATACAATGATGATGATGGTGATGGAGGAGGGTGTTGCACTCCTACCGTGTCATAGTGATGGGGACAGCCAGGCTGCGGTGATGGTTCCCGATGCTGATATACACCTGACCTGGTAACTTGAGGGGTGGTGGTTCATTGCTCAGCCCATTGACGCCAGAGCGGCAGTGCCGGCGAGGCGGCAGCGGTTTTCCGTGCAGCGAGTAGTGGCGTCCTTACTGGCTATATGTGCCTTACCAGATACCGCTTTGGTGGGGAACAAGGTTTATCCATCACCGGTATGCACACAACACTGTATTGAGGATGTAGAGATGTGACCGCTTTAGAAGAAGACATAAACTAAATAATAGTTAAGTACATTGCTTACCGATGCTGATGAGGTGAAAGGAAGAATTCTGATGATCACAAGGTTGTAAGTAGAGTGCGTAATTACCTTTTTCCCTCTGGCTGCAAGGCATTCCTACTACCACAACTACTAGAAGCACATACATATGTAATTTTCTTTCAGCTTACATGTATGCTGCTCAGGCAACTCATTAATGCTGGAGTCTGTTCCTGCATCTGCAGATGAAAAGCTTCCAGCCGCCTGTCCAACAAATAGCACTCCTCCTCTAGAGCTGTTCCTGTAAAAGGAAGAGACATAATTTTATTTATTTTTAATGTTGAGTTACACAGAAAAATCACACATGGGTTTTTTTTTTATACTTACGTTAGTGCTGTTGTTGGTTATCCACAGCTGGAGGCTGTCACACGTAGTGTTGCTGCTGCTGTAGTGGATAGTTCTTTTCAGCTCCCAGCTCTACCTCCAGCTCAGTTTGCATTTGCATCATGTGAGCTAGAGAAAAAAAAAGTATGAAATAAGAAAATTTCAATCACTTCTATACTAGAACAAATTACAATGAATTACAACGAAAATTATACTCACATGGCAATTGTTGCTGTGAACCCACCACAGGAGGATGGACTTCGAGAGTCTGTCGCATTCTAGACCCCTCCTGTCTCTCCTCACACTCCATGAAAAAGTCCTGGAGTTGTACTATAACAAGAAGACGGAATTAATAAGGCGAACTTAATACACACACAAAAATTTACACTCAAAATAAAAATTATTTACTGACTTTGTAATACAGTCTCCATAACTCTACGCCTCTTGCCACTACACTCTGAAGTGTTGCTGCAGCTACCTCTCTTCATCATGTGGAGAGAAAAGAACAAGTACACACACAGAGATGACAAAATGCACCCCAAGGGGACAGCAGAGGACCGAGGACAATAGGGGTTGGTTGTGGGTTTATATATCGACCGAGGCGAGCAATGAGAGAGCTTCATTTGAATGTATAGCCAATGAGAAGCTTTTATGGAACGCCACTATTTCAGGAAGGGCTTGATGTGACCATCGTCTATCTCTCTCTCTCTCTCTCTCTCTCTCTCTCTTTCTCTCTCTCTCTGTCTCTCTTTTTCTCTCACAGTAACAAGAATGCTTTTATGATTAACGTTGATTTTGCAAGCGTGCAGATACATGATGCTTTTAGTGGTGAGAAGTTTACTGTTTCTGGGTCTTATGTTGACAGCAGGAGATTACGATTTCCGGGAAGGCTAACATGCGATGCCTCGTTAGGACCATCAGGAAGAATGCAACCGGTGCTTTAATGGGCTATTTTCATTAACAATTACAATTAGGACAAGAATTTCCATTAAGACAAGCTGAAACATCACGAAAGCTCCTAGAAAAGCGACGATTAACTATTTCTGCCGCTCTTTACCAATTCCGAGAAGGGACTGAAAAGTAATGGACGGGCTGTTCCATTAGGGTAGTGAGGGAGAAAGCAGTCGGTGTTATTCTGGGCTATTTTCGTGAACAGGTCCTGTTAGAAACAGAATTTCCATCCAGACATCATGAAAGCTCCTACAAAAACAATCATTAACCATTTCTATGACAATTTATAATTTCCAAGAGGTCGGCTTGGCTCTTATTTGCATAGCCATGTGACATCAGTATAACATTGAGAATTGCGATGGTGAGTCGCTACACTGACATTTCACGGCGATGCACGCTGAGCAGGTAAACGATCATGAATGGCTAGACGTATCTCACATGTCCTGCTAGGATTGCTAGGAACATTGCACCCTGTCCTATTCTGGGAAGCACTGGAACAGATTTCTACAGCGCAACCTGTGATGTCAGTATACACAGGTAGAGAGGTATTGCGCCAGCAATGGTAAACATGCACGCGCAGCCCAAGAGGATGCTTTGTTCTTATTTACATAGGCATGTGACGTCAGTAAAACACTCGGCGAATTCTAACTGTATACCCGAAAACAGACGCAACTTTCACCTGCTGGCTGTAGGCAATAGCGGGCTGAGAGCAATAGTCGTGCACCTGCACTCATCTGTCCAGAGGAGGCTTGCATCAGCGTCAGCATGTGGGCATGGTGGAGCCTCTGATACGTTGTGGTTGACGATAGTGCGAAAGCGTTTTTTACGTGCAGTGAGTGTTTGCGTTCTACATTATTTTTGGCTTTTTATGGGTGGTGAGCATGTTGGCAGACCGTTACATATGCATTATTTTGGTGATTTACGAGTATTTTGCTGGTCTGTAGGCTATGTGCTGCATTATTTGGACAGTTTAGAATTAGTGAGCATATATGCAGAGCGTTTTACGTGCATTATTGTGATAATTTACGAGTTGTTTGCATGTCTGTACGTGTACTATGTTATTTAGATAATTTATGAATAGTCTGCAGGTCTGTAGGCTGTGTATTGTGACCCCAAGCACATCAGGGCGAGTGTCTTGTATCATCTTGGGTTACATCACAGAAGGGATGACTATGCTCTCTGATGGGAGTACTGTGTACTACGTCAACTGGACTCTAGGCCTCATGGTGAAGACATGGCTGGCGCTACTGTTTCAATTTTTTTTTAAATTAACACTTAAAATAAAGACCCATCCATCCTATCCAGCACAGGCTGAGTCTTTTTCCCACCAAAAGTATTGGAAGAGGTGGTGGTTGGATGACAGGTTAGTGGAAGAAACGGAAGTTACCTATTTTTCCGCCATTTTCTTAGGTTAGTGGAGGTAGCCATGGTATGATGCATTGTCCTGCTGGAAATCGAACTTCCCACCATTTTCTAGGGAAGGAGGGGGGGGGGGGGGGAAGGGGAGGGGCTAGGTTAGTGGACGTAGCATAATTGACCTATCTTCCCGCCAAAATTTGAACTTCCTACCATGACGTCAATGCGATACTGCCTTATCTACCACCACCATCTTGGATACGCAATCTTGAATATATTTGGCAACAATGGAGAGTGGGGCCACACTGTATTTGTCCCACTACTACCGTCAACTTCAGCTGATGGTGCTGTCTTAAGACAGCCTAATCCTAGGCCGAAATCGGTCATTTTAATTAAAAAACCATAGCGATGCAGACCGTTTTTTCACAGGTTTTGTACAGATTACAAGACTGCTGTTCCAGAAAATGTTACAAAACTATTTTGAAACCAAGCTGCCTGATTTTATCAAGACCTATATCAGAATGTTAACCTGATACCCACCACACCCAAGAGTTACAACTATATCTGCTACACAGTGGAAATCTGTAAAGCAGAAAGAATCTGATTGGCTATTAGTGAACAGTTCTTGAATTGAGACCTGTGTATAATTAATTAATTCATTGATAACCAGTGTCCGAAGTAAGTGACTGAAGGCAGGACAGTAAAAGTGCTTCCTTTGTTACTAAAACGATAGTGTGTTTCACTGTAACCATGACATTTATTAACTAAAGACATATAAGTCAAATCATATAAAACATCGCCATATAAATGCACGATGAAGTACAGTCAGTGTCTAAGAATTATCAGTTATCGATGTAAAATTGGGAACTTAACAAGTGACTATTATTCCCTATCGTTTACCAAAGCAAGTAAACAGATTATACATCTAAGTAAGACCTGCAGCGGCAACAGTGTGGATGTGCACGGTGGTGAGGGTGGCAGGAAACTCCCAGCGCCTACTGTGCCAGTGCTGCTGCTACGTACATTAGCAGCCACCGATCCTGATGCACGTGCAGACAACAATCAGAGTCGAAGTTTCCTGCGCGCTCCTATCACGGCCGTTGACCTCCGTCTAGAGCTGCAGACCACAGTTGATGTACCTGCACGAATCACATTCTTGAAATCTTAGTTACTCCGACCGTCCGTTCGGATAGCAATCCGCGAAAATCTGCCTAGATGATCGAGAGAGTAATAACTGTCGGAACGTATATCGCAAGTGGTTGGCGTATGATTCCCATTTTATGCGTATTCCTACAGGCGCTGACTGCTGCCATCTTTAAGATTTTATAGTAATAACGTTCCTAAATCTCCGGCGGTCGAATGTTAGTCCCCCGAAAAGTTACTTTCAACAGAGAAACTCCGAAAAATTTGTACGCGTCGATCCCGACAAGTCGCAAAATGGCGAATAGTGGCTGCCTGTAGATAACATGTATACAGATCGTTGTGCAAGAACCCTTCGAAAACAAGTCCCGAGACGTTCCTCCATTCTAAAAGCTTGCCTCAACAATTCAGTGGCGCATGCGTCTCTGACTGTCTTCCAATGGGCTTTTTGTGTGTGCGAGAAGCCGTCTGTACACGATGCAGAATAAGAAAACGTGGGCGGCACTGGCACGCACAACCCGATGTGCTAGATGTGAGCAACGCCCACACTGTCAGACACAAGCGCCTTCGCACTCTGCAAGCAAAACACACCGAGCAATACAAAAGACACCGGCTGTCCCTTGCTGTCTGCTGTGGAAGTTCGTCACCCGGCTGCCTACCCCCGTCTACAGCTCATTGTCAAAGGTCAGCGTTCTTACGGGGGCTCGCAGGGGAAGCGGAAACCGCCCAATCCCGAGTGCTTTCACTGCAAAGAGGTGTCACGAAACAGAACCCAGAAAAATACACTGAAACGAAGCTATGCCATCACTCAATTTAGTAAAAGCAATTAAAAGTAAAGCTCTTGGTACAGGATCACTTGTTACGTCATCTCCTTAACTGGCCTGACCTCACCAGAAACAGCTTGGAGGACACTAAAAAATTAAAGAGAACAAGCCAGGAGGATGTACACTACTGGCCATTTAAATTCCTACACCACGAAGATGACGTGCTACAGACGCGAAATTTAACCGACAGGAAGAAGGTGCTGTGATATGCGTATGATTAGCTTTTCAGAGCATTCACACAAGGTTGGCGCCGGTGGCGACACCTACAACGTGCTGACATTAGGAAAGTTTCCAACCGATTTCTCATACACAAACAGCAGTTGACCGAGGTTTCGTGGTGCAACGTTGTAGTGATGCCTCGTGTAAGGAGGAGAGATGCGTATAATCACGTTTTCGGCTTTGATAATGTCGGATTGTAGCGTATCGCGATTGCAGTTTATCGTATCGCGACAATGCTGCTCGCGTTGGTCAACATCCTAAGACTGTTAGCAGAATATGGAATCGGTGGGTTCAGGAGGGTATTACGGAACGCCGTGCTGTATGCCAACGGCCTCGTATCACTAGCAGTCGAGATGACAGGCATCTTATCCTCATTGCTGGTGCAGCCACGTCTCGATCCCTGAGTCAACAGATGGGGACGGACGTTTGCAAGACAACAACCATCTACGCGAACAGTTCGACGACGTTTGCAGCAGCATGGACTATCAGCTCGGAGACCATGGCTGCGGTTACCCTTGACGCTGCATCACAGACAGGAATGCCTGAGATGGTGTACTCAACGACGAACCTGGTACACGAATGGCTAAACGTCAATTTTTCGGATGAATCCAGGTTCTGTTAACAGAATCATGTTGGTCGCATCCGTGTTTGACGACATCACGGTGAACGCACATTGGATGCTTGTATTCGTCTTCGCTATACTGCAGTATCAGCCGGCGTGATGGTATGGGGTGCCATTGGTTACACGTCTCGGTCACTTCTTGTTCGCATCGATGGCACTTTGAACAGTGGACGTTACATTTCAGATGTGTTACGACCCATGGCTTCATTCGATCTCAGCGAAAGCCTACATTTCGGCAGGATAATGCACGACCGCATGTTGCAGGTCCTGTACGGGCTTTTCTGGAAACAGAAAATGTTCGACTGCTGCCCTGGCCAGCACATTCTCCAGATCTCTCGCCAATTGAAAACGTCTGATCAATGGTGGCCGAGCAACTGGCTCGTCACAATACGCCAGTCACTACTCTTGATGAACTGTGGTATCGTGCTGAAGCTGCATGGGCAGGTGTACCTGTACACGCCATTCAAGCTCTGTTTGACTCAATGCCCAGGCGTATCAAGGTCGTTATTACGGCCAGAGGTGGTTCTTCTGGCTACTGATTTCTCAGGATCTGTGCATTCAAATTGCGTCAAAATGTAACCACATGTCAGTTCTAGTATAATATATTTGTCCAATGAATACCCGTTTATCATCTCCATTTCTTCTTGGTTTAACAATTTTAATGGCCAGTAGTTTATTATAAGGTTATGCTGAAAGTATGGTGTTTGAAAGAAAGTGCCACGTATCCCTACAGTAGGCAGTATTGGTCAAAACAAGAACAATATTTCCTGTAATCATATAGGCCTATCTGAAAACCTATACCCATGATATGGGCCATTTTACTTGTGGCTAGCAATTTGTAGTATTTGGTGGTGTAGACAGGATTCTGAAATTGTGGAATAACAAATTATCACGGTAGACAGACGTTGGCACACGCAAATCTTGGTCATAGAGTCACGTAGGGGAGGCATCAGGATCGCTTCAGTACCAATAAATGGGAAGGAATCGTCAGTCACAGACTCAGAGCGCAGTACACATTACTAAATTAACATTCGGTTTTTATCACCGATTTTTTCACTTCGAATTACCAGCGCTATAGGAGAACGTTTTCTTCACAGGAATACAAAGGCTGTTGTTTACGTACAAAGGGATACCACCCCATTTTTTACGGATCATGCGACAGCACCTCACGGTAATATTACATTGGTGTAGTATTGGTCATGGATGACTGATAGCATGGCCTTCCCAGTCACTAGACCTGAATTCGTTGGATTTCTGGACATGAAGACATTTAAACGCAGTGGCGTATGCCAAACCTTCGACAATGTGCAGATGTTCAGGGATGAGTAACCAGCGCATGAGACCCGATGCAGATGGAGCAAGACGTAATTCAGAGAGTACATGATTCACTGCAGTGAAGAACTGTAGGACGTACAGGATTTACATTACACTAGAGGATAATATACTACTGGCTATTAAAATTGATAAACCAAGAAGAAATGCAGATGATAAACGGGCATTCATTGGACAAATATATTATACTAGAACTGACATGTGATTACATTTTCACGCAATTTTGGTGCATAGATCCTGAGAAATCAGTACCCAGAAAACCAACTCTGGCCGTAATAACGGCCTTGATACGCCTGGGCATTGAGTCAAACAGAGCTTGGATGGCGTGTAAAGGTACACCTGCCAATGCAGCTTCAACACGATACCACAGTTCATCAAGAGTGGTGACTGGCGTATTGTGACGAGCCAGTTGCTCGGCCACCGTTGACCAAACATTTTCAAGTGGTGACAGATCTGGAGAATGTGCTGGCCAGGGCAAAAGTCTAACATTTTCTGTATCCAGCTGGGCCCGTAAATGACCTGCAACATGCGGTCGTGCATTATCCTGCTGAAATGTAGGGTTTCGTAGGGATCGAATGAAGGGTAGAGCCACAGGTCGTAACACATCTGAAATGTAACGTCCACTGTTCAAAGTGCCGTCAATGCGAACAAGAGGTGATCGAGACGTGTAACCAATGGCACCCCATACCATCACGCCGGGTGATACTCCAGTATGGCGATGACGAATACACGCTTCCAATGTGCGTTCACCGCGATGTTTCAAACACGGATGCGACCGACATTATGCTGTAAACAAAACCTGGATTCATCAGAAAAAGTGACGTTTTGCCATTCGTGCACCCAGGTTCGTCGTTGAGTACACCATCGCAGGCGCTCCTGTCTGTGATGCAGCGTCAAGGGTAACCGCAGCCATGGTCTCCGAGCTGATAGCCCATGCTGCTGCAAACGTCGTCGAACTGTTCGTGCAGATGGTTGTTGTCTTGCAAGTGTCCCCATCTGTTTACTCAGGGATCGAGACGTGGCTGCACGATCCGTTACAGCCATGCGGATAAGATGCCTGTAATCTCGACTGCTAGTGATACGAGGCCGTTGGGATCCAGCAATGCGTTCCGTATTACCCTCCTGAATCCACCGATTCCATATTCTGCTAACAGTCAATCGCGATAGGCTACAATTCGACCTTTATCAGAGTCGGAAATGTGATGGTACGAATTTTTCCTCCTTACACGAGGCATCACAACAACATTTCACCAGGCAACGCCGGTCAACTGCTGTTTGTGTATGAGAAATCGGCTGGAAACTTTCCTCGTGTCAGCACGTTGCACGTGTCGCCACCGACGCCAACCTTGTGTGAATGCTCTGAAAAACTAAAGATTTGCATATCACAGCATCTTCTTCTTGTCGGTTAAATTTCGCTTCTGTGGCACGTCATCTTCGTGGTGTAGCAATTTTATTGGCCAGTGGTGTAGTTCCTGACTGAAAAGTAATACTCAACAACGATAATTCTTCTCGTGAATGGACCCAGACAATATAGTCATCTTGACACAATATTTCAATGGACCAACTGGCCGACATTATCAGGTGAGTATGCTGATGCTCAGTCTCACCAGAACTGAGTTTCAAACAGAATCAGTAGCTTCTTTATACACCAGAGTCGGCCCACTGGGAATGTACTAGCAGCAGTACTGCTACCCTGAAGTGGAAGTGAACGAGTAGCACACCGGTGGAACAAATTGGCAACCTCTCTGTTCTGCAGCTCATTACAACACTAGTAAAAATAGTAAATGACTTACGATAAGTATAAAGTATAGTAGGAAGTCTACATGAATAAATTTGTAGGTTCTAAGGTGATGTACAGTGTGTGATCAATTGTAGAAGCAGGCGAGTGATGGCTTGCAGGTTGTTGCAAACTATTGCATGTCTAACAAAATAATAAGCAACCAGTTGCATGAAAGTAATTTAATGTCTTTACCGGTTCTGGGCTCTTGTTTCCCTTCTTCAGATGGTTATATCTATTGCATTATTTGCGAGTGTCAGCAATAAAATGCATACAGCAAAATGCCGCGGCCATGTGGTTCACAGTGTCTGAACCACACAACCACATAACAACTAAAATGGTGGCTCTACTTTCACTGTGATGAGCTTTTAAAGTGTTACACTAAAATATTATCAAACATCTAATCACTGCCTTGTCATGATTTATTAGAATATTAGTAATGCTAGTATGTAATGGTACCCTAAGACATTTAATGTTAAAAATTGTAAGAACCTAGGAGTAATTTATTTACATCTGCAACTTTCGAACTACTGGAATCAAAAGTGACTAAATTTCATCGTTTTTCGAGTTAAAAATGAGCAGAAAAACTGCCACTAATGAATCTTCGCCGCTTGACAGTAGAGACAGCTCTGTAGTTTAACCAATAAGCGAGATGTGCTGAGTGGAACCAATCCATAATACTTGCCTTTATTAACCTTTGATGTTGCCCATTCCCCTTCCGACTTGGGCGTGACTTCCATCTCTGCTTGATACAAGAAGGTGGTGAATTAGTAAGTGGTCTTCTGTACAAAATGCCTGTTGAGCTTTTATCCAAGACACAATATATACTTATTTCTTTGAGCATATTCCGTTACGTCGTGCCGGTAACAAGTTAACTACTGCGTTTTCCCGAGTTTCTGTTCTCGCGGTTGAAGACGATTTCTTTAATCAAAAACAATTAACAGTTTCTTGTCGTTATGCGTAGAAAATTAATTAATAGTCTTCGTGATTGTTTCGTTTTATACGGAGAAGATGATTGTGGATGCGTGGACTATTCGTAATGACCCATTAACGTACAGAATACAATACACCCAGCGTTACTTTCTGGCGCGATGATTGAACCACCGTACATGTATCGAGAGCTTCTCTACATTTTTTATGGAGATAAGTCTGGCCATTAGCTTGTGGTTTATGTCAGTTTTTAGCCGGCCGGAGTGGCCGTGCGGTTCTAGGTGCTACAGTCTGGAGCCGAGTGACCGCTACGGTGGCAGGTTCGAATCCTGCCTCGGGCATGGATGTGTGTGATGTCCTTAGGTTAGTTAGGTCTGATTAGTTCTAAGTTCTAAGCGACTGATAACCTCACAAGTTAAGTCGCATAGTGCTCAGAGCCAGTTTTTACACTAAATGGGACGACAGAAGTACAGAAACGGAAAGGCCATTCACACAGGCGGATAGCGACCTTCCCCATTCCAAGTAAAGAATGCACAGGATGGTTACAACTGAAGTGCCCCTACTGACGGAGGTACTGCGTGAGCTGTGATTATCACATGGCAGAGAAGTTTGGTAGATATGACAATGCGTTAATGCGGAATCTATCTAATCAGGAAAACAAATTAACTTCTGTTTGTGGCCATGAGGACTAATGTGGTGCTTTACACTGCTTTCATGATGGTATGGGATCCGCGATGTCACTTGACGACCCGTAACTAGAAAGAAAAGTATGACTATCAAGAAAGCAGACCGTCTGTTGTTTAGTGAAACAGCTTTACGTGAATGGCAACCATTTCTGTGCTGCACTGAAAGAGTATCGCTGAGTGAAAGGTCTGAGGAGAGGCTGAGGATTGATGTCAGTAAATAGTTTAAAGAAGATGATAATGAAATACGAAAACACGGGTGAGCGCTTGGAAGAGGAAGGCGTTCTATCCTGGTGGAAGTCACTCACGAGGTTACATTCTGCAACTGGCCATGTATCACCTGTCCCTGTTAGTGTTAGCGATCGTGCAATGTCAAGAGAATGCGTGGTCAACAATGTGGAAATCTTTGTGGTGTATTTTACACTGGCACCCGTACAAGATCCAGATGGTGCAGCAACTGAAACCTAATGATCCGCAGCAACGTCCTCAATTTGCTCTTCGGTTTCTGGCACTGATCGAAGCTCATGACATATGGCCGGGCAATATTCTGCGGACTGACGAGTCACATTTTACGCTGCAGGGTGCAGTGAATACAAAAAACTCCCGAATTTGCGGTACTGTTAAGCCCTTTGTTGTGCACGCAGAGCCGCAGCATTCGCCCGTATGAGACTGTTACTGTTAATTCACAAGAATCTTTATTCCTGGTCCGTTCTTCTTTGATCAGAACACATCCAGAGGGCCTGTCAGGTGTACCGTGACGTCAAGAATCCCTTGGACAGTGTGATTCCTGATAAGCCAGAGCGCAGCTCTGTGGAAATCGTTGGTTTCACGCAAGATGTGGCAATACCCCTCGCAGCTCACCAGGTGAAAAATCTCAAGATGTTTTGCACATGAATAGCCTGCAAGATAACCTGATCTGAATCCATGTGAGCTTTGGTCCTGTGAATGTCTAAAAGAACGTGTTTACCAGGGACACGTTCAGTCTCTACCTGATCTGAAGATTGTATACACAATCACGTCGCTCGGATTCCACGGGACTTTTGCAAGCAACTGTTGATCACGTCGGTTTATGGATGCGGAATGTCGTCCACGTCCTGGGTGCCGATTCTGAACAGACTGTGTAAGACGTGGTTTTTAATACTATCAACATTATGTCTTTCTCACTTGTTTGATCGTTTCTGACCACGTCTCGTTCCTACTCCACTATACAGGGTGGTGCATTGATAGTGATCGGGCCAAATTCTCACGAAATAACCGTCAAACGAAAAAACTACAGAGAACGAAACTTACCTAGCTTGAAGGGGGAAAGCAGATGGCGCTATGGTTGGCCCGCTAGATGGCGCCGCCATAGGTCAAACGGATATCAACAGCGTCTTGTTTTTTAGTTAGGAACCCCAATATTTTTTATATATTCGTGTAGTACGTAAAGAAATATGAATGTTTTAGTTAGAGCACTTTCTTTCGCTTTGTGATAGATGGCGCTATAATAGTCACAAGGCTCATAATTTTAGACAAACAGTTGGTCGCAGGTAGGTTTTTTAAATTAAAATACAGAACGTAGGTACGTTTGAACATTTTATTTCGGTAGTACAAATGTGATAAATGTATCTTTATGAACTTATCGTTTGTGAGAACGCATCCTGTTACAGTGTGATTACTTGTAAATACCACGTTAATGCAATAAATGCTCAGAATGATGTCCGCCAACCTCGAAGCATATGGCAATACATATAACGACATTCCTCTCAACAGCGAGTAGTTCGCCTACCGTAATGTTCGCACATGCATTGAAAGTGCGCTGCCGCATGTTGTCAGGCGATGTCGGTGGATCATGATAGCAAATATCCTACAACTCTCCCCACAGAAGGAAATCCGGGGACGTCAGATCCGGTGAACGTGTGGGCCATGGTATGATGCTCCGACGACCAATCCACCCGTCATGAAATATGCTATTCAATACCGCTTCAACCGCACGCGAGCTATGTCCGGACATCCATCATGTTAGAAGTACATCGCCATTCTGTCATACAGTGAAACATCTTGTAGTAACATCGGTAGAACATTACGTAGGAAATCAGCATACATTGCACCATTTAGAGTGCCATGGATAAAATGGGGGCTAATTATCCTTCCTCCCATAATGCCGCACCATACATTAACCCGCCAAGGTCGCTGATGTTGCACTTGCCGCAGCCTTCGTGGATTTTCCGTTGCCCAATAGTGCATATTATGCCAGTTTACGTTAACACTGTTGGTGAATGATGCTTCGTCGCTAAATAGAACCCGTGCAAAAAATGTCATTGTCGCGTAATTTCTCTTGTGCCCAGTGGCAGAACTGTACACGACGTTCAGAGTCGTCGCCATGCAATTCCTGGAGCACAGAAATATGAAACGGATGCAATCGATGTTGATGTAGCATTCTCAACAGCGACGTTTTTGAGATTAACGATTCTCGCCCAATTTGTCTGCTACTGATGTGCGGATTGGTAGCAACAGCAGCTAAAACACCTACTTGAGCGTCATCGTTTGTTTCAGGTCGTGGCTGAAGTTTCACATGTGACTAAACACACCCTGTTTCCTTAAATAACGAAACTATCCAGCGAACGGTCCGGACACTTGGATGAGGATTGGAATGGCTCTGAGCACTATGGGACTCAACATCTTATGTCATAAGTCCCCTAGAACTTAGAACTACTTAAACCTAACTAACCTAAGCACATCACACACACCCATCCCCGAGGCAGGATTCGAACCTGCGACCGTAGCAGTCCCGCGGTGCCGGACTGCAGCGCCAGAACCGCTAGACCACCGCGGCCGGCAACACTTGGATGATGTCGTCCAGGATACCGAGTAGCATACATAGCACACGCCCGTTGGGCATACATCAACACGATGTCGACCAAGTCCGCAACTGGTAAACGGTCCATTTTAACACGGGTAATGTACAGGGTGTTTCAGAAATGACCGGTATATTTGAAACGGCAATAAAAACTAAACGAGCAGCGATAGAAATACACCGTTTGTTGCAATATGCTTGGGACAACAGTACATTTTCAGGCAGACAAACTTTCGAAATTACAGTAGTTACAATTTTCAACAACAGATGGCGCTGTGGTCTGGGAAACTCTATAATACGATATTTTCCACATATCCACCATGATTAGCAATAATATGGCGTAGTCTCTGAATGAAATTACCCGAAACCTTTGACAACGTGTCTGGCGGAATGGCTTCACATGCAGATGAGATGTACTGCTTGAGCTGTTCAATTGTTTCTGGATTCTGGCGGTACACCTGGTCTTTCAAGTGTCCCCACAGAAAGAAGTCACAGGGGTTCGTGTCTGGCGAATAGGGAGGCCAATCCACGCCGCCTCCTGTATGTTTCGGATAGCCCAAAGAAATCACACGATCATCGAAATATTCATTCAGGAAATTAAAGACGTCGGCTGTGCGATGTGGCCGGGCACCATCTTGCATTAACCACGAGGTGTTCGCAGTGTCGTCTAAGGCAGTTTGTACCGCCACAAATTCACGAAGAATGTCCAGATAGCGTGATGCAGTAATCGTTTCGGGTCTGAAAAATGGGCCAATGATTCCTTTGGAAGAAATGGCGGCCCAGACCAGTACTTTTTGAGGATGCAGGGACGATGGGACTGCAACATGGGGCTTTTCGGTTCCCCATATGCGCCAGTTCTGTTTATTGACGAAGCCGTCCAGGTAAAAATAAGCTTCGTCAGTAAACCAAATGCTGCCCACATGCATATCGCCATCATCAATCCTGTGCACTATATCGTTAGCGAATGTCTCTCGTGCAGCAATGGTAGCGGCGCTGAGGGGTTGCCGCGTTTGAATTTTGTATGGATAGAGGTGTAAACTCTGGCGCATGAGACGATACGTGGACGTTGGCGTCATTTGGACCGCAGCTGCAACAAGGCGAACAGAAACCCGAGGCCGCTGTTGGATCACCTGCTGCACTAGCTGCGCGTTGCCCTCTGTGGTTGCCGTACACGGTCGCCCTACCTTTCCAGCATGTTCATCCGTCACGTTCCCAGTCCGTTGAAATTTTTCAAACAGATCCTTTATTGTATCGCTTTTCGGTCCTTTGGTTACATTAAACCTCCGTTGAAAACTTCGTCTTGTTGCAACAACACTGTGTTCTAGGCGGTGGAATTCCAACACCAGAAAAATCCCCTGTTCTAAGGAATAAACCATGTTGTCTACAGCACACTTGCACGTTGTGAACAGCACACGCTTACAGCAGAAAAACGACGTACAGAATAGCGCACCCACAGACTGCGTTGTCTCCTATATCTTTCACATCACTTGCAGCGCCATCTGTTGTTGAAAATTGTAACTACTGTAATTTCGAAAGTTTGTCCGCCTGAAAATGTACTGTTGTCCCAAGCATATTGCAACAAACGGTGTATTTCTATCGCTGCTCGTTTAGTTTTTATTGCCGTTTCAAATATACCAGTCATTTTTGAAACACCCTGTATCACGAAGCAAATACCGTCCGCACAGGCGGAATGTTACATGATACCACGTACTTATCCGTTTGTGACTATTACAGCGCCATCTATCACAAAGCGAAAAAAGTGGTCCAACTAAAACACTCATATTTCTTCACGTATTACATGAATATGTAATAAAATGTGGGGGATCCTTTTTAAATAAAACGCAGTTGATATCCGTTTGACCTATGGCAGCGCCATCTAGCGGGTCAATCCTAGTGCCATCTGGTTTCCCCCTTCAAGCTAGACGAGTTTCGTTCTTTGTAGTTTTTTCGTTTGATGATTATTTCGTGAGATATTTGGCCCGGTCACTATCAATGGACCACCCCGCATTTGGAAACGTTTCGATACGTCTTTCTTCCATTGAAAGCGCCAGATTTTTGACTGGTGGTCAAAGTTAGAACTTTTTCGCAGCGTGACTCAGTTCCGCATTAACGCATTGAATTATCTACCAAGTTTCGCTGCCATACTATAATTACATGGCACACTCGACCTCTGTGAGTTGCGGCTCTTTAATTGTAACCACCTAGTATGATAAAGGACTAAGGATAATTTCCTACGGTTGGCCTTTCTTGGTTCACTATGGGACTTACCTTCTCAGGTCATCACTCCCCTAGAATTTAGAACTACTTAAACCTAACTAACCTAAGGACACCATACACATCCATGCCCGAGGCAGGATTCGAACCAGCGACCGTAGCGGTCGCGAGGTTCCAGACTGTAGAGCCTAGAACCGCTCGGCCACTCCGGCCGGCGTAGGCCTTTCTGTCTCACATATGTTGCTGTCTTAATGAGAAAAGTACACTGTCATATACATCTAACTCTGTGCATCCAATTCGACTCTCCTTCTTATAGAGGCTTAGAGATTTCGACGTTAACGTTATCTGAAATCAGTTCTAGGAATAATGATAACAAGAGCTTCTTCTCCTGGAAATCTATGAGAATGTCAGCATACATAATTATTATTTGGACCACAGACCATTGACTCTTAATAAAGCCAAACTAGGGTCGAGGTACTAATGCGTTGAATACCAGCCAAAGTTGTAGAAGGTTTCTGATACGTCTTAGAAAATTTTTGCCGTAAGGCAACTAGTCTATATAATAATCTGAGAGGCCCATTCCTCTATAAGTTCTACTCTTCCATATATTACATTGAACATCCAACAAATTAGTTGCGAAGTTTTCGGGTGTAGGTTTCTTATCACTTCGAAATGAATACAGTAAGTTCCTGGAGAATTGCCCATAAAAGTTCCCTCAGGTACTTCCAAGTCATGCCTAGGCAATGGATCTCATAGGAGATGACTGCATTTCATCTGAAAAATCCATGGGAGAAACAGGGAAAGACGAGGAAGCCACTCCCCTCAGGAACTATTCTAACCACACAGGTTTCACTATCTATGAAAAACAACTGCTTTAAGAAGCTTTAGAGGTCGAAATGTTCTCTGAAATGCTGCAGAACCAAGTCAAGATGTTACAGTAATTGACATATGACTACTTTGATATGCCTCTCGGGACTAAAGCCGGATCAAGCAATCAACGGCTGCAGACCATAGACGAACATCATCAGTTAATATTCCGGAAGGTCTACATAGTCACATTCGTAACTAGTTTCCTTGTGAGATCTCCTAATTTCCAGGACGAATTTTCACTCTGTCGCAGAATGTCCGCTGTTGTGAAACTTCCTGGCAGATTAAAGCTTTGTGCTCGACCGGGTTAAACACTGAATCTTTGCCCTTAGCGGGAAACTGTTTTACCAATGTAACTGTCCAAGCTCGAGTCATGAACCCCGTCCGCCACAGGGTTTTAAACTGGCAGGAACTTTGAAATCAGGGCACACTTCCCTGCAGAATGAAAATAGGTTCTGGAAACAATCCCCTAGGCTGTGTTTAAGTAATTGCTCTGCACTGTCTTTCCTTCCAGGCGTGCTACTCCCGGTAGGTGTGCAGGAATCCTTCTGTGGAATCTAGGCGCGTAAGAGATGAGGCGCTGGCGAAAGTGAAGCTACGAGTACGGGTCGTCAGTCGCGCTTGTGCAGTCAGTCGTAGAGCTTTTGCCCATTAAAGGCATTGGTCTAAGGCTGGAGTTCCAACTCGACAAACAGTTATAACCTGCCAGGAAGTTTCAAACCTCCTACCAATCACGCCAGGAACTGTTCTGGCATCTGTTCTCTGCGATATTTAGCTAGACCTAACCTTCATTTAACCACATCAAGCACGCTAAATCTCATAATAAAACTGTATGTTACACTAGGATATTAAGTTTCTTCCCTCTAAATCCGAGGCACGCATGAGTTTGTCGTACGTTTTCCTTTGCGTCCATGTCGAAATTTGCTTGTAGTACTATTGGATTTTTTTTTTCCAGGTGGCGTCCTTTATTTGGCTTGCGCTGTTTGAACAATATCTTTTCCCAAACCTAGCCTTGCTGGTGACTTAACAAGCACACATTACAACAAATCCTACACTGTTCACGGAAACATGGCCGCAAATTGTATCCCATAGGAGTATCATGTTAACTGATATACCAGGATGGAAAGTTCTACTACAGCACCGAAAAAGGCGAATGTTCCCGGAGCAGATTTAGGGACATAAAAGAAGGAAACTAACTTCTCGATTTATCTGGCAGCTTCAGAGGCATTAAAATCAAAACATTTTCACATATTCTCGCTTTTCTGCTTGTTAGTAACAGGGTCTGGGTAGGGGGAGAAATGATCACTTCGGGGAAAAACTTAACCCTCTCGCCCATCCAGAAATGAAAGAATTGTTATAGCGTCCCTTCAGGAACAAATGCTTTCCAGGAATTTTACCCCCATCCCCGCCTTCCCCAGAAAACCTTTCTTGCCCGATGCATGTACGCTCCTCATTCGTTTGATATTACATATTAAATTTCTGGAAACAGCCACAAGCGGCGCTTTATATTTTTATTGATCGGTTTCGCTCTTCAAACGAACGAGAGCATCATCGGAATGTACACTGTAAAAGATAAAAACTGAGATAATACGGAAAACTCAGATTGACGTTACGTAAGGCACATATTCTACTTCCAGTTTCGTGACTTGCGTTTAATGCTGGCTGACAGCATTAAAGTTAGCGTTTAATATTGGGCGACAGCTCTAAAGATTAAACTACCTGTACAATAGTACTTAAATTAACGTTTAAAGCGTATCAGAACTACAATAGTAAATGATGACACTGACAGCGCCAAAGATGAAATTGACTGTGCAACAGTACATGTAACGTCCATGGTATAGTGTATCTTAAGATAATTTAAAACTAGAGGAAATGAAATTTACAATAAATGAAGTAACCGACAAACGCAACCAAAGACACCCAAAAACTAAGTTCACAATTGAACATGAAATTAATGGTAGGATCAATTTTATCGATTTGTCAATTAGTAGGTCGAATGGGAGACATATTTTTAAAGTTTACAGGAAGCCCACATATTCCGGCACAATTATTGGGAATGATTCGAATCATCCAATCCCGTACAAGAAATTATATTACATTCAGCTTTATACAGAATATAACAGTTACCACTCACAGACGAGGACAGAATTTCAGAATTACAGACAGTCAAAAAGATAACATTAAGGAGCAAATACCAAGAACGTGACATAATCCAATTCTACATAATTCAATTCTACCTAATCCAATTCTAAGCGGAAGAAAAACAATAGTATAGTCAAGCCAGTAGAAAAGAAAAGCAATATTACTGTTACACATAAAGGTTCTATAACAGACAGTTTTGCGAAATTTTTGCCAAGACAGAAAGTGAAAATAGCATTCCGAACTAGGAGTTCCCCTAGACATGCACTACTACAGAAGGAGAACATACATAACGACAAATACGCTAATTCAGGAGTATATAAAATGAACAGCCAAAATTGTCAGAGCTCCTACGTTGCCCAGAGTGGAAAAGCATATGAAACCCATTATAAGGAACCCTGCCATTTAATTTCAAATCGTACAGCATTTGGTGAACATTTGAGAACAACTAAACACACGTTAGATGAGATACAAGATGGTATGAAATTTATCCACACCGGATACAAAGGTTCTCGGTTAAATATTTTGGAACATTGGAAATTTTCGTAGGAAAGAAGATAAACTCGCACAATTTATTAAACAAGCAAAACGAATTTAATTACATAGATTCGTCCAGTTTCTTGATGAGGTGCTCCATCAAAGCAAACAAAATATAATATTTGCCTTGTTATCCCACTAACGGTAGTTTTGAGTGCATTTTTATACAGAAATTTTAAAATATGTATTTTTACATAATGTATTTTGAAAGTTATTTTAATTTTAGAGATGTACTTGCGTTTTTCGACAGATAAGCAGACATGTACAGATGTGAGATCTCTATATACACGCCATGAAACAGACGATTAAAATGTAAAACTAGTTTCTGTTGTGGGCTGGCAGGAGACTAATCCACTAAATTTAGAGGAAGCCGAAAGGCACGCGTTTTAGCTCACGCAGGCTGGCGTGAGGTCTGGAACAGGACAAGGAAATTAGAACTTAGAAAAACGGACGCAGATGGTGGAATACTTAACTTTAATCCATTAATGTTGGACGTAACTCTTGTCTGTACATTATTTACAATATCAATAGCAACTGATAATGGCGCCTTGCTAGGTCGTAGCAAATGACGAAGCTGAAGGCTATGCTAACTATCGTCTCGGCAAATGAGAGCGTATTTTGTCAGTGAATCATCGCTAGCAAAGTCGGCTGTACAACTGGGACGAGTGCTAGGAAGTCTTTCTAGACCTGCCGTGTGGCGGCGCTCGGTCTGCAATCTCTGATAGTGGCGACACGCGGGTCCGACGTATGCTAACGGACCGCGGCCGATTTAAAGGCTACCACCTAGCAAGTGTGGTGTCTGGCGGTGACACCAGTTTCCTGTAGTTGTATATTATCTTACGATACACTATACCACGGACGTTTCTAGTCCTGTTACACAATCACTTTCATCTTTAGCGCTGTGTCTTACTTCCTAATCTAATTCCTCAACATCAACAGATTTTATTCGACTACATTCCATTATCCTCGTTTCGCTTTTCTTGTTGTTCATCTTGTTTTGTCCTTTCAAGACACTGACCGTTCCGTTCAACTGCTCTTGCAGGTCCTTTGCAGTCTTTGACAGAATTACAATGTCATCGGCAAACCTCAAAGGTTTTATTTCTTCTCCTACTCCGGATTTCTCTTTTGTTTCCCTACCAACCTGCTCAATATACAGATTGAATAACGTAGGGGGGAGGCTACAAACCTGTCCTACTCACTTCCCAGTCACTGCTTCCTTTCCATGCTCCTCGACTCTTATAACTGCCATCTGGATTCTGTACAAATTGTATATTGCCTATCGCTCCCTGAACTTGGCCCCTGCCACCTTCAGAATTTGAAATATAGTATTCCAGTCAACAAACTTTCTCTATGTCTACAAATGCTAGAAACGTAGGTTTACCTTTCCTTAATCTATCTTCCAAGACAAGTCGAAAGGTCAATATTGCCTCACGTGTCCCAGCATTTCTGCGTAATCCAAACTGATCTTCCCCGAGGTCGGGTTCTACAAGTTTTTCCATTCGTCACTAACGAGTTCGTGTTATTATTTTGCAGCAGTGACTTCTTAAACTGATAGTTCGGTAATTTTCATATCTGTTGATAACTGCCTTCTTTGGGATTGGAATTATTATATTCTTCTTGAAGTATGAGGGTATTTCGCCTGTCTCATACATCTTGCTAACCAGATTGTACAGTTTTGTTAGGGAAGGCTCTTTCAAGGCTATCAGTAGTTCTAATGGAATGTTGTCTACTCCCGGGGCCTTGTTTCGACTTAGATCTTTCACTGCTCTGCCAAACTCTTCACGCAGTATCATATCTCCCAATTATTGTTCATCTATGCCGTCTTCCATTTCCATAATATTGTCCGCTAGTACATCGCCCTTGTACAGATCATCTTTATACTCCTTTCACATTTCTGCTTTCCCTTCTTTGCTTAGAATTGGGTTTCCATCTGAGATCATGACATTTATGCAACTGGTTCTCTTCTCTCCAAAGCTCTCTTTTGTTTTCCTGTAGGCAGTATCTATCTACCCCTAGTGATATATGCCTCTACACCCTTATATTTGTCATCTAACAATCCCTTGTTGCATTTCCTGTCGATCTGATTTTTGAGACGTTTGTATTCCTTTTTGCCTGCTTCATTTATTGCATTTTTATATTTTCTCCTTTCATCATTTAAATTCAATATTTCTTCTATTACCCAAGGATTTCTATTAGCCCTCGTCTTTTTACCTACTTGATCCTCTGCTGCCTTACCGACCGAGGTGGCGCAGTGGTTAGCACACTGGACTCGCATTCGGGAGGACGACGGTTCAATCCCGCGTCCGGCCGTCCTGATTTAGGTTTTCCGTGATTTCCCTAAATCGCTCCAGGCCAATGCCGGGATTGTTCCTTTGAAAGAGCACGGCCGACTTCCTTCTCCGTCCTTCCCTAATCCGGTGAGACCGATGACCTCGCTATTTGGTCTCTACAACCAAACAACCCAACCCTCTGCTGCCTTCACTACTTTATTCCTCAAAGCTACCCATTCTTCCTCTACTGTATTTCTTTTCCACATTCCTGTCAGTTGTTCCCTTATGTGCTCCCTGAAACTCTGCACAACCTCTGGTTTAGTCAGTTCATTCGGGTTCCATCTCCTCAAATTCCCACTTTTTGCAGTTTCTTCAGTTTTAATCTACAGTTCTTAACCAATAGATTGTGGTCAGAGTCCACATCTGCCCCTGGAAATGTCTTACAATTTAAAACCTGGTTCCTGAATCTCTGTCTTGCCATTATAGAATCTATCTGATACCTTCTAGTATCTCCAGGCTTCTTCCATGTATACAGCCTTCTTTTATGATTCTTGAACCAAGTGTTAGTTATGATTAAGTTATAATCTGTTCAAAATTCTACCAGGTGGTTACCTCTTTCATTCCTTACCCCCATTCCATATTCACCTACCACATTTCCTTCTCTTCCTTTTCCCGCTATCGAATTCCGGTCCCCCATGACAATTAAATTTTCGTCTCCCTTCCCTATCTGAATAATTTCTTTTACCTCATCATACATGTCTTCAATCTCTTCGTCATCTGCGGGGCTAGTTGGCATATAAACTAGTATTACTATGGTAGGCGTGAGCTTCGTGTCTATCTTGGCTACAATAATGTGTTAACTATGCTGTTCGTGGTAGCTTACCCTCACTCCTATTTTTATATTCATTATTAACCTACTCCTACATTACCGAAATTTGATTTTGTATTTATAATCCCGTATTCACCTTGCCAGAAGTCTTCATCGTCTTGACACTGAAGTTCACTAAATCCCACTACATCTAATTTTAACGTATCCATTTCCATGTTTAAATTTTCTAACCTACCTGCCTGATTACGGGATCTGACGTTCCATGTTCCGATACGTAGAACGCCAGTTTTCTTTCTGCTGATAACGACGTCCTCCTGAGTAGTCTCCGCCAGGTGATCCGAATTGGGGACTATTTCGCCGCCGGAATATTTTACACCAGAGGACGCCACCATCATTTAACCATACAATACAGCTGCATGCCCTCGGGAAAAATTACGGCTGTAGTTTCGCCTTGCTTTGAGCCGTTTGCGGTACCAGCACAGTAGGGCCGTTTTGGTTGGTGTTATAAGGCCAGATCAGTCAATCATCCAGACTACTACCCCTGCAACTACTGAAAAGGCTGATACCCCTTTTCAGGAACAACACGTTTGTCTTGCCTCACAACAGATACTCCTCCGTTGTGGTCGCACCTAAGGTACGGCTAATTATATAGGCGCATGGTCCATGGTTCGTTGTGGCGGGAGGGGGGGGGGGGGATGACGTAGACATACAAAGTAGAAATTTGTGTCACATACGGTCCATTGGCGGTGTAAAAAATGGAAGCTCCTAATGCAGTGTAAAGATAGAGCCACATATTTTGTAACTCGCAAGCTCACTCATTACAATCTGTAGGGCACTTCATGTTGCGCTACAACATTAAATTTTGGAGGAAGAGGGCTTCGCAGTACACTCTAAGGAAAAAATCTGTAAACCGTAAATCTGTAACTATATCAGACGATTTTTTATTTTATTTTATTTATTTTTTAATTTGTTTGTTTTTTGTCATTTGTTACCAGACTGTGTGTCTGTCTGTCTGTTCAGACACCTTTCTCTCAGGAACGGGTAGGCGTATAAACTTGAAATCTATGTCACATAGTACAGCCTATGGTCTCACGGCGGTGTAATAAACGTTTACTTTCAAGTTAAAGCAGTCTAAAGATATGGCCAATCTACAAAACCTATAGCCAACTTCCCGTTATACTAGTATTGTTAAATAGGACCATTTAGAGAAAGAACCCAGAAAAATATTCGAAAACTGTGAACTCTGTTAATGTCAGACGAAAAACGTTTTTTCACGTGCTATCAGACTGTTTTTCCGCCCGTTTATTGAGACACGTTTCTCTTAGGAATGAAAAACGTATCAAGGTGAGATTTTTTTATGTCACATACTAAGGTCTACAGTCCCTTGGCAATGTAATAAACGTAAGCTTCTAAGCCAAGGAAACCAAAAGATACTGCAATTTGTGTCACATGTTTTATTACTTGCCAGCTCACTTATCAACAACTACAGGGTTCTTCACTCTTACCTAGAAACATGAAATTTGGCAGTAAGAAAATTTTCACAGTACAACCAAAAGTACAAATCCGAAACTGTAACTCTCGAATTATATCTCATGAATCTATTGTCATCTGTTGTCAGACATCAAATTTGAAAGTAAAACAATCAGTAATTCTCTATTCAGGTTGACTGGGTCGCAATGGTAAAAGTCAGACATTAAGCAAGGATTGACATTTTTTCTCATACGAACCGTTTCGGAATTTTCCAATATTAAATAGTCAGAAGCGATTACTGCACGTGGATATGGCGTTTCCAGATGTATGTGAAACAAACATTAACAGACCAGCACTAATTGCTGAAGCATTTTAAATGAAAAACATTCTATGTAGTATAGTGATGACTTTCTGTTAAGTCACTCCACTTTTAATTTAGCCACAGTTTTAATAGAAATCGTCAACAAATATTTTTTTAACTGATCAGAAAGATTCAAAGGAAGATGAATAGCAAAATGATGTCACTAGAACACTTAATGCTACTGATGAAGCTCTTTCATGCATAAGCGGTGTTATGCAGTTTGCAGCACACACAGTTACTTCCAAGGTATTGGAATTATTGTGCGTTGCAAATAATTGCGTAGAAAAACAATTGAGAACAGGAAATTCAGTTCCCTCTCCTTGGTATGCAGCAAAAAAAAAGAAATATGAAGCAAATAAACACGTGTATAATACAGCCATGCACGTGAAACTAAACGAATTTAGAGTAAAAATACAAAACTGCCTTATTATTTATCGATCAGTGTAATAGCGTAGGATTCTGTTGTGCAATATACGGTAAATTAACATGTGCTCTCTGGGATGAAGGTACGTAAATGGATTCGCCGTCTCTGGAACCACGCGATTTCAATGAAGTAGCGGGATCTACTATCAGGTGTGCTGCATCTGCTTACTAAACACCCCAACATGTAAGGAAGAGTGATTTGAACAGGAACACTACAAGAATGAGTATCATTTGGCTACTCGCTTCCACACGGTGCAAGTGACTGGCTCATAGGCAACATACGTTGCATACGAACCCCAAAGTGCGCATTCGCCCTGCCGTATCTCATGACAATAATCAGTCATCAAGAACCACATACGGTCACCAGGAAGCGTTGGGGATCATTTTGTCTGTAACAAGGTGCTCCCTATGACGTCACTGTTACCCCTTAAAAAAAAGACCTGAGATGAGATTTTGAAGCCAAAGGCTACTCTCCACAGCAGATACGTAACTCACTACAAATGAAACCAACAATGGGTATAAGAAAAGCAGAAGAAGACACGATAAGTTTTAAATCCATGGCTTTTCTGCCATACGTGAGAAGCCTATCGTCAAAAATATGAATATGACCGATCGATCCTCAGTAAACACAAAGAGAAAGTAATTTTTCACCCTCCATCAAAGACAGCAGCACTCCTGGGTTCCTTTAATGATGGTTTTCTGCTTCGGAAGTCTGGAATTTACAAGATCACCTGTGAGTGCGGCTGTTCACACATCGGACAGACGACGCATACAATCCAGGAGAGATGCACAGGGCACCGCAGGTTCACCCGATTCTTACAACCTAATACGAGGATTATTCGGGAAGTAAGGAACGATCGGTCACGAAATGGAAACCACAGTGAAAATCCGATGAAGTTTTGCACAGGTGTGTTGGGCAGTGTCTCTAGTATTACCGTCGATCAAGTTACGTCGTTCTTTTTAGTTCTGAGCACACAGGGACCCCATAAAGATACCTAGAACAATAGTGTTCCCGACAAGTACGGGGACCTGGCGAGAAATTTCGCCTAAAAGTTATGCACGAATCATTACATAACTGTCGCGCGGTTTCTTCTTCAAGACAGTTCTCAGCCGCATTCTGCACGGGCAATGAATATGCTCCTGCATCGTTTTCAATTGGAAATGTTTGATTACCTACAATACAGCCCGTAATTGTCTCCTTATAAGCTTCATCTCTGCTGATATGAACCACTGGCTATGAAGACAACATTTAGCCACCGACAACGAGCTGTAGGCCAGTGTAGAGAATTGGCGGAAAACACTGTCGGCTGTCTTCTATAACGAGGATATTGTAAAGTTGGTACAACGCTACGACAAAGGTCTAAGTCGTACCGGAGACTATGGAGATAAGCAGGTGGAATTTGTAGCTAACTGTTGCAAATAAAACAGTTTTGATTTTCACTGTGGTTTCCATTTCGCAACCTATCGTTTTTTATTTTCCGAATACCCCTCGTAAATCTGCGGTGGAAGAGCGCTGTATTAACACTAAGCACTCTATGGTGTACAATAACACCGAAAATATAGTCTCGACTTCAACTTTCTGGGCGTCAGCAGTGATAGGAAGCAATTTAAATTCGGTTGGAGTCTTCAGCTTGGACAAATCATGGAATCTGGAAATTTCTATAATAAAAGGACGTCGCGACGGTGCATCTCGCAGTGGTACATCGATATCACCGTGTGGACCGACTACACAACAGTAGATGTAATTCCATGCATATGTCATAATTCTTTGCCGCCGATCTACGTCTGTGGCGCCTTGTGTATCTGTGGTTCAGTGGTGCGGTCCACGGGTTTATAAGGACGGAGCAAGTGGTGGTGAGTCAGTCACCTCGGCTCAATGTGAGGATGGCTGGGCGGTATTCAACCGAAATATTAGAAGAAGAGGTAGAATTTATACGACTGCACGCCCAAAGTTATTTCTTTATTTATCATTACTCTTCCTTCCAATATCAGCCGCTACGTCAGAATTGCCTCTCTGGTGCCTTTACCTTTCGGAAAGCCAAACTGATACTCATCCAACACATTCTCAATTTTATTTTCCATTCTTCTGAATATTATTCTTGTCAGCAACCTGGATGCATGAGCTGTTATGCTGATTGTGCAATAATTCTCTTACTTGTCAGCTTATGTAGCCTTCGGAAATGTGTGGATCATATTTTCCCGAAAGTCAGGTGGTATGTCGCGATACTCACACATTCTGCACACCAACGTGGACAATCGTTGTTTTGCCACTTCCCCTAATGATTTTAGAAATTCTGATGGAATGTTATCCATCCCATCTGCCTTATTTGATCTTAGGTCCTCCAAAGCTTTCTTAAATTCTGATTCTAATACCGCATCCCCCATCTCTTCGAAATCGATTCCTGTTTCTCCTTCTATCGCTTCAGCCAAATCTTCACCCACATGAGAGCCTTCAACGTACTCTTTCCATGCCGGCCGTTGTGGCCGAGCGGATCTAGGCGCTTCAGTCTGGAACAGCGCGACCGCTACGGTCGCAGGTTCGAATCCTGCCTCGGGCAGGGATGTGTGTGATGTCCTCAGGTTAGTTAGGTTTAAGTAGTTCTAAGTTCTAGGGGACTGATGACCTCAGATGTTAAGTCCCATTGTGCTCAGAGCCATTTGAACCATTAACTCTTTCCATCTATCTGCTCTTTCCTCTGCATTTAGCAGAGGGATTCCCGTTGCGTTCTTGATGTTAACACCCTTGCTTTTAATTTCGGCGAAGGTTACTTTGACTTTCCTATATGCAAGTCAATACTTCCGACGTCCATACCAGGCTTTGGCGGCTGAACTCAACGGCTACAGTCGCAAGTAGCAGTTTGTTAACGATGACTCCTTCGGTGATTGTATGGTCCGTGATACCGTCATTCCGTTGCCTCCTGACAAGGAGGTGTGTCAGCGCCTTCTACAGTGCAAGAATTCATTTTTGACTGAGATGTTAAATACTGCTCAATCTCACGAGATATATCGTCCTGCTGAGAAGTTGGCGTCCGTATTCTTACGGATGTTGCTCCATCCACCACCGCCAGCCGCCATCAATGATAATTATAGACCAAAACCGGTTCCTTCCAAAATTAATATCTGTTGCTGTCGAGAGTGTTTTACACTGAGCGCTGTTCACTTTCCATTGAAAGAACATTCTCTAAAGGTATAAATTCCTTCTTTTTCACTTATAAGTTGAGGTGCAACGTACAGCGGAGCGTTTTCTATTATGGGCTCCTGGATCACCACTGCTGTCACTTACGATCCGGTTTTGTGACAAGTTGTTCACCTCGTTCAGCACTGTTGGCTGGACAGGCCTTTGGGTAGGGCTTCTGATCCTTTGCGTAACTATGTGAATCCACCACCGCCTTTCGATAGCTGGTGGTGTTGTCCTCTTAGCTACCTGTTGCCTAGGGTTGTGTTCTCGACCACTGTATGGCACAATATGCTGCAGCTCCTACATCAGGGACTCTGGGGAGGCCTCACATGCCTTGTTATTTGTCCATCAGTATGTGGACCGACATCACTAGTGGCATTGTCCATTTTTTCAGCCTGCTCTCCATGTGCTACCTAACAGGCGGAGCTGTGGGCGACGCCCTCTCTGTAGCTCAGACTGCAGCGTCCGTGGGGACACATCCATGTTGATTTCGTGGGACCCTTCCTATCTTCTCATTTGTTATTGCTTTTGTTGATGCTTTCTCTGAATTTCCATACATTATTTGCTGTCCTTCGACGTCAGCCTCAAATATAAATGGAATCCTCTCCAAAACTTTTCTGTTGTAGGATTGCCTTAAAACCTTTGTGATGTATAAGAGCCCACAGTTTGTACTACAAGGCTTTCTGGATTTCTGCACCCAGCAAGGCGCTCGCCACGTGAATCCTTCGCCTTTTCACTCGCAGGCTCATGTCGAGGTGGAATGTCTCATTCATACATTCAAGATTCAGATCAAGAAGTATGTCGTGGACTCGTCCATGGACTCCGCCTTGACACACTTCTGAGATCTTGCAGGTTTACACTGGTGGGGGGGATCGGAGTGCACCCGAGATGCACCCTCCTGCATCTGCTCAGGTTGCCCTTCCAACGCCCTGATCGCAGTTAGCTTCTGGCTCTGTAGTACGGGCTCAAAAGTTTGGCCATTGATCAAAGAGGTTTCGAGCCATGGTTCACAGCTGCTGATACCTTTGCCTCTATATAGTGTGCAAAGTGATCCCCAGGCACCTGCTACACAGTCTTCCCATGATGCTTTGCTGCCTTCGGCGATTCCACTTCCTGTTGGGCCAGTGCATCCAGGTCCTTCGATACTGTCGCCGTCAGCGGACCTGGTCCAGCGACCAGCACCTGCACTCCTACCATGTGAAGTTGAGATGCTCCCAGCGCCCATGTCAACGGTTCGTTCTTAGAATAATTTGCAGGGGAACAGTCACTGCATACGTCCATGGGACCGCAACTTCATCCCCTACCCACCGGTTTTTGTCTGGAACTTCCTGAACGACCAACCTTTCCCCTTCAATAACAGGCGTTTTTGGTTTTAGTACCTGTCAAGGGCTTCTTGTTTAACATCAGTATTCTGCATTATGTTTTAAATGTTTTTATATACACTCTTATTGTGTTTAGTTTTCAGATTTCATTGTTACTGCTGTTGACTAAAAGCGATGGAAGTTATAATTATTGTGTATGAAAACATGCATTATATTTTCACTTTTAAAATTTTTGGATTTGATTTTAAATATCTCACCTATCTGTTCGTGTTTTTCCTTCTAATTTAGTTTTGTTGTAAATGATGTTGTTTGTGTCTTACAGTACAATACAGGCTGCCTACAGTCGACTAAATCATTATTATTACCAACTGGACGAACTTGTCAATATGAGGCGAGAAGGGATGAAGCAACAATAAAGCGAAATATGAGTGCCTACTCATCATATTTTGATTTTGTTTTATTTATGAATAAAAACGCCTAGGAAATGGACGAGCTTCTGAATACACCGGAAAGTCTAGATAATTCGAGGAATCAATGAATATCGTGGGGTGAGACCTGCTGGAGCTGGAATACATCAGACTTTAACGCACCCTTTGGAAACTCTTTCCGAAAGCGACGTGCGACATAACTTATCGAGGGCATCATGCATTAGCTCGTCCCTCAGGACCCTCCACTCACAGAGGCTTAAAGTTACTTCTGTCCAATAACATCATAGACGCAGAAATTTTGCCGGAAATCGGCAGAGGTATGCGATATTTTGTGCTCAGAATCCTGCTTATTCCTAACGATTTATTATTCTACTTTATAGGGTACTGTTCGCGATGAGCTTACATTATATCATGACCATAAAGAAGCACGATACAAATGCTACGTGTTGTAGGAGGGGACCACGGAAATGGGAAATTTGTGGTAAGGACTACAGGACTACGGTCGCAGGTTCGAGTCCTGCCTCGGGCATGGATGTGTGTGATGTCCTTAAGTTGGTTGGGTTTAAGTAGTTCTAAGTTCTAGGGGACTAATGACCTCAGATGTTAAGTCCCATAGTGCTCAGAGCCATTTGAACCATTTTGAACTACGGGACCAAACTGCTGACGTCGTCGGTTCCTAGGCTTACACACCACTTAAACTAACTTACGCTAAAGGCGAAACACACACCAATGCCCGAGGGAGGACTCGAAACTCCGACGAGGGTAGCCTCACGAATCGTGACAAGACACCTCTGACCGAACGGCTATCCCGCGCGGGAGGGACCACGGTTTCATTTGGCTTTGCACAGCCAGCTCTACGGGGCTCTTTCCCATTGTAGTGAAGCAAACAAGCTCTCCGTCCATGTCCCCAATCATTTTAATTCAAAAATTTGTGAACAAAGAAGATTTATAAGTAAAAAATAAATACCACTTGTACTATGTCTAAGGCAGAGCTATAAATAAGCGCCCTGGGCAACACCAGGTTTCTCAGATAGTTCTACATAAAAACACAGCATGTGTAAAAAACTGTTTCACTTCTTTGGAGGTTAACGTCTGGATGGAGACTTGAGAAATACAGCCAGCGTCGAACAACTGTTGGGGTTTGTACGAAGTACCTGTGGACCCGAAACGTATTAACTGTGTAGCGTATGCGGCTGCTTGGCGCATTTCTCCTATTCGGCAGGCACGTTAGTTGCTCGATACGCGAGTTCAGCAAGCAGATAGAAAGCCCGGCACCTACAGCCCCAGCCCAGGTATGCGCTGAGCCGAGGCCAAGGCCATTGAGAGCAGAAGTAACGCGCCGACGGCAGGCCGGAGAGCGTGCCGCCTCCCGCGAGGTGGCGGGGCTCCGGCGTGTTTACACGGCCGCTTGCAGTAAAACAAAAGTGTTTATAGCCGGGCCGGTCGATTTATTGCGGCCGCCGCGGCCTGTGCGGTTTATTAATTGCCGGCGTCGCTGGCCCGGCTCCCAGCAGCGCCCTAAACACCCGCAGAACGGGCGTCCTCCTCGCACGACAGGGCGGCGCTCCGCTGCCGGAAACCCCTCTCTTCCGACTTTTTGCGACCTCCTGTGTGAACCTGCAGAGAGGCACTTCTGCCCCGACTTCCTTACAGCTTCTTTGACATTTAGCGACATTCCCTGCCACTAGTATGCTCCACTGCCTTCTTCCACTAATAAGAGAGTTTTGGCAATTTTAGAAGCCGATCACAGATTCGATCATCTACATCTGCATCTACATACATACTCTGGAATCCACCATACGGTGATTGGCCGAGGGTACCTCGTACCAGAACTAGCATCTTCTCTCCCCATTCCACTCCCAAACAGAACGAGGGAAAAATGACTGCCTATATGCCTCTGTACGAGCCCTAATATCTCTTATCTTATCTTTGTGGTCTTTCCGCGAAATATAAGTGGCGGCAGTAAAATTGTACTCCAGTCAGCTTCAAATGCTAGTTCTCTAAATTTCCTCAGTAGCGATTCACGAAAAGAACGTTTCCTTCCCTCCAGAGACTCCCACCCGAGTTCCTGAAACATTTCCGTAACACTCGCGTGATGATCAAACCTACCAGTAACAAATCTAGCAGCCCGTCTCTGAATTGCTTCTATGCCCTCCCTCAATCCGACCTTATAGGGATTCCAAACGCTCGAGCGGTACTCAAGATATACGACCTGTTCTATTTTATAGGCGCTCTCCTTTACAGATTAACCACATATTTCCAAAATTCTACCAATGAACCGAAGCGACTATCCGCCTTCCCCACAACTGCCATTATATGCTTGTCCCACATCATATCGCCTTGCAATGTTACGCCCAAATATTTAATCAACGTGACTGTGTCAAGCGCTACACTACTAATGGAGTATTCAAACATTATGGGATTCTTTTTCCTATTCATCTGCATTAATCTACATTTATCTATATTTAGAGTTAGCTTCCATTCTTTACACCAATCTCAAATCCTGTCCAAGTCATCTTGTGTCCTCCTACAGTCACTCGACACCTTCCCGTACACCATAGAATCAGTTTGGGATCTTTCTCTAATTGCAGTTTCGGTGGTAGTTTCTGTAAAACGCAGCCAACTGCGAAGAAATTTACAATATTTTTCGTGTCAGTTTGCCATAAAATGTAGTAAAGTTAATTTAAATGAAATGTAGCGTATTTTTTCACATATGTAACTTTCTCCTCAAAGGAGTTATGTCGTAAGATTTTTGAATTTTTTTTAAATAATCTGCGGCCTTAAAAGTAGTTAAAATTAAAATTTAAAACACTCTTGATCGCAATATTGTTAAAAAATTTTTTTTATTGGAGTGTGTGACCTGCTTCGACTCTACGAAAGAGTCATCTTCAGGTTCTGTAAAGATATATTGCCAAAATAGCACAGACGTTATAATAAGCATATAAAATATATAAAAATAAGATAAATAGTAATAAATTACCCAGAGCGACAGACGGACACTGCTGCATCAGTTCCGTCGACTCTCGACGCTCGTGTACCTGCTGACTGGGCATGGAGCGAGGGAAGCTATACTATGTCCAACCTGACATAGATAATTTCTTGTGAACAAATTTTAGAAGTAAACGTAATTTTAAGCTGATTATAAACCTATAATTATATCCTTTTATGACGTATAATTTTGTCATAATGTCATATAGTATGCTAATATTGACAAAGGCGTCAAATTCCACCAATTGTAACTTGTTACAGCACCATAGATAGTCGCAGTGAGAATAAGACGCTATTTCCTTGGCAACCGCTGACATATTTATGCAAAGACTGTTTTCGTAGTCGAATTGTCAACCCTTGAGATATCTTTCGCAGTACACAATAACCTCTGATCACCTGATGCCTGCCTCACCGGGTTAGAACGCCGTTTCCACGGCAACTATTGATGCACTTTAGTAACATCGTTCCGCTGTTATTACAGAAATGTTCGATTCAAAAATGGTTCAAATGGCTCTGAGCACTATGGGACTCAACTGCTGAGGTCATTAGTCCCCTAGAACTTAGAACTACTTAAACCTAACTAACCTAAGGACATCACACACATCCATGCCCCAGGCAGGATTCGAACCTGCGACCGTAATGTTCGATTCCCGGCAGGGTCAGGGATTTTCTCTGCCTCGTGATGACTGGGTGCTGTGTGATGTCCTTAGGTTGGTTAGGTTTAAGTAGTTCTAAGTTCTAGGGGACTGATGACCATAGATGTTAAGTCCCATAGTGCTCAGAGCCATTTGAACCATTTTATTACAGAAATGTTGGCGTGATTCCGCCATAGGACAGTTATTTTCCATGGCTATGACATCAGAAGAGAGCAAAATTAATCGCATTTCTGTGGAATCACACAACCGTAACAAAAAATGGTTCTTAGCACTACGAGACCTAACTGCTGTGGTCATCAGTCCCCTAGAACTTAGAACTACTTAAATCTAACTAACCTAAAGACATCACACACATCCATGCCCGAGGTAGGATTCGAACCTGCGACCGCAGAGGTCGCACGGTTCCAGACTGTAGCGCCTAGAGCCGCTCGGCCACTCCGGCCGGCCAACTGTAACATACGACGTATCTACCCCTTGTTCAATCTTTGACAGCAGCACTAACGTCCACAGCGGAACATAACGCCATTTCCATGGTAACCCTCAACTATTCACGTAGACGTTGGGCAACGACAATCTTTGGTGTAGATTTTGTAGTTCTGAGTTTAGAGGGCAGCATACTCTAAGCCTTAATTCATACCAATGAACCATTTTAATAGTATAATTTATATTCATTGACGAATAATGATCAATAATTGACATTACTATGTGCTCCAACTGTAACTGTTCCTTCGTAGTTATATATTAAATTATCTAATCACGAACGTGTTTTCTGATTAGCTACTTATGGTGTCATACTCAGAACGGTGGGTGTGACCAGCCCTATTGGTACTCGTTGCCTCCATGCACAGTCAGCTGTTACACGAGCGTCGAGACGTCCCACAGCGGATGAATTTCAGACAGCCGTGGCACTCCCTCGTTCTACATGAATAATTGTCTATTAAAATACAAAATCAACTGTGTAGTACTGAATTACAAAGCCTCGCGGAGTAGCCGCGTGATCTAGGGCGTCTTGTACGGTTCGAGCGGCTGCCCCCATCGTGGGTTCGAGTCCTCCCTCTGGCATGGGTGTGTGTTGTTCTCATCGTAAATTAGTTTAAATTACATTAAGTGTTGTGTAAGCTCAGGGACCGATGACCTCAGCAGTTTGGTCCCATAAGATCTTACTAAAAGTTTTCAAAATTTTCCCTAATGAATTACAAAGATTACCTAAATTTGACGTTACCTGTGAATGCGCCGGCCTCAAGGACCCAGCACACGCAACTACCAACCGTCCGTTCGACTCGTCGACCGACCGACTGACTGACCACTTCAGTAAGTACAGGCGTTTTGGACTACTGACCTACCACTTTCGATTATCGGTCTGTAGATTGGTAAAATAAATGTAAATGTCTTGTGACTAGGGCCTCCAGACGGGTAGATCGTTCGACGGGTGCAAGTCTCTTGATTTGACCCCACTTCGGCGATATGCGCGTCGGTGGTGATGAAATGATGTTGATTCCGACAACACAACACTTAGTCTATGAGCGGAGAAAATCTCCAACCCAGCCGGGAATCGAACCCGGGCCCTTAGGATTGACATTCTGTCGCGCTGTCCACTCAGCTACCGCGTGCGGACTGTAGGTTAGTATGAGCTCCCGAAACCGCCACCCCCCCCCCCCCCCCCTCCCAGCCCGGCCGGCAGTCACTTCGATCTGATCACCGAATCACCGATATATATTTGAAGCGTCAGGAATACTTCCTCCACCTTCTGACCGGCCAGGGTGGCCGAGCGGATCTATGCACTACAGTCTGGAATCGCGTGACCGCTACGGTCGCAGGTTCGTATCCTGCCTCAGGCATGGATGTGTGTTATGTTCTTAGGTTAGTTAGGTATAAGTAGTTCAAAGTACTAGGGGACCGATGACCTCAGAAGTTAAGTCCCACAGTGCTCAGTGCCATTTGAACCTCCACCTTCTGTCTGAAAGTAGGGTGTTGTCGGGTAATGGTGTGTCGGACTTATGTTTTAAAAGTATTTGGATTTATGTGTGTATGTGTGAAGTGTTGATGAAAAGTCAAAGTGTCTAGTTAGCGTGTGAACTGATTTCCTGTAAGTATTATTTCGATGTACTTCCCATGTTGCAGAGACATATGTACACGAGGTGGCAATTAAGACTTTTCGAACAAATTGATGGCTCTGTTTTTGCGACTGCAGTAATTTCGTGCAAATTTGGATTTCGGTTTGTGTGTATGTTTGGCACATACCGGCGTGCGTCCATAATTATCCGCAGGATTCGGTCCTGAATTCGCTGGATCCTTTTAACACGTGTGTATTAGCAATGCTCCAAACTACCGACTCATAGACGATGACGGTTAGGACGACGGTTTTGTATGAAAAGAGTTTGGCTCTGGTCGTCAGACTGTCGCCTTTGAAAAGGCTCTGCCGCTACCTTTGTTACATTCGTTTGTTATATACGCATTCCAAATTAATTTACTGTCAGTTTCAAAGCCTAAATATTTCATTCATCCAAGGAATTTCCACTCCGTCGAGATTCATCTGACGGCGTGGTGGACGTCTCTCGGAAATGAACATTATTGCTTGCCATTTGTTGTGATTACTTTTAATTTTCCAAAGGTTTGCAACACTGAGTGATTTCCTCAAGATCTCATAGTAAAGTGCGCGTCATTATGTTGGCGGCCGAGTTTAGGTTCGTTCTGCACATCTGACGTCACAAAACACAGTCAGCCAATGAACAGAGAACGACGTTGCCAGATCTCCAGTGCAATGCAGAGCATGGACGAGTGTCTTCAGTTTTAGAAACGTTCAGTCATAAATAAAGCAATAGAACAAAAGCAATGTCTTGATGGCAGACTTTCTTTTATAGAAAGTTTGGAAAAAGCATTCTTTATACCAATTGCTTCATATTCTATTAATTAATTAAACCAAACAAGCAATAAGACTCCTAATTCAGGCGATAGCAAGGAAAGGTGTTTGTATCAATCTCACGAACCGCTTTTTCGCAATAAAGAACAGCGGTAATCGTTTATTTCCTATTGTACTTCGACGAAGCGTGAGTAATTCATAGTCATACCAATGGTGTTTGTCAGTATTTGCGTGACGTGTTAGAGTCCTCTTGGCCTTCTACAAGTAGTCGAGTTGCGTTAGCGTAACAGTTAACGTGTCCGGCTTCTACGAGAATGGTTATGAGTTCAAACCTTGTGCGGTGCTTAATATTTTCATTATTTAAAAACAATATCGAAGTGCCTTACTTCACGAATTATATTCGTTTGAATGCAATTTTTTGAAATTTCTAGTGCTTTGTCTCTTCATTAACCCTTTCGCTGCTGCAGACACGTGCTCCCCGCATTCCGCTCTGTGCGCGATTTTGTCATCACTGCATTGCTCGGCTGTGCAGACACATCGTGTTCCCACTGCTTTGACACACTTATCATTCGATTTCACAAAAACTATTAGGCCCGAAAATTCGATTTTTACACGTCTTCTTGACTGATACCTTCCCCCCGTAAATGATTTAATTTTGTTTCGATGTTCAACGCAGTTATTATGCAGCATTTTAATGTAGTAAACCATTGCACGAAATTTTGAAGAGTTTGCAGAGGTAGAAGTCCATAGCGTATACTTTCCGTATGGTTGATTTTAGTTGCCACAATGTTGAGAATGAAATGTGCACAAGATACCTAAATTTCATACAAAATTTACTGTATAACAATATCTCATTTAAGTACCACATAGGTGTCGCATGTAATATTGAGAAATATTCCGTCTTTCGCGACTGTAATAAAAGTTTTATTTACACCGGACGCTTTTGGCTTAATTTTAAAGCACTTCAATCAATGAAAGGTATGGCACATACACAATGGTACTTAAGTTCTCTTTCTCGTTTTTGTTCCACAGTTGCAGTTTTATCAATGGTACTGAAATATATTCCTCTTCTGCAACTGTAACAAAAGACTAATTTAGACCAGACGTGTTTTTCTCTTTTGAAGCATCTTCAGTGGACAGTATTTTGTCTCCTCCATTGCCAAGTCGCCTTTCATAGTTTTGTGCTGCGGTAACACAATATTCAACGTTTGTGTTGGCTGATCAGTGTTTTAGCAAATAAATTATATTTGACATAGCTCATAGCACTTCATACACAAAAATTATATTTGACATGGCTCAGAGCACTTCACTGATAGTCGATATATTCAAGTCCTAATGTTTTTGTAAGTCCACACTTTTGTTTAATGTATTTTTTCTACTTCGTTTTGATTGATTGAAGTGCTTTAAAATAAAGCCAAACGTGCTCAGTGTTGATAAAACTTTTGTTACAGTAGCGGAAGACGGAATATTTCTCAATATTACATACGACACCTATGTTGTACTTCAATGAGATATTGTTATACAATAAATTTTATATGAAATTTAGATATCTTGTGCACATTTCATTCTCAACATTGTGGCAACTAAAATCGACCATACGGAAAGTATACTCTATGGACTTTTACCTCTGCAAACTCTTCAAAATTTCGTGCAATGGTTTACAACATTTAATGCTGCACAATAACTGCGTTGAACATCGAAACAAAATTAAGTCATTTATGGGGGGAAGGTGTCAGTCAAGAAGATGTGTAAAAATCTAATTTTTGGGCCAAATGCCGGCCGCGGTGGCAGTGCGGTTATGGCGCTGCAGTCCGGAACCGCGGGACTGCTACGGTCGCAGGTTCGAATCCTGCCTCGGGCATGGGTGTGTGTGATGTCCTTAGGTTAGTTAGGTTTAAGTAGTTCTAAGTTCTAGGGGACTTATGACCTAAGATGTTGAGTCCCATAGTGCTCAGAGCCATTTGAACCATTTTTTTTTTTTTTTTGGCCAAATAGTTTTTGTGGAATCGAATGATAAAGAGTGTCAAAGCAGTCGGAACACGATGTGTCTGCACAGGCGAGTAGTGCAGTGACAAAATTGCGCACAGCGCGGAAGGCAGGCAGCACGTCTTTGTAGCAGCGAAAGGGTTAATGCGGCCGTGGTGGCTTTACGTCATGAACTGCGCGCTCCCCCCTGAACGTAAGCTTGCGAACTATGCTATACTATGGCGCTGCTTCTATTGGCGCGTGCGTCGTGTGCAACTGGCAACGCAGCAATCTCCCGCGTCTGGGCGGGCATGCGCGAGCCGCCAAGATAAAAGAATTGAACTATAGTGACATCGCGATTTAATTAAGGTTTCGGCCAGATCTGTAGATTGCTGTGTGATCAGCGTACAATGCGATCTCGTTGCCCTGGTGTTTGGTGATGTGATTTCTGTACAAGGAAACAGCATTATGGTACAACGGCCTCTATGGATTTTCTGTTGATGTTGGCTCTATGAGTGCAGGATCTTGATCAGATGTTCGGGGACCTCATAGTCAGCGAATTTGTGCAAGAGGGCTTTGTGCCAGGTGCAGCCAAAAGCCTTCTCAATGTCTAACAATACTGCGCCAGTGCTGTTACTTAATTAACGTGCGCGATATATTTCGTCCACTAGCCGGGTTGTGTTCTGTAAAGGAGGTTTGGAGAGAATTTAAGATGAGACACTCTAGAGCTTTGCCTGGAAAACGAAGTAAGGATATCTGGCGGTAGTTTTGATGTTCCCCCCTCCCCCTCCTCACCGACCAGCGCTTTCTGTCGTCGTTCACGCCGGCTTAAACGCTGTTCAAATGCGGCTAACATGACAGAGCGAGAGCGGGCGGAGCTTTGATGACAGAATGTCTGAACAAATTTAAAGATAACAGATACTTGGGATACGTCGTCCAAGGAGTATAGCAATAGAGTTGCAAGAAATCAAGCACTTATTTCTTCTCTTACCAAACCCACAACCGTTTCATGTGTCACACAGAGACAGTATATATATAACTCTGTCGACATTCTGTATTTCGGCTTTTAAATTCCTTTTCCGATACTTCTCGGAAATGAAATCTAACGGCCGAAATAGAGACAGATTAGACTTTTTGATCTATAGGAAATTAGAAAACCAAAATACAGAGAGGTTAGATTTTAGATTTTATTCCGATACGAACCTGAAATAAAACATCTAAATAGAAATACAGACAGTCGCAAAAATTGTATTCATAATAATCAATATACTTACTTCTTTGTTAAAAATGTTTAAAAGTATAGCACTTCGTCACGCCTTCCGCTACGAAGAGCTGTAGCGCTTCCTTTACACCTTTAATAGTTGATAAGTTATTCATTTCTTACATATCCGTTGCTGTACCTATTATGTGATGCGCGTCACCACCATTTGTAATTCTCCTTCTAAGCTGAAATGAGTTTCCTTCATGCTACATACAAAATAATTTGGTACAGTTCACTCCAACATCATTTGCTTTATTTAATTTGGTTTACCGGGATGTGTCCTTGAATCCGTCGTTTAGAAGTAGAGTCTTCGATTACTAAACAAAATGTCCTGGGATCCGGGTAGAACATTAAATTATGAATAGAAAACACCGAGAATAGCGGCCGAATTACACCAGATTACGAACTCACTCCTAAGAGACGGAAGATTCAGCAATGACCGACGGTATGACGATACAGAAGGCGATGAAAACTATTGCATTAAGGATACATAATGTGTATTCACAGGACATTTGGCCTGTAATTACAAAGTGTCATGATGATGTTACCATTGGCCAAAGATTCCCGACTAATCCCCATCCTTAGGATCTCCAGGATGGTACAGCCAAACAGAAGGTGACCATGAGGAAAAGACTGAATAGTCAACGAAAGGGTAATGTTCCACGAGTCAGGGCACGAAATGGCAAAAGTTTGAACGTGGTAGGAAAGCTAGAGTTTCTTGTATGGTCCATTACTTACCACAAAGCCTTTATGACCCTTACCTGACAGATCTTCAATACATGGTATACATAAAATGTATTTGCGTTTGCAAATATGAACAACCACCAGCTACACAATGGTAAGGCGACAATGAAAATTTGTGCTGGAGCGGCACTCGAACCCTGATTTCCTGCTTATTAGGAGATGTTGCTTTACCATTAGGCTATTCGAAGACGACCCACGGCCCAACCCAAACTTCCATATGTCGTCAACCGTTTGTGTTCAACCTGTTCTCATACATCTGTTATGTTTATTCCCGTACAAGCGAGACACGCTACATCAATGTCACTTGTCCTGTGTCCTGTGTCGACGGATAAATACGGTATTCCAGTTCCCGTGTTATTCTGAATTACGATGCAGTGTAATTATCATGCCGGTTCTTATAGATATTGTGCATAATTTCGCTCTTCAGCTGTTACCGAGCAACAACTTCGCGCCAGGGGCCTGAGAAGGAGTGTGGTAACTTCGATGACTTTTACATGCTTTATGGGTTCACAGAGAGGGGTTTCCGTCTGGCGTTGTACATCTATATCTACATCTACATCTATTTGGCTACTCCGGAAGTAACACTTAAGTGCGTGGCGTGGGGCTCATTGAACCACCTTCACAATAATTGTCTGTTATTCCACTCTTGAATAGCGCACGGAAAGAACGAAGACCCATATCTTACCGCGTGAGCTCTGATTTCCCTTATTTTATTATAATGATCGTTTCTCCCTATGTAGGTCGGCGTCAACAAAATGTTTTTGGAAGGAGCAAGTTGAAATTTCGTGAGAAGGCCCAGGCGCATGAATTGACATGTGGTATCACACGCCACGCTGCACTAACTCCGTAAACAGGACAACTGTCAGGCAAATGTACCCATAGGGTTTGCAGTACATCGAAAACTCCTGGCACTAACTTAGAATCACGGGAGTTATGAAACTGAAGGCTCGATTTACGTTTGGAAATTTGTGGTAAGGTCTTATGGGATCAAACTGCTGAGGTTATCGGTCCCTAAGCTTACACACTAATTAATCTGACTTAAAATAACTGACGCTAAGGACGAAACATACACACTACACACACACACACACACACACACACACACACACACACACACACACACATCTCCCAGGGAGGACTCGAACCTCCGACGGGGAGAGCCACGCGGAACTTCACAAGAAGCCTCGGACCGCACGGCTATCCCGCGCGGCATCGATTTATGTCCAAGATGTTGCACAGAAATTGAGTACTTCGCACACATCTTCGTTCGTGAGAGAAGGGCGTTGAATTAGATTTTCCGTCGATGGACATGATTCATCAGGCATGCGTTGGAAGTCCTCTCTGGTATGGAGACGTTTGCTGTTAACGATTGCACGTAGATAGCGCTCTAAGTCGCACACAGAACACGCAATTGTATACGAGTCGATCGCAAGTTATACCACTAATCTAATGTATCCCTAGAGAAAAACGGCAAAATGGTTAAATGCGTCATAAATGACCTGAAGAAATATCTTTCATCTCCGTCTCTCTAGAACGCATCACAGTCTACCGTGAAATAACGCCTCATTACTACTCCGCTCAACTGATCACTCTGTCTACTTTCTATCATCCCTTCACGAAGATCCCTGCCAATTTATAGGCAGATGGTTCTCTTTTCTCGGGAAGCATCAAAGACAGCAGTGAACTTGTATGTACCACTATTACCTCAGTAGACATACTGTAGAAAGTTGTTAAGAAACCTCTGCAGCATCTGGTCTGTTGGGTATTTGTTAACTGACATCGATGGTTTGTGATTGGTGGAGAGCACAGAGAAGCACATTGTAAATACTATTTGTTAGGATTTAAAATATCTAAAAAGTCTTTCACAGGGTCAGACTTGCGATCTATTATGTACTTTTTTTTTCTTTTGGGTTTTAAGGGCGCTCAACTAACCTGTGTATTGCAGTCCGCAAGCTAGGAATACAACGCTCTTTAGCTAAAGATACTTTATAACAATCGATAAGGTTGTTGCCGATAACGATAACTTTGGGGCCACACCTGGTCTTGTTGATCCAAGGTATACAAATTTATTACTTTACATTTGGTGGTGATTCAGATTAAACATTCTCTTCCAGCTATCTTATCGCTGTCGATGACAAATGGTTGTTTCCCTCATTCCAAGTGCTTTCACGTCCACTTTTTCTCGTATTCCTCTTGCTATCAGATACTAGTTTCCATGTATAAGAATTTTTCTGCACCAGTCAGAAGATATGCAAGTACTCCCTCGTTCCCCTTAAATATCCCTTCATTTTGACGTATTTTTCCTCAATTTACACGCATTTTTTGTCAATTTTCGTAATTTTATCGATTTTCAACAACATATCTAAAAGTGCTTGTACATGTAGTACAGTTACCAATACTTAGCACAAATGTTCTATTTTTTTTCTGGCTGGAGGGTATAGTATATCACTGTACTGGAATGCATCCCGTGACTTCTATCTACGTATTCTACAGTTGTTGGGCATTTTCTCAGATTTCTGTATGTCCGTGTCTGTGCGTTA
The DNA here is from genome assembly GCF_021461385.2 of Schistocerca piceifrons. NCBI lineage: Eukaryota > Metazoa > Arthropoda > Insecta > Orthoptera > Acrididae > Schistocerca > Schistocerca piceifrons. The sequence goes on along the minus strand of NC_060144.1, from coordinate 358,620,379 downwards.
GTTGCGGATGGCTCCCATGACCCAGTCCTACCGCTGGTGGATCCACCTTCGGATGCAGAATGCATCTCAGAACGTAACGCGTGGTGAATCTTCCTTCGAACCCTATCCCAGATATGGTGTACTGCGGATCCACATGTGAACGTCACCATTGGATATAGCGTGTGGCGGATCCACACTTGAACGTTAACTTGGGTTTACTTTGGGTGTTGTAACGGAATTGCTATCTCCCACCTACACAGGAAGAGACGAACATCGTAATAAAATGAGATGCATTAACGTATTTATAAAGTGATAAGTTGTATAAACCTTATATTTACAACTTCTCTGAGCTGTTACCATTAGAGATTTCGTATGTGGACAACCATTTTGTTACTTTAAGGGAGTTCGAAAGTGAGGAGGCATCCTGTGACGCAGGTAGAGTTTAGCACTCCATCGTGAACTAAACATGAGTTTAATATTAAAGTCCTGTGTTGCAAACATAACAGACATTAAGCTGATTAGGACAGACGTTTTTTCTCTGATGAGAAAATACTTGGACAATAGCCTGAGCCATGCTGTTACAGGATTTTCAAAAGAAGTAACGATACTTTAGTCATTTTAAAAGGCATTTATGCCCCGATTTCTTCTGTCTTCGAAAATAACTCATATAAAATTGAGAAATCTACATTTCGCATGAGAAATCAGTGGTGTATGTCAAGAACATCGCTGTCTTGACTTAGGTAAAGTGGATTTTTGAACTGGGGGTGTTTATGTCAGGGTAGAATTGATTAGAACTACTGTATACATCGAAGCCGCCGCATCCAAGCCGCCGCTATTTGTTTCACGTACACCGCAGCTGGCGAAAGGAGAGGTCATGACATTTCAGCGACCAGAAGTCGGGGACTAGCTAGCCTGTGGCGGGTGGTTAGGTACAAAGAATGCGCCGACATGTCTGATCATGCCCACGGTAGCAGGGGCTGACGAAGTCACCCGTGTGATGGGTGAGTGGCGAGAGAAGCGGACGTGTGTGTTGCGAGTGAAGATTCAATATGATGGGTGTTTGTACTGGACAGTTACTCCCTCCATGTCAATTAATCAGTTGACTGCTTGATGACAGTCGCCCCGACCTCTGAGCATTCAGTGCAGTGGGTGTGTGGATGCCGTGGAATGGGTGTGCAGCTGCCAGCGTGGTCGGCACTGGTGATGGCCTACACCGCTGGTTAGCACAGAGTGGGCTACCATCCAGTCGGCAGACGGCTCGCACTTCTCGATCACGAGTTTGTATGGTCGATAGGATTTTATTCACCAGGTATGTTTAGTGGAAACATTGTGGTGGAAGAGAGTATTTGGGTTCTCAAATGTAACGACATTCAAGACCTCGCATATATTTGGCGCTAGAGTCTGTTTGTGGCAGAAATTTCATTCCTTGTTTTGAATAACGTTTACATGTTGATACTCAAACACTGAAAATATGTTTTTATTACAAAGAATGATCGTAGATTGGTGGTGAGTGTTTTAATAGATCTATTCGACTCCTCTGAATTGTGAAGTTATTAATTTGACTGGGTAGTCCAAATGGACTTTTTTCCTCTATTTTGATATCGAAATTGCATCAGCTCTCCCTGTGTTCCCAGCTTTAGCCAATAGAGCGCACTATTCTGAGAAGAGACGAAAATGTCTGTGTGTTTGGAGATGTTGGTTCATACAGACAAACAGGAAGTAGCCTCTTGAAAGAGAGTCTGGAATTTCCTGATCAACAGAATGCCGTCAATCGATCCATTGTTTGCGTAGTGCGAGATCAAAGGACATCGATATCCAGTCCGTGATCGGGGTATTCAGAATCATTATCTGTAATTGGGACTTTGGGTGGTTTTCGACCACAGTGGTGACACCTTGACAATAGAAACACTTACGGGAGACCCCAAATGGTGGCTGCTATAACACACTTTATTCCATTGGTGTTTATAGTTATTACATCTGAGAGGGAGGGGGGGGGGCGAGGGTGCCAACATGAGCTCTACCCAAGTGGAGGAACCCTGTTACCTGCAAACTGATTAAATCATGAATATGCATCAATATTCTATATACTTTGATCTGACTTTTGTGCCATGAAACCCTCCCTCTGAAGCACAGAGTGAGTCCTTTCCCTGCAAATTTTTCTTGGAGGGTTGTGGAGAGAGGGGCAAGTGGGGGGGGGGGGGGGTAGGGGTAGGATGCGCTATACTAGTGGCATTGTGCCTTAACTTAATCGATCCCCAAATGTCAAGGTGAGCACATACAAGAAAATTCCCCAACAAGACAGCACATCTGTGCTGGCGTAAGCTGTCGCCAGCACACATGTCAGCAAAGATATAGGGCAAAGATCGATAGTAGGAGCCAGATCAAGTGCGCCTATCACGAGAGAGGCCAGAGACAGACAGACTAGCAACACACCGCCAACGCTCTCTCGACACCGAATATATAGGCCGCCGCCACTGACCGGGAGGTACTCACTCAATCTGTCAGTCGCTAACATAGTCACTGTTATTGACTCATTTTTGTTTGCCACCTGTCACTCATTCACCAGAGTGGGCTTAGGCTACGACAGTACACAGCATCAGATTATACCAAGATCACTGTTATTGTCTGCAGGAGGACTATCACGGAAGAGCTTGTACCGCAACACGCGGACTCTTTTCAAGTTCAGTAGCAGCTCTCTGTTCATGTAAATAGAGAAGCGTATAAATTCATGTGTGCGTTTGTGTTGTAGAAAGAAGATACCGGCCACCCATAGCAACATCCACTCACTTGCTTCCATGGTACAGGATCCTACAGTGGCAATTAGGACACAACAGAGGCGATAGGATTAATCAACTTGGCCGACGATTTTGATTGCTTATTTTGTATTTTAGCTTGCAGTGGTGATCAATTTCCCACTTTTAATTTGTTGTCTCCATGCATGTATTCTAGGAGGGAAGCCGCAGAACTAATCAATTTTTTTTCTTTTCAGAGGCTTTGCCTGCTTTTTGCTGTAATATATTTGTGTAAACCATGAATTCCACGCCCCATTCACCTGCTGCCTCCGCGCCTCAGCCGTATATGGCCAATGCGATAGATCTAACACCATCTTTCCAGTTGCAGAACCAACAAATTGCTACCCTACTGACGACGGTACTTCTGGCTGCACAAGCTGTGTCGGCTGCACAACCGACCAATCAACTAGCCCAACAAGTGCCGGTGAACAGTGTACCACCGTTGCAGCAATTTAAGGAATCAAAAGAGGAATGGCTTGAGTACCTCACACAGTTCCAAGTACATTGAGAAGTTCATCGTGTGCAAGGTACCGTGAAGTCATAATACTTCCTTTCGATTTCAGGGTGCCCAGTGTTCAGGTTAATACAAAGCTATTCCCAACCATATCTCCCGACGCACTCAACTGTGAGCAAGTAATCGTTGCATTAACTCAGTATTTTGACCAGGGACCAGAAAGTCCAAGTAGGTACAGCTGTATACCAAACCAGAACGGACATACCGCCAGTAATCACAGAATCAACGGGCATGGTCAGGAAGTGTAAGTGTAGGTGTAGTTGTGGCCACTTTTACAGTGATCTCAAGATATGGGATGCAATGACATTTAATGTTACAGATAGTTGAATACGGGAACAGATCTTAAAGTACTCTGATGCATCACTTCCCCAAGTATTGCAAATCTTAGAGCAATAAGATTCGAACTCCCTAGTAATTGATAAGTTTGACCAGAGCTAGATTTGTTTGGTCAAGCCGCCCTTTTTCGCGGCTGCCCCAAGGAGCCACAACAACGAGTACCTTCACAACTGTGCGGACAGCCACGTAGACATGTAAGCAGGCCTGCGAATTTAGTGAAGTCTTGACGTAGATGTTTTGCTCGTCATAAAAGACAGGATTCCCTATCACGTAACACTTGTGGAGAAAAAAAAGGCCATTCGAAGCAGTTTGTTTGCAACTGCACAAAAACGCCAAGATTGCCCGTTCCCTGAAATATACAGGCTCGTGCACACGCAGTGAACGCTTTGTTTTAAAAACCTACAGCAGATTCTGACAAAATTAAGATTAAGGGTGTTTCCCCTTCTCGCACTAGTGGGGTGCAATGACGTTCAAACTAACTATTTGTCTCATTACGAATTGCTGGCCGTCGCGTGAACCTTCAGTTAGACACAGGTGCGTCAATAACATTGCCTAATCGTGCCATGTACGAACAGTTAAGCTCACCACGCCTTTCTAAATCTAGCAAGCACCTCGCTGCTTACAATAGACAGGAGATCCCAGTGCCTGGACAGTGTAGTTTGCGTGCCACTTACGTATCTCACACTAGGACAGTGAATTTTACTGTGTTGAAATCAAGAGACGTTATGAACATATTCGGTTTGGATATTCAGGACTCTGAAATACTGGTTTCGTTGCCCTTGCAGTACAGAAAAATGCACAGGCCACGTAAGCAGGCACAGATCTCAAGATTATGTTGCATTATATTCGCACTTCTTGACCTCGTTCATTGAACAGCAGCCGGCCGGAGTGGCCGAGCGGTTCTAGGCGCTACAGTCTGGAACCGCGCGACCGCTACGGTCGCAGGTTCGAATCCTGCCTCGGGCATTGATGTGTGTGATGTTCTTAGGTTAGTTAGATTTAAGTAGTTCTAAGTTCTAGGGGACTGATGACCTCAGAAGTTAAGTCCCATAGTGCTCAGAGGCATTTGAACCATTTTGAACAGCATCCAGAACTCCGGAGTGCGTCGATATTTTCATGATGGCATAACCTTTGAGGTCAACAGACTGTGATTCCAGTTCAAAATGACAATGGAGAATCACGAGTGCTTCTTCCTAAAGTGCTACAAAAGGATGTGTTAAGATTGCTCCACAAAGGACATTGGGGAACTGTTCACATTAAACGGTTCGCGCATCGGCACTGTACTTGACAGGGAATGGACACCCACATTGAACGGATGACGTCAAAGAGTCGTGCATGCACATAAAAGCCATCCACTCCGCAATAGACCTTCTTAGCTTGGCCCAAGACTCAATCCCCATGGCAACGAGTGCACATTGACATTGCAGGGCCATTAGGGAACAATCGTTGTTGGCTTAAAGTGGGAGACTCTTTTAGCAAGTTCCCATTTGCGGTGTCTGTGGCTTGTACCACATGACGTAACACCATTCGTACTGTCCTTCATATTTTGCATAGAAGGTTTGACGGAAGCAGTTTTGTTTGACGACGAACCAAAGTTCACGTCAGGTGATTTTGATCAGTTTTGTGAACGAAATGGAATTCGTCATCTAACAGGTGCTCCATTTCACCCGCAGTGCAATGGAGAAGCAGATTGGTTTGTACGCACTATCAAGCAACAGATGACCAAGCTTCGCCCCACCCACACATGGGAACAGGCGCTGCAACTCTTTCTCGTCTCCTATCGCTCTGTCCTGTCGGAACTTCTGCATGGCCGCCGCCATCGGATGCTACTACACTTGCTACAAGCACCACAGAATCCGGCGCCGCCAGTGGTTCACAAGTATTCTTTTGGCTACGCGATTTTGTTCTTTTCAGGGTTTATGGCAACCATGGGCGCTGGGAAAGAGGAGTTATCCAGTAACACGTTGGTTTTTTCATGTACTTGATTGCAGGTCCTGATGGTTTGCAACGCCGACACAAGGACCAAATTTGTGTTTGTCATTTGTCCCATGATTCTGCTGCTTTTCTTCCACCAAATTCACGGCCTCACGGGACCGCGTGGTCTTTGCAGCTACCCGCAGGTGAAACTAGGGCACTCTAGGTTGGACGATGTGCCGTCCGCGCTTGCCGACCTGATGTACGTGGACCCATCGCCGCCGTCGCCGTCATCGCCCCAGAACATGCTCTCAGGCCTGGATATGTGCCCTGGCAGCAGTTTTCCAGAGGATGTTCCTGTTGTCTCTCAAGCCAGATGGCAGCACATGGTCAGGAGTATGCCGTCCTCAGGAGTCACGGTTCCCAACTCATCTCTACGTCCAGCGTCCTGCCTCCCTCTCCACTGCTCTTCGCAATTTCCCTACACAACAACGGTGCGGCACTTCGGAGGGCAGGAATGTGCTGGTGAGAACATTGGTCAGCAAAGATATAGCGCGAAGATCGATAGAAGGCGCTTTGTCAAATGAGCCTATCACGATAAGCCATGGATAGGCCAACTAGAAATATGCTGCCAACACCCTCTAGACACCAAGTATTTAGGCCGCTGCCGCAGACTGGGAGGCAGTCAGTCTCCCTGTCACTAGATCAGTCACTCTCACTGACTCATTTTAGTTTGGCGTCTGGCATTCATCGCAAAGCGGGCATGAGCTACGACAGTACACAGCATCAGATTATAGCAAGATCACTGATACTGTCTTCAAGAGGACTATTACTGAAGAGCTTGTACCGCAATGCATGGACTCTATTAAAGGTAGGTAGCAGCTACCTGTTCGTGTAAATAAAGTATCGTATTAATCCACGTGTGTATTTGTGTTGTAGAAATAGAATACTGGCCACCCATAGTAGCATCCTCTCCCTTGCTTCCTATGGTACAATACTCTACAACATCCAGTCGACAACAGTGTAATTACATAATTAGGACATGTAGGGGCTGGGTGTAAGCTTTTCCAACCAAATAAAAGAGAGATCTAACCCATGAAAATCTAATTTTAGTATATCCTTTGCTTTGTAATTGAACTGCATGTCATGAGATCCTTCCTTTCCAGCACAGATTGCCAGTTCCTTGGTGGAGAGTAGGGTGGGGGAGCTGGGGTTACTTCCCAGGAGGGGGTAGGGTAATTAATTAATCGATTTAATTTATTAGTCAATCAAACAGATACAGTTCGAGAGGCCTATTCAAATATCTCAAGCCTGAAAGTGTTCTTGTATCGGTGGGGGGAATTCCAAGAGGGGGTTTGGGCGAGGAGGGGGGCTTTCTAGGAGGAATGGATTATCCCCAGTGGTCATAAACCACTTAGCAGAAGGTTCAGTTCAGAAATCAAACAAGTTGGACACTGTTTTATGCTTTCCCCTGAATGTATGCAACCTACACTAAGAAAATGCACCTGTACTAGCTTTATCCCATTACTAGCTTCTCACACTCACGTCAATGATTAATTTTCGGGCTTCTGCAAATGATCGCCGATCTTGGGAGATTTACATTCGTTTGCATCTGATATGCTTGTTTCGATGTTTCTCAACAGTGTTCTGACCCTTTCTGTGTACCATGGAGGATCATCTCCATTGTTTGTTAATTTAATTGCTACAAACCTTTCAATTGCTGTCGGTACAGTTTCTTTGAATTCTACTCACATCTGGTCTAAAATTACATGATTACTTTGTATGGAGTGGAGATTGACTCTCAGGAAGGAGTCAAGCGAATTTTCTGTACTTTCTTGAACAGGTGTATTTTCATTTATTTTTGGTGGTTTTCGGAGTTATGGCATTCCGTCTCATTACGATAAGCCTGTGCTCACTAATCCCAGTAACAGTTATGATGCTCTTTATTAGCTCAGGATTATTTGTTGCTACGAGTGAAGTGTATTTTCGCAACCGTTTACTATTCGTGTAAGCTGCCGTACTAATTGCTCGAAATAATTTTTAGAGAATGCGTTTAGCACAATTCCAGATGACGTTTTAGGCATACTTCCGATATAAACACGTATTTTGACCAACGTTTCAAGGGTAAGATGAAGACACAAGCAAACGTAGTTGTATGAGTCGGGTACGTGTTTGAAAGTAGACTCGCGGTTTCTTTGAACCTTTCAGCAATTGCATCATCTGAGTTGGGAGATCGGTAAAAAGATTCAATAATTATTTTATTTAGGTTGCCAAAATGACCTCTATCCTTACTAACTCATAGGATCTGTTTATTAAAATTTTGTTGCAAGACCTAAACGACTTATAACAGCATCAAACATGCCACCGCTAGCTGTTATCTAACCTACTCTTTCTGAACACCGTTAGGTTCTTCGCAGAAATACCTGCTGAACTTATCTCCGGGTTTAGCCAGATCTCAGTACCTACAATGGTTTCAGCATTAGTGCTTTCTACTAGCTCTTCGAGCACTGGTACTTTCCCAACACAGCTACGACCATTTACTGTATTACCGATGTTTCCTATAGGTATGTTCACCCTGTGTATGACATGCACCCTTTGAGATTGAAGGACATACTGTGTTCCCATGAGGACCTCCAACCTAAATAACTGCTCAGTCCTCGCCACACGGCCCCCACTACCCAGTAACCGCCTCCTGCGTGTACTGAACTTTCGAGTTATTTATCAGAACCTGAAACCCCATCACACTATGGCGCAATTTGAGGAATCTGCAGCTTTCACCGTCTGAACTTCTTATTCATACCCTCCTCTCGGCTCTGTAACAGAGGTCCACAATCGGTTCTATCGCCTATGCTACTTTCATCTCGCAATCAAGATTGGCGGCCTTTATCCTTCTGATAGCCGCTCGAAAACAGAAGGGATCTTTTACGATCCAAAGCGACGCACATCATTGGTACCAACATGAGTCACGACCTGCACGTGGCATTCAGAAAGTCCAGTTCCACGTCTGGAATGACTCCACCAGGAACGCACAAAGAGTGTACATTAGCTTTCTCCCCTTCTTGGCAGTTACGACCCTAAGGGGCCCCATAACGTGCCTAGCATTGGGACTTCCAGTTACGAATAATCTCAACCTCTGCGACTGGCCAGATCTTGCAGGCTGAGAGGTTTGCTGTCGATTTCCTCTGAAACAGGACAAACGACTAAATTTGGCTGAGGGACACTGTTGGCCACAGCTATCACCATGAACCAATTTGCCTTACTTACTGGAGAGGCCCTATGTTTAGCCCTCTGGGAAGTCTCGCCAACCTGCCACGCCCCGAGGAAGATTTTCGCTGGCGCAGGAGCGTGGAGTCGATTCTGAGCGGAGGAGCTTGCACTATGCCGGCGCATTGCCAATGCGAGTGTGCTCATATTGATCATGTTTTTGAACATTTCCTGTTTCTGCGCACTTGCGCAACGCAATCGACTTTTACAGTCCAGTATATTTAGTGTTATAAGCCAGAAACTCACTCCCTATTGGTCTGCAGTCGGTTTCTTACTTGGTCTTTGTTATCTGCGTTAAAAGATTTGAAAAGCGATCCTTTCAAAATATAAGAAACCGAAATTCGATTAAGAAGTGATCAGTTGGAACTAAAACAAAACTCACAATGCTTCATGAATCAGTGATGAAAACAGTTTTGAAATTTCTAGCCATCTACAACTCGAAAAATATCCTTGAATGGAAACATCATCAAAACCTGGCGGTTGTTCAGCGAATAATCGAATGTGCAATTGGGGAATGCATATGGAAACAAACTGTGGCAGAGGTGGAATATGTAATTATAATTCTAAAGAAGATTAAATGGAAGGGGCTTGTCATTTATCCAATGAATTGATAGTAAATGGGTTTAGGTTGTTCTTCCTAAGTTCTCTGCTGCATGCAAGTGGATGACGTCCTAATTTAAGATGGATGGTTGGTAATGGAAAACAAGGAGTATTAACATTGATGCGTGTATCGCAAGATTGCAATTCACCCACGTCTAGACGAGAAGTGTATTCTACAGTGAATGTCAATTAGCTGCTGCTGATGACATCTACATCTACACGTCTAAATCTACGTGATTACTCTGTTATTCACAATAAAGTGCCTGGCAGAGGGCTCAATGAACCACCTTCATGCTGTCTCTCTACCGTTCCACTCTCGAACGGCATGCGGGGAGAACGAGCACTTAAATTTTTCCTTGCGACCCCTGATGTCTCTTACTTTATCGTGATGATCATTTCTACCTATGTGTGTGTGGGTGCCAACAGAATGTTTCCGCAATCGGAGGAAAAAACTGGTGATTGAAATTTCACGAGAAGATCCCGTCGAAACGAAAAACGCCTTTGTTTTAATGATTGCCACTCCAATTCACGTATCATGTCTGTGACACTATCTCCCCTATTTCGCGATAATACAAAACGAGCTGCCCTTCTTTGTACTTTTTCGATGTCATCCGTCAGTCCCACCTGATGCGGATCCCACACCGCACAGCAGTACTCCAGAATAGGGTGGGCAGACGTAGTGTAAGCAGTCTCTTTAGTAGACCTGTTGCACGATGATGACGTAGGCATTTGTAGGAAAATAAGACTGTGCCGTCACACCCTATATAAATCCATCTTGTCCGATGATATACTTGGGAGGAGAAACAGCATTGGACGTATTTTTTTTTTTTTTGTTTTTTGTTTTATTATCCGCAAAATCGATTTTCGGTCACTTTGTGATCATCCTCAGTGCTGTAATACACGATTTAAATCGTATATTACAGCACTGAGGATGGTCACTAAGTGACCGAAAATCGATTTTGCGGATAATAAAACAAAAAAATACGACCAATGCTGTTTATCCTTCCAAGTATATCCATTATCTGGTCGTGGTGCGCAGAACACTCCATGGAGCCGCCAATCAATAAAATTTTGTCCCATGATATTAGCATTCAGTCAACTTCAGATACGTTTACTAGGGTAATAATGACGTCGCTTGTTGATAGATTTGTGAAAACTAAAGCCCTGTGACGAATGCATGATGGATGTTTAAACCGACTATTGGACGAAAACTACATGCATCCACCTTCTTCAGTTATGATTTACGTCATCATTTCAGAGCTGAAAGGAAATAACCTCTGTTTGGTGCTGTGTTTTTTCTAACGTCAAATGATTAGGCATGCAGAAACTTGATCGTACGCGTAAAAGCGTTTTGATCGAATTACCATTTTGCTCGAATTACCACGTAAAGGAAGTGCAGAGTGAAGGAAGAGCTACCCGTTATGAGAACGCTCCGTGATATTGCTCGCCAGGCATTAACGCAAATCGATATTCCGCTGCAGGCTCTCAAATATTTTACGACAGCCGGATAATTTATTGGGGAAGGACTGAGGGTTCTGGGTACTGCAGCAGCGTGTAACGGGATGGCATGCAGAGAGCTGGCGGGGTCTCGTTCGGGCCGCGGCAATTACGCAAAACACACGCTGACCTGGCTCAGATAGACTGTATTGGAAAACGCTGTTTTTACCCCAGTATTCCACCTAACAGAAGACCAAGCATCCCTTGAATTACTGAATTAACACCTCTGGGTTATATTAAATGGTTTTTGTTCCTTAAAATAGCCATCTCCAAACGGTAAATTCAGCGACATTTAGATTACGACAGGACACCGATTAAGAACATTCAGATGCCTGACGAATATCAGTGTTTATTCGACTGTAACACTAGGGCACTAGCTTCCATTATCCGTTAGATAAACACTTAATGTACGGGGTCTTTCATTATTTACGAAGTACTGTACTATTTGAGTGGCATTTTCAAATGATAACTACGAATATCGGTCAACTAATTTCATATTTTTACGCATTAAAAGAAAGTTTTGCGAAAGATTTTGATGTTAGTGGAACGGTATATAAATGTTTATCTGAGTTTTGGGGCCTTACCACTGCAACAGTTATTTATTTATTTGCGAACGGTTACAGTGCGAAAACACTTTAGTAGGTCGACTACACGGTTTGCCAGTGGCGCGATAATGGAGCTGTGACGACAACTGGCAACTACTGAACAGCTACCACCGGTAGTTCTTGATGCTTAATAGGACGTATTTCCTGCTATTCCTAGTTTTCAATTACCGCTGTAGCTCATGCTTCTTGTTTGTGATTATACATTTCAGAGAGAGTAAGTTCTTGTTGATGGTAAGTTTTGATTGTCTTTACACTTTTTTTTCTGTGCCTCGCAAGTCAGTACTGCTTTTGCGCTAGAAAACGTATTCCTGTATGATTTCAGAATGTAACAACTAGCAAATAAGAGTAGGGTCATATCTATTTGTCATGAATGGAATCATGGGATGTCGGTGCAGCTCATATAACCAGTGTCACGCTTTATCAAGAAACTTATGGTTTTCTAAGTGATCAGTAGATGGTAATCTCCGACACTTCCAAAGAAAGCAAAATTGTGGAACTGCGTAATGGTAGTGGTGTTTTGAACGGACCTCCACCATAGTCCTCTGGGTAATTAATTCAGCAAGTTTAGAGCTGCTGCCGTTATACGAATTGTGGAGGCATAAACGTGTTCGCCAAAACGAGCTAGTAATGCGTTACGTATGAGCTCTAACAAACCATAAGTTCCAAAGGCTATAGCGCTAAATGAGGCAGCAAATATGCGTGCATAACAAGCACTGTGTAGCCCAAAGAGGTACCACATGGCCCCGAATGCATGTGCCATGTACTTGATGTTGGACTTCGCACGATTAATAATAACTGTTTTGTACACAAAAGAGGTTCAAATGGCTCTGAGCACTATGCCACTTAACGTCTGAGCTCATTATTTGCCTAGAACGTAGAACTAATTAAACCTAACTAACCTAAGAACATCACACACACCCATGCTCGAGGCAGGATTCGAACCTGCGACCGGAGATGTCGCTCGGCTCCACACTGTAGCGCCTAGAACCGCACGGCCACTCCGGCCGGCTACAAAAGAGGTAAACAATCAGTGGCTTACCAGTGACTTCACTGTAAAACCGCACACAATAAAAGTAACGCGGTTCAGTTTTTTCTGAGAATACCTGTAATTACGTTAATTCGTCATCTCTTTGATTGTACACAAGTTAATAAAATAATAACTCTAACAAATATTTTATTACTGGTAAACAAAGGGCTACAAAGCTGTGTGCTGAAGAAACATATTTTACAACATTTCGCACCGTCCTCGCTAATCAGATTATTAGAATTTAGTGACACTTGCGGAACACTGAAGTTCTGCATAAAATGTTAGATACTTAGCGCGACCTAGATGTCATAATGGAAAATATCCATCGCTCTAGAACAAGCAATGTAGATACACACTGAGGTGCAAAGGTCTTAGGACACCTCCTAGTATCCTGTCGAACCTTCTTTTGCTCAGAATATGCAGTAACTCAAAGTGTTATGGATCGAAAAAGTCGTTGGAAGTCCTCTGCAGAAATATTGAGCCATTCTGCCTCTGTAGCCGAACGTAACTTTGGAAGTGTTGCCGGTGCAGGATTTTGTGCACGAATTGATCTTTCAATTATGTCCCATAAATGTTCAGTGGGATTCATGACGGGCGATCTGGGTGGCGGAAGAATTCACTAGAATTATCCAGAATGTTCTTCAAACAAATCGCCAACAACTGTGGCCCAGTGACATAGTGCCATTCTTATCCACGAAAATCCCATCGTTGTTTGGGTTCAAATGGTTCAAATGGTTCTGAGCACTATGGTACTTAACTGCTGTGGTCATCGGTCCCCTAGAATTTAGAACTAATTAAACCTAACGAACCTAAGGACACCACACACATCAATGCCCGAGGCAGGGTTCAAACCTGCGACCGTAGCGGTCGCGCGGTGCCAGACTGTAGCGCCTAGAACCGCTCGGCCACTCCGGCTGGCCGTTGTTTGGGAACATGAACTGTATGAATGGCTGCGCATGGTCTCCGTGCAGACGAACATAACCATTTACGGTTACCGATCGGTTCAGTTGGACCAGAGGATCGAGTCTGTTTCAAGTAAACACAACCTACACTATTATTGAGCCACCACCAGCTTGTATAGTGCCTTGTTGACAACAGGGATTCATCAAGTTGCGTGGCCTGCAACACATTCGAACCCTACCATCGGATACCACCAACTTAAATCGGACTCTTCTGACCAGGCCACGATTGCCAGCCGTCTAGGGTCCGACCGATATATTCACGGGCCCAGGGGAGGACTGCAGGCGATGTCATGCTGTTAGAAACGGCATTCCCGTCTGTCTTCTTCTGCCGTAGCCCATTGACGCCTGATTTCACCGCATCCCGTTAGCGGATACATTGATTTCTGCGCTTATTTAGGACAGTGTTGCTTGCCTGTTATCACTGCCAATACCTAAACTCTGCTGCTCTCAGTCGTTAAGTCAGGGCCATCGGTCACAGCATTCTCCAAGGTCAGAGGTAATGCATGAAATGTGGTATTCTCGGCATTCTCTTTGTCGATCCCGGAACATCGAATTCCCTAACGATTTCTGAAAGGGAATGTCTCAGGCATCCGACTACCATTCCACGTTCAAAATCTCCTGATTTCGGTCGTGCGGCCATCATTGTGTCTGTACAAACGACAGCTCTGCCAAAGCACTACCCTTTTATACCTTGTGTATGCGATATTACCGCCAATTGGTTCAAATGGCTCTGAGCACTATGGAACTTAACTTCTAAGGTCATCAGTACCCTAGAACTTAGAACTAATTAAACCTAACTAACCTAAGGACTTCACACACATCCATTCCCGAGGCAGGATTCGAACCTGCGACCGTAGCTGTCACGCGGCTCCAGACTGTAGCGCCTAGAACCGCACGGCCACCCTGGCCGCCTTACCGCCTATTGTGTATGTGCGTATCGGTATCTCCTGACTTTTGTCACCTAAGTTTATGGCACTCAAGAGACACCGCACTAGTATCGCTGCCAGCTATACGCAACCATTGCCGGCAGAGGTATCTGAATACCGTATAGCAGGAATCACGGGTGTGTGCACAGTAGCGAGCTGCAACGCTGATTTCACAACCCACCTTACCACTAATCCGTAGCCAACCATTGCCCTAATTTATCTGATGACATTGCGTTTTAATTAACACGAGTGCTTCCAGTGATTGCTGTGCAATTGTGTAATCATAAAATAATGGGTATTTTTTCGATTTATGTGCAATGCGCTACGTTTCTCGTTTTGTGGGGGTCAACAGCCAATTATTGCACCGAACGTCGATACTTTGCAGATCTCCTGCTTTCGATATACTTTTCTAGCGTCGCGACTTCCCTCTATACCAGAGTGTCAACCGCGACTTACGATTAAGCGCAGAGTGTCGCTACTTTTAATGCAGAGAAGGGTTCTGAGAGTATAGTTTGACTATTTTGAGAGATGAAAATAGTAAATAGTGGGTTCCCGCACCATCAAGCCTTACTAACCACTGCAGAAAGAAACGAAAAAAGATAAGGATTTAGTTTAATACTATCCCTAACAACAAGGAGACGGAAAAATGGATAAATGCTGGTAAACGTGTCGATTCTTTTCCTGTGTCTAGTGCGTGCGTATGCTCAACACATGTTTCGGATTATAAAAGGGAATTCTCCTGTCTTTCTCGAAATCGCAAGTTGAATCCTGATGCTGTCCGACCTTAACATCTCCGGTCCTACAGCGTTGATTCAGGAGGTAGTAATGAGGCTAGTAAGATAACAAACTTTGAGGCACAAAAAACGAAGTTATCGACAGTGCGAGTTTGTACGAACAATTACGGATCAAGGAAAACAAAATAAGATAAATTAGGCAAAATAACATATCTTTAAAGTATCATCAATATAAGTGTATTTCTGAGTTACTTAAAACAAAATATTTTCAAAAAGTGACTGACGGTTCTTCTTTGACTGTCAACAACACATGCTGTTTTAGTGAACATTATTCCTGAGCTCCATAAGTGAATGAAAACGTATGTGGTACAGCGAGAAGTACCCACTGCCATGCTAATCAGGGAGGCTTACCGAAAGTGGATGTAGATATAGATAAAAAGAGTAATGGTACCATGGTTGTAATTAACGTCACTCACAACATTTACACCATTTTCAAATATTCCGTTATACGTTTTCGATTGATGGTAATTTTGGGAAGCAGACTATGAAAGGTTCATCTGGTAAGAGTTAATGGGGAACCACACACTGTACGATCTATTATTGCATTTGTTATTCATTCCAAACAATTGTAGCTGCATTCGGTTTTAGTTGCATATGCCACAATACAACATTAAAGTTTCCACGCTGAACCTTTTGAGAGCATTAAAATGCAGTGTGAACAATTAGACTGAATATATTGACAGGTTGTGTCCAAACTCACAAGTTTCATGCATATTTTGCAGTGCCGACTGACCAAGAACTCTCGACTCCTACAGCTAACTGATGAACTTCTTCAAGCGCGCACACGACTCCACAACAACTCTAACCGTATTTTAAATGCTGAATACAGCTTAATCAGCTTTAAAGGCATCTGTCTCAGACAGTTTTTGTTAAAATATTGTTCGAAATGATTGACTTTGTTTCGCCGGCCAGTGTGGCCGAGCGATTCTAGGCACTGTAGTCCGGAACCGCGCGACTGCTACGGTCGCAGGTTCGAATCCTGCCTCGGGCATAGATGTGTGTGGTGTCCTTAGGTTAGTTAGGTTTAAGTTATAGGGGACTGATGACCTCAGACGTTAAGTCCCATAGTGCTCAGACCAAACCCATTGACTTTGTTTCACCTACTTCAGTAAAATTATTTCTTGCTATTTGCTTAACACGTAGGCAAAAAAAAAAAGGTTCAAATGGCTCTGAGCACTATGGGACTTATCATCTATGGTCACCAGTCCCCGAGAACTAAGAACTACTTAAACCTAACTAACCTAAGGACATCACACAACACCCAGTCATCACGAGGCAGAGAAAATCCCTGACCCCGCCAACACGTAGGCATGCGTAGGAGAAGGGGCGCATAAGGACTCATTTTCACTGATCTTATTTCCTATTATATCAGCATCCTATGCTATTCTTCACCCATAACCAAATCATTGTTAGCAATGTGATTTATGAATGTGAGTGTCGAAAATGCATGTGAGATCGTAGAATCAGAACCAATTCCGTGGTTCACATTGTAGAAGTATGGGGACATTAGTTCAGTTTTAGCTTTCATTCCATCGTCTTGCGATTGGTCAGTCAGAACGATCAGTCAGATCGTTGGGCTAAATGTGTAATTTTCCACTGAACTCTTACTAAAATTTTGTACAGATAACTAGAGGGACGCTTGAGTAATGGGCACTGCCATTTTTAGCACACACCTGACTTGTACGAGGGATGTTCGGAAAGTAAGGTCCAATCGGTCTCCAAATGAAAACCACAGTGAAAATAAAAGTAAAAATAAAAAGTTTTGGCAAAAGTGACCCACACTTTCCAGCTACCTCCCTATATAGTTGCTGCACTGACTTATACATTTGCCGTGGCGTTGTACAAACTTTCCAGTACCCTTATCACAAAAAGCAGGCACCTGTGCTTTGTGCCAATTCTTTACACTGGTCTGCCTTTCATTGTTTGTGCCAGAATGTTGTCTTCGTAGCCAGCGGTTCATATGTTATCAAATACTTCCCACCGAAAACGCTGTAGGAGCGTCTTCATTGCCCCTGCAGAATGTGGCTGAAACGCATGAAATTTGTGTTACTTGGGCTGCATAGCTTCAGGCGAAACCTCTCACCAGACCCACATACTTGTTGGGAGACACTGCTACGTGATCACTTTGCGCTCTGAACTGAATAGAGGGACGTAAAGTGATTGACAGGCACACTAACGACACTGCCCAACACATTTGTGCAGAGTTCCACCGGATTTCCACATTGGTATCCATTCGCCTCTAATCGGCCCTTACTTTCGAATACGCCTCGTAAAAGTATTTGGTATTGCAGTGTCGTTGTAGTGACGGTTGATCGTCCGACAACTCCACTCTTCGACCTTAAACGAGATCACGAGTGTGGGAAGTTTTAGAAAGTTGTATGATCTCTTAGTCGGAACCTGACGGAGTGGTGCCTAGCACTTGCTGCTTCTGAGGGCAGTTAGGGTAAACATTTGGTTGGTATTCCAGTTAGATTTTTCATTCTATAATGTAGTTAATTCGTGTGGCATTTAAATTCCTTTATCAAGGGAATTACAGGGCTAAAGTTTGTGCGTGTAAATTTAATTGATTTTCAATTTAGTTTCGGGAAGCACGTGTTATTTTCATTATTCATCATGCTTAGGATTTTTCCATTGCGTTCTACACATTTCGCTGAGCAGTTGAATGGTAGAAGGTAACTTTGATAGCACCCATTCGCAGGTCATAGAAGTTACAAGAGGTTTCTCTGATCGGTGTACCTATATTCCATTGACTTGTGTGGTATCACCCCACGCCACGGGCGTCGCGAAGTTGGCAACGGAATTGCCAATTTCCGTCAGACACCGACAGCGGTCGCTCGGGATCGGGCAGATACAATGGTGAGCACCTGCTGTGCAATGCCTCCAGCGGCTCCGTACCACGTGCGTCCTCTACTGCCGCAATATATGGTAGCGGCGGCAGCCAGAAACCCACCTGCGCTTGCAACGTCTTCGCTACAAGGCGCTACGGTGACAACCCCTAACCACAGCGTCGACACCATCGTTTGTGCTTAGTATAGTGAGCCACGTCCTTGATGGCATTGTGTTAGCTGGACTCTGTTCCCTGCTGTATTGTTTGTAAAGAGTCTTCGTACGTTTTGATAAATGCAAGTTAAGAGCTACAACGGGCTTCATTCAAATCGTAGCTGCATTAATATAATGGTCATTCGGTGGTAACGCAAAGAAATAAACTTGCAAAAAGTAGGAAACCTTACGAGGTTGTAGTATTCTCACAAGACGATATAACGTACTAATTCCTCGTCTGGAGTTACTCGTAGTACAAGGGGTGCGTCTTAGTGCCATATACCTTATAAAATGACATGTTTCTAAATAAAGACGAATATATTTGTATTAATTTAACTAACCAGTAAACATATGAGAACAAAGGAAGCTCCACGTTTAGGACATTGCACGCCGTGTTAGTCAATTGGAGAAACTACACACAAAATATGCATAGCTGCGGCGTAATTTGTCTGTGATTTAACTTCACATAAGGTGGGCAGCGGTGAATAATATTATACGGAAGATCCGTCTGCTCAACTTAAAGAAAGGATACGACATACAAGGTACGAACTGGGCGCAACGCACGCTGCTTATATGATTGCCATCTCTACTTATCTGCAGTTCTCTCATCTGTCGACTGGGAGTGGGTCGATATTTCGACGGTAGCTTACCAAAGAACTCACCACAGCAGCTTAACGAACAAAGATATTTGAGCGACTTGCAACCACACAAAGATCGGTGTCGTCTCATGGAACGGCACACACTGTCGTCACCCTGCCGAACAAGAACCTGAACGAAGGAACCATTCCGTCCCATACCAGACTTTGGCTCCTACACCACGCATGTACCAATCGTGACTTTCTTTAGTGAAGTGGAACAGGCGGCGCGGCATCTCACACAAGACGGAACAGTAGGGGTAAGGGTTATCACTAGTCGCATCGTAGCCTCAACCAAGTCGCCCATATCTATCAGGAGAGCAGACAGAGAGGGATCCGTGCATTGTGTAAATATGATGATCTTGTGGTACCTCCGGCTGACAAGGGAAATGTCACAGCTGCTCTTAAGACAACCGAATATCATAGCAAATTGTCATCGTTGTTGGCTGATAGCATGTACACATACCTAAAGCGGCCGAACTCTATCATAGAGCAGAAATGCTATGCAACTTCTGACCATTTCTAGTCTACCATAAGATGTTTTGAAAAATATTGGAGCCCAGTCTCATGCACTTCCCAGGCTGTACGAATTACCTAGAGTCAACAAGAAAAATAATCCACTGAGACCAATTGTTTGCGCTATTGCCTCTTTCATCTATAGGCTAACCAAATATTTAACTAAGCTGATCACTCCCACAGCTCGTCGCTGCAAACACCTCATCAAAAACTCTCAGACGTTTGTTTGAGAAAATTAAGCAGATCAGACAGCTCTCAAACGATGTTTTAGTCATTCTGGATGTGGTCTCACTACTTACAAATTTCAGTGTAGGACACATTGAAACTGAAGGCAGGGCATTTTGTTCCTGGAACTATAAAGTTGTTTCAACACATTATGACAACTACCTACTTCTTTTGTGGTGGTAAGTTTTATGAAATGGTGGACTTCACGGCTATGGGTTCTCTGTCTTTTTAAGGAACTTTCTGAGGGGTGGACATTGAATTTAGCTCCTACTCGTCCATCTTCAATTTAATAGCATGTTGGTGACACGTTTATCGTCTGGCCACACGACATAGTTCCTGATCAGTTATCTGAACATACGAACTGCATGCACCCAAACACCCAATTCACTATCGAGACAGGGAAAGTAGGAGGGCCGCCTTTTTCAAATGTTTTGGCAGAACGAAAGTTGGATGGATTCCTCGGTCACTCAATTTACCCCAAGCGGAAGCTCACAGATTTATATCACAGTACCCATAGTTTTCATCACCCAAAGATAGCTGTTTTCAATGCATTTGTACACAGAGCAAGAATGGTTTCTGACGAAGACTAGTTGGATTCCAAAACGAGTCGACTGAAAGCCGTGTTCCGAAACGGCTACAGTTTACGTGATATGAAGTCAGGAGTATCCAAGAAGATAAAAAAGAAAACGCTGAACCATCACGTTTGAGCCATCGATTGTATTCCTATCTTTCTGCGGCACAGCATCCGCAAAACAGGCAGAGTCCTGGGAAGACAAGGTGTAAGACCTATTTTATGATCTCTCAATAAGTTAAAGGAGATGCAATCCTCTGTTAATATAGTCTCGGTCTCAAGATCCCTGGGATTGCGGAAGAAACTACGTCGGTCATTTCATCCGTGCCGTTTCCGACCACTGTGCGGACGATCAGGGCCATGTTAAAAATTCGAGAGCTCGGGAAATCTGCTGTCGCTGTCACAGCCTTATAAACAAACAAAAAATATTGTTGACGGAACAGAAGTTTTGCCCGAGGCTCCTACGTACTAGGACTCCAAAAATGAGAATAAGTGAGAACTTTAACCCTGACGGAAAATACAGTACTGGCCATTAAAATTGCTACACCAAGAAGAAATGCAGATGATAAACAGGTATTCATTGGACAAATATTTTATACTAGAACTGACATGTGATTACATTTTCACGCAATTTGGGTGCATATATCCTGAGAAATCAGTACCCAGCACAATCACCTCTGGCCATAATAACGGCCTTGACACGCCTGGGCATTGAGTCAAACAGAGCTTGGATGGCGTGTACAGGTACAGATGCCCATGCAACTTCAACATGATACCACAGTTCAACAAGAGTAATGACTGGCGTATTGTGACGAGCCAGTTGCTCGGCCACCATTGACAAGACGTTTTCAATGGGTTAGAGGTCTGGAGAATGTGCTGGCCAGGGCAGCAGTCGAACATTTTCTGTGTCAAAAATGCCCGTACAGACTTGCAACATGCGGTCGTCCATTATCCTGCTGAAAGTAGGGTTTCGCAGGGATCGAATGAAGGGTAGAGCCACGATTCGTAACACATCTGAAATGTAACGTCCACTCTTCAAGGTGCCGTAAATGCGAACAAGAGGTGACCGAGACATGTAACCAATGGCACCCCATAGCATCACACCGGGTGATACGCCAGTATGGCGATGACGAATACACGCTTCCAATGTGCATTCACCGCGATATCGCCAAATACGGTTGCGGCCATGATGATGCTGTAAACAGAACTTGGATTCATCCGAAAAAATGACGTTTTGCCATTCGTGCACCCAGGTTCGTCGTTGAGAACAGCATCGCAGGCGCTCCTGTCTGTGGTGCAGCGTCAAGGGTAACCGCATTCATGGTCTCCGAGCTTATAGTCCATGCTGCTGAAAACGTAGTCGAACAGTTCGTGCAGATGGTTGCTGTCTTGCAAACGTCCCCAGCTGTTGACTCAGGGATCGAGACGTGGCTGCACGATCCGCTTCAGCCATGCGGATAAGATGCATGTCATCTCGACTGCTAGTGATACGAGGCCGTTGGGATCCAGCACGGCGTTCCGCATTACCCTCCTGGACCCACGATTCCATATTCTGCTAACAATCATTGGATCTCGACCTAAGCGAGCAGGAACGTCACGATATGATAAACCGCAATCGCGGTAGGCTACAATCCGACCTTTATCAAAGTTGAAAACGTGATGGTACGCATTCCTCCTCCTTACACGAGGCCATCACAACAACGTTTCACCAGTCAACGCTGGTCAACTGCTGTTTATGTATGAGAAATTGGTTGGAAATTTTCCACATGTCAGCACGTTGTAGGTGTCGCCACCGACGCCAACCTTATGTGAATGCTTTGAAAAGCAAATAATTTGCATATCACAGCATCTTCTTCCTGTCGGATAAATTTCGCGTCTGTAGCACGTCATCTTCGTGGTGTAGCAATTTTAATGGTCAATAGTGTGTAATCTCAGCGGTGCGTGGAAGCCAATTCTCGGTGTTGAGGCAGAAATATTCGTCGTAATGTTTATGCTACTATGGGGGCTCTGGTGCCACCAGCACAGACGTTGACCAAATCTGCGACAACATTGCAAAGCTACCGAACAATCTCATGTCGTCTTTAGTCTTCCAGAGCAGCCTCTGAAACAGTCAGTTGCTCCTGAAGAAGACGATGAAAGCAATCGTCGAAAGCCCTAAGTTACACCCTGAACTGCCGTGACAATGAAAAACTTTAAACTGCAGTAAGCAGGTTAATAATAATAATGATAGGCATCGACACGAAAAACCCCTTTTGTATTCACAAATGTCTACGAGTTACACGTGTGTGCACAGTGTGGCTATTCCTTACAGGCAGCTATACGGTACATCGAGGGGAAGAGTTCAGCGATGACATTTTCTAGGAAACCTGGATGCCGGTAAACAAAATGCAATCAGTCTTAAAACCTGAAGATTGACAGTCTTAAGGATGTTCAGCTGCATCGTTTATGGACTGGAGTACATTTGTCATTTCGTAACACTTCAATCGCGCTTAAACGTTAGAATGAATATGAGACTGACGACTTTCCCACAACTATTTTGATGCATGCCACCTTCTTTAGACTGCTTGCTTAGGTAGCATGCACTGCACACTCCTCATTTTGTGAGACTACGAACCTTGACTTCGTCCTGCTGCTATTTTTTAAGTTCCCAGTGAATGTAGAACTCTACGTAATCTTCAGACAAAACAAGCAACAATTAGAGAAGCGATGTTCGTTACAATTAAATCTGTGTAACACACTAATTTTGATTTTCATCTCTTAGAACCTGCCGTAATCGATCATATCCGGGGTGTGAACCAGATAAAATTAAGTACACCTTAATTTTAATAGCCAAACAGGGAAATATTCTCATATTTGTGCAGCTTTTTCAAGTTCATGCTACGCTGAAGACTTGATACATGATGACCTGGACTAGAAGGTTCTGCTCGCTGCCTGAAAAGAGTCGACTTTCGAATATTTAAGAAAACTGCATTGTAATTCACCGAGCGGTAATAGTTTGAAAAATTAAAATAATGTTGCTGTAGCATGTTGAGTATAGATACACTGAAATGTTGTTATAGATTATGCGTATTTCAGTCATGGGCACTGTTAGCTGTGAGTCTACCACATGAGGAAATATTAGTTGAAGAAGAATTGGCTTTGTTTTGACTTGCGTTTCGAAATAGTGAAACATCATAATTTTTACCTGAATAAATGTTACTTACACATGCTCGTCTACCTTCCTACAACATGCGATTTCCTTAATGTGATCATAATTTAGGGGTTGCAATTCTGCTACATTACGTATATGTGGCGATTTAAGTGAAATGTAGATCAACCCGCTAACCTATTATCTGATTAAATAATTGGACAACTCAGAGGCGTCCTTTACCAGGATACAGATTAGCTGGCTGTTTTTCAAGGCGTTCCTTGCATGGTGGGGGAGTGGCTATGTACGTAAAAGACAGTATTCCATTTGAGTCCATAGACACATCACGGCATTGCACTAAACGTTGTGCAGGGGCAATTGAATTTAGTGAAAGTAAACTTCTAATTGTTGTTGTTTATAGGCCCCCTAACTCTGACTTCAGAGCATTTCTGCTCTATCTAGAGAAGGGTCTTCATTCACTTTGTAGGAAGTACCAGAAGTTAGTTACATGTGGTGACTTCACTATAAATTTTGTATGTGATGGTGCAAGAGAATGATGTTGGTAGATCTTCTAAATTCATATGATCTGTTTTAGACTGTGTTTTTTCCAACTAGGGTGCAGGGGAACGGTAGCACAGCCATAGAAAAGAGTTTTATTAATTCTTCTTTACTAGATGGGCATTCTGTTAGTAAAAGGATTAATGGTCTTTCAGACCATGATGCTCAAATTTTAACACAAAAAGCTTTCTTACTCAAGCAAATGTAACATGTAGTTGCAAACTATGTAGGATAATTAGTCCAACAGCAATAGATAGTTTTTGAAACCTTGTCGAAGAATAAGAGTGGGAGGATGTTTACAGTGTCGATAACATACAGTGACAAATTAATGCTTTCCTTAACACATTTCTCATGCTCTTTGAGAGCTGCTTTCCACTACAACGTCCTAAGCTGGGTACTAGCAGTTGTAGGCAGCCCAGGTGGCTGACTAATGGGTTAAGGATATCATGTAGAACAAAGTGGGAATGATATCAAAATGTTGTAAGTAGTCATAATCAAGCTACACTAGCCCATTACAAACAATATTGTAAGGTGCTTAAAATGTTATTAACAAGACAAAGAGTGTATAGTATGAAAATATAATAGTTAATTCACAGGATAAAATTAAAACCTTATGGTCAGTTGTGAAGGAAGTGTCTGGTCAGCAGCACAAGGTCGACGATATAAAATCAGTTCCTAATAAAAATATTTCTGTTACTGATAAATCAGATATATGCACAGTATTTAACAATCATTTTCTGAGAGTTGCTGGTGAATTTAAGAATATTAGTTTCTACAGGCAATCACATAACTTTCTTGGTAAATGCCTTTTCGAGATTACTGTCTAAGGTATTCCTCTGTGATAGAGACAAGGGGGAGATTGAGTCAATAATTAAATCACTGAAGACTAAGGGATCTCATGGATATGATGGAGCGCCCAGCAGTACTGTGCTGCACATGCTAGCCCTGTATTTAGCCATATTTGTAATGTTTCCTTTAGAGATGGCCGGTTTCTTAAACGACTAAAATTCGCAGTAGTAAAGCCGATTTATAAAAGGGGATACAGGGATTATGTAGACAATTTTAGAGGTATTTCTATGTCATCAGTGTTTGCTAAAGTTATTGAATAGGCTGTGTGTGTAAGGATAATTGATCATTTTGTATCACACGATTTGCTACCAAATGTACAGTTCGGATTTTGAAGTCGATTAACAATGAAATTGCTATATTTACTTTTATCTGTGAGGCGTGTATGGGTTAACCAAAAGGTTTCGAGCGCTAGGCATAATTTTTGTGATTTAACTAAGGCGTTCGATTGTGTTGATCACCAAATATTGCTCCAAAAGTTGGACCATTACGGAATACGGGGAATAGCTCAGAATTGTTTCACCTCTTACTTTAGCAACAGACAGCCAGAGCTCATCATTCACAATGTTGAGAACGGCTGTGATGTGGGGTCTGAGTGGGGTACCGTCATGCCCCAGGGATCAGTGTTGGAGCCACTCCTGTTCCTTATTTATATAAATGATATGCCCTCTAGTATTACGAGTAACTATAAATATTTCTGTTTCCTGATGACACTAGCTTGGTGGTAAAGGATGTTGCGTGCAACATTGGCTCGGTTTCAAATAGTGCAATTTATGACCTAACTTCATGACTTGTAGAAAGTAAACTAACGCTAAATCACAGTAAGACTCAGTTTTTACAGTTTCTAACACACAATACAACAAAACCTGACGTTTTAATTTCACAGAATTGGCATATGATTAGTGAAACTGTACAATTCAACTTTCTAGGTGTTCAGATAAATAGTAAACTGTCGTGGAAAGCCCATGCTCGGGATCTCGTTCAAAGACTTAATGCTGCCATTTTTACTATTCGAATGGTATCTGAATTGAGTGATTGTTCGACATGAAATTAGTCTAGTTAGCTTATTTTCATTCACTTATGTCGTATTATGTTATATTTGGGGGCAACTCTTCCCATTCTAAAAGGATATTTTTTGTTGTGGTTGGCAGGAGAGCCAACACCGGTGTTACTAGAGGAGGCCGAAATGCACGCGTTTTAGCTCACGCAGGCTGGCGTGAGGTCTGGAACAGGACAAGGAAATTAGAATTTAGAAAAATGAACGTAGCTGGTGGAATACTTAACTTTAATCCATTAATGATGAACATCGCTCTTGACGGTACATGATTCACAATATCAATAGTAACTGAATATGGCGCCTTGCTAGGTCGTAGCAATTGACGTAGCTGAAGGCTATGCTAAACAATTGTCTCGGCAAATGAGAGCGTATTTTGTCAGTGAACCATCGCTAGCAAAGTCGGTTGTACAACTGGGGCGAGTGCTAGGAAGTCTCTCTAGACCTTCCGTGTGGCGGCGCTCGGTCTGCAATCACTGATAGTGGCGACACGCGGGTCCGACGTATACTAACGGACCGCGGCCGATTTAAAGGCTACCCCTAGCAAGTGTGGTGTCTTGCGGTGATACCACATTTTTGGCTTAGAAACAGACGGTTCGGGCCATAAGTGGTGTAAGTTCACGAACCTCTTGTAGACCACTACTTACTACTGTCATTTATTGTAAAAATATTAGCTTATTCCCAAGAATAAGCAGCTTTCACTCAGTTAATACTCGGCAGATATCGAAATTGCATTTGGATCGGACTTCCTTAACTCTTGTGCAGATAGGTGTGCAGTATACTACTGCATCCATTTTCAATAAGCTACCACTCGAATTCAAAAATCTTTGCACAAATCCACGCGCTTTCTAATCGCAACTGAAGAGTTTCGTCACGGCTCACTTTTTCTGTTCTGACGTGGAGTTCCTTGAAAAATTAAGGAGATTCTTGTTGTATTTTTGATTTCGTTTACTTAAACTTATGGGTTGACTTTTTTCGGGTTCATAAACGTTTCATATTTATCTGTTGTTACTTTTATGTTGTAATTTCATGTACTGACACCTCCCAAGACCCTCATTTTGGTCCTACGCTACTTGACGTGTAAATAAAAAAAATGAGAATAAACGTAGATTTTGGTGTGCTAGACGAGTAATTGTAACTTTTATTCATTTAAAAATTATGGCGTGAAATGTTTCCATCTGCCTGGCATGCAAAAACCAAAAACTGCAGCAGATAAGCTCCACCGATGGTATCTTTTACATAAGACTCAAATTTTTCTGGAACCAAAATAAATATTACACCGCAGCAGGAAATAGTTATTTGAATTTATAAATTCTAGTCTGCTTTCAATAGCTTCGACACAGCGCCGTCATGTGACAGTTTACAGCTACAAATTCCATAAGCAATATATTCACAATTAGAATATACATGACATACAGTGTTAAATACATGTTAGACGTACACTTCTATCATGTTCACATAGTTTGCAAATGTGAGAGCTGTAAATATGATGGCGCTGTGACACAACTACTTTAAACAGATTAAATAATCATTTAACAGCTCGTGGTCTTGCTGTAGCGTTCTCGCTTCCCGGCCGGGTCAGGGATTTTTCCTGCCTCGAGGTCATTGGCTGTTGTTGCGTCGTCTTCATCATCATCATTCATTACGGTTGGAGGAAGGCAATGGCAAACCACCTCAACTAGGCCTTGCCTAGTACAGCGGTGTGGGTCTCCCGCATCGTCCCCTACGCTCCTCGGAGTATGGGACTTCATCATCATTCATAAAACGCGCCGAACCTGTTGTGAATAGTTTTAGTACGATTTCAAAGCTCTATAATAATCTTTGTTGCTGTCGTGGAGTCTACAGCTTACGTTTACGCATTGGGAAATTAAGTGGTAAGGTTTGTTCTTCCCCGGCACGTCTCATTCTGAGCCTTGCTATGTACAAGTAGAACTGCCTTGCCTCATGACAAGCGTTCCCCTCTAACGCGCATTTTGTCCGTCCCATGTGCGCCACGGCCAGGCCGCGCGTATTTTAGAACCACGGCAGCAGCGCTGTAAATCTTATGAACTGCGGTATCGACAGCATCTCCGTCGACCGCACGCGGCACGACTTGCGCCACGCACTGCTGCGAGATGACACTTCTAAATCTTCAGCCAGCAAGCCGCCGTGTGGGATCGTTTACCAACGCGCGTTGTTCTCCGAAGGGTGGCGCCACGAATACAACCCTCCAGAGGACTCGGAATTAACATGGCCACACTGCACGCAGCTCTGATTGGCTTGTACATCCTTTTGAGCAGCAGCAGTTCAGAGCTCGGCCCTAGCCAATGCCACTGCGTTGTTCAGCGAGAGTGGAGCAGTACACCTGAAGTAACGTCGTGTACAAGAATCTGACGACAACTGGACCGACTGGGCGATAAAGCTACGGAAACCCAAGCAATCATCATCACTCGCTGACATGTTCCTGCTCGAGAACCAGCAATTATCTTCAGTACAGTGGACAAAAACAGCATGACATTTAGGAATCATGCTTCACAGAAAACTGACATGATGCTAACGTATCAATAAATGTAAACAAAACTTTTGATATGAAGTTTTCTATTGCCTTCATCGGGTGTATGTACATTGGAGTAATGGTTTTTAACAAGACTAAGATGCCATCTTAACATCCATATAATATAGATTATCAAATCATGCTGTGCGATAAACCGTACGTTTGTTTCCGTATGATAGAAACTGGCTCAGAGTAGAGCTGTGTCTCCATGACAAGACAGAGTCGTACAAGTGTGTCACATAGAGAAGTGCCGCTTGTGTTAGGGTTGGCTGCCGCTCTCCAGTTGATCACTCTCCAGCCTGCAATGTCAGTTATTTATAATATCACTAAACGTCCTTGTAAGGATTAGGAGCGTTGAAAGATATGCATCCTCGCTTCAAAGTATCGTCGTTGCCACCACATCTCGGCCTCAGTACCTACAAGTGCCGCATCCATCCATCGCTTGAACACGAGGAGGCTGAGTGGGGCCACAAAACTGATACGCACTTCATCACTCTACAACCAGTGCAGAATAAAATCCTACGAGCAGTACTGCATCTCCCACGACACTATTCTAAGCAACAGCTGCTTGAACAGTTTTTCTTCTCTTTGCCTTCACGAATTCCTCTCCTGTCCCTCATCTCAGAGTAGCACTTGCAACCTACGACCTCAACTAATTTTCTGTATCTTTTCCTCTAAAGTTTTCAACCTTTACAGTTCCCTCAAGTACCATAGAACTTATTCCCTGATGTCTTAACAGCTGTCCTACCATCCTGTCCTCCTTCTTATCAGTGTTTTCCATATATTCCTTTCCTCGCCGGTTCTCCAGAGAACCATCTAATTCCTAACCTTATCTATCCATCTGATTTTCTAGATTCTTCTGTAGCACCACGTTGCAAATGCTTTTGTTCTTTCTCGGTTTCCCCATGTTTCGTTACCATAGAATACTGTGCACCAAACGACCATTCCCAGAAATTTCTTCGTAAGGTCCATGTATGGTATTGGCATACTTGTCTTGGCCAAGAATGACCGTCTTACCAGGGTTAATTTGTTTTCTGTGTCCTCCTTGACGTGTCTGTCATTGATTATTTTGCTGCCTAGATACCAGAATTCCTTAACGTCATTTACTTCGTAAACACCAATCCCGACGTTACATTCTCGCTGTTTTGATTTCTACTACGTTTCGTTACTTTCGTGTGTCTTCGATTCAATCTCAGTCCATAGGCTGTTCATTCCATTCAGCAAATACTGTAATTCTTCTTCACTTTAATTGAGGATAGTAATATCATTAGCAAATTTTATCATTGATATCCTTTCCCCTTGAATTTTAATTCACCACGTGACCCTTTATGTCATTGCTTCTTTGATATACAGATTGAGCAGTAGAGGTGAAAGGCTACATCCTTGTCTTACACCCTTTTTAATTCGACTGCTGCTTTCTTGGTCTCCCACTGTTATAATTCCCTCTTGGCTCTTGAACATATTATGTACTACCCGTCTTTCCCTACAGCTCACACCTATTTTTCACAGAATTTCTAGGACTTTACAACATTTTACACTGTCGACAAATCCTATGAACATGTCTTGATTTTTGTTTTGTCTTGATTCCATTATCAAGAGCAACGTCGGAACTGTCTCCCGAGACTTTACCTTCCCTAAAGCCAAACTGATCGTCTTCTAACACATCGTCAATTTCCTTTTCCATTCTTTAACATATTAGTCTTGTCAGCAACCTGTATGCATGAGCTGTTAAGCTGACTGACTGAAATTTCTCGCACTTATCGACTCTTACATTTTTTGGAACTGTGTGGCCGATGTTTTCCCGAAAGTCAGATGGTATATTGCCAGACCCATACATTCTACACATCATCGGCAATAGTTGTTCTGTTGCCACATCTTCCAATGATTTTAGAAGTTCTAATGGAATATTATCCATCCCTACCGCCTTTTCGGATCTTAAATCTCAACAGCCATACTAATTTCGATTTCAATGCTCGATTCTCCATCTCTTCGATGACGTATCACGTTTCGTCTTCTATCACGTCGTCGGCCAAGTTTTCTCCTCAATGAGGCCTTCAGTGTACTCTTTCCACCTATCTGGTCTGTCCTCTGCAAATAACAGTGGAATTTTCGTTGCACTCTTAATGTTGTCGCATTTGCTTTTAATTTCACCGAAAGTCGTTTTGACTTTTCTGCATGCTTAGTCCATCCTTCAGACAGTCATTGCTTTTTCGATTTCTTCACTTTTTCCATGTAGCCATTTCGCTTTGGCTTCTCTGGATTTTTGAATTATTTCATTACTAAGCGACTCGCATTCCTGTATTTATGAAGTTCCCTGAATAAGATTGTACCTTTTCTTTCGTCGGTCAACTGAAATATCTCTGCTATTTCTCAAGTTTCTTCGCAGTTACTTCATTTTACCTACGTTTTTCTTTCCACCTTCTGTGACTATCTTTTTAGATGTGTGCTTTCCACTTCAACTGCACTAAGTGTTGAAACATTCCATGTTGCAGTATCTGTAGCCTCAGGGAACTTCAAGCGAATCTCTTCATTCTGTAGTAGTTCCTGCGTACGACTTACAATCTAGTATCTGATTTCGGAATCTCTGCTTGATCATACAGTAATCTAACTGAAATCCTCCCGTATCTCCCCTTTTTTTTCCAAGAGCACCTCCTACTATTGAGCTTCTTGAGAGGAGGTGTCGTTATTAATAGACGAAATTTGTTGTAGAACTCAGTTCGAATATGTCCTCTCCCATTTCGAGTACCGAGCCTATATTCTCGTTAACCCTTTCTTCTGCAATCGTATTTAATTCCCCCATGACTATTAGATTTTCATCCTGTTTATGTACTGAGTTTCCCGTTGAATATCCTCATAGGTTTTCACTTTCTCTTCATCTTCTGCTAGTGACGTCGGCATGTATACTTGAACTGTCGTGGTCGGTGTTGGTTTGCTGTCGATTATGATAAGAAGAACCCTTTCATATAACTGTTCACAGTAACTAGCTCTTTGCCCTACCTTCCTCTTCATAACGAATCGCACTCCCTTTATACAATTTTCTGCTGCTGTTGATATTACCCTACATTCATCTTCCAGAAATCCTTGCCTTATTTCCATTTCACATTTTACTTCACTGCTGGCTCCAATTATATCTAGATTGAGTCTTTGTGTTTCCTTTTACGAGTTTCTGGCTCTCCTTTTTTTTTTGTCTTGAATCTTCTGACTCGTTTATGCGGCCCGCACGAATTCCTCCCCTGTGCCAACCTCTTCACTCCAGGGCAGCTATTACAACGTATGTCCTGAGTTATTTACTTTTATTAAAGTCTGTGTCATCCTCTGCAGTTTTTGGCCTCTACAGCTCCCTCCAGTACCGTGGAAGTCATTTCCTCATGTCCTAACAGATGTTCTAACATCTTGTTCCTTCTCCTTAACAGAGTTTTCCATTTATTCCTTTCCTCTCCGATACTGCGCAGAACCTCCTCTTTGCTTACATTATCAGTCCACCAGTTTTCAACATTCGTCTGTAGCACCACATCTCAAATGCTTCGATTCTCTTCTATTCCGGTTTTCCCGCACTCCATGTTTACTGCGGTGCTCCGAATGTACATTCCCAGAAATTTATTCCTGAAATTAAGGCCTATGTTTGATTCTAGACGACTTCTCTTGTCTAGGAATGCCCTTTTTGCCAGTGGTAATCCGCTTTCGATATCCTCTATCCGACCTCGGTTATTTTGTTGCCTAGGTACTAGAATTCGTTTACTCCCTTTACTTCGTAACCATCAATCGAGAGGTTTTCTCACTGCTCTCTTTCCCTACTTCTCATTACTTTCGTCTTTTTTCGATTCACTCTCAGTCCGTACTCTGACTCATTAGACTTTCATTCCATTCTGCAGATCACACAATTCTTCTTCACTTTCACTGAGGTTAGCAATCTCATCAGCGAATCGTATCGTTCGTATCCTATCACCTTGAAATTTTGTTCCACTCATGAACATTTCTTTTATTCCCATCAATGCTTTTTCGATGTACTGATGGAACAGTGGGGGTGGAAGACTACATCCATGTCTTACACCCTCTTTTACCATAACACTTCGTTCTCAGTTGTCCACTGTTTTTATTTCCCCTTATCTCTTGTATATGTTGTATATTCCCATCTCTCCCTACAGCTTACCCCGATTTTTCACAGAATTGCGAACATCTTGCACCATTTTACATTGTCGAACGCTTTTTCTAGGTCAACAAAAAATGGTTCAAATGGCTCTGAGCACTATGGGACTCAACTGCTGAGGTCATTAGTCCCCTAGAACTTAGAACTAGTTAAACCTAACTAACCTAAGGACATCACAAACATCCATGCCCGAGGCAGGATTCGAACCTGCGACCGTAGCGGTCCCGCGGTTCCAGACTGCAGCGCCTTTAACCGCACGGCCACTTCGGCCGGCCCAGGTCAACAAATCCTATGAACGTTTATTGATTTCTCTTGAGTCTTGCTTCTATTAGCATCAGCAATGTCAAAATTGCCTAACTGGTTCCTTTACCTTTCGTAAAGAAAAACTGGTAGTCATCTAAAACATCCTCAATTCTCAATTTACTTATCCACTGTTCTGTATGTTCTTCTTTTCATCAAATTGGATGCATCATATCTTACGCTCATCGTGCGATAATTCTCGCACTTGTCAGCTCTTGCAGTCTTCGGAATTGTGTCAATAATACTTTTCCAAATGTCAGACGGCATTTCGCCTGACTCATACATTCTACCCACCAACGTGAATAGTCGTTTTATTGCCACATCCGACAATGATTTTAGAAATTCTGATGGAGTCCCTTCTGTCTCGTTTGATCTTAAGTCCTCCATAGCTCTCTTAAATTACGATTCTAACACTGGATCCCAGATCTCTCCTAAATCGGCTCCTGTTTCTTCATCTGTCACTTCAGACAGAGCTCATAGGGGCCCTCAATGCACTCTTTCCACCTATCCGCTCTCTCCACCGCCATTAACAGTGGATTTCCCTTAATGTTACCACCCTTGCTTTTAATTTTCCAGAAAGTTGTTTTGACTTTTCTATATGCTGAGTCAGTCCTTCCGACAATCATGCCTTTTCCGATTTCCTCACATTTTTCATGCAGCCATTTCATCTTAAGTTGACTGCATTTCCTATTTACTTCATTCCTCAGGGACATGTACTTCTGTATTCATGAACTGTCCTGAACATTCTTGTACTTGGTTCGTTCACGGATCAACGTAAGTATTTCTTCTTTTCCCCCTGGTTTCTACGACGTTACCTTCTTTATACCTATGGTTTTCTTTCCATCTTCAGTATTTGTCCTTTTTAGATATGCCCATTGCTATGCTGTACTGTCTACTGTGTTATTTCTTGTTGCTGTATCTATAGCCTTAGAAAATTTGAAGCGTTTCACGCCATTCCTTTGTTCTTCCGTATCTCACTTCTACTTCTTCGCGTATTGATTTCTCTTGACTAGCCTACTCTTCACCACTACTACATTGTGATCTGAGTCTATATCTGCTCCTGGGTATGCCTTACAATCCAGTACCTGATTTCGGAATCTCGGTCTGACCATGACGTAATCTAACTGAACTCTTCCTGTATCAACTGGCCTTTCCCAGGTGTACCTTCTCCTGCTGTGATTCTTGAACGGAGTATTCGAGATAACTAGCTGAAATTTTTTACAGATCTCAAGTATTCTTTCTCCTCTCTCATTCCTCGTCCCAAGCCCATATTTTCCTGTAACCTTTCCTTCTACACCTTCTCCTACAACTGAATTCCAATCCTCCATGACTGTTAAATTTTCATCTCCCTTTAAGTTGTGCATTAGCCTTTCAATACCCTCATATACTTTCTCTATCCCTTGATCTTTAGCTTGCGATTTCGGTATGTATACCTGAACTATGATTGGCGGTGTTGGTTTGCTGTCGATTCTCATAAGAACAACTCTATTGTTCACAGTAACACACCCTCTGCCATACCTTCCTATTCACAACGAATCCTACTCCCGTTATACCGTTTTCTGCTGCTGTAGATATTGCCCTATATTCATCTGACCAGAAATCCTTGTTTTCTTTCCATTGTACTTCACTGATCCATTATATCTAGATTGAGCCTTTGCATTTCCCTTTTTAGATTTTCTGTCCTCCCCACCACGTTCAAACTTCTGAAATTCCAAGCCCCGACTCGTAAAATTATTATTTCGTTGGTTATTCAATCTCTTTATTATAATCAGATCCCCTTTGGCAGTCCCCTTCTGGACATCCGAATGTGGGACTAGTCTGGAATACTTTTCCAATGCTGAGATCATAATGACACTTTTACAGTTACGGGTCACATCGATGGGTATATTTAATGTGTGCCATCTGCATCCTCATGCCATTGATCTTTGCTGATTCTTCCGCCTTCAGAGACAATTTCTCCCTCTACTGACAAGAGAGTGCCCTGCTTCTCTGTCTGTCCCACCGCCCTCTTGGACACGGCTGTTGGCTGAATTAGGGTCACTTCTTATGCCGGAAGATTTCGGCCGCCATTACTGGTGATTTTTATTGAAAATTTTCGAACACGGGCAGAGGACGCTTTGATTACCATTCAAAGACGGTACCTTTAGACCACTAGTTCACAGATTCTCGAAAACAGCATTCGTAGCATGTTGCGTGAATTCTATGAGAATGGACGCTGTGCGCCAATGAAAGAATCCGCGTCCTTGGACTAAGACTTTATTGGCAGCCAATCATCAGATTGGCGTAATTGTTGGGACAGTGAACCTCTATTGAAGGCGTACACCGGTGAATGGACCAACTGCCATTCCAGTCGTATGGTGAGAGAAGAAAGGAAAAAACAACAAAAGGCCAGCCAAATCTGTTTCTGAGGGAAGCAGACTCACAAATAAAATAAATACGTGGGTTATTCGGAGAGTAAGCAACGATCGATCGGTCGCGAAATAGAAACCATAGCGAAAATCAGATGAAGTTTTGCACAGGTGTGTTGGGCAGTGTCTCTAGTATGCCCATCGATCGCATTACATAGTTCTTTTTAGTTCTGAGCACACAGGGAACATATAAAGATAACTATAACACTAGTGTCTTCCGCCAAGTACGAGGGCCTGATGAGAAATTTCGCCTGAAGCTATGCAGCTAACATTACATAACTGTCGTGCGTTTTCTTCTTAAGGACAATTATCAGCCGCATTTTGCAGGGGCAATGAAGGTGCTCCTGCTCCGTTTTCTATTGGACATATTTGATTACCCACAATAGACCACGTAATTTTCCGGCCCCGGTAGCTGAGTGGACAGCACGACAGAATGTCAATCCTACGGGCCCAGGTTCGATTCCCGGCTTGGTCGGAGATTTTCTCCCCTCAGGTACTGGGCGTTGTGTTGTCCTAATCAACATCCTTTCATCGCCATCGACGCCAAAGTCAGCGAAGTGGCGTTAAATCGAAAGACTTGCATCCAGCGAACGGTCTACCCGACGGGAGGCCTAATCACACGATATTTCCATTTTTATTTAGCCCGTAATTGTCTCTCTCTGAGTTTCATCTCTGCTCACATGAACCACTGGCTATGAAGACAACATTTTGGCACAGATAACGAGCTGTAGGCCAGCGTAGAGAATTGGCGGAAGGCACTGTCGGCTGCCTTCTATAACGACGGTATTGGAAATTTGGTACAACGCTACGACAGACGTCTAAGTCAGATCGGTCACTATGGGGATAAGTAGCTGGAAGTTGCAACTAACTGTTGCAAATAAAGCAGTTTTGATTATCACTGTGGTTTCCAATTCGCGACTTATCGTTCTTTACTTTCCGAATAGCCCTCGTAAATATGCATATGCGGTTAAAAAGCGAAATAAAGATAAACATTGAATAACTTTGATCTCTTTAGTAATTATAGCTGTCATTTCCAGTAATAATCACAGTATTGGAAATTAATGGTTTGCAGAGTTATAAGGTTAATGTTAAAATTGTTTAATGAACGAAACAACTATTAATTAGGATTCTGAATGTTACTCGACAGCAAAAAGTTATAGTTTTCAGATACGTAAAGTCTGTGACAACGAAAACCTCTAATTGCTTTTTCAAAGCCATCATAGCGGCATTTAGCGGAATAGTTTGCAAAAGTGAAGATTCTGATTCAATGATTTTCAAAGTCAGTCGTCACTTAGTTGGTGAGGCCGGTGGGTCGTCGACGTTCTTGAGCGTGCGGTCCAGTAATTAACATCGTCTTGCTTTTTGGTTTTGATCGAAACCTCCGGTTGCGAACGTAGCACGAACGCGTGACGTTTGTAGAATTATCTCATTTAAAGCATCTACATCCAGCGACGAAAGTAAGACACGCTTCAGTCTATTAACGTGTGACGCATCCCGACATCATAATATTTGTTGGCCGTTACTAGCTATTGTTTCACATTTATGTTTTTTCCGTTTGATAGCGGCTCGACACAGTTCACATACTACCGTCCGCAACTTGAATTATTGTAACTTGAATTAACAGCCCGCGATATACCGCAAACAACCCATAAACTAAACAGTGATCACTTGTAACATCTGTTGCCGCCGCAGTCGGCACACAGTAAGTCCGTGATTGAATTTCTTGACATCAGTTAACGACACTGAAATGCGTTATCACATTTCTGTTTAATTTCACTGTCTGCGGTGTGCGCTAAACAGTCTGTGCCGTCTACAGTCAAAACAGTGCACCAACAGCGTTCGTGCAACTTAGGAGCCCCCATATGGTAAGTGTGTGCCGAATAGCAGTTCAGACTACTAAGCAACGCGACACGTGTGGTTATTATTTCCTTGCCCGCGGTACATATCGAAATCACAAAGCGTATCTCCCAGTGCTTAATTTCTAAAATTTAAGGTGCCGGAACGCAGCTCTTGAATCATAGAACAACAAGCATAGAACCCTCCCCCCACTACCCCCTTCCAAAAGAAAGTCACTAGATTCAATTTTTGAAAACCTGTGATTAAACTTAGGATGAGAAATCATTTTGTACAAGATACTGTTTTGAAATTCAAGATTTAATATAAACTACGGGTGTAGCGCTGTGCTTTGCTCGATACCTGGGCACAAGTTGGTGGTCTTAGTTACTATGACGTAATGATTTAAAGTGTTGCCAGCTGCGCAGTTCAACCAGTTGCACTGTAGCTGCTCGGTGAACGTGTTTCCAATATTAATTAATAAATCGTTTAGCGATTAATAACGATGCGAGTATGCCTGGCCCGTTGGAGTCACGTACGATTCCGACTTCCCGAAGAGTGAAGAGAAACGAAACACGATGTGAAATGATACACGGAGCTGTGAAGAGCCACATGTGAAACTACACGAAATCTAATATCACACACTACGTTGTTAGAATAAGTAAGTTAGTAAAATCATATGTTTAAATCCTTCTTCTTCCGTGAACACTTAGCATGTACAAGCCACATAACCCGTTTTCACTCATTGTGGAATACTACAACAGTTTTACTGTTCTCAGTACTGAAAGGTCGTTCAGTTACGCAGGTAGTAGTAGTACGCAAAGCAAAAGCAATTGATAGGGCCTTTTTCATAGCAGGAATATGTTTATCAGTAATAACAGTGCTCGATAGATTTATAAGTGATTGTGCTCTCATCGAACAAAATCATACCACATTTTTGTATCAGACAATAAAGTATCAATATAACATTATTTAACCGCTTTGGCTCAGGAAACACTTGACTTTCCCGGGCTGCAAATTATCATATACGTATGTCACAGCATTCTAATTTTCTTGTGACTAAATTTGATAAAAGAAATACTTTCAGTGCACTTCCTGATACGTGTAAAAAATGTAGAGTGGAGCTTCTCAGTATTGTGATTTGAGAAAAAACTAACTGACAAAGCTAATTCAAGAAACTGGAACCATTTTAACATTGTCAAGTTAGCACTAACAATGGACTACATTGCAATGATGATGCCATAACTCTATATTAAAGTGGTGATAAGGCCGAAAAACTAGTGCTGTTGTACACATTTTAATGTAGAGTATTTACTAATGTATACTCTGAACTGTCAGAACAAAACGTAAAATAACATTTCCATTTTTATGCCTTCATAGGCGCTTTCCAAAAGCCTACATATTTAAAAAATTAGCATAATCTACTCTCGGATTTCTCGTGTTGAAGACGAGAAAGCTGACGTGAAAGCGCACACAGTACTACACATGGTGTATTGTGTGGTGTCACCGCCAGACACCACACTTGCTAGGTGCTAGCTTTAAATCGGCCGCGGTCCATTAGTACATGTCGGAACCGCGTGTCGCCACTATCAGTGATCGCAGAACGAGCGCCACCACACGGCAGGTCTCGAGAGACTTACTAGCACTCGCCGCAGTTGTACGGACGACTTAGCTAGCGATGCAACACTGACGAAGCCTTTCTCTCATTTGCCGAGAGATAGATAGCCTTCAGCTAAGTCCATGGCTATGACCTAGCAAGGCGCCATTAACCATTTCTAGAGAGAGTCTCACTTGTATCATCAAGAACGCTGTATACAAATGATGGATTAAAGTTAAATATTCCAGAAGCTACGTACTTTTCTTTATAGCATTCATTACGTATCCTGTTTCAGACCTCACGCCATCCTGCGTGAGCTTATAGCGTGCATTTCGGTCTCCTCAAACCACACTGTGTCGGCACTTCTGTCGACACATCATATTGTGTAACCATAAAATGCTTCTCGAAGCGTTGTGTTCAGCTGTTGTTGGAATCTGCGATGGGGAATTTGATTCTGCTACAGTTTATACGTGCCTCATAGGAAAATTGACAGCAATACTTCGAAGGAGCCCTAAGGAAAGTAGGTACGACACACAACGCTGGCTTTTTTCCTCCTTATTTCATCCGCAGTACACCAGCATAATTAATATTATGGAACGGAGGAAGACTCAGAAACAAATGAAGACTGTGATCCAAAATCGAGTGTCTAGTGTTACACTTCCTTGAAAGAAGGTGGTAAGTACTATCGCACTGTCTCACTGCAATGAGCCACATAATGGCATAATTGGCTAGACGAGAGGTTTTGTAGAATCACTGTAAATCACTTCGGTAAGTGTACGCGAACTCCCTTTGTGGATCCACGAAGGGAAGAGTGTTTATATATTGGTTTGAAAGGCTGCCAACTATTAACCATGCATGTACCATGTGCGCAGTTCGTCAGCAGCAAAGGTACAAACTACGACATGACAGAACCAAGATTTCGTGAAAGAACACTACACAGACACTCGTGTCAAACACTCCTTACGTTATTTACTTCTCATTGATACATATAACACAAGACATGGCCATCATACAATATCACTGCTGCTGCTGGTATCGTAACGAGAGGGTGACGTATCCGATCACAACTTCTGAACGCAAGTTACCTTGACTATACTGTGGATGTCTGAGGGTGCTGGTAGTCGTAAACAAAACACAGTCGACACGAGAGCTACCAACTCGAAGCCGTGAGTTCAAATAAAACTCCCTTGGGAGTGCCAGAACGCCATTCCGACCAGTTCCGGCAGAAATTAAGCTCTGGCATCAGTGTCCAAACAGATATTTCTCATCAGACACGGACACAATATGAGTACACACTAGCACTTACGGGGGACGACAATCACCCTGTTGTTCCTGCCTCCGATTCTGTTTTGAAGCCTTGCTCTAACGACCTATTGATACTTTTCTATACAGCTTAACACATCTCACTTCACATTATACTTCAACAAATTCAAAAGTACGTCGATTTACAGTTTAATATAAAATTGCATTACGTCATGCCATTCATGGAAAAGCAATTTAAACGAATAGTTTGTAAATAAGAAAACATACAGTATCAAAACAATGGTTGAAAGCAGGAATTTCATATTGTTAACACACTACCTGAACTGTGGGACATGAGTATTATTCTCAGTTATTTTAGTATGGATGCAAGAATAGGTAAATGAACATTGTAGCAGAGGCTGCTGTGAATTTAATGAGTCCAGTGCCAAATGGTTACAGGGTGTCTAATTCTTAAAAGTGACTTGCCTCGCATGTGTCATTTGCCAAGAAAATGATACCCACAGAAAATGAAATTGGAGGTAAGTAACAAGATGATACTCTAAGCAATCATTGAACATTTACAATACACTGACACTTTAAAATGCGTAAGTACTGTCCGGGTCCACACTGAAACGATGTAGCTATTCCAACGCATACTAGTTAACCCATGATAACTCGTGCCTTTAAAGGCTATGCGATCAGTCGCGTGTCAAGAATTTTGCTCACACTCAGCAAGTAGTCTGAAGTGTACCTAATATGTGTAAAGTAGCACTTTTTGTAATTTTTTTTATAAGGAAACACTCATTGTTTATTACCGAAAATACAGTATTTATCTGCATTACTAAAGAATCTGTATAATTATCTGTACTGTTGGTAATAATCTTATGACAATTAAAATCGCCAGTCTGCTAAAGCACATATGAAAATAATTGAAAAAAAAACAAGTATTTCCTAATGTCTATATTTTGTGACTTAATAGCGGTCATATATTTGAACTTTGCACGTATCACATAATGTTACAGCATATTTATTAGAATTTTTTTTTTTTACAATGAATACATGCTATTTTTGCCTTCCGATTTTGTGCATCGTGGAGAGATTTAATATATACCACTGTGTGTTTCAGCGTCTGAAACTACAGTTTCATTTGTTTATCGTTTTACAACTTGCTGTAGAGAATAAGACAAGATTTACATTCGACTGCTATGCCCAATTTGTGGTCGTGTTAGCTTCAAGGCCAGCGTTTTTAGGTATTGTCTCCTAGTAGTACTCATATTTGTATTTTCTTTGTATACCATTTGACTATTAACGCCAGTAATATTTGAAATAAAAAAAATAATCTTAACCACCACCTACATGCTACACGAGCCAGGGAATAACCTCGTAGTTCCAGAAGGAACTGTACAGGGTAAACACAGTAAAGGTAGACAAAGACTGGAATACATCCAGCAGGACGTAGGATGCAACTGCTATTCTAAAATGTAGCTGTTGGCGCAAGAGACGAATTCTTGGCGGCTGCATCACACCAGTCAGAAGACTGATGGTACTAATGAAAAATGACAAAGTATAATTTAGCAATGTGTCCTAGTAATACGTATCACTATAATTTCGTAAAATTAATATTACCCTTACTGTTGAAGGACAAAGGGAAACTTGGAGTTCAACGTCCCATAAACGACAATTTTGCTAGAGACAGATCACAACCTCGGAACGGGAATGGAGGAGAATCGAAATTAACGTGTCCTCTTGAAAGAAACTATCTCGGTATTTGACTGAAACGAGATAAAGGCACAAACGTATGGGAACTGCCCTTTTCACAAAACAATTCCAGTTTCTCACCACTGCTTAACCTCGTTGGGTTCAAGGCACTGAGAGTTGAAGTAGGTGGAAAACTGCCTTGAGCTGCGAAGACCGTACGGTGTTTCGAGTGGTGGAGACCTGAAAGAGGCAGAAATTCACTGTTTAGAGAGCGAAATCGAATTTAATGTGGTCTGATTCACCTCAGACTAATTATCCCGTTATTCGCTTCCATCGTTACGATCTGAGGATAATGTTGGCAATGACCAGCAAATCGTAAAATATCCGCCTGTCAATCATCCAAAGAAATCGGGACAATTCTAAGCACAAATGGATCAATTTGGAAAAAGAAAACATTGTATCCCTGCAAGCTTTAGTAACTTCCATTGATTTTTGATAATAAATCCGATATTACGATCTGTTACAATTAATGAAAGGACTTAGTGGAGATCTCGTAACATGTTACCCTTTACAGGTGAAATCGAATTCTGAACGCTGCGAGAATTTAGTTCGGAATTTTGTGTTAAATTTCAGCTATTATTAATGCAGCAGATCACACCGTTTTGAAAGTTGTTTTATTTTTGCACCTTGCTACTACCACCCGCTGCTTGACATACAACTTCGAGGTCGATAGACCGGCTGTCGTATATCAACAGAACGTCCTCATACAAGCACAAGTGTTCTGTAATAGATGACCCACAAGATATACAGTAATGATGCGTCTGTGTCCTCTTCAGAAAGAAGACAGTTACGGGCAAGGGATATGGGTGACTGTTTATTAAAGAATCATTTTAAGGCCCATGTTTAGGAGTAGTCGCGCTGGCTAGTAATACGTAGGTCATGAGCTCGATTATCGACTGGGATATGAATTTATACACATGCATGCATGCAGGTATTCATACGTGTGTGTGGGTTGCACATGAAAGGAAAATTGTTCAAGTAAGCATAAAATTACAATATGTAGAAGGCATGCAAGACACTTGCGTCTGCTACAGTCTTTCCTTGTATGTATGTGTTAACAGCTAAATGAAATCCATTTTCCAGCAATACGAGATACCACCGTGTTCAACAGAAAGTAGATTTCTCATTCGACAGTTCACTTTAAATTTAGTGTGAGATTATAAGCTATGAAACTCCTAAGAGTAAAATAAAATAAAAAGCAGATAAAGGTACACTGTAACTTCCATTATGAAGGTATCCAGTATCCACAGTACACCAACAACACACATTAACTGTGTGGTACCAGTCCGACGTCTTAATTAACCAGTCAGTCTAGACATTCTGTTATATGGCACTTTGATTGAGGACACGAATAGCAGGCTAAACCAGCTGCGTGTGGCTCTTTAGTACCGCTCTACAAAGTATTCGCGACGAAATAAATTCAAATTAGTCCCTCTGAATGACGTCAAACAAATTTTGCGTTCGTTACTGTGAGATAGTATCTGTTTCCTGACGTGCCCTTTCTGAAAACCTATAATTCCCATCGTCTTGCTTCTAAACAGGCTGGTTTGCCAGTGGTAGGGCTTCCGCGTGTAATGAATAATTTCATAAGGCTGACGTCATTACTGCGGTAACTCTATTCCGATGG
The DNA here is from genome assembly GCF_021461385.2 of Schistocerca piceifrons. Classification (NCBI taxonomy): domain Eukaryota; kingdom Metazoa; phylum Arthropoda; class Insecta; order Orthoptera; family Acrididae; genus Schistocerca; species Schistocerca piceifrons. Next base: position 358,577,153 of record NC_060144.1, on the reverse strand, counting down.
CCGACAGAGCAGCACGCAAAACGACACAAAATGGAGGTCTACAGAAACGACTTCATTATTTCCTTGAGTGCGGAAAGTGCTAAAAAAATTCATAACACCTCTTTCTACAGCACCAGCAGCAGTTACGTGCACAATATTGGAGGTAACATTTTGAGAAAATTCTTCAGTTAATTCGTAAGAAAAAAACCTCGTCTCCAGATTAACTATCGAGAAAACAAGGATATTACAGAAGATCACAAAGATACCCAAATTTCACAATGAATAAACACATGACTTCAAGCAAAAACTGAACGACACGATTTTGTTTATTAAAATAAATTAGTGATACAATGGTCAATTCCGCCATAGAGCTGGAAGTAATTGATGTTATGGCTTATTTTATTAGTTATGACATGCAATTGAGTTGGGCATTTGCGATCAATAATCAAAATATTAACTGATAAATTTGCAGTATAATGCCACACATGAGGCCAGCGATCATTTTAGCAAACTTTGGAAGAGCTTTAGTTAAGACGGTTAGGTCGCGTAAAAGGTTTTACAACAGGTGAGGAAAGACTTTATTCGTCACCAATTATGCATGACGCACCTTGGAATTATTTGAATCTTCAGAAATCCAATGGTGCTAGGAGAAAATAGTAACCTGTTGTGTACGCGACATGAGTAGTTCGTCATCTCATGTTACGTATGCAGCTCTTGTCAATGCGCTACTTTTGTACGTGAATTTCTAAGGATTGGAATAATTCCAAAATAAAATCATTCTTTACCTGTTATATGACATTTTAAGCGACGTAAGCAACTTATCTACAGATTTCGACATATTTGTATTCAAAATATAAACCGTCGTAGCTGCATGAATATAAAGAAGAGACTAATTGCACTAGAATAATGTCTTAAGACCATTGCTAAATCAATTTAATAATACCTTACTTTGATATGTATAAACAAAAGAACTGAGCCTCCCCATCACAAACAAAGGTTGAAGTTAAGTACAAGGCCGAATTTATGAATATTAATATTAGGTTTCATTGTAGCCATAGTATTTACTCTTTGCAAAATCAAGACACTGTAATTAACGGAAAACTAGGTAACAAAGTCTAGGTAAAGTATGTTATTTTTGTTTATCCATCGAATAATTTTTGTCACATGTTACAAATAAACTTATTCCAGGGATGAACAAACATAATATTTGTACATTTCTTGTGCAACTTCAGCTAAAAGGATCTCTTCCAAAAATAGTGCAACTGTATTTTTCTTGGCCACTGCCATTGGTGTTTTGATTTCCAACAGTATCATGTGAAAATATCTAAAGGAGATTAATTCTGGTTTGCTAGTGCCTCAATCACTCAATCAGTCAATCATTTTCCTTCCTGACTGTTCACAATTCAGTACATTCTGTCTTCTTTTCTTTTAACCACTGATTACGAAGGAAAAGTGGAAATTTAGATTGTACAGAAGGAAACATTCACTAATATGCAGTCAAATGGCGGTGTACTCTTTCAAAAAAAAAAAAAAGAAAATTCTTCATAATGATGCTGCCTGGAACGTCAAACCCAGCCGGCACCCCATTTTTTTCCTTTATTGTGATATCATTCCCCTGCAGGAGAGGGCTGGCAGTGGCACAACTCACCATTCTTCAGCCGAGTGACATGACAATTAATAAAAGGAGAAAACTATACACATAAATTCGAAAAAAGAGGGACATAAAAACAGAATGAGGGGAGATAATGGGAATGCTTCATGTCCAACAGCTATTTAAATTTATATAAATTTAGAAAAATTATATTGGAATTGAATGTAAGCTCTTAGAGCAAAAAATTAGAAATTCGTGGAGGATGGCTAGCACACTTGATGCCTGTACTGTTTTTAGTAGTTTAAATAAAGACTTATGTCCAGTGTATGTAATACAGCTATCGATATCTCAGCCTCTTATAGTGGTAAAAAAACTCTAATGCTGTAGGTACATGGCAAATTTTAAAAAATTTAAAGACTTTTTAATAAATTTATAGTTATTAAAGAAACTTTAAAAATTTTAAAAAGATTTGTTGAAATTATATTCGCATTAAATGAGCAGCCTCTAGTGAGGATGACACCAGACCAACCCCCTCAGCAAAATTTTCCAAGATGATGTCTACTAAAATTGATGGTGGTACTGCTTGTAATTGTTTAAATAAGGACTTGCCCCCAGTTCCTAGGAGGAGGTGGGTTAGGTTAGTGGAGGTAGTTCAATTGACCTTTCTATCCGCCAAAACTCAAACTTCTCGTGAGTTTGTAGGTTGGGGTGACATAGGTTAGTGGAGGTGTTCCAGTTGAGCTATCTTACCGCCATCTTCAGTGACGTCAATCGCAGTATCAGCTGACATCACATGATGTCACGTACTTTCTTCATGGCCGCCATATTGGATCTGGGGCGATACCGCCCCTGGCGTGACCTACTTTGAGGTGGTGGCCCCCCCTGTCCTACTTCTGACGTCATGTACTTGAGTCACGACCGCCATCTTGGATTTGGGGTGACGGCGCCCATGGGATGACCTACTTGGGGTGGCGTCCCTGTTGCCCTACAACTAACGAGGCCAGGATGCAGTGTTTTGTGAATAAGTTTAAACCGGTATTCCATGGTTAATTTGTGTCGATATTTGGAAGCAGCCCTCCTAAATAGTTCCTAAAAAGTGGCCCAGAGAGTTCACTAAAAATAGTATGTAAGCAGTGGACAAGTAAAGAGATCGAAATGACATTTAAGAGGAAAAGGGAAAACTATGCTAGGTCTAGACTAAGTCAAGATCCCAAGTTACTCGCATTTAACTGGCCTTTGAGTGGAAAAGTGATATTTATCTATAGGCTAGAGGTAGTCCAAAGTTACCTGCATTCTATAAATAAAATACTGTAAAATTTTAAGGATAGTCATTTTAATGTCCAGAAATATGCGTATACAGCAGAAATTAGTAATGCAAGTAATACGATTAAGAGTTTATGGTATTATATGAAACGAGAGACAAGGCAACAAGTCAGTGCACAAGACACTATCATAACTGAATCAAATAACAACCTTGTGACTGATAATTCATAAGCTGGACGTGTCTTTAACAATCACGTTTTCAATGTGGCGTCGGCAATAGGATTAAATGGCTTAGTTGAAGGAGCAGGAGAATATGTTAAAAAAGTCATTCCGTAAGACTTTAAGCAACTTGAAGTAAGTAGACAGTAATCATTCGGACAGACCTACGTCTTTTAACATCCGGTCAACCCGTTCCCACAAGAAACGTTTGTGCTATTTCTTGAAGTAATATAAAATCATGAAAATGGATTACCGTAAGTTGGCTAAGAACGGAAGAGAACTTCTGCATGTCAGGATGTAATACTGTTTGTTAAGACAGAGAAGACGGATTTGGACGAATAGTTGTACTAATCAAAAATAGGGTGAACTTTAACCGACTGCCTATAGATACTGCGAATAATTCCTTCGAGGTATGAGCTATTATATCTCAAAGAAAGAACATTGCAACGTCCGCTGTGGTGGTATACCCAGTCTCATGAACTGGTGGCAGCAGACATGCATCCCGTAATCTTTCGGCTAAAATCACATACTCAGCTATTATCAGGGGAGATTTCAACGGTCATAGTTCTCTAACGCTATAGATACAGCAATAAGGAATAGCGCAGCAGGCAGTACAGTTGAAGAGGAATGGACATCTCTAAAAAGGGCCATCACAGAAGTTGGGAAGGAAATCATAGGTACAAAGAAGGTAGCTGCGAAGAAATCATGGGTAACAGAAGAAATACTTCAGTTGATTGATGAAAGGAGGAAGTACAAACATGTTCTGGGAAAATCAGGAATACAAGTCGCTGAGGAATGAAATAAATAGGAAGTGCAGGGAAGCTAAGACGATATGGCTGCAGGAGAAATGTGAAGACATCGAAAAACATATGATTGTCGGAAGGACAGACTCAGCTTACAGGAAAGTCAAAACAACCTTTGGTGACATTAAAAGCAACGGTGGTAACATTAAGAGTGCAACGGGAATTCCACTGTTAAATGCAGAGGAGAGAGCAGATAGGTGGAAAGAATACATTGAAAGCCTCTATGAGGGTGAAGATTTGTCTGATGTGATAGAAGAAGAATCAGGAGTCGATTTAGAAGAGATAGGGGATCCAGTATTAGAATCGGAATTCAAAAGAGCTTTGGAGGACTTACGGTCAAATAAGGCAGAGGGGATGGATAACATTCCATCAGAATTTCTAAAATCACTGGGGGAAGTGGCAACAAAACGACTATTCATGTTGGTGTGTAGAATATATGGGTCTGGCGATATACCATCTGACTTTCGGAAAAGCATCATCCACACAATTCCGAAGACGGCAAGAGCTGACAAGTGCGAGAATTATCGCACAATCAGCTTAACAGCTTATGCATCGAAGCGGCTTACAAGAATAATATACAGAAGAATGGAAAAGAAAATTGAGAATGCGCTAGGTGACGATCAGTTTGGCTTTAGGAAAAGTAAAGGGGCGAGAGAGGCAATTCTGACATTACGGCTAATAATGGAAGCAAGGCTAAAGAAAAATCAAGACACTTTCATAGGATTTGTTGACCTGGAAAAAGCGTTCGACAATATAAAATGGTGCAAGCTGTTCGAGATTCTGAAAAAAGTAGGGGTAAGCTATAGGGAGAGACGGGTTATATACAATATGTACACCAACCAAGAGGGAATAATAAGAGTTGGCGATCAAGAACGAAGTGCTCGTATTAAGAAGGGTGTAAGACAAGGCTGTAGCCTTTCGCCCCTACTCTTCAATCTGTATATCGAGGAAGAAATGATGGAAATAAAAGAAAGGTTCAGGAGTGAAATTAAAATACAAGGTGAAAGGATATCAATGATACGATTCGCTGATGACATTCCTATCCTGAGTGAAAGTGAAGAAGAATTAAATGATCTGCTGAACGGAATGAACTGTCTAATGAGTACACAGTATGGTTTGAGAGTAAATCGGGGAAAGACGAAGGTAATGAGAAGTAGTAGAAATGAGAACAGCGAGAAACTTAACATCAGGATTGATGGTCACGAAGTCAATGAAGTTAAGGAATTCTGCTACCTAGGCAGTAAAATAACCAATGACGGACGGAGCAAGGAGGACATCAAAAGCAGACTCGCTATGGCAAAAAAGGCATTTCTGGCCAAGAAAAGTCTACTAATATCAAATACCGGCCTTAATTTGAGGAAGAAACTTCTGAGGATGTACGTCTGGAGTACAGCATTGTATGGTAGTGAAACCTGGACTGTGGGAAAACCGGAACAGAAGAGAATCGAAGCATTTGAGATGTGGTGCTATAGACGAATGTTGAAAATTAGGTGGACTGATAAGGTAAGGAATGAGGAGGTTCTACGCATAATCGGAGAGGAAAGGAATATGTGGAAAACACTGATAAGGAGAAAGGACAGGATGATAGGACATCTGCTAAGACTTGAGGGAATGACTTCCATGATACTAGAGGGAGCTGTAGAAGGCAAAAACTGTAGAGGAAGACAGAGATTGGAATACGTCAAGCAAATAATTGAGGACGTAGGTTGCAAGTGCTACTCTGAGATGAAGAGGTTAGCACAGGAATGGAATTCGTGGCGGGCCGCATCAAACCAGTCAGTAGACTGACGACCAAAAAAAAATGTTCAGCACAGGGAGCGGCAGAACGTACCAGGTGGCCGCACTTATACTTGATTCAGTGCACAATAGTAGCCGTGTGGCGGTTCCGACAGTAGGATATCAAGGGCAAGCAAAGAAAGACTGATTGGCGGTAGATGTGGTTCTAGCGTCCCCCCACCTAACACCGTCTAACGTCTGCAAGAGACAGGGGATTCAGAACACTCTCCGACCTACATGCAGTATGCCAGTTGTAGCAAAACGTATTCCATACATGTGTACATCTATTGTTAAGCTGGCTAGGTCGTATAAAAGTCATACGGCAGGTAAAGGATGACTTTATTGATCACAAAGTATGCATATCGCGTTTCGGAATTATTTCCATCTTCAGAGAACCAAGTGCCAATGTATCACAGGGACAACAACGTTACTAGTTGTCTACGTAATATGAGATGGCAAGGGCCTGTTTTCTTTTATTACGTACACAACTGGTAACGCTTTTGTCCATGTGCTATCTTTGCGCTTGGAGTTATGAAGATGGAAATATTTCTGAAACGTATCATGCATACTTTGTCATAAAAAAGTTACTCTTTCCCTGCTGTGTCCCATTTTAATACTACCTAGCCCCTTAACTACATATCTACGGTTATTTACTAGAATAGACGCATTTATTACATGGACCATATGTTTGGAATATGAAAAAAAGCAACTGTGAAAAATAACACAAGGCGGCAGAGGAAGAACTCAGATGAGTGGAGCGTAGTGAGACCCGTCATCTGCCACGGACTGTGACACGTCAGCTGGATGCCTGATCACCAGATGAAGTCTCTATCTCAGGTATTCTCTTCATGATCCCCAGAAAAATTCTTCTTCAGTGTGTCCCGACCCGAAGACCATTTTCCTCCGACGCAAAAATTCTCTCTTCTCTCTACAAGTCCACACAAGTGCAGTGTGCAAATGGAAAAGGGTCCTAGAAGAGTGACCAATGATATTTATGTTAACAAGACTCCTCTCGTAGCAAAAAATTTGACATTAACCAATCGCCTCACACTTACGTTCGTCTCCACATCTCCATTTCTCTAAAAAGGCCATCCTGACTTCTCTTACTCTGCTTTTTTTAATGTTGATTAGCCAGGAAGGAGCCCACTTACCACTTTTTAAACGAAGGTTATTCATCCCACAAAATGGTGCCAAGAAGTTGGCTCATCGCATTACAAAGAGAAAAACATTCATGCCCACAATGTAGGTCCGACGCATCTCAGGAAAGTCCGAGATCTTTATCTGTCACTGACTTCAGCTGACCCTGCGTTATAAGGTAGTGACGCGTCGGGGCACTAGCCTAAGCTGTCAGCTCATCTCATCCCGTCACTCTTTCTTCTGAAAGACGGACCGTAATTCCAGATGGGGATGGGGGGGGGGGGGTCGTTCCACTGCACCCAACCTGACTCATGTAATCAATTCGACTTGTTATGGTTCTTTATTTACGTGACCATTACGCCACTCCAACCCCAGTTCTCGATACCAGTAATATCGTACTATTCTTCTGCGAAGTAACAGACATATTTTTGTGACAATATTCATATTTGGTTTTATTAATGTATACGTACTCCGATGTATCGATATATTACAGAGATATGGTTCTTGTGCGTATTCATTACTGTGAGACTGTCATAATCTTTGACTTGCTTGTAACCGTTTTTGGCGCGAATGCGCACAGAGCAGTCTTTGTTTCACTTTGCACAAGTTAAGTTGTTATTTCGCTTTGTAAAAGCACAGTCAAGTGTTGTGCTTGGTTCAAGTGGAAATTAAATATCTGAAGATTGATACAAAACTGTTTTCTTGATGATGTGACAATTAAGAAGAAGTATATGTGAATTTACATGAAGTTTAATAAAAATGTAGATCGTGAACACCAAGTCAAAATTTATGTCTACCATACCATTGTTCTGATCTGGGATTGTTTGATCATTAAGAAATTCCTGAAAAACGCATTTGTTAGGTCTTCAAATATTGCTTAAATACAGATCTAGACCTTCTAGCAGTCAAAGTGGAATCAGCCTAGAATCAACAAGATGAGCCATAACAACTTCGACGAAATCTACGTGGGAATCCATTCAAGATAAGTGCCAAAATTAATGACTTTTTACAGTGACTTCATTATTTCCATTCGGACGATACCATCCACAGTCAATAACTTTGTTGTTGCCCGATAAAGCGAACATATGCTGCGTGAGCAACATTATTAATCTGAGTTCTAACTTACTGTGCAAGTGGTGGTATTGTTAGAAACTACAGAGAAAATTAGATAAAACGGCTACGAAGAAAGAGAATACGTTAAATCAATCGTAGGTTCTTAATCTTAGAATTCACTAATTTTTATTAATTATTGTTATTTTGTCAACTGAAGGCAATGAGTTCACATACTAATTATATCAAATCAGTTATGAATACAGAATGGAAGGTACTGACGGAATTAAGGCTGTGAGGAGGGCTCGTGAATCGTGCATGGGTAGCTCACATCGTAGAGCACTTGTCCTCGAAAGATAAAGATCACGAGTTCGAGTCTCGGTCCGGCACACAGTTTTAATTTGGCAGGAAGTTTCAGTTATGAATAATATATGAGACGTGCCATCCTAGCAAGGGTATGATGTATATCATGGAGAAATGTAGAAATACAGCAGCCAAATCAGACCGGCGATTGAAGAGTATCCAAACCATGTTTGTAGCGTTTATGTATGCAGATAAAGCTTTGGACGAGTTTGACACATTTGCATTGCTTTAAATTTTGAGGGTGCCAGGGAAAAAGTGAAGGGACTGAAAGGTTGTCTGTAACTTCAACAGAAATCAAACAGCTGTTATAAGACTCAAAGGATTTGAATGGGGAGCAGTACGTGAGAAAGGAGTGAGGCATGGTTGCAGCCAATCTGTGATTTTACTCAGTTTGTACAAAGTGCAAGTAGAAAAGGAAACCAAGCAGAAATTCGAAAGGAAATTAAAGTTACTGTCACTTGACCCGTTTCGTGTTTCTATAATAAATGACCCGCGAGAAGAACGTTTGTTGGTAAGCAGTCTTGTGAGTTAGAATCAATTTAATGTAACCTTCATGGGCTTTTCGTGACACATATGTAGGAGAAAGCCATATTTTGGTTGACTCCTCTGTCTGAGTTTTAACACTAAACCACACAGTGATGTACACCACCTCACTTGTAGTACCTGACACTGAAGTTGCATGAGCACCTACATAACGCTTTCACGCTTGCTAAATGAACCTGTGACGAAACACGTTGCTCTTCTTTGGATCTTCTCATCTTCCTTCATCAGTATTATCTACTATGGCTTCCAATCTGAGGAATAATATTCAACTTCTGGTCAAACGAGGGTTTTTCTAATCTACCTCTTTAGTGGGTGGAGTACAGTTCATGGGCATTCTTCCAATGTTTGTTTGACGTTCGCTTTTCGTTGGTTAGTCAACAGTGCAAAACTTTACCGAATGCGTCTTGGATGCATGGAACACGTTCAAATGGTTCAAATGGCTCTAAGCACTATGGCGATATCTGAGGTCATCAGTCCCCTAGACTTAGAACTACTTAAACCTAACTAACCTAAGGACATCACACACGTCCAGGCCCGAGACAGGATTCGGAATTGCGACCATATCAGCAGCGCGGTTCCGGACTAAAGCTCGCCCATAGCGGCCAGCATAGAACACGGAATCAGCCCACACCGGTATAAGAAATGTGTCATAATTAATGGCTTGTACAGTTGGAAGAACACGATTATGGACGCAGAAAGTCCCAGTAGATATGGGCCCCAAAATGCATTCCTTAAAGCTATGAGCACTTCTTCTTCTTCGATACTGTGAAACAGATCCCTTCTAGTTCAAGCTCTCTGCTTTCCATATTTTGAGAGGTGGTAGTATGGACCGAAACAAGAAAAAAATGACCAATAAACATGGCTCCTGAAGTGCATACCTTAGCAGTTATGAGCACGTATTCAGCAGAACAACTTGTTTCACAGTAGTAAAGATGATTAAGTACTCATAGCTCTTAAGGTATGCACTTCAGAACCGATGTTTACTGGACATGGTTTTCTTGTTTTGGTCCATACTACCTACCACCTCTCAAACGTGGAAAGCGGATAGCTTGTAGTAGAAGAGACTGGTTTCGCAGTATCGAAGATGAAGACGTGTTTACAGCTCTGAAGGTATTAATTTCAGAGCCCTTGTTTACTGGGACTATGTTGCACCTAGTATCAGGTGGTTTCTGCTGAACGTGTTTGCACCGCTAGGATAAAGCCCGTATTCTTCTTTCTGATCTTGCGAACCAACAGAGTTTCGCTATTTTAGCAGCAAAATAACTGACGATGCCCGAAGTAGGTAGGAGATAAAATAAAATGTAATAGCAGAAAGTATATATTTTCTGGTCCAAGTTTAGGTGTTATGCAGTATTTATGATGTTTTGCCTTGCATGTTTGTAAAATGTGTGTGGTGTGATTTCGCGTCGCTTAGCGGGTGGTGCCCAGGCTGGAGGTATTAGGTAGAGACTACAAAGGGTATACATAGCAACAAGTTAGTTGCAAACACAGCCTTCGGTCTCATCGAGAGAGCGATCATGGCAACGCTTAAGGTTATGGTCACAGTGGCACTGTCTTCGGTGGATTCCGACGGCGACCAAGATCGACGGAAGAGGCCCGAGAGTTGCATATCAGTTCACCAGTATACGCGTGGTCACAATGTAACCAATCTCATAGTACGGTCGTACAGACTCCATACAATAATCGGTGAAACTCATATTAGTTTGTTTTCTTCTGTAGAATCGGCCGACGCACATGAAATACGGACTGTGAGAAATTGATAAGTTTAGTTTAAGAAATAGGGACTTTGGAGAATCCTGACGATAAAAATATAAATAACTCATGTATGGACTGAAATAGGAAACGACAAATAGGAATAACCTTCTTCAGATCTCTTAGGCGCTAGTCATTGTATCAAAAAATAGTTTGTTGAAATGAGAGGGGTGGCGTAAAACTGTCTGTGTGTTTCTTGTGTAGGTAGCCAGTTTAACTGTCTACGAATTATTACTCCTTCTACCGAAAACTGTGGACCGAAATGCTAGTAAGGTGGTGATTGTGTTATATGAGGTGGTCTGCAAATATCTTGTCTGTTTTTTCACTTTTCAGTGCTTTAGGTCTTCAGAGTATCTCATTCTAAAATTTCTGTTTGTCCTTCAAACGTACGCTAAATGACAGTTAATTGAGTTTAATGTCTTATGTCTGTTTCACTGAATTCATTTGATTTTGTGATAAGTGTCTGTAATCTCACTATTCAGTGCTACCTCGAATATGTGTATAACAGAATGTATCTTTCGATTCAGCTAATATGTTCGTAAAACCTGTCTGGTTATTCCAGTAACTGACGAAGGAGTGTACAGTACTCGCCACTTTCTATTCGTAGCAGTTATGGCTCAATCACATGCATTTGGCGTCTTTTTACGAGGTTAATCCCAAAAATAAGGTCTCCTATTTTTTTATAAGTACAGGTACAGTTTATTTCTACGAGGGTTTACATCAGTTTACAGCCTGAACATTTAGCTATTTTTCGATATAATCATCATTTCTGTCGATGCATTTTTGTAGACACAAGTGGCAGTTTTTGTATGCCCATGTCATACCAGCTCGCCGCCATGCTGTTCACAAAGTTATGAACCTGTTGTCTCACCTCGTCGTCGGAGCTGAATCGCTCGGACCACAATTAACGCTGACAGGTACTGTGAGACTCTGAAAAAAGTCAAACGGGCAATTCACAACTGGAGAAGAGGAATGTTGAGCAAGGGCGTAGACATTCTCCATAACAACGCTCGCCCACAGATCCTCGGAAAACCGTTGCTCTTCTGCAACAGTTTCAGTGGAACATAATCACCCACCCACCCTGTAGTCACGACTTGGCGCCCAGTGACTATCACCTGTTCTCTAGGTTAAAAGAACATTTGGCCGGAAAACGATCAGCACCGATGACGAGGTGAAAGAAGATGTTCATAACTTTCTGAGCAACATGGCGGCGAGCTGGTATGACATGGGCATACATAAACTGCCACAGCGTCTACAAAAATGAATCGACAGAAATGGTGATTATGTCGAAAAATAGCCAATTGTTCAACCTGTAAACTGATGTAAATCATTGTAGAAATAAACAGGTCCATGTACATTTTTTTGTTTAAAAAATTCTTTATTTGCAATACATAATAATTATACAATATAATCCTCCACCTTAATTATTAGTGTGTCCTAAGTGATACAACGGTGTATGTTATTTGCAGCTGTTACAGTTAATTTGTAAGTTTGTAATCTACAGACAGCGTAAACCTTACAGGTTAATGGGCAGACTTACGATTTTTGTTAACCTATACACTACTACCTTCTTATTATGAATCCTAACTACCTGCAACGTTACAAGTGTGTCAGTATGGATATAAACCTACACGTACAGGCGGAACAGGAATATGGTACCAGGACACGTTTAGTAGTTGGTTTTAATCTCGAATGTCTCTCAGGTTTGCAGTCAGAACTTTACGTGATACCTCGTTTGCCAGGTTATTCAAAGTTTCGAAAGTCTCTTCGTGTCTCAGTAGGTCCTATGTATCATTGTTTGGTAGTTCTTGTCGTAATGTAACTGCTACATCATCGAAAAGGGGACACTCGTAAACCACATGGTCGGCAGTACCATCCCATGCGCCACAGTCACACTCAGGTGTAGCCCTCTTCCAAAATCGGCATAGATATGTCGGACAGGGCCCATGACCAGCGAGAATTTGAATTAAACTCCGGGATGGCACAACATACCCCATGCCTAACCTTTCTTTAACATTTGGCCAGATTCATCCATTTCCCATAATTCCTGCCATAGATCCTCGCCCCTTTTCCTTATCTTCCCCTTGTCCCTAGCCCGAACTCCCAGAATATATACTATTTTCATATTATTCCCTTTCTTAGTCCAGTACCACGCTGCTTGCTCTCTAATTTTGATGTCCAGGGGACAGAGCCCCATTATCGCTAATAGGGCACCCCCTGTAGATGTCCTATAAGCCCCCACAGATCTTAAAAGCATGTCCCTCTGTAGTCTTCTCACTGTCATGGCGGGCACCACCCTTTTGAGCCTGTGTGCCCAGACTCCCGAGCTGGAGATGAGGTTATTGAGTACTTGAAATGCTCTTTGGGTTACGGATTCAATGTGCTTCCCGAAGTTCCACCTTTCATCGATGATAACTCCTAAGTAGCGTGTCTCATGTCGCCTGAGTACTGGTGAGCCCCAATTCTCACTGTAGGATATCTTACTAGCTGTCCTTTCAGCAAAAAGTATATTGATTTAGTTGGTGAAATAGTCATTTTAGTATTACGGCACCATAGTTCCAATTTTGCCATGGCGCTTTTTATTTTTGGTCCAATGTCTTCGCGGCTTCGGCCGCCAACCAGCAGAAGGAGGTCATCGGCGTGGGCTATCACGTCTAGCTCCTCCTGACTCTGTTTCAAGTTGTCTGTAAGTGATTCCACATGGATATCCCAGAATAGGGGACCCAAAACGGAACTTTTCCCAACTTTACCGCTAGGGGATGATAGCCAGACCTCCTGGCCCTCACAATAGCTCCTCAGGCAACCATATAGCGGCCCTGGACACTCTTTCTCCCGCAAGTAGGAGAAGAGCGAAGGCCACCACAGGTTGTCAAAGGCGCCACTGATGTCAACCATGATGCCAACAACGTACTTGTACGGGGTAGAGCCACAGACCTCAGCCGCCAGGGCGATTGCAACAGTGGTCGATCGCCCCGGCCTGAAGCCAAACTGCCTGCTGTTCATCCCGCACAGCACTCGGTGTGTGGTGAGCCTGTCAGCTAGCAAGTTCTCAAGTAATTTACCGAAAATGTCTAATAGGCAAATAGGTCTGTAGGACTTGCCTTCAGCTGGGTTCTTTTTAAATAATTAATACATTGGCTACTTCCCAGATTTTAGGGAATTTTTCTTGTCTAAGACATTCATTAAATTGGTGGGTAATTGGAGCTATCAGTTGCGGTGCTAAGAAATGCACAACCTCCGCCACAATGCCGTCTGGTCCAGGGGTTTTACCCTCTCTTCAGTGATTTAATGTGGGCAGCCACCTCCTCTTCAGTAAAGGGATAGACTACGCTGTCGTTTACAAGTCTCTCAACCTCTTCATTCTGTAGTTGATAGTGGTCTTCAGTGTCTCCAGCCATATCGTCATCAGGCAACAGGGACCAGAGAAGGACCTCGGCAGTCTCCTGCCAGGATTCTGTCATCCCATCCCTATGCCTGATCGTTGATATCATCATTGGGGAGCGGATATTTTCCGTAACTAGTTTATAGGGTACACCCCATGGGTCCAATTCTAATTGATTTTTTTAAAAAAAGCTCTTCCAACTCTGTATTCTAACTGCTCGAGGTTCATTTTGAAATATCTCTTTCGCCTCCCGGTATTGCAAAAGCCATCTTTGCTTTTCCCACCTGACGACACTGCGCTGGTAGTGCTTCCTCAGCCTTCTGACTGACTAACGCAAATCCTCTAGCTCAGCTGACCATGGTGACGGGGAGGTCGCCATGGCCCTCCTCCTGGCTGGAACGGCTGCCTTCACCACTCTGGTTACTGCGCTCACCAGTTCCTCAGCCCTCTTGTCTACGTCTAGGTTCTGTTGCCCGTCACCTTCTGGCAATGGAGGAATGTCGCATTCTCTCGCTAGTCTCTCCCAATTTGCTCTTTGGTAATTCAGTTGCAACTCCCACCCCATGGCCCAGTAGCACTCTCTGTCTCCTAAAGTGAAGGTAATAAGATTGTGATCGCTTGTGGTGGCATTCCCTTCGACTTTCCAGTTTTGTATCATGTTTATAGCATTCGGTGTGACTAAGGCCACATCAATGTTCGTACCTTGGCCCCCTCCAGCCGCATAGGTTGGAGGATTACCAGGTTTATTAGCCACCACAAGTTGTAAAGCCACGATCATCTCCTCCACTTTTCCACCATTTTCATCTCTTGTGCCACTCTACCATAGGGGGGATTTTGCATTTATGTCAGCTGTTATAACCGTTTTTCGCCCCCGCAACGCCGTGGCTACTCTTGTTAAGTGATCTAGCTGTTGTTCGATGTTATCTCCTTACTGGAAATAGATATTTATGATAGTTATAACCCCCGCAGGAGATTGTATCTCTACGGCGTTGCAGTGACTGTTGGAGTGTTGCGAGAGTGTTTTTACCCGTAGAGTTTGGTTTGTGACAACTATTGCCGCTCTGGGGGCATCCCCACTGCTGACAATCTGCCATGTGGCGGCTGCGAAAGATAGTTTCCCGGCATTACAATACGGCTCCTGTAGGCAGAGCACATGAAGCCTCCTCTCCTCCACCTCCCTTCGAAGCTCCTACATCACTAGTCTGATGTTGTGTGCGATCAGTTGTACAATAGTTGATTTATTCATTACGGGAAGTAAGTATGTATTCTGTCGTCAGGCCAGGTCTTGCTCCAGTCAAAGGCGATACGACCATTGGCTAAAACTGACAGATTGTTGATGTCATTGAGGTCAAATTTCTCACCACGTCTTTCAAAGACTTTCCTAACTAAATAAAAAGTGAAAAAATAGGAGACCTTACTATTGGGATTACCCTCGTAATAACAAAAGCCGCAATGCATCACTCGTCTCCATGCACTGAGATGGCGGCATATCCACTCACCCTCACAATATGTAGGATAGATTCCAACCCAACCTAACCTAACCTCCGTGACCCCGCGAAATACTGAGGAAGTGGATCGCACTCACTGTGAGCAAGCTGCCCGCCAACGTTATCGGGTGACCTCTGGCGACGGAGTCTGCGGCTGTTGTCGCTCCCACTGTGAACGCAGCCTAAGGAGTAGTTTTGGGTGGTGAACGAGTCAGGCGTTGGAGAAGGGGGCGGGGGAGACGATGGGTGGGCTGGTGACTGACGGCACAACAGCAGCAGCGTCAAGACGCACGGAGGCTGCACGGTGTTGTCGTTTTCCCTGGTGGTTTGTTTCTGTAATGTTGCGGAAAGCAGTGAAACAGCCGCAGCCTCGAGCCAAGTCTACCATTAGCAGCTGACAGCTGAAAACACACGGACAGCGGCATCTAGTACCGTTCGACGTTGTTTTCGGTTCCTGTTAGTTCTTCCCTCACTCTGTCGGGGATAAGTGGGTAGCCCTGGATTTAGAGCGCGCCTGAAGGGACGATCTGAGTTTGGCACCTGATAACACCAAGCAGTGATCTCGTATGCATTAAGAACTGGCCGGCCAGTTTTGTTTTGTGTTCGAGAAATCTGTTTCTATAAGCATAAATAGGGATTGCGTCTTGTGGTGTGGGTTACCGCAGGGCTCTCCATGTGCCAGGGCTAGTTTGTTTCAAGGCTGCCAGCGACATGGCGCTGTATACTTACAGGGAACACACCAGTGCTACTTAGTGTACAAGGGAAGGTATTCTGTACGAAGCTGTCCGCGTTCTTTTATTGCTTTTAACTGATTGTTTGTCTGGTTGCTTACACCTAGTCGTGGCTCTCCTGGCCAATACTATTTCGTGCAATCAATGCAAAAGAAATGGGAGCATCAAATTCTCATTGTAGGAATCAATGATCCACTTGAATCTGGAAGAAAAGTTTGTTTTTGGGTAAATTAATCTAATATAGAACAGTATTAAATTGATCAAAGTTATCATTTCATTGTTTCGCTTTGTCTTTCTGGGACTTTCGTGCACACGAACGAGAGGTAATTTATTTTGTAGCTGTATGGTCTAGGTTTCAAGTGTAATTTATTCCGTTTTTCCACCTAAAACTTTGCTCTGTTCATTCTGAGTTCATTAAGAAACTATAATTACTGCTCAGGGAATCATACGCTTTTACCTTCAGTCGTAAGTCTGTGTACTATTCATTGTGTATTTATTGAGGATACTTTTCATTACTATTATGTGAATCATAAACATTGATCCTTCACTCAACAGGATTTGTTCTACTCATTCCACTTCTATTAACGAAGACTTTAAATGTTATTATTTGAATTACAGGTGGGAGTTCCCTCCCACTAAAAGATTTGCTTTGGTTCTATGATTACTGTGCACATTTTAATAGAAGTCGTCTTGAACTGTTTTTTCGTATTTTTAATGTCAGTAAATTGTGTATTCTGCTAAGAAACGTTAAAACCCCAACAACCTTCAGTTATTGCCACTCCCCAGCTCATTCTGCAGCCAATGTTGCCGAGAGACGTGGACGATAAATTTTCCTCGCAAAGGGCATCGTTGGTTTTGATATACGACGCCAGAGAGAAGTGTTGAGGATTAGATATATGGGATAGATACTGAAGAAATACTGAACGAAATTAGGAAGAAAATAGATTCATGCCATAGGCTGATTAAAAGAAGGGATCTGTTGAAGGGATGCGTCCTGGGTTTCTATTTCATTTCGACCACTTTGATTCCACTGGCAGTATATTTTGTAATAAAATCTGTATGCGTTTCTGTATTCAAAGTTAGGTGTACATGCGCCTAATCTTCATGTAAATGTGACCATACCAGCTGCTTTATTCACTGATGATGACTTCTCAATAGTTGAAATCGATCTGCAGTTAAATGTAGATTGCTCATTTCTGATCGCTGTTCTTTCGTCCTGAACTTTCTGAAACATCAAGTAATCATCACTTTGATGATGGAGAGAGTCTACACTCTGTACCGCTGAAGTACCTGAATGGTGCTATATTAGTCGGAGGCGACTTCAACCTACCTAGTATAGATTGGGATTATGGATTCATTACAGGAGGTACAGACAAGCCATCGTGTGAATTACATTTGAACACATTATCCGAAAACTGTCTTGAGCAGCTAAATCGACAGCCAACGCATATTGGAAATATTTTAGATCTGCTGGCCACGAACAGACCAGACCTCATCGACGGTGTCAGTGTTGAGACAGGGATTAGTGATCATGATGTTGTCATTACGACTATGGTTACGAAAGTTAAAAAGTCGGTCAAGAAGGCTAGGAGAGTATTCTTACTTGAAAGAGCAGATAAACAGTTGTTAGAATCACACTTAGTAAATGAATCGACTTCATTTTCTTCCGGTACGATGGACGTGGAAGAATTATGGGCATATTTTAAACACATTGTAAATCACGCATTGGATAAGTATGTACCGAAAAAGTGGGTTACGGACGGAAAAGACCCACCGTGGTTTAACAGGGAATTCGGAGAACGCTCAGGAAGCAATGACAGATGCATTCGCGGTACAAGAAAGATCTGGAGAATGAGGACAAGAGAAAGTTAGTAGAGATTCGTGCTGCTGTAAAAAGAGTGATGCGTGAAGCATACAACCACTACCACCGTCATACCATAGCAAAAAATCTTGCTGAAAACCCAAGGAAATTCTGGTATTATGTAAAATCGGTAAGCTGGTCGAAGGCACCATCTAGTCACTCACTGACCAGTCTGACCTGGCAACGGAAGACAGCAAAACAAAAGCTGAAATTATAAATTTAACATTTGAGAAGTCTCTCTCGCAGGAGGATCGTAGAAACATACCGCCGTTTGAGTCTCGTACAGATTCCCGTATGGAGGGCATAGTGATAGACATCCCTGGGGCTGTGAAGCAACTGAATGGGTTGAAAATAAATAAATCACCAGGTCCTGGTGGGATTCCAATTCGGTTTTACAGAGAGTACTCTACTGCATTGGCTCCTTACTTAGCTTGCATTTATCGCGAATCTCTTGCCCAACGCAAAGTCCCGAGCGAATGGAAAAAAGCGCTGGTGACGCCTGTATATAAAAAGGGTAGATGGACGGATCCTCAAAAGTACAGACCAATATCCTTAACATCGGTTTGTTGCAGGATTCTCGAACATATTCTCAGTTAGAATATAATGAATTTCCTTGAGACAGAGAAGTTGCTGTCCATGCATCAGCACGGCTTTAGAAAGCATCGCTCCTGCGAAACGCAACTCGCCCTTTTCTCGCATGATATCTTACGAACCATGGGTGAAGGGTATCAGACGGATGCCATATTCCTTGACTGCCGCAAGCGTTTGACTCGGTGCCCCACTGCAGACTCCTAACTAAGGTACGAGCATATGGGATTGGTTCCCCAATACGTGAGTGGTTCGAAGACTTCTTAAGTAATAGAACCCAGTACGTTGTCCTCGAAGGTGAGTGTTCATCGGAGCTCAGGTATCATCTGGAGTGCCCCAGGGAAGTGTGGTGGGTCCGCTGTAGTTTTCTATCTACATAAATGATCTTTTGGGCAGGATGGATAGCAATGTGCGGCTGTTTGCTGATGATGCTGTGGTGTACGGGAAGGTGTCGTCGTTGAGTGACTGTAGAAGGATACAAGATGACTTGGACAGGATTTGTGATTGGTGTAGAGAATGGCAGCTAACTCTAAATATAAATAAATGTAAATTAATGGAAAAGAATAGGAAAAAGAATCCCGTAATGTTTGAATACTCCATTAGTAGTGTAGCGCTTGACAGAGTGACGTCGATTACGTATTTGAGCGTAACATTGCAGAGCGACAAGCATGTAATGGCAGTTGTGGGGAAGGCGGATGGTCGTCTTCGGTTCATTGGTAGAATTTTGGGAAGATGTGGTTCATCTGTAAACGAGGCCGCTTATGAAACTCTAATACGACCTATTCTTGAGTACTGCTCGAGCGTTTGGGGTCCCTATCAGGTCGGATTGAGGGAGGGCATAGAAGCAATTCTGAGGCGGGCTGCTAGGTTTGTTACTGGTAGGTCTGATCATTACGCGAGTGTTACGGAATGCTTCAGGAACTCGGGTGGGAGTCTCTGGAGGAAAGGAGGCGTTCTTTTCGTGAATCGCTATTGAGGAAATTTAGACAACCACCATTTGAAGCTGACTGCAGTACAATTTTACTGCCGCCAACTTATATTTCGCGGAAAGACTACAAAGATATGATAAGAGAGATTAGGGCTCGTACAGAGGCATATAGGCAGCCATTTTTCCCTCGTTCTGTTTTGGAGTGGAACAGGGGGAGAAGATGCTAGTTGTGGTACGAGGTACCCTCCGCCACGCAGTATGTATGTTTGTAGATGTAGGTGAAGTATAGAGGAAGACCTAGGATTGTCTGCGGGAGGCAGTTTCATATGGGTACAGATTGCAGATGTTATAAAGCTGTCCTCATAATCAAGTGACGGAAAAAAATCCAGTATCAAGAAGGAGTTGTGCAACGGAAGCCAGAGGTGATAGGCGTGATTCTGTATCGAAATGATGACGTATCTTTTGAACTGCTCGCCTGTCGCATAAGAGTGGCGTTAGTAGTGACACTATCACGAAGCTCTAAATACGCAATATAAGGATCTTGAGGGCTAGTTACCTTTGAGATTAGACGTGGTAAATGACTAAGACGCCATTATCGGTACGTCACTTTGAACGACGTTGTGTAATAGGCCGACGAGAAACTGAATACTGCTTCTGCGGTATTACAGAAAGACTTGACAGGAAGGTAGCTAGTGTACATGACTGCTGGCAGCCATGGTCACTGTTCAAAGAAGACAGGAAGATCGTTCTCCAGAAGACCACATGGCACTAACAAGAGAGAAGACCAGATGGATTACTTCAAGGACAGCTCGGAGCCAGATACTGTGTGGTGTGCTATCCACTGCCACCAGTCAACTGAGATTTTCGACTTCATTGTTGTCAAGCGAGAGCTCATTGGTGGGCAGGGTCGAGATCTGTTGTGTTTCTTGATGAAAGCTGATTCTCCCTCGCTGCCAGAGATGGCCGTGTGTTGGTTAGGAGGGGCCAGTTGAGGACCTGCAACCAACCTGTCTGCTTGGTAGACACACTGAACGTATACCTTGAGTTATGACCTGGGTTGCGGTTTCGTATGACAGAAGGAGCACTATCGTCGTTATTCCAAGCACCATGACTACATATTTGTATGTGAGTCTGATGATTTGACCTGTTGTGCTCCTATTCGTGAATAGCATTCCAGGGAGTGCTTTCCAACAGGATAATGTTCACCCACATACTGCTGTTCTAGCCCTACTTGCTGTACAGAGTCTCGTCACGTTGTCTCGACCTGCCAGATCGCAATCTCTGTCTTTAGTGGAGCACATATGGGACGCCACTGGACGACAACAGCAGCGTCGACCACTAAACGCAATAAGCGATCCCTTATTGACTACTAGAGCGCAAAAGGCGAGGAACACGATCCCAAAAAGGACATCTGGGTCCTGTACAACAGGTTGCATGCTAATCTGCAAGTATTCATTCAACATTCCGGCTGTCGCATCGGTTTTTAATATACCAGCATTTCATTTGTGCAACGGCCTATGAGCGCTTGTATTAACCTGTTTTCTTGCAATCTTAATCGCTTAAATAAGTTGCTAGACAAATTACTTTCTGGTGTTGTTTCCCCTTAGTGTAGATTGGAGTTGAGAGATGAATTCTTCAGAGTGGAGAATACATCTTTATGATAGACTTCTGGCTTCTTGTAAGTCCACATTGGAAGCCAAGTTACTCAGCTGACTTCTCTCAGCGACACCCGCCTTATTGCGGCCGGTCTCTTTTCCCGGCAACTTGGCTCTCAGCCTGCAAGTTAAGGCGGCTCTGAGGAGTGCGTGCGGCTTGCGGTGACGACCGCTCGCACACTCTGGGATGCACCGCGCCGCCTAACGGCGTTAGGCGCTCTAACGCAGTTACAGTTGGGCGGCTAACGCTGTTTGCTGGACGGCGGCCGCGCCTGCCCACATTGAGTTACGAGTGTGCAGGCCGAGCTGCGGTGTGCTCTGCTGTGGTGTATGTCTGCGTGTGTGTGTTGCACAGCGTGCTGGCGTGATGCTGGTGCGTCACGCGGTCCGACAGACAGGTGACTGATTGCAGGGTGTGGACACAGCTTTGCTGCTCGTGGTTGCAGATGGCTACACTCAAGCTTTATAACTGGAAAAAAAAACTTCTAGGCTTGTGGCAGTTTGTTAAGTACATATATCGACACGTACTGATGATGTAGCTAATGAAAGCGTACAGGAAAGAGGAACGACAATTGGTATGTTGTACAGAACATCTACAGAAACCAACGTCATGGATAACATACACTGCCAGAAGAGAGTTAACACTCCCATACACAAGATCATGTAACAGGCAAGTGATGTAACATGTATTTCTTCATTATAGGAGTATAAAAAATTGAGATCATATGAAACACGTATGTCACGGTAAATGGTGCTTAAACAAATGTGTTCGTATACAGGTACATTGCACACACACACACAAACCTCCACACACACACACACACACACACACACACACACATACATGCATACACATACACATACACACACACACACACACACACACACACACACACACACAAACACAAACACACAATCAACCCTAAAACTCTGTCTATAACGGAGGTATATATTCGCTCACTCACATGATAATAAACGTAGCTGATGGCATTGCACGATAGATTGTCCAAACAAACTGCAGCTTTTGTTGAGATTGATTAATGGTTCCTAGATATTTTGGAGAATAAGTAACTTCCTCTTCATAATATCCCAAATGTGATATCACTTATCTATACCACGCCACGTGCGTCAAAGTTGGCAACGGAATTGAATGTTCCATTCAGAAGCCGACAGCAGTCATGCGGGATTCAGCGGAGCCAATGGAGCACGCCGGCTGACCCACATCTCCAGTGGTTCTGATCTATGACCGCCCTCTGCAGCCGCAGTGTCGGATGACCGAATGCAGCTACTATTAGGAGTTTCTTCACTACATGACCCTAAGCAGATGTCTCCTAGCTGTGACTCTGACACCATCACCCATGCAGTAATCGGAAGCCTCTTCTTTGTTGACACTAAGAGTTGGACTTTATTTCTTGCTGCATTATTTGTAATGAAGCTTTGTACGCTTGAAGGAACCAAAGATAAGTAAAACTTCTGTTTCAGCTTGTTCGCTGATTATTGCTACTCCTGTCCAGCTTTCCTAGGACGACGATTGCTGCACCACTCTGTACCCCACCTGTCCTTACCATTGTATACAAAAACGTACACCATATCTGTTCAGTTAGCGATAAATGTTCTGATCTCGCTGGGAAGGGCCCCTCTTGTACTGCAGGATGAGCGCACTGCATTAAAATAGTCGCATGTGGCCATGCCCTGTCCTGCTGGGAAAACCTGTTACCTCTGTGTTGATGAAATGGCAGTAGATTGCGGTAAAAACTGTTTGGTATCGTGGACACTGATTTCTTTACCCTGAAGAAAAACCAATTGCGACAGTGAGTTGTAATTTAACTGCCCTCCCTCCCACACACACAATGAAGCCTTGGGTGAGGCCTGTGTGTTGTGGAAGAAAGCACTCCGTAATACATTGTTCACCACATCTACACAGTACACATGTAGGTCCATCACTCGCATACAGAATATAATAGATGTCAATCTACTCTCCAGTCTACACTTCCACATCTCCAGAGTATCCATGCTTGGTGATTTTGTAGTGTCACTGACAGCCTGTCCAGAAGCACATATGATCATACCCCCACTGCGAGCAGACGGTTCCAAGTGGTCCTTGGCGACAAGGCAGGTACAATACGTTCCCAGATTTCTTCCTTGGATGATGTTTGGTCGAGCACTGCTCCTCGCACAATGCGTCACTTAGGACATACCCTCATGAGCGCTATCTGATCACTGATGACTGTGATAGATGAATAACTAACACTACAGCCTTGCAGAGCGTACGTGTTACAACACAGCACTTGAGTATGCTGCATTTTTTTTTTTGTGCCGGCAGTGTAGTCCTAATAACACAATCTCTTTAAGAAACTCAATACAATGGTAATACTTGGTGTAACTCGCTGGAGTGTACAGGATTTAAAGTAGGACCAAACGTAGTTCAACGCTAAATGGCTCTGAGCACAATGCGACTTAATTTCTGAGGTCATCAGTCGCCTAGAACTTAGAACTAATTAAACCTAACTAACCTAAGGACATCACACACATCCATGCCCGAGGCAGGATTCGAACCTGCGACCGTAGTAGTCGCTCGGTTCCAGACTGTAGCGCCTAGAACCGCACGGCCACTCCGGCCGGCTTTAACGCTACCTCTCAAGAATGGCCACCAGTTCAAAACGCCAACCACATCCAGAAATTCCCCTGCAACACCACGTGATCTGTTAAAATATCTTGGATTAGTAATAACAGGTGAATTCCTCCATCTGAGAGATGCGAGGGAGTTACTTCAGTCAGGCAGCATGATGCAGCTTCTCTCTCTCCCTCTCTCTCTCTTTCTCCGACGTTGAGGGTTTGACGATGAACGTGAAGGTCGACAATGAGACTCTTCACTTAACATCAAATTCAAATTACATTGCCGAAGACAAACGTGTGGCTCCACCCTACAGGTGCAGTCAGAAGTTGATCTCTGGTTTATGTAAAGTGGATCCATTTTACAGAACATGGTCTTGGCAGCACGGTGGTGATATGGCGATCCTGACACTGCAGGATCAGCGTCTCCCGTTGGCAGTCGTACTCACTGCGTCTCGACTCTGGTTGGCTGGTGTTGGCCACAGTACGTTTTAGCCACTGTAGTGGAGCGCCAGCTTCGGCGACCAAGAACACCGGCCATGGCACACAAAGGCCGAGTCGATTATCAAAGACGTCCGTCCAGTCGATACTAGGTGGAGGGGCCGCTGTTGGTTTGTTGGATGCGTAGTATAATGACTCCTCTGAAATTGTTTGTTTATCTGCTAACAATGGTAACATCACGTAGCGAAGTTGATGTAGCACTACCTTGGCACCACCCTGCGTCTCGTGTTACTGCCAAGATGCTGCTTCCTGTCGATGTCTACATCTACATCTACATCTACATCTTTCCGTACGAGCTCTGATTTTCCTATTTTATCGTGGCGATCGTTCCTCCCTACGTAGGTCAGTGTCAACAAAATATTTTCGTATTAGGAGGAGAAAGTTGGTGATTGGAATTTTCGTGAGAAGATTCCGTCGCAACGAAAAACGCCTTTCTTTTAATGATTTCCAGCCAAAATCCTGTCTCATTTCTGTGACACTCTCTCCCATATTTGGCGATAATACAAAACGTGCTGCTTTTCTTTGAACTTTTTCGATGTTCTCCGCCAGCCCTTTCTGATAAGGACCCCACACCGCGCAGCAGTATTCTAAAAGAGGACGGACAAGCGTAGTGTAGGCAGTCTCCTTAGTAGATCTGTTACATTTTCTAAGTGTTTTTGGACAACATGGTAGTGGAGAGAAGCAGCGATTAGTATGATTAATCAATAATTCAAGAACAGTCTTCATCGCATTTATTATTGTTATAATACCGCCAACCGGTTTCAACCCGGCGTAGGGGTCATCTTCTGGGCGTTTACACCATTGGTCGACTGCTGGTGGTGTCACTCCTGTCTACTTAAAGGCAGAAAACTAGTTATGTATGCCGTTACGTAGACAGGAGTGACACCACCAGCAGTCGACCAATGGTGTAAACGCCCAGAAGATGATCCCTACGTCGGCTTGAAACCGGTTGGCGGTAATATAACAATAACAAATGCGATTAAGACTGTTCTTGAATTATTGATTTTCTAAGTGTCCTGCCAATAAAACGCAGTCTTTGTTTAGCCTTCTCCACAATATTTTCTATGTATTCCTTCCAACTTAAGTTGTTCGTAATTGTAATACCAAAGTATTTAATTGTATTTACGGCTTTTAGTTTAGACCGATTTATCGTGTAACCGAAGTTTGACGAGTTCCTATTAGCACTCATGTGGATGACCTCTTACTTTTAATTATTTAGAGTCAACTGCCACTTTTCGCACCATTCAGATATCTTTTCTAAATCATTTTGCAGTTTGTTTTGATCTTCTAATGACTTTATTAGTCGATAAACGACAGCGTCATCTGCAAACAACCGAAGACGGCTGCTCAGATTGTCTCCCAAATCGTTTATATAGATGTGGAAGAGCAAAGGGCCTATAACACTACCTTGGGGAACGTCAGAAGTCACTTCTGTTTTACTCGATGACTTTCCGTCAGTTACTACGAACTGTGACCTCTCTGACAGGAAATCACAAATCCAGTCACATATCTGAGACGATATTCCACATCACGCAATTTCACTACGAGCCGCTGGTGTGGTACAATGTCAAAAGCCTTTCGAAAATCCAGAAATACGGAATCGATCTGAAATCCCTTGTCAATAGCACTCAAAACTTCATGTGAATAAAGAGCTAGTTTTGTTTCACTGAAACGATGTTTTCTAAACCCATGTTGACTGTGTGCCAATAGACCGTTTTCTTCCAGATAATTCAAAATGTTTGAAAACAATATATGTTTTAGAATCCTACTGCATATCGACGTTAACGATATGGGCCTGTAATTTAGTGGATTACTCCTACTACCTTTCTTGAATATTGGTGTGACCTGGCAGCTTTCCAGTCTTTGGAAACGGATCTTTCGTTGAGCGAACGGTTGTATATCATTGTTAAGTATGGAGCTAATGCATCAGCATACCCCGAAAGGAACCTAATTGGTATACAGTCTGGACCAGAAGACTTGCTTTTATTAAGCGATTTAAGTTGCTTCACTATTCCGAGGATATTTAGTTCTACGTTACTCATGTTGGCAGCTGTTCTCGATTCGAATTCAGGAATATTTACTTCATCTTCTTTTGTGAAAGCATTTCGGAAGGCTGTGTTTAGTAACTGTGCTTTGGCAACACTGTCTTCGATAGTATCTCCATTGCTATTGCGCAGAGAGGGCATCGATTGTTTCTTGCCGCTAACAAACTTCATATACGACCATAATCTCTTTGGATTTTATGTCAGGTTTCGAGACAAAGTTTCATTGTGGAAACTATTATAGGCATCTCGCATTGAAGTCCGCGATAAACTTCGAGCTTCTGTAAAAGATTGCCAATATTGGGGATTTTGCGTCTGTTGAAATTTGGCATGTTTGTTTCGTTGTTTCTGCAACAGTGTTCTAACCCATTTTGTGTACCAAGGAGGATCATCTCTGTCGTTCGTTACTTTATTTGGTATAAATCTCTCAATTGCTGCCGATAGTATTGCTTTGAATTCAAGCCACATCTGGTCTGCACTTATTAATTTGGAATGAGTGGAGATTGTCTCTTAGGAAGGCGTCAAGTGAATTTTTATCTGCTTTTTTTGAATAGGTATATTTTTCGAGGATTTGGGGATTACATTATTCAATCTCGCTACGACAGCTCTGTGTTCACTAATCCCTGAACCGGTTTGGATGCTCGTTACTAACTCAGGATTATTTGTTGCTAAGAGGTCAAGTGTGTTTTCACAACCGTTTACAGTTCGCTTGGGTTCATGAACTAACTGCTCGAAATAATATTCAGAGATTGCTTTAGCACAATTTCGGATGATATTTTATGCGTTCCTCCGGAATTGACATGTATTTTCGCCAACATATCGAGGTAAATTAAAGTCACCACCAACTATTATCGTTTGAGTTGAGTACGTGTTTGAAATCAAACTCAAGTTCTCTAGGAACCTTTCAGCAGCTGTATCATCTGAACTGGGAGGTCGATAAAACGATCCAATTATTATTTTATACCGGTTGCCAACAATGACCTTTGCCCATACCAACTCACAGGAAGTATCTACTTCAATTTTGCGAGAACAAAAACTACTTCTGATAGGAACAAATACACCACCACTAACCGTTTTTAGCCTATCCTTTCGGAACACCGTTAGGTTCTTCGCAAAAGTTTCGGCTGAGCTTATATCCGGCTTTGTCGTCAGTTATGTGGAAACTCTCTGCATTGGACGTTCGTTGTATGCCGAACTTACGTGTCACAACAGTATTTGTTCTTTAGTACTTGATTCTCTCTTTCGTATTAATGCAATCTCTAGGTCAGCATTTCTGGCTCACTCTGTATTTGCAAGAAAAATGTATAATCTCTCATCTTATTAACATGAGATATTCCTCCACTTCCACTTTGCATTATGATCATTCTAGAACTTTTTCAGTTTCTGACGTTTACACATGAAAGGTAATTCTTGTATGCTTAATAATATGTCCATCCACCATTTACGTCAGACTAAGTTTTGAACTGAATCTCAGCGTTTTAATTAAAAAGTGACTCATTATTTTTTGGAAGATGCGCTATATTATCTCTGGCAGCCCTCAAAGTGTCCCTGTTTAGCAGCACATCGGTTTGTTTTAGGAATTAGGAGTTATGTAGGACCATTTGATTCACACCATTTCAAGATGACCTTCTCTGAGGCAGTATTTGGTTTTCCTTATTACATGGGCATGTACCTCTGCCGTTAGTAACACCTCTCTCTCTCTCTCTGTGTCCCCAAAGCCTCATTACTGTAATAGTTCAGCTGGCTTACTTCCTGAAGATGATTTTTGAAACGACTACGTTCCATTATTGCAGAAAGATAAGATAATTATGCCCCGCCAACTTGGCTCATGAGGGCTTTTATGTTACTAGCAAGGTTTGCTGTTTCAGCTGTTTGTGACCACTTAAGTAGTCTTATTTAATTATTTAAATATCCAGCTGAGAAATTTGTATATAGTTTTCATTTCTCTGGAATTATATTTATTGCTTGCAGTACCTTTGGACAGTCTTTTTACGTCCCGTCTTTTTGCTTTTACCATCATTTGACCATGAATCAGAAAACAAAGTTTTGGAATGTGGCACAGTTTCTTAGTGTGTAGACTGTCCATCCAAAATTTAGCTTTTCCTCAGTTTGTAGTCGCTCTGTTTCAAGCATCAATAAAGAGCACCAGATGCATTCCACCTACATGGTCGAACTTTTTAATAGTGTAAAATAGGTCACTACAAATCAAACTCCCAGAATCTGACCTGCACGTTGATTCACTCTTGGTTAAATATAATTCATTTTTTCCTGAAACCTGTCATTACCTTTGACCAAATTTCCTTTATGAGTTTTCCTCTTCTCACATTTGTTTGTCTCTAATTGCTTTAACTCCTTATATCTATAACTCCATTTTGAATTTCTTAATGGGCCACTGTAACATTATTTTTAATTATCTGTGCCTTTGCTTCTCCTGTTTCTTCTTTGCTGACTCCTTATCTTTTAATCTTTTGCTCATTATCAACATTTGCCTCTAACTAATGGGAAATCATGTCAGTTTTCTGAACCCATTTCATAGCTAATATATTCCATATTCTTATTCAAAGCTGAAGCTGACTCCGTTATATCTTTTAGTTTCTCCTGTGCCACTTTTTAGCCGTAAAATAACACTGCCTAAACTTCATCTTTTTCTGTGTTTACTATTCCCAGTTTTCTGACTGAAAGTACATGATGTGGCTGTATGATACCACATGGCAGAGTAAATGACGTATCTGTACTTTCAGGCGCTAGTCACACAGGTTGTTGATGTTCTGCATTGCGTTTCGGTGGTCCTCCCATACTCATCTCCTCTGTATCCACATGAAAGCCATGACATTACAATGGAGCAATATCAAAAACCAATAAACTGTCGTTTCTAAAGGCAATATTCCTGAAACTGTAGAGTTCTGACACATGCTGGTAGACATTTCATCTTGTTACATGACAGTAACATGATATTCTCACAAACAACGAACAATATCATGTGATTTCAGAATGAGCAAGACGCTGCATAATCTATGGTGTGTTCAGAGATCACAGTGCCACATCAAAGACGGCAACACGAATCGATATTACAGGCATTAGTGAGGCCTTGCTGCAGTCTGCAGTGATATATAGCAGGCATTTTAGAAGACTACACCTTCCTTACAGCAATAGCAGCGTCCTCATACTAACATCAATATAGTTTTGCGCATGCTGGAGCTCATCCCAGTTAGAGACCTCACAGCCATCACCTCGTAAACTAAAATCGACTTGTAGTATTTTTTATGATAAACATTGTACTGCAAGAGAACAGTTTGTTAATTAGTGCATCAAGTGATGCTTTGCTAGTCCATGACAGTTTTAGATTATCCAGTACCTCTGTGGCAAATTAATGTATGAAAGTTAACTAAATCTTTTATTAATTATTGTAATAAAGTCAACTATTATTTCTCATGTTTTCTAATTAGATGGCCCCTCTTCCAGAGCAACCAAAGGACCCACAGTTGTGGCCAGAAGAAGTAGTGTCACCTGGTAACAACATATTTTATCCTACGCCTATCTACTTAGTGCCTTTTTGCTGAAATGCAAGATCATTTGGGTATCCAAGAGTGTAGTACTCTTCATACAAATTTTCTGTTAGTTCCAGGCCGTCGCGATTGCCTTGTTATTGTAATGACCAGCAGTGTACAACAGTTTACTCTCATTGCGTGCTATACCATCCTTCTAATATTAAGCATCTACACAAGTGAATTGACGAGTTCTTGGACAATGCCAAAGTATGGTCATGCTGATGAGTTGTCTTACTAGAAGCGCTGTTTTCCAATTTCTTCCAAAAGTATATTCTACACCCTTTTTATATTTTAAATATATAATAGTATACATACATAGAGTACGCTATGCATACGTTTTAGGTTAGTTAGAGAGATGTAACTGTACAGGAGGACTGATACTCGCATCTGAACACTCTTGAGATTTCCTCATACACCACAATGTTCGACACAGTATCGAGCCTGATGGAAAATCACGTGATATTTGACTCGCGTGATGCAAGTGCAAGGAGTAGGTGAAAAACAACAAACTAACAGCAACGAGAAGGTAATGCTGTGCTTAAAAATTAACAATTTTGTAAAGCTCAGAAAGGAACAGCATTAAATCTTAACAGCGCATGCACTACTGTAGCATCTGAATAAATCTGCAGTAGAGTACTCGTTCAGTAAAACATTTATGCTGATTTTTAAAGAAGGTTAACAGGCAAAGACGAAAATCTAGTCCTCCAAAAAAATTACTAGGCTAAGCCGAGTATATATGAGTTTGTGAGAGACTAATTATTTGACAAGTAGGTTCTGACACAGCATTTCAGTCTCCGTAGAAATACCATTATAACTGGAGAAAATCACATTCAAAATCAGTTTGAGCATAAGATGGTGCCATTCAGCTGAAATATGGAAGGAAAATCAAGAATTAAGTACCTAACTTATGAAACGTATTAGGTAAACTGACTGTAATTGCTATCTCGAGAGTAAATTACGGTGGAAAGATGTGTAGATGTCACCAGATCTCAGGATGAGCGAAAGCTTGAGTACTGATTGCTGTGGTATTACATATCGATATCACGCCATGGACACAAAAAATAGCAAAGGAATTACAAGTTTGCGTTAGATGTCAATAGCAGTCGTGCAGGATCCGGTGGACCCAGTGGAGCACCCCTGCTGAGCCACACCTCCAGGGTCCCTGTACCACAGACACCTTTGGCTCCACGATGTAGGATCGCCGGCGGCAGTCAGCCCCACTCACACCGAGAGCCTCTTCGCTACGTGACGCTACACAGGCGCTGCCTAGTCGGCGCTCCAACACCATCATTCGTACTTAGATCACAGAGCTGCGTCCTGGTAGACGTTGTGATAGCTACACTCTGTTTCTTGCTGCATTATTTGTTACGGGACTTCGTACACTTGGAGAAATACAAGTTAAATAACTGTTCTGTTTGCTGCGTCAACTTGTTTGCTAATCATTTCTATTCCTGTCCAGCTTTTCTACGACGACAGTTGCCTAATCACCCTGTAGCCCATTTCTCCTTACCGATGTGAATGAAGTCATACAAAACAATTACAGAATTTGATTTATTTATTGGCTACTATGGTTACATGTGGTCTGCACCCTAGCAGATATTTCAGTCTGTGTTTCAAACTTATTTTTGCTACTAAACCAAACCTGTAGTGCATTAGAAACTGTAAGGCAGATCGTCCAGATAGTTGCAACAATGGTCACTAGATCGCGGGTTGATCGAAAGATCTAGAAGAGACCGAAGTGTCCAACACAGCCTTACTGTACAGTAAGACAAACTAAATAAGCTCAACCTATCTGATAAAGTAATTTCATTCAGACATCACTTATTTGACGTTAGGTGAAAAACCTACCATACTGATAAGTCTAGTGATATTAAAATGTAGATGATATATGTCATACACTGATGAATATCACTCGATCGTAGTCGAAGGTATTGCACGGAAACTGTTAAACGTAAGCTCTTAATGTACAACCGAATAAAAGCAAGGAATACCTAGCGTGCATGACTGAAATTACGATAACACGCTTCCAATTTTGTAGTGTTTATTTTAGTGAAAAGATTTCCTCATAGTTATACAGCTTTTTATTGTTTTCCACTGATTATTGGTCATATTCAGAGACGGTACACAAAGCAGCATGGTAAAGCATCTTGAACACGTAAAAATTACGTTATTACCTCTAAAATTAAATGTCCGCTTGCATTGTGTGTGTGGCAATAAGCAATTAAATGTTATCGTTGTGGATGCAAATTCTCCCCCCGTGATCAGTGCGGTATTTCAGGGTGCTTATTATTTAAAGAATAATAATTATATTGGGACCTCTTTAACCAATACGAAAGGTTTTTCTTAGGCTCTCGTGGAACTTAACAAATTGGAGTCGAAAAAAATTATTTTCGATGTATCTAGTTTACCATCGCTATGGAAACGTACAGATATTCTCTGACTTGGCTGTTCCAAAGATTCTCCATGTGCAATCGACGTTTTAGTAAAACACTTTGACCTCTACAAATTTCGTAAAAGTTTACTTGTCTCTTCGTAGAATTGAATAGATAAGAATATATTTCTACTATTCACTTCTTATCTGCTTTTAATATTACTTTCTTCGTTATAAAATTATTTTGCAGATCATGCCATTTTATTTGAACTCAGTTTCTCAGAGATATGCGTTAATATTCTTTCGACTTTCTGCCAGTAGAGTTTTAAGGTTTCACAACATCTTTTTAACTCGCCGCATGTAACTGAAAAAATGTTGAGAAGCAGTTTTATTATGTTCTCGACAACTGATCACAAACAATATACAACAAAACCTACCACCGTAATGAAATGTCACACATTCAACGCTTTGAACATCTTGTCAGATGAAAGTATATAGTTCGGTAGGTAGCCTTTGATCGACTCATTTACAAACTCACAACATTTGATTTATTTGAAATATCACATTTCTGTTTTCTTCAACAGCGTACAGCAATAACCCTCAGTGACATAGACGAATCCAGTGCCACCGTCTCCTGGGTCTTGCTGTCGATTGGTTGGTTTCCCGCGACCGGCATTAATCACACCAGTTACGGACAACAACTACGACGCTGGTGTCATCTGCTCTCGCTCGATAGCATGAAACAGGAAACGTAAACCCAGTTACATAGTTTATTTCATTACTGTGAACGTAATTTCATTAAGGGCGCCATGTAAAACAGTAAGACAAACTCATCCAACATATCTCAGATCTCCAGGAAAGTAATGCGCCGAAAAGTTTTGCACATTACCATGTGTTTGTGTGTGTCTGTGTGCTTTAGTATCTATGCAGGTAACTGAAAAGGGGACAGAACCGGATGGGAAAAGGAAAAAAGAAAGAGATAGACAGCGATGGGCAGCGAGAAAGAGACAGAGAGAAAGAGAAGGAGAGAGAAGGAGAGACCTGCAGGTTGAGAACATCTAATGTTGGGGTAGAGGATAAGTGTCAGTGAACGTTTCCGTGGCACGTGAATCGACATGGGAAGGTAACGATTTGCCACGTAGGGGCGACGGCAAAGGATGATAAAGGCAAAGAGAGAGGTCCAGTGGAGGCCCAGAGGGATTGTGAGAGGGAGAGAGTGAAGAGACGGAGACAGAGGGAGAGGAGGGACAGAGAGAGACATCCGCTGCATTTGGCAGCCGGCGGGCGCGGAATGGCTGATTGATTGTAATTGGCCGGCAGCGCGGCGCGTGTTGACCCCTCCATTGTTTGGGTATTGACACGCGCGCAATATGCATACATGTTTAATGTAGATGGCTTCCTTTGAGTGTCCTCTCGCAAAGCTGCTATTTACATGGGAAGTGCGCTTTGCACTCTCTGGGCTGTTTGAGACAGCTGTCCCCGTTCTGTGGCTTTTCCTCTTCAGTACGTGGAAACACGTATCCCTTCTAACTCAGTGGACAGTTTCATACATTGACGCAGATCAGGTCCCTTATCAACGAAGCACATTTGGATTTTCTGAAGATGAAATGAATCAGCTGTCGATGTATAATATAAAGTATATTACTGGCCAACTAATCCGGTTCATGTTTCGTGGTTCTAATACACGGTTACTTTCCAACGGCTTCCAAGAGCAACAAAAATTGCATTTTGAATACTTCATGTAATTACTGGATTGATTCACAAGTTTGTAGCGTTTTCCACAAGTTTAATAAGCACAACAGATACAAATAACGGCGACTTTAGTCGTCAATAATATATTCTCCTTCACTATTTACAATAGTCTGTTAACGCTGGGATAACTCTTCGATCCCCCGATTGTAGACGTCCCGTGGTTTTCTGGCAAGACCTCGTCGAGCCACCTTCGGAACGCTCTTTCATCCGAAAAAGAAGTTACTGGAAGGCTGTTTCATAGAAACCGAGAAAGGTGAAAATCTGAGGACACAAGATCAGGTGAATCAGGTTGGAGTGTAATGACATCCCAATCCAGCTCCTCCACGGTGTAATATGTCAGTCTAAAAGAATGCGGGGTAGCGTTATGTTGGAGTAGCATCACTTCACCCATTGTTTCTGGTCGTTGTTCTTTGACAGACTCAGTAAGACGTCTAAGTTTCTGACAGTAAATGTTAGCAGTAATGGTTACCACTCGGAGAAGAAATTCTTAGCACACCACACCGTGCCGTTCCATCAGATACACAACATTATCTTCTGTGGATGCACGCAGGTCTTTGTCAGAGGAGACCTGCGTGCATAATGGCCACTGTAATAGGACTAGTATTAGGGTAGTTAATGAATGCTCCGGTACCACTAAAAGTTTAGCAGATTGTATATTACGCGATCACCGATATTTAATGGACAGAAGTTAGAAATTATGGCTTTTCTTAATTTCTATCAGCAAATTAGACTGTATAGTCCATTCGTAAACCGAATGAACATCGATAACATTATTTCACATCATTTAATTGTAATTTTAACAGAGACTTATAATTAGAAAACCTGATGTTGTGAATTAACATACTATCGTAAATGTCAGCAAAATTTTTAATGTCATTCTCGTGATAACATTATTACATTCCCATGTAAATGTTAGGAGAAATATCTACGTTGTAATGAAACCAATTATTAATTAGCAAAATTCGAAAATTTAAACATAACTAAAAACAGACTTTTGGAATATTTAGCAGTCTTCTGACGTATTCAATGTGACTTGTGCACTTTATGTATCATGTCAGTAACCACAGACCAATTAGATACGTTGTAATTAAGTTTTTCACTAACGATTCTCGAATATTATAATGTAAACGTTATTGATTTTCAGTGATTTTGCTACTACGAAACTATCATACAGAACTTCAACTTGAAATTCCGTTTTGGGATTTTGTACTGTACCTCATTTAATTTTAGGAATAAAATCCAACGTGAGATCAAGATGTAATTAATGATTTTACTCTTGGTATTGTTATTGCAACTTCATAACCGAATTTACACGCAAAAGTCAAAAGAACAATATTTAGAAATGTGGCTAGAATTAATAGTCATTTATTGTCTTTCAAAATGTACTAAAAGTTTGTTGTAAATCATTACTTTTCATTATATATCAAGATATCTATTTCTTTTTGATAACAAGTCAAAGGACATAAATAGTTAAATAGGGTATATACTGGTGGTGCAAAGAACTTGCAGGCAGTCGCAGTTTGGCCAATATCATGGCGCAAAGTCTGTAACAGTTGCTGTTTTATTTGCTTGTATCATCTTTGTAAATGTTTAATGAGAATACATCTGCTGTTAAAAGAATTGATCGATGTGTTGGAATATTTTGTTTTAACATCCAAGTAGTCCTCATGTTCGAAATCCAGGCAAATCGGCAATGTACAACCCCTATTGGACATTGCTGGTGGAGGAGATTCGACGATTCAAAGCTAAGTATTCCACAGCAAAAACTACGTCACTCTCATACTACGCTGAATCTCCCGTAATGAGAACTATTTTAATTAGAATTTTAGGTAGAGTAATATTAGACCAACCACTGATTTTGGCTTAGAGCATGCAGTACCCTACACCTGGTTTTTGAACCTCCAGCCCTGCACCGCAAATGTTGCACGATGGTGGAATGATCAGAGTTCATCGGAATTGTCAGTTCTCTAGTACAATGACTTGGAGCATTGTCGAATAGCGTTTAAACGATCTTCATCGTACCCTGAAGGTCATTCTGGAAGTGGAGGGTCACTATTGTCAAAACGATCCTCCTGAAAATGAGATAATATTAACTTTTTTCATGCTCTGTCCA
The DNA here is from genome assembly GCF_021461385.2 of Schistocerca piceifrons. Lineage (NCBI taxonomy): Eukaryota > Metazoa > Arthropoda > Insecta > Orthoptera > Acrididae > Schistocerca > Schistocerca piceifrons. Next base: position 358,541,105 of record NC_060144.1, on the reverse strand, counting down.
ATGGCATTATTCATATGCACTGCCCAAATGTTACTGGCTGCCTTCGCTGATGTCAGCCCACTACTGACCTAAAAAGGAAGAATATGTCGGAAACGTTGTCATTTCTTAACTTGGCACCCCATTTTCTAGCGTCCACATCCACATTCATTACGTCCAGATGACAAAATGACAATATGTAAACTCAAATAGTAACAGTGAACTACAGATAAAAATCAGAATTCGGTAAATCTACCAATATCAACAGGAATACCAACATGAAAAAGAAGAAGCTGCAAACTTATGAGAGTTACAATCTTTAGTTAAAAGTTTAAGACCGTAAGAAAAGTATTAAAATTAGGAACCATGTATATGTCTTTAGTCAGCTTATTTCACTACGTGCATTTTACCACGATTAGATTCATCCAATATTGGAGGATGAGAGTACTTAGCGTCTTCCAACAAACTTTAAACACAATTTCAAACGTTTATACAATTTCCCCTCGCTGAAACACCCCACAAAATTATAATAAGAAAAACAGTTCATTTCTTGCTAAAACTTCACTGTTCTTTCAGTAAAAGTTCGTCATGAAGCACTGCGTTTTAATTTATTACTTGTTTCCTAAAAACTGTGTTCGAAATTTATTTTCCACACTTTATCCTCACGTACCAATAAATGTGCCAGCAACTTCAGGTAATTGTGCTACGTATAGTTCAGGTCATACGCCGTTATAATCATTGAGATTTTTTGAAAACTAACTTGTGCTTCAAATGTAGTGTGGTGAAACTCCACCTTCAGCCACGATCTTTTAATTTATTACTCCTTTACTACTAATTATATTCGCGAAACGCTAGGCAGAAACAATCACATATAGCTCTGAGTAGAGCTGTAAAATTATATCATTACACGATACATTGTTCTGGATATATGGCATAAACATTGAGATAAGTGAAAAACTCGATTTTGCTTAACACTAGAAGTACCGAACTTCGCTGTATCCCATGAAGTACCACGTGGTTTTTTTTATCCACAGTAGGAACCACCGTTTTACTGGTATTCGAGTGGCGGTTTTGGGTCGCTGTGCTAAAACAATGTTCAAGAAGACCCTAAAGTGTAACCAGAGGATAATTTAATGTCTAAAATTAATAGTACAACATTAAAATAAGTCAGAAATCATCTTTTTTAATTTTACAGAAGACATTCCGCAGTCTCCCATCAAACATCATCAAAACAAATGAGTAAAACAATGTAACACTGTTTGAAACAGAGTCAAAAAATTTACTCTTTATATGAGCATTAATAATATTTTTGCTTTTACAGGGGACTAAGATAAGTACTGAGTACTTGTAAAAGATCCTAAAACGTAGCATGTGACTAAAATGCTCTCAGTTTTTTCTGTCTTATGGCAATCAAGGAATAAAAACGTAAGCAGAAACAGTATCACATTGGAGTTATAAATATTTGGAAATATATGGGAACAAAGATGTGGACGGTACAGTCTAAGATGGGATAGGTTCACAGTTCAGATATTCAGGAGTTTCGGTTTGGCAGCTTTTCGACACAAACTTGTTGCACTTTAAACATACACATGATGTTCTATTCCCCTTTTGTTGTTTGCAGAAAACCTGAACTTGACAGTACTTTTTATTTCCATGTTGGACAGCGTCACTACCGAGTGCCTACAAAGAGAAAGTTGGCTTCTCTCTGCTGTTTTTAGGGGTCAGCAAGCCCATCTGCTACTCTGAGGATAAAGTTTCGCCGTACAATATTTTTAGAGGTAAATAACTTAAAAACTGCGTGAGCATTGATCATGTCAAGGTCAAAAATATTGTAAAATACACGAACAAGTCATCGGTGGGTACCAGTGTGGACCCATTAATTTCATTATAAAACTTCACAATTTATCGAAATTTTTTCTCAGTATTCTCACTGACCGGACACCCAACGTGCGTGTTAATCAGAAAAGGACATATTTTTCTTTTTCTCTTGGTATACTGTCAGAAAACTGTAGCCCGACTTGTACAAGCATGCTACATACAACGCGTCGTTTCCATTTCCCGTCACAAGCGAGATCTCTTTGAGTGATCTCCGAAGAGCGCCGACTGAACTTGTTCCTTTTTGTTTCAGCTCATCCATTAGTTTCACGGAGGTGAACGGGTAGTCAGCCGTGATATTACGACTACTGCTGAGGAACGGCTGTGCCAGCTTCATAAAGACGTGGTGTCAGTGACACATGTTATGCTCACAAGTTTCATGTTTGCTAAGGGAATATTTTCACGAAGTAGCGCTCATCAGCATGAAGCAAAAGATAGTATTTTGCCCCATATTTATCAAGTTTACACATCTTGTACTGTATGAATGGGAACCTTTACCTGCAGGGATAAAGCTGCTCGTGGAGAATCATGTTCTCGCCTGGCTTGTAGCAGACAATGCAGATGTGAGTAAATGGATTCCATATTTCTGGTACAAGGCAACATTTGTCACCTTCCCTGCGCTGTCTCCTTATGACTTAGAATCAAGCCGCGATCATAGAAGGCATCGTCCGATCTCCGAATTCTTCACAATTTAAGGTTACTTTTGTCCTGAATTTTTGTCGTCATTTACACCAAAATCTCTTACACAGTCGAGGAGAGCCCAGCAACCACGAAGAGTCTGGAAACCTTTGTTACTGATATCCACTTGCGTTAAACTGACCCACGTGATACTTCAAATACAACAGATCCGTTTTTCATATTTCTAGGTGAGTTAGCGGTATCAAATTTTGGTGAATTGTACATCCACATAAATGATTAAAAGTCACGAGAGCTTTTGGTTTTGCGATGGAGGGGTTTAGGCCCCACGACAAATCCTCGTGCATCAAAAATTCCCCATGTACAAATCCTGATGTTAAAATTGAACGCAAATTACCTGTACTACATTCATCCGTTGTTTCACGGAGCAGTTAACGACTTCTAACAAACTTCAAACGTAATTTTAACCTTTTAAACTTTTTCTCGCTTACTTGCTTAGCGTCATACTTTTCTAATTCAATGAGGAGATGGAACTAAAATACGAAAGTTTCTTAAATAATTTTAATGACTATTTCAAATATATATATATATATATATATATATGTGTGTGTGTGTGTGTGTGTGTGCGTGTGTGTGTGTGTGTGTGTGTGTGTGTGTGTGTGTGTGTGTTTCCCTTTGGCCTCTCATCATACCATATCTCTTACCACTTTATTTCTATGGTAAATGCAATTTCAATTACATTTTATGATTATGTAGACACTGGATGACATATTCTTCCATCTGATGTGTAAAATCATAGATTTATTTTACACCTACGTTTTGCTTTGACTTTGGAATTTTTATCAGTATCATAAATAGAATTTCAGTTACATTTCAAACAAACAAAAAGTTTCAGATATTTTACATCTATATATTTCACACTCCTCTTTATTTTCTTCACTCCTAAGAATTGTATTTCTTAATATTAATGTACAGACATTTGTATTTTCGTCAGGTATGAACTGACTCATTGTAATTTCGTGGACTCGTTTGTAGCTTGTATTTTACATGCGTTCATTTTTGACTGGATTGTAAAATATTGTATATTATTACATACATCAATGCTGTTGCGCTTTTACCTTACATGTATTTTGTTTATGTTTTGTATAATATCAATCAGTGTACAACTTTGAATATTTCAGTTTTGTAATCTAATTACCACAGAAGTGTTGAGTGGCAACTTCTATTGAATTTGGTCAAGACTGTCGTCCTTGACTTCGGAATTCCTTTGCCCTATATTTCTATACATCAGAGGTTGTCCTTTTGTGAGAGAGCTATTGTATTTTAATCTTGCTACGATTTTCCATTTACATTGGCAATTAAGTTTTTCAGAAGTACCGTATGTGAAAGCATGTGCGGCAAGTGTTAGATCTGCGGTAAGTTTTGTATTTCCACTGAACAACGGTTTTTCTATTTTGGTGTTATTTCGCTGTGCTTTGTTAGATTGTCCACTTTGTATGCTGTTCAGCTGCTGTTGAAGATGGCAAGATAGCTTAAGACCGAAACCGATAGCAAAATAAACATCGTTATCACAGACAGCACAGTGTAATGCATTTTGTGAAATATCATATGCAGATTTGTGATATCGAATGCATTTTGTAAAATGTCATATACAGATTTGTGACATCGAGTGACTATGGAACACTCTCCACATTAATTTAAAACAAATTTGGGAAACTTAAGCAAGCCACTTCTTGAAGAAGGAAAAATAATAATCGATATCAGACTGGTGTACAGCTCAGTGCACAGAATGAGGCCTGAGTGGACATAACCATGGCTGTGCTGTGTACATTCTTCCAGACAATGAGTAAGGTGATTCATGCCCGCCCGGTTGGCCGTGCGGTCTAACGTACGGCTTTCCGGATTGGGAAGGAGCGCCTGGTCCTAGGCACGAATCCGCCCGGCGGATTTGTGTCGAGGTCCGGTGTACCGGCCAATCTGTGGGTGGTTTTTAGACGGTTTTCCATCTGCCTCGACGAATGCGGGCTGGTTACCCTTATTCAGCCTCAGTTACACTATGCTGCGCAAACAAGTTCTCCACGTACACGTACACCACCATTATTCTACCACGCAAACATAGGGGTTACACTCGTCTGGTGTGAGACGTACCCTGAGGGGTCCACCGGAGGCTGAACCGCCCAATAACCCTGGGTTCGGTGTAGGACGGCGGAGGGGTGAAGTGGACTGCGGTAGTCGTCGTGAGGTTGTGGACCACTGCGGTTGCAGCGAAGATGGAGCCTCTCCGTCGTTTCTAGGTCCCCGGTTAACACACAATACAATACAATACAAGGTGTTTCATTACCAGTGATTAGATGAGTCGGTCATTCTGGAATAACATAGGGCATTCGGAGGGATCCAGATATTTCGCAGGGGCGGAAATGTGAAAAAAACTGTATCTGCTTAGTCGTTATCTCACAATATTGCCTTGTGTTAAAACGGTGCCGCAAAGGAGTATTATGATAATAAACTACAAAATAAAGAATTCATGAGGTATTGCATTCCATGCCTATTACTCGGTCGACTTCTCTGCTTCACTGACGTAAGTTGCAACCTTCTGCCGCTAGAGGGTTCCGAATTGTAGCATGTCTGTGTGTAACTGCGTTGTCTGAGAAATAGGTGCTGTAATCGAATTTCGAATTCGAAGACTTTGTCCACACAGGGAGCAGGCTTTCCTTCAGCATGAGACTGTCAAACTACACACGAGCACTGCGGCATCTGCAGCAGTCCGACAACTTGGGTTTCACTGTCATCGAGCGTCCTCTACCCCGAGTCTGACCTTGCCCGATTTTCACCTATTTTCAAAGACCACTGTCTAGTACTTCATTTTGCTCTTGATGAAGCGGTGCAATCAGAAGTGGGGTTTGCTACATCTTATTCTTGTGGAGCTGTTCTTTGTCCTTTCACAAATTCCACATATACCTCTTGGCTTCTTTGATATGCTCTTATATGTACACCTTTTGAACATTTTAAGGGCACAGGTACGTCCTAATATCAGCTGGCAGACTTCTTACGGCCGTTCTTTCGGTAAGATGTGGTTTCCTGAGTTGAAACGTGTGGTTCTGTAGGAAAGACCCGGATATTTCTGTCCCTAATATGTGCGCATTGATACCAGCCACGTTCAACAATGCATAACATACAGCCATTGTCCATCTTCTTTTCCTTCGTGTTACTGAATATTTATTGAACATTTGGTCAACGCTGTAAACCCCACCCTTTGTCTTATAATGAAGTATAATGTATGGTTTCTTAGTGGCCTCATTTACGGTGCTCTCGTTGTGCATTGTAGAAATGCCTACCACATTTCTATTATGTTTAGATTTATACGATACCAAAGTCATGTCTTCGTGGTTTCCAGAAACTGTGTAACCAATTTGTCTGCTCTTCCTGGGAAACATTTTGGGGGCACTTCTTTTTATATACTTAAATCTCTGTAAAGTTAAGCTAAATAATTGAATGTGGAACGGTTTGCTAAATTCTGATGAGACCACCGGATCTGATTTTGAAATTGAATTCCAGGCGCTCATCCTGTTGTTGCACCAGCACTTGAGTGAAATGTACTACATAAAGGGAAATCTATTCAAGTGAACTTTCTTCAATAGAGATAAAAAAAGTCAGCGGCAGAAGCTCGTGACCGGGCTTTTGAGCTGTCTTTTATTTCTTCTTCACGTAACGAGGTAGGTGAGGTGGCGGCGATATTGCCCAGGCTGCCTTTCACGCCCAGGAAAGACAATACTAAGTGAACCTGACGAAACAGTGGGGAGCCTCTGCCGACCGTTTCTCAATAAGAAAATCCTTTGAAATTCTAGCCAGTCTTTGGACTGGGTATGCCCATAATACATAAGCATACTTATTTTTTATTTTACGCTTTTTGTTATTATTATTATTACTATTACAATTGTTTTTCTCTCTCCTTTTCTACAGCAAATGGTTAAACTTCTCGCTTATTTTACGAATTTAAATTTCTCACTCGATATATTTTTCAGGTAAGCAAGAGTCCTTAAACATTCTCTTAAAGGCTCCGAGTCCCAAGGCCCACATATTCTTGTAATGTCTTGATACCGTTTTTCAAGGTCTATGTATTATTTTTCAAGAGGCCAGCCAATGGAATACTTTCAACTTTCAATTATAGCAGGTGCTGCATCCTTATACAATTTAAAAAAATAAACCAAATTAACTCCGTCGGAACAGGCCAAGAAGGCCCCAACGGTACTGACCGGCCGCTGTGTTATCCTCAGCCTACAGGCGTCACTGCATGCGGATATGCATGATGTCACCCCACCGCTCTCCCAATCGTGTGTCAGCTGACGACACCAGAGCCGCTACTTCTCAAACAAGTAGCTCCTCAGTTTGCCTCACAAGGGTTGAGTGCACCCCACTTGCCAACAGCGCTTGGCTGATCGGATGGTCACCTATCCAAGTGCTGGCTAAGCCCGACTGTGCTTAACTTCGGAGATCCTATGGGAACCAGTGTTACCACTGCTATAAGGCCTCTGGCTCTTCTATAGATAATTTATCAGAATGCATACGATCACATGTTTTTAATTTATTGAGGATTTTAGACAGAGTTTGCAGTTCTGTACTGCTGTAAAAGCATTCCATATATCAACAGGTACAGCAGATGTAACTCACTTCCAGCGTTTTGGTTCCTTAGGAAGGAAGTACTTTGCTATAAGGTATCGAACATCATCGGCAGCGTTCATATAAATCAATATAATTTACTAAACTCACATCCATTATAATCAAATAAGCGTTAATAATCAGGAGGTGCAGTGTCACCCTGACGTCACGCAGCAAGAAACATCGGGACGCCTTAGAGCACGGCAACCTGGGGATTATAGAGATCTTCGCCTTCTATAGCACACAGCAAATAATTTGAAACGTAGGGGACACTATATTAAAACGGTTTCAGTACAGTTGCAGCCGGAAAGGGAGCGGACAATACAGAGGCTACGAAGCCCAACTACAGCAAACACCGTCCATGCTGCATACAGTAAGCAATACACCTAAAACAGTAGCTGAAGCTCCCCCGACCCGAACACATGGGAACTAAGATGCTGCCTCAAGATATCAGAGTTAAATGACACAGCAACATGCTTTCATCGTGTAACAGACAAGGGGGCCGAGTCAGAAACATAGCTGAAAACTGCACTGGGAAGTAACTTCTCCTCGCATACAAAACAACGTGGCACGCACTTCCAACACTAGCAACGGACTCCGTATGCGTCACTATGGGCTCCTCACAACTCGATGAAGCAGTCTCACCGTCACAACGCCATGCCCGGCTCTTCTACCTCGACGCCTAGCCATCCACACACTGAGAACCACCACACTTCCTGGCACCAAATCACACTTACGTCTTCTTGGGCAAGCATGAATTTGAAAGATTTGACGCGGATATCTACCCTGGCACGGTTCAGTAAGATTTTCGATCCATCGACAGACCATATAGTCTGCGAATTTAATCACCTTGCCTCCACTGGGCCCTTCCCCCATTATTAACATCCACGCTTCTTCAGCCCTGTTAGCTGGAAGATGCGCGACTGGCAGCACACACATGGCAAAACAGTCGGACCTATTCTCTACCCTAGTATGCCTCCGATAATCAAGTTCCTGGATTATCTTCCACAGTCGTTGATTGAAGTGAAAATTCCAACCGGGAAGGGATGTTTCAGAGAACATTGTTTTCATAGCTTGAACTATAGCCACTTGAAAGCCTAGTGGTGCAATTTGCGGTGACCACACAGGCATCTTATTTTTCAATCCAGAATGAAATCTTTTATACATTTTTTGGCTTTTGTTTGACAACAAAGTAAATACAAAAGGAAATATCTTCATTTCCACTTCTGTACTTCCGTTGTCAATGTGTATGGCGTAGAATCGTCGAGCAACTGTCAAATAACATGTGCACCGGAATAGTTCTATTTTCATACAGGAGTCCACCCGCTTCTTCACAAACGAAAACAAGGATTCTTTAGTTAGTAACAAGGCCGATCGTTAATTTTCAAGAAACTATTATCTTCAGTTAATTTCAAAATATCTTCGTTGAATTGAATCTCCGAACTGGTGACAGGATACTGGATCGTCCCAATAGCTTCTCTTCTTGCTTTACACAATGCAGTCTTAGATTTCTCATAATTCGGCTTATTGCCAACGAAACCTAAAGATTTATCTTTCTAATCTTGAAATTCCTCTTTAAAAATCTGTAAAAAATGCACTGCCTCTTGTCCATGGACTTTTTTATGCAGTAACGTATTCGTTTCTTAATCCGCACATCTGCTTCGTTAGAAACAGTTCATATACTCATCATATTTTCTTTAGAGCGATGACTGTTCTTGAGAAGATATGACTTCACATTGATTGCTGTAATTATTTTCATTATCCACAGTGTCCACGAAATCATACGGAAACAATGGTTGTCGATGAGGGCACAGCCTAACAAACAGCGACAATATGTCTCTTGATGGTGAACGTCTGGGTAAAAATCTGCAGTGGGTGTTGCTCCGGTCGGAAAACCTACGGTGCTACAGTAACAGAATGGACATAACGGTAGCGAAATACCGAATATTATAGGCCAGATAAACACAAAACAATCTCATCACGGATCTGATAGAGAAGTAAATGCTAGTTGCACATCAATTACATAATGGTGTATGATACGTGCAGGACATGTCACTGAACATTTTTGATGCTTACGTTAGAACTGAACGTTTGCACATGGTGAAACGATTACGCAGCTGTTCTATAGTACCTACGAAATAAACATGCCTTCTCAGAAACACAAAATTTACGGCGGTATGCAATCACATTTCTCACGCTGAAACACTAAAACGTACCATTCACATGGTATCACCGCTGTAATCGCTCCAACATTGGTCGACTCACTTCTGTCAGGGTTTCTGGTATTATTGTGGTACAAGCAGCAGTAATACGGGCTTTCATGCTGCCCATTGTTGGTTGAAACTTCTGAAACGCCACATTTTTCACATGTCCCAAGACTAAAAATTTCATGGCTATAAGGTCCGACGACTGCGCTGGAAATCTCTGAACAGGGCAACCACGTCCTGTCCGTCGATTTAGAATTTGTTGATTTATTACAACTGACCGATACTGTTCCTTAGAGTGTACATAGGTAAATGACTCTGACAAGAGGGTAACCGTTATATACACATCAGTGTTTGTAGTAGGAAACCCAATTATTACTTTCTGCTATCATGTTAACAGTGAAAGTAGGATTATGAAAGTCCATCAAATATCAATTACGGGTAACGTGGGGTTCACACTTGAATCTCGGGATATGTCACAGGGGCGCGCTTTCTTTATTTCATGCGTCAACTTCACTTTGCAACTTTTGTCGATATAACTGACTTATTGCGACGCGATCAAAGCCAGACTTTTTCCGATTTTTCACGTTATTGATTGAGAAAGAAATAATACGGGATGTCAGATTAACCATGACAAGTTCTGGAAGGCCACATAGTATTTAGTTCCATGAGCCCCTGCCTTACAGTCACATCCGCGAATATCGTTTTTCAGTATCTGTTGTTCCAGAGATATTTCCGCTGAAACGTCTAAATGGGCCAGCCTGAATAAAATGTAAACGTTATTATCAAAAATCTAAAAGAACTTGCCTTGTTTATTACAAAGTTTTATTTAATACTTTAATAAACATTTACACGGACGCAGGCTATACATTTTTAAATATACCTGTATTTAGTACTGTATAATACAAGTCGTTGTTTAACGTACCTGCCAAAAATCTCGAAAAGTACCTGATTGATTTACTTCAAGTTTTTACGCGATACTCCAATGAACATTCTGGCGGACGTAGGCTATGTATGTTTAATATATATGATGCATGATACTGTAGCTAAAATTAGGCTTCATAGGTCAAATGGATATCAACTGCGCTTTTTAAACAGAAACTCCCATTTTTATTACATATTCGTGTAGTACGTAAAGAAATATGAATGTTTCAGTTGGACCACTTTTTTCGCCTTGTGACAGATGGTTCTGTAATAGTCACAAATGTATAAGTACGTGGTATCAAGTAAAAATCGTTCTAAGGGCTCTGAGCACTATGGGACTCAACTGCTGAGGTCATCAGTCCCCTAGAACTTAGAACTAATTAAACCCAACTAACCTAAGGACATAACACACATCCATGCCCGAGACAGGATTCGAAGCAGCGACCGGAGTGGTCGCGCGGTTCCAGACTGTAGCGCCTCGAACAGCTCGGCCACTCCGACCGGTGGCATCACGTAACATTCCGCCAGTGCGGACGGTATTTGCTTCGTGATACATTACCCGTGTTAAAAGGGACCGTTTAACAATTGCGGAAAAGGTCGATATCGTGTTGATTTATGGCTATTGTGATCGAAATGCCCAACGGGCGTGTGCTATGTATTCTACTCGGTATCCTGGACGACATCACGCAAGTGTCCGGACCGTTCGCCGGATAGGTACGTTATTTAAGGAAACAGGAAGTGTTCAGCCGCATGTGAAACGTCAACCACGACCTGCAACCAATGATAATGCCCACGTGGGTGTTTTAGCTGCTGTCACGGCTAATCCGCACATCAGTAGCACACAAATTGCGCGAGAATTGGGAATCTCAAAATCGTCGGTGTTGAGAATGCTACATCAACATCGATTGCACGCGTGCCATATTTCCATGACCAGGAATTGCATGGCGACAACGTTGAACGTCGTGTTCGGTTCTGTCACTGGGCACACCTGCAGCATTAAAATCACTACCTTAACTTTCTCAATTATTTACAGAACCAGTCTCGTAACTTTATGACTGACGTGGCGCGTTCTCTCTCTCTGTCGGTCTTCCTCTCTCTCTCTCTCACTCTCTCTCTCTCTCTCTCTCTCTCCCTCGCATACACAAAATAGATGTTTGTGTACTTATAGGGTGTCCCAAGAGGAATGCTCAATATTTAAGAACATGACAGGAACGATCATTCGAAGCGAGAAAGTGTAGTAAACATAAGGTGTAAAATGCATACCGTAAGAGCGAAGACCACTACTCCCTCTTCGATAATGTGCAACAGACCTCTTCTACTGCAAAGTCTCCGGTTTCCGTATGCTGAAGTGTGGTACTGTGGACCAAACCAATTGCATACTTTACGAACTATTAGCACATTTTTAACTTCTCTAGCGTGAAACACATTTCTCTGCTAAAGAACTGCCCAAGTTTACTTGAAAATTTTTATTGTCTTCGTCCCTACTACCTTTTCCCGAAATATGGAAAACAAAGAGGTTGATGTAGAAGAGATTTGTTTCGCAGTATCGAAGATGGAAAAGGGCTCATTGCTCTTAAGGTATGCATTTTAGAGCCCATCGTTATCAGCTTTTTCTGCTTCGAATGACCATTCGTGTCATATCACTGAATATTGATCATTCCTCCTGGGACACTTTGTATAATGTGATACACATAAATTTTGATTGTAGTAAAGAGGGATATCTGACAATGGTAACATAAGGAGAACCGCAAAGAGCAGCAGATGTCATATTTACGCACTACACGCAAGGTGAGTTTGCTAAATTGTAATGCAGTGCAGGATACGATCCTTGAGTGTACAAGATACAAAAGAAAGATATGTGAGCGTAAGACCAGAAACGCGTTCCAAGGGAGGGACGTACACTTGAAGGAGGAGAAAAAAGGTCTTTGATGGTGGCTTCAGGCTCATCACCAGGAAGGTGGTTCACCTGTGTGGTGTAAGCCAGACGGCCGTGTGGAATATTCTCCACAACAACTGCTGCTATCTGTATCACTGAAAACACGTACATATCTTATTAACTAAGGACTCACTGCTATGACGACGGTTCGTAATCAGTCCTATTAAAAGACGGGGCTACCTTCACAAAGGGCTACAGAGAATCCATCAGAGATGGTGGCAGTGTACCGCCATAAGTGGGTCAGCCTGAGTGTATGGGCAGGGTAATTGGTTACCAGCTCCAGGGAGTGCCATTTTTCCACAACGTCTCACCTTCTACTGGTAAGCCTGTCTCCCCTGTAGGATAACGTGCTTGGTAGAACGAAGGGTAATGTGGATACTACATGATAATTCTACAAGTCACTGTCCTTTTCAGTTCCAAACTGAAACATGAGAACAGCCAGAACATTACCACATTCCTAATGCACTGCCACGTGTTGTTTCAATCTTAGAAATGTATTGTGTTAAAGTTCTCTTCCCTCCAACTTCAGATTGCTGTGCTTCTTAGTGTTACGTCTGAGTGTGAATTTGTGTCCACTCTGGCGGAAAAAACAGTACACCAGGAAAGGTGACCTCGATTTTGATCCGATGACGGCATAAGACCCCTGCGCGATAGTAGACGTACTGACAGTGGTTTCAACGTCTTCCTCCAACAGATATCTTGTTAGCACACCTACCATGGCGCCATCTGTGTCTACACGTTAATAGGGAATGTTCACAGCTGGAAGGGTCAGTTTGGTAGGCAGCGATGCCTCTGAGACGCACTCGTGTTTCCTATATCCAACTGCGCGAGTTTGAAAGGGGCGGGATGGCAAGATGGTCCTTGAGGAGAATTGCAACACAAGAAGGCTTGTGAGCCCAGACGAATGAAAACACGTTATTAGAAGAGGGACTACAGGCATGCACACCTCTATCCTGTCTTTCACTCACTCCACAGCATGGACAGCTCGACTGGTTCCATCACATGATCAGTCGGAAGATGGAATGGCGCGCCGTGGTGTTTAGCAATGAAAGCAGATTCTGCCAGCGCGCAAGTGATGGTCGTCTGCGTGTCCGACAGCCCTTATGGTCTGGGGTGCAATAAGATACAACCTTTGATTACAAATGGTTCCAATAGTTCTGAGCACTATGGGACTTAACTTCTGAGCTCATCAGTCCCCTAGATCTTAGAACTACTTAAACCTAACTAACCTAAGGACATCACACACATCCATGCCCGAGGCAGGATTCGAACCTACGAGCGCAGCAGTCGCGAGGTTCCAGACTGTAGCGCCTAGAACCGCACGGCCACACCGGCCGGCCCTTCGATTACCTTTGGTGTTTGTGTACGGTATGCCATCCAGCGCTCGGTATCTGCAGAATGTTGTTAGCCCCGCTCTTCCGCCGTTCTTGCAACAGTGAGGTGATGTGTTCTAATAGGGTAATGTTCACCCACACACTGACCGTGAAAGTCAACGTGCTCTGCGAGACATGCAGCAACTTTCCTGGCCAGCATGATTTCCGGACCTCTCCCCAATCGAGCATGTCTGACGAAAAGTGACGCATGCGACTCGTCACTCAACAACTCTTACAAAAATATGTGAAGAGGTCGAAGAGGTGTGGCATAACGTCTCCCAGAACAGTATTCGCCTTCTCTACAATCAAATGGAAGCCATTCAGCGCCTGCAGTGTCGCTCGTGGAGGCTACACCATGTACTATTATGGATGTTTCAGAATGAGTCGATACCCGGTAGCTCACAACGGCTTGTTCTGTTGATCTGTGAATGTAATCGTTTGATGTACTAGTTATGCACTGTTGCAAGAAAATATCTTGAATGAACTGGAAACCTTTTCTGGAGACATATGTTAGCGTGAATTTACGTACGCAAACCGAAAAAATCGAGCACAAAAAGTAATTAATGTAGAGTAATGGAATTTTGGGAATACATTCGTCTAGGTGACATTTAAATATCATCATTGCAAGATTACAGGTTAATGTAAATGAGAGATAAAATTGTGAAATGCTGGTAAATTAATAACCGCTGTAACCGGCGAGAATGTTGAATGCAAGCATGTAAAGTTGCATACATTGAGTCATCACGTGCCGAATGTCAGTTTGTGGGATGGTACAAGTTTTCAGTCAAGGTGCGTGCGATATCCATCTGATTTTTCTGTCATACAAAATCGCAACACAAGTAATAGCTCTAGTTGTATGCCCAGTGTGTCTAGCATGCCGACAGGTTGGTTTCAGGTCCCCCTTTAACCAACACACGACCGCCACTGACAGAACCAGCTTTCATCAGCAAACCCAGCCCTCCAATCAGCTCTCGTTTGAAACACCGAGGTTGCAATAGCGGTGGTTTGGGTCAGAGGATTGCGCTCTACAGGGCGTCCGGCTCGAGGCTGCCCTTCGAGTAACCGATTTGTAACAGTTCGTTGTGTCATTGTCGTGCCAACTGCTGCTCAAAATGCTGCTGCAGATGCAGTACGATTTACCAGAAACTCACGCCAAACACAATGGTCTTCCCTCTCAGTAGTGCTACGAGGCCGTTCGGAGCCCGGTCTTCTTGCGACTGTATATTCTCGTGACCCCGCTGCCAGCAATCATGTAGAGTGGACAGATTTGTACGCGGTTTGTATGCAACATCGCAGAAGACACACCAGCTTCGCGTTGCCTTATTATTACACGACCTCCTTCAATCTCACTCACCTGCTGATAATAACGTCTTTGTCGTCTTAACACTAGAGTGGGAGCGCTGGTGTATTTTATGCACCAGATCACTTTGCTCTCTACCGGGTAAACGGCAGGCCTTATGGCAAGCTAATTGTTGATACCTTTCCAGTCACTGTTAGGTTATGTTTAGTTGTGTCAGAGTAATTGCAGCATCAGCAAGTCAAGGCAATGATAAGTGCCTTTTTTCAGTTTCATTTCGCTAGCCCCCATTATATCTAAACTGAACCCTACCACATCCATTTCCAGATTTATTAGCTGCTCAACCACATTCAGACTTCCGAAATTTCACTACCTGACTCGTAGCCTGTTCCCCATTGGAAAGTTCTGGTCAGGGATCTGAATAGGGAACTAGTCCGGAACCTTTTGCCAATGGAGATTTCATTATGACTCTTCAATTACAGGCTAGACGTGCATACACGTTATTTATCTTTAATGCAGTGGTTTCCAATGCTTTCAGCATCCTGATGCCGTTGACCATTGCTGATTTTTCCTCCTTTTGGGGTAGTTAGCCTCCTCACCCCCCCCCCCCCCCACCCGCCCTCCCGCCCCATGCGAGGGCTGGAGGGTGCTCTGAACCACGGTCTGCTCCTCTGCCCTCATCGACGAGGCCGGAGGCAGAATGAGGTGACTATATGTCGGAAGTCTCCAGCCGCCACTGCTGATGATTTTTATCCATTATTAATGAAGTGGTGGGTTTCGAACCCGGGACCGAGTGCGTTTTCAGTACTAGTCAAAGACGCTGCCCCTGCACCAGGTTATCCACTCTCTTTTGTATTGTATCTTTTTCCCCACCTTACTCAACCAAACCAGGCTGAGCTGCAACGGGAGTGAGTAATATACTAAAGTTATGTTCTCCTCAGGTACGACTGAGACCTTTGTCAGTGTACAGCCTAGTTGCACAGTCATGTAAATCATCCGTCTTGACTTCATACTGGAAAAACGCCTGATAGATCACTTCCCCCCTACCCCCTTAAAACAGCATTGTGACAAGAAACGTTAATAAAAGTTTACCATGAAAGGAAATTCTTTAGCGCACAAAGTCCAAAGTCGGATATGAAAGTAAAGAAATCTGTTACAGAGTGCAGTTTCGACGTAATCTGTGCTCGGTAGTATATCGCAAGCAGCAGTCGTGGACAACGATAAAGTTAGAACGCACCTTCCCTAGTGGTTTCACTCACCATTATGGAACTCATTTAACATAAAAACGTAACATTTACAGCAGCGAGCCTCAAAACTTGCTAAAGAAAACACAATACTACAAGACCTCAAGTTTCCAAGTAGGTATTTAAAGCCTCTAACGAATCGAAGAAAGATATTTTCTTCACTTAGACCTATTGAATATACAACTACTACCTTTAAATGAAGTTTAAAATTTAAGTTGTTCTGTGATATATCGAATGTAGGTAGAGCATTAAGAATCCACGTTGGCAAGACATAAACACTATCGAGTTGCCGCGCTTCAAAGTGCTACAACGATTTACTTGTAGTCCATCGCAACGAAATTTGTTGCTCGTGGATAGTTGCTGAAAACAATTGGCTAAGATTAGCTATCCATAAGGTAGAAATACGGTCGCTTAAGACTATATAGGCTCTCTACGGTACAGCGGAGGGAGTCATTATGTTTAAAAATAAATTCGCCGGATGTTAAGAAGGTTATTAATGACAAATTCCAGCAGATTCTTAGGCATAGCACAAAAATGGTGGGTATTCGTGAAAAAATTGGTTAAAAGTGTAAATAACAGTAGGAGGTGGAGTGCTTACAGAAAATTCTTAATAATCTAATTCTAATTGTGTTAAATAAAAATACAAAACTTGAAAGCAGACATTTTAGACCGTTAATCATAGTAATATGGCTGTCAGTTTTAGTAAGATAATATTCTCACACATAATATTTCCCGCCAGTTTAGAAGATCATTGCATGGCATCATTAAATTACGCTAATTCAGCCAACAGTGTATGGCTAAACTACATTACCTTTCAAATTACGTTAATAATAACAGACATTTTGCAGATTATTCCAAAAATTCAATACTAATTAGCTGTTAATTGTTTTTAATTAAGGGGTGAATTAAAGACAGCAATTTACGACCATTTATTGTGGTAATATTGACTGTCATAGGATAGCAATCTATTAAGAAATTTGCCAATGTACTACAATTTTTCTCAATTTTGGTAGAAATTGCCATGACTTCAAAAAATTATAGTATTTCAGCTACATGCTGAAACTATGGCGAAAATAATGGCACCATCACCTAGGTGTGAAACTGCTACAGCCTACAGAACAAGAATAACGTGGCCGATGCGTCTTCTCAAGTAAGAAAACGATCAGTAGAGGAGCGGGAGCTTGATTCCTATTGGATCTAACAGAAAGGGTTGAGGAGAGGAGTGGAGGGGGAGGTTGGCCTCATTTTCAGCAACGTTATGTCACGCAGAAGCTGAGGTTGTTTTCTGACCTTGAATTTAACACACACAAGTGCCCTACAGGTTCAGGGTACGAGGGACCTGTACCAGGCTACGTCCTGACCTTGAAGATAACAAGCACAGCTGCCACAGATTCGTGGGCAGAGTTCCGTAGAGTCCAAGCCTATCAATGGAAGTCCTATCTATTCAGTGACACTGAGTTAAAAATGTTATCTGTTCTTGAACCAGCACTTCCTCAACACCAGTACTACGCTGCTGGAGACGTCCATCTCAGCTTTCATTGTAGAGATGGTAGTAATCGGATTCACCATAATAGTGAATCAACTGTGCCCCTACGTGTCTGATGTCTTCGCCGACGGCGATAGCATCTCTTTTCTGTGTGAGTCATTAGTCTTCTCACTGGTTTCATGCAGTCCGCCTCAAATTTCTCTCCTACGCCAACCCCTTCAGTTCAGGGTAGCACTTACATTCATCGTCCTCAATTATTTGCTGGATGATGGCAGTCTCTGTCTTCTCCTACAGTTTGTAACCTCTGCAGTTCCTCTAGTGCCATGGAACTTAATTCCTCATCCCTTCTTTTTGTCAATGTCTCCGATATAGTTCTATCCTCACCGATACAGAGGAAAACCATTACATTCTTTATCATGATCAGTCCGTTTGATTTCCAACATTCTCCTGTAGCACCACTTGTCGAACGCTGCGTTTTCATTTTGTTCCGGCCTTCCCTCTGTCCATGAGTAACATACAACGCTGTGCTCAAAACGTATATTCTCAGAGATTTGTTCCTCAAATTAGGGTCAATGTTTGACAGCTGCAGATTTCCCTTGGCCAGGAATACCATCTGTGCCAGTATTAGTGTGCTTTTTATGTACTCTTTGCTTCGTCCGTCTTGGGTCACTTTGCTTCCATGCTAGCATGATATCTTAACTTGGTCCAGTTCATGCCTAGCAATGGTCATGTTATTAAGTATGTCACTGTTCTCATTTCTGCAACTTCTCACTACATTTCTCTTTTTCCGGTTTACGCTCAATTAGACTGTTAAGTCCATTCAATAGTTCTTGTAATCCGTCTTCACTTTTACTGAGGATGGCAATGCTATCAGCTAAGTCAATCATTAGAGTCTTTTTACACTGAATTTAAATACCACTATAGACCCTTTCTTTATCTCCGTCTTTGCTTCTTCGGTGTATAGATTAAACAGCAATATCGAAAGAGTGCGTCCCTGTGTTACACGCTCTTCAATCGAAACACTTCCTTTTTGGTTTTCGAATCTTATTTTTTCCTCATGGTTCTTGTACATATTGTATTGCACCCACCTTTCCCTGTAGCTTTCTTCTGTTATGCTAAGAATTTAGAATGTCTTGCACCATTTCACACTGTTAGACTCTTCTTTCAGCTCGACAGATCCTACGGGTTTATCTCCCTTTTTGTTCAGTTCTGATTCCACTATCAACGCAAAGTCAGAACTGACTCACAGGGGCATTTACCTTTTCTTAAGGCAGACAGATTGTTCCCAGAATGAGATTTTCACTCTGCAGCGGAGTGTGCGCTGATATGAAACTTCCTGGCAGATTAAAACTGTGTGCCCGACCGAGACTCGAACTCGGGACCTTTGCCTTTCGCGGGCAAGTGCCCGCGAAAGGCAAAGGTCCCGAGTTCGAGTCTCGGTCGGGCACACAGTTTTAATCTGCCAGGAAGTTTCATATCAGCGCACACTCCGCTGCAGAGTGAAAATCTCATTCTGGAAACATCCCCCAGGCTGTGGCTAAGCCATGTCTCCGCAATATCCTTTCTTTCAGGAGTGCTAGTTCTGCAAGGTTCGCAGGAGAGCTTCTGTAAAGTTTGGAAGGTAGGAGACGAGGTACTGGCAGAAGTAAAGCTGTGATTACCGGGCGTGAGTCGTGCTTCGGCAGCTCAGTTGGTAGAGCACTTGCCCGCGAAAGGCAAAGGTCCCGAGTTCGAGTCTCGGTCGGGCACACAGTTTTAATCTGCCAGGAAGTTTCAGACAGATTGTTGTTTAATAGATCTTTTCCATTCTCTGTTCATTACTCTGGTCAGCAGCTTGGATGCATCAGATGTTAGGCTTATACTACGATAGTTTACGCGTCTGTATGCGCCTGTTGTCTTCGGAATGGTGTGTATGAAATTTTCTGAAAGTCTGATGGGACATCGCCAGGCTCATAGGTGCCACACAGCAACTTAGAAAGTCGTTGGGTTACGCAGTTTCAACTAACTCCTAATGATTTAAGGAATTCCAATGTTGTCCATCCATTCTACATTATTTACGAGGGTTATTCCAAAAGTAAGGTCCGATCGGTCGCGAAATGGAAACGACTATGAAAATCCGATAAAGCTTTGCACAGATGTGTTGGGTAGTGTCTCTAGTATAACCCCAGTTAGCATCACGTCGCTCTTCTCATTTCTGAGCTCGCAGTGAGTGCGTAAAGATGTCTAGAAAATAGTGTCTGCCGCCAAGTACGAGGGCCTGGTGAGAAATTTCGCCTGAAGCTATGCAGCCAACATTACATAACTGTCGTGCTGTTTCGTCTTCACGACAATTCTCAGCCGCATTCTGCAGGGGCAATGAAGATGCTCCTGCATCGTTTTCAAATGGAAATGTTAGATTACCCACAATACAGTCCGCAATTGTCTCCCCCTGAGTTTCATCTCTGGTCACATGAACCGCTGTCTTTGACGACAACATTTTGACACAGACAACGAGGTGTAGGCCAGCGTGGAGAATTGGCGGAAAGCACTGGCGGCTGCCTTCTATGATGAGGCTATTGAAAAGTTGGTGCAACGCTATGACAAAAGTCTAAGTCAGAACGGCGACTACGTAGAGAAGTAGCTGAAAGGTGTAGCTAATTGTTACAAGTAAAACATTTCTGATGTTCACTGTGGTTTCAATTTGGCAATCAATCGGACCTTACTTTTGGAATAACCCTCGTATTTTAAGTTCTATACGATTAACACTGTATCTCGGCAGCATGGATGCGTGAGATGTTAGACTGAGAATATCATAGTTCCCACATCAGTACGCTCCAGCTGTCTTTAGAATCATGTGGATGAAATTTTCCGAAAGTCTGATGTTACGCCACCAGGCTCGAAGTCCCCACACAACAATTTTAAGAGTCCTTTGGTAGCCACTCCCCCCACCCCCCACCCCCCAGTAAATTTGTCTATCCTCTCTACCTTATTTAATTTAAGTCTTCCAGATTTCTTACAATGTCTCAAATTAACACTGAATCTCCTATGTCTTCCTTATCGACTGTAGTTTCTTTTTCTACCCAGTTTCTTAGAGGCGTTCACTGTACTCTTTCCAACTACCTGCTTTTTATTCTTTGTATGACAGTAGACTCCCATTTGCACTGTAAATTTGACTACATTTGCTTTATATTTCACTGAAGGTCGTTTTGACTTTTGTATACGTTGTCAGTCCTTCCGACGATCATTTGTTTCTCGATTTTTCATATGTTCCCTGCAGCCATATTGACTTGGCTGACCCACACTTCCAATTTGTACCATTCCTAAGTGATTTATATTGCTGTATTGCTTCCTTATATTGCTGATAACATCTACAGTAGGTTAACAGTACGTGAAACAAGGCGATAATTGAGTTACAGTGGTTTAAGGAGCACGGGAGCAAGGTCAGACTGACCTGGTGGCCACTAAATTCCTTTAATCTGACCTCCATAGAACATACCTAGGGCGCTATCAGGCGCCGGCTACGCATCCACTAACCACTGTCCCCTAATTTACGATAATTGTTTGACCTGGGCGTAGACATCTGTTGCCACATGCTCTCGGAAAACCATAAAGGACTTGTACTCATGTCACGTAGTACAGTTACTGTACTGCGTTCCGACGCTGGAACAACACGCGAATTAACAGATAGTCATAATGTTTTTGCTCATCAACATTTGTGCTAAGACTGTGTGAGCTAGTGATAATAAGCTGAGAATTCATTAAGTGCGCTTTTGACATGCAAGAGTTCGGTGGACTGCAGTAAGATTTAAAATTTGAAGTTGATGTCCTCCTTGCAAATGTTTCACGATGACTGAATTTTCTCTTTTTGAGAGTACTGAGGACACGATCTGTTTTACTTCTACAGCCTATATAATATAAAATATTTATTTCAGACAACCGGTTTCGGGTTTCGATAGACTTTGCTGTCCTCATCAGTTACTAAAAAGCTTCCTTTGTGGAACGTGTTCATTTTACGTTGAATCTCACGTCGGTTTGTCAGATGGATAACAATCAGCACATTATTAAAGGTTTTTCATTACTAACTATATTTAAATAGATATAGCACCTCGTACAAACGGCCATGTCCGTAGACTCATGGCTCACGGATGTGTGTTACATCACAAAAACACAGTACTCAGTAGCACATCAGTTTACTTCAGCTGGATATATTTTTAACGTTTTTAAATACTTTGATTATGACGTAGACTTTATAATGTGTTGACACCTGGCGTGAAGGTAAACGTAAAATGAACATGTTTCATTTTTCAGACCTGAAGATGACAGCAAAATCTGTCGAATACCGTTGCCTTAAATAAAGAAATAAGTTATGCGATCTAGGCTGGTGAATGATTTACGACGACGACACCAACTCTGATGGATTCGGTAAAAAACTGCTCGCGGTTAAAGAAAACATTTCGTTCTGGGGGAATGTGTTAATCTTGTACTTTTACTCACGACAGCTAGCCGAAATTTGACTATAGAGCATATCAGCTTCGCTGACGATTACTACGAGGTAGGTCGAAATTTCATGACACACGGCAGCGAACGATTTATCGAATGACGTCAGTGTGAGGTGCATCAATTCAGCGAGCACTATCCCTTTCTGATAATTGTTCTTGCTAGAACGTGACAATACACGCGAGTATACGTTTCAGCTTACCGTTCGAAGTATATTTAGAGACAGAACATTGAGCACAAATTGCATTTTCGTTTTATAGATTGCAAATACAGTATTATACTGAATTACATTATGAGTGCAGGTTTACTTTCATCTTCATTACACCGATGGCTCTACGTGTCTACGTGTTGTGATCAAAAGATGATGCTACCCAAGGAATCAGGGTGAAGAGCAGATCATTCATAAATACTGGCAGTGCTGGGATTTACCTTCTGATACTGAGTTCGGTACGTGACATTTACCGCTTTCTCTTGCTATGATGCACGCGAGTGCTGTCCGCGTGATGCTCCAGATATTTCCCTACTTCCTGATCGCTTTTTCTGGTATCCGTGACTTACGTAACGATTAATTGTCTCGGTGTTTATATCGACTGCTTTGATGTTACGACGCTTTGGTATTACCAGAAGTTGTAATGATGATTTTTCTTCTGTTCGTTTATGATGATGATACGGTTTTGCCGGCCGTGGTGGCCGAGAGGTTCTAGGCGCTTCAGTCCGGAACCGCGTGACTGCTACGGTCGCAGCTTCGAATCCTGCCTCGGGCATGGATGTGTGTGATGTCCTTAGGTCAGTTAGGTTTAAGCAGTTCTAAGTTCTAGGGGACTGATGACCTCAGATGTTAAGACACGTAATTCTCAGAGCCATTTGATACGGTTTTCTGGGTGCACGACTTAGAGGATTTTAGCGCCCGTCTTCACTGTCAATTTCCACGTCTTCTCATGATGGTCAGTATTCAGTTTCCACTGTGACTCCTCTTTCATGATAATTGCATTTGCTTTCAAGTGCACTTTCCATCCTACAGAACAATTCGGGTGTTTTCGTTGCTAAATTTCGTACCACAGAAGACTGAGCTATGATTCAATCTTGCAGTAGCTTGTTTCTTTCTACGATTTTCAAGCATTATATGGCTATTATATTGGTTTCTTTTCAGACTAGCAAATGCCTCTATAACGCTATTACAAGTCTTCCATGTTTTTATATCTTACCCATCTCACGACTAAGATTCCATAAAATGTTTCTCCCTTGTTCTCCTACTCCAAAATTCTCTGGTATGCCTGAGTGAACGAATGTGGGTGTGTTTCGTTTTGCTGTAGGGAGGTTTACTCTGCTGCAGAGAATCAGCGGTAGTCTTACAGAATGGCCAACTTTGTAGTTTTCAGATAGGCAAAGAGTTTTGTTCCCTTTGTGTGAAAGTTACCTGTGTTACGTTGGCGGCGGAAGCCTCATGTCTGGGTTTCCTGGCCACGGGATTGCGTGGGAGAAGCTGTTTTGGGAAATGGGCAGTCTGGCAGTTTGTTTCCAGCTCTTCGATGGTATGCAGCCTTGGTCTCTTCGAAGAAGTGTGAGTTTAATTAACCGCTTGGAGCGTTGTCTCATAGCGAGAGGGGAGCTTCTAGCTTTTGGCCTGAAGTGCGCCCTTGGTTCAGTGTGAATGTTTGTGTGCCTGCGACTACTTGTGTATATGTTCTAATCTTTTACAGATCTAAATAATTTTTTCGTCTTTGCGAATTTTCTTTGTTTCATTACTATATGTCAGTTGGGAACCACCCACGTGGGTTAATATCAGAGTTTGTTGACCCTCTGCCATTACCTTTTGTCTTTTCAAATATGTCCTCTATAAAATGTTAATTGTTCGTTGCTGGATGGGTTAATGTTGCTAAAACTTGGTCACGGTACGTAGAAATTGTGTCTCCGAGAGCCACGAGGGCACACGAGTTAACTGTGAGCCTATCTTTCCTGTGGCCCAGTGTCTCTGATTTTGGAACATTAAATTTATCGTGTCCGGATTATTCAATTAAATTTGTGGTTTGTGATTTCATGTTAAGCGCGTAAGCCTGTATGCGTGGCCCTCGTTCAGGCAGTTTCTCCAAACCGAGGTTCAAATTTAAATGCAACCGTGATATTCAGATTTACTCTTTTATTTCAGCAGAGCGGAACACGCCTCCTAGCTTCGTTGCATGTTGGTGATGGGGCCGTCCTTTCTGTACTTTGAGTGAATGAGGGACTGAACGCGAATATTTAACCTTTTACGTCCCCTTCTAATTACGGTCACAATTCTAAATTAAGAGATTGTTGTGAATCGTATAGCGGTTCACAAGCAATCGTACGTAGTTACCAGGTAACAGCAGTTATATAGATGTCTTATATCAGTGTCTTAATAATTAAATAAGTTTGCTTCAAGTCTTATCCAGTGTACCGATGTTAGGTCTCCTTTACCTACTCCATTGACGTAATACATTCCTTTTTAGCCCATCCATAGTGTTTCCATGCGCATAGGTCCAATATCTAGCGTTCCCTTTTTATTTAAAACAAATTCTTTATAATAGATCATGTTTGCAGGAAAGTTGCTGCAAGTGTTTACAAACTTTTTACTTTAATATTTGATTCTTGTGAACAATCCCTGGATCATATTAATAATTGCATCCCATTTTTTATGAGTGACGTGACAATGAGTGTTTTATGAGTTTTTTCTGATGACTAAATTAATTAATTTTCCATCTAAGTCGAACCTCTTGTTTGTCGTGTAGCTAGAGTTGGTGGCGACCCAATCTTTAACTTTGATTTTAATGTCAGACAGCATCTCCATTTGCGTGTGGCCCTTTTAGCCATCAGGATATAGCTCAGGGCGACACTAATTTCATAAACACCGCCCAAGTTCACGTCACTTACAATGGCAGTGGTGTACAGCCAATAGCGAGACTGACGCTGTCGTGTCATTCATCGTGACCAATGCCTGTGATGATATGCTGTGGTATTTATCGGACACAAGATCCTCATATTCAGCAACGGACAGAGAGTTGGTTACTAGAATTTTTGTGGCCTTGTTCCGGTATTAGTAGTGTCAGTAATTGTTAAAGAGTGTCACTCAAATCTGTGATTTACTCCTAGCTCTTTACACGTGAGGCCACTTCCGTTCAATAATCTCAACAAAAATTTTTATAATACATCCTGACGGTAGTCAGCCAGGAAGTTTTATTCCTTTTGGAATCCGGTATAGAAGTGTGTGAGGCAAGAACCACCCAAAATCAGATTCTAGGCAAGCACTGCAGAATAGTAAGATTCCATTTTGACTAAAAGTACAGTTAGCGTAATTTGCTACGTCGTGTGAGTCTCAGCGTATACGAAACTGCTGGTAACTCAACATTCAATTTTAAGTAGTTTGTATAAGACTAAGTGCTTTAAGCAACTGACGTAACTTTCCTGCCCCACAAGTTACTGGCACGCAAAGGCAGTTATGTGCACTATATCTCCTCATAAAAGGACTGATCCAATTACATGGAGAAGACGGTATACGAATATATCGTTTTTGACCAATTTAATGGTCCCATTTTTATGCCACCATGTGGCAGGCATCAGCACCCGGCCGAGACAGAAGCAACAATAATGAAGTAACCGAGATTGTGACTTATACGAGTTCCTGACCAGGAGCGCATTGTATAATTTCATCTATGTGCTTGAGTTTCTGTGTGTTAATTTAATATCTAGTGGACACAGTTCTCGCTTTTTCGTTTGGTCGGAAAGAAACTAATTATGTGACATGTTACAAGTTCCATATCAGAAACGAATTATTTAGTCTCACCTGAGTGCTTAGGTAGTTCGATTTTTGAATCTCCATACATTAATCTAACTTATTAGGCACAGTTCTTGCTGTTTGGTCAGCGTCTACAGGACGGCACGTGTCGATAGTCCAATTTTCTGGGAAGTTTCCCACGGTCTTCAGTACGGATAGGAACTATAATTGTTGTGTGCGGTTGCAAGGCGAGCTGGTGGCACTTCACCCTCAGCTCCAGGCTGTGTTGGCTTCGGCTACACAGCTTGAAGCTGCAGTGGATGGGTACCACTGTTGTGGGACGGCCTGGGGATCCAATGAACGTCCAGCACGTCCGAGTCCTACGACCGGTCATCACTTGTGGCTAGCGCAGTTCCTGCTCGCACTGAGGTTGATGAGGTTGACCTGTCACCCGTGATCGAGACGGAGGTCGCCACGGGGCGTGGCAGGCAGCGAAAGACGTCCCAGGGCCCAGCACGTAACGTCTCTCCTGTTAGTCTGACAAGCAGGTTCCAGGTGCTGCCTGTGGCTGACACTATACCTCAGCCAGATGCAGTCGCTTCTCCTGTTTCAGAGGAAACCTCACAGCCTGCAAGATCCAGGAAATTGCAGAGGGTGGGAATATTGATAATTATGAGCTCCAATGTTAAACGCGTTATGGGACATTTACGGACATGGCTGCCAATAACAGGAAGAAAGCCAGTGTACACTCTGTGTACATACCAGGTGAAGTGATTCCAGATATGCAACCGTTCCTCCCGGATGCTATGAAGATCACATGGTGCAGCTAGCTGCAGGTGGTGACTCATGGCGGTACCAATGATGTGTATCACTTCAGATCGGAAGAGATTGTCTCTGGTATCAGGCGGCGAACAGAAGTGATAAAGGCTGCCAATATTCCTTGACAGATGAAAGCAAAGCTCATCAATTTCAGCATGGTCGATAGGGCAGTTTGCGGACCTCTGGTATAATGCCGAGTGGAGGCTCTGAATCAGAGGCTCAGACGGTTCTGCGACCTTGAAAGCTGCAGATTCCTTGATTTGCGCCGTAGGGTGGTTGGGTTTCGGGTACCACTGAATAGGTCAGGTGTCCACAACACTCAGGAGGTGGCTGCACGGGTAGCAGGGGCTGTGTGACGTGGACTGGGCGGTTTTTTAGGTCTCGGAAAAACGCAAAAAAGCGTTTCACTCTCAAAAGATGTAGGCGTAACACAGGAAGAACGTAGATGCAGGAACCATCGGTATAAAAGTTTTAAACTGTCATAGCTGTGTTGGGAAAGTACCAGAGCTCAAAGCGCTAATAGAAAGCACTAAAAGGTGGCTAAAGCCAGAGAAATGTTCAGTTTAATTTTTTCCGAAAAATCTAACAGTTTTCCGAAAGGATAGGTTAAACACAGTTGGTGGTGGCGTCTTTGTTGCTGTTTGAGGTAGTTTATCTTGTCGCGAAATTGAAGTAGATAGTAGATGGTATAGGCAGAGGTCATTCTTTGAGACCCGAATAAAATAGTAATTGTATCCTTTTACCGGCCTTCCAATTCTGAAGGTACAATTGCTTGAGTTTAATTTCAAGCACGTAACCGACTTTTACAATTATAGTTGGTGGTACTTTAATTTACCCTCGAAATATTGGCGAGAATACATGTTTAAATCCGGAGGTGCGCATAAGACATCAATTGAAATCGTGCTAAATGCATTCCCTGACAATTATTCCTAGCGGTAATTAGTTCATGAGGTCACGCAAATAGTAAAAGATTGTGGAAACACACTTGACGTCTTAGCAACAAATAATCCTGAGCAAATAATAAGCATCAAAACGGATAGAGGGACTGACGAACACAGGGTTGTCGTAGCGAGATTCAATATTGTAACAACCAGCTCCTCCAGCAGTAAACGAAAAATATATTATTTAAAACAAGAGACAAAAATTCACTTGACAACTTCCGGAGAGACAATCTCCACTCATTTCAAGTTAACAATGTATGTGTTCACCAGATGCGCCTTGAATTCAAGGAAATAATATCGGCAGCAGTTGAGTGTCGTAGCTGTGTTGGGAAATTCGCGAAGAACACTGTTGCAGAAACAACGAAAAAAAACATGGCAAATCCAAACGAACGTATAATCTTGAAAACTGGCGATCTTTTACAGAAGCTCAAAATTTAGAGTGGCCTTCAATGCAAGATGATTATAATAGTTTGAATAACGAAACTTTGTCCCGAAACCTGTCAGAAAATCGAAAGAGATTCTGGTCATAAGTGATGTATGCTAGACGCAAGACACAATCATTGCCTGCTCTGAGCAATAACAATGGAATTACTATAGACGACTGTACTGCCTAACCAGAATTACTACACACAGCTTTCCGAAATTTCTTCACCAAAGAAGATGAACTATTTCAGAATTCGAATGGAGAACATTTTGCACAAGTCACACCAATTTTTTAAGAAGGATTGTAGGAGTAATCCACTAAATTATAGGCCCATATCATTAACTTCTATGTGGAGCAGGATTTTGGAACATATATTGTGTTCGAACATTATGAATAACCTCGAAGAGGACGGTCTATTGACACACAGTAAATTGGGATATAGAAAACATCGTACTTGTGGAGCACAAGTAGCTCTTTAC
Source organism: Schistocerca piceifrons (assembly GCF_021461385.2). NCBI lineage: Eukaryota > Metazoa > Arthropoda > Insecta > Orthoptera > Acrididae > Schistocerca > Schistocerca piceifrons. The sequence goes on along the minus strand of NC_060144.1, from coordinate 358,512,629 downwards.
TCACATGAAGTGTTGAGTGCTATTGACAAGGGATTTCAAATTGATTCCATATTACTACATTTCCAGAAGTCTTTTGACACTGAATCACACAAGGGGTTTGTAGTGAAATTCCGTGCTATTGGAATAACATCTGAGTTATGTGACTGGATTCGTGATTTTCTGTCTGAGAGGTCACATTTCGTAGTAAATGACGGCTGTTCAACGAATAGAAGAGATGTGATTTCCGGAGTTGCCCAAGATAGTGTTATAGGCCCTTTACTGTTCCTTATCTGTAGAAAAGATTTAGGAGACAATCTGAGTAGCCGTCTTAGGATGTTTGCAGATGATGCTGTCGTTTATCGACTAGTAAAGTCATCAGGAATCAAAGCAAATTGCAAAAAGATTTAGAAAAGATATCTGTAGGGTGCAAAATTGGCAAGTGTGAGGTCATCCACATGAGTGCTAAAAGGAATCAAACTTCGGATACACGATAAATCAGTCAAATCTAAAGGCCGTAAATTCAATTAACTACCTAGGAATTACAATCAGAAACATCATATATTTGAAGGAACACATAGAAAATATTGTGGGGAAGTAAAACCAAAGACTATGTTTATTGGCAGGACACTTAGACAATGTAATAGGTCTATTGAAGAGACTGCGTACACTATTCTTCTCCGCCCTCTCTTAGAATACTGCTGCGAGGTGTGGGATCCTTACCTGATAGGATTGACGGAATACATCGAGAAAGTTCAAAGAAGGGCAGCGCGTTTTATATTACCGTGAAATGGGGGAAAATTCCATCGTAAACCAGATTAACAAAATTTAGGCTACTTAAGTACTTTGTGTGTCTAGAACCTGTTTCAGACTTTGTGACGCATTATCGGAGGTGTTAGTAGGATGTGCTAAAATGCTGAAGATTTGGGATGGACATAATTAAAACAAAGGCGTATCATTTGCGGCGAAACCATCTCACAGAATTTAAATCACCAATGTTCTCCTCCGAATACGAAAATATTTTTTTGATGCCGACCTACATAGGGAGAAGCGATTTTCATAACAAAATAAGGCCAATCAGAGATAGCACGGAAAGATATAGGTGTTCGTTTTTCCTGCGAGCTGGAAGAGATTGGAATAATAGAGAATTATTGTGAAGGTGTGTCGATGAACCCTCCGCCAGGCATTTAAATGTGATTTGCAGGGTGTCCATGTAGATGTAGATGTAGATAGTTGCTATAAACTACACTCCTGGAAATGGAAAAAAGAACACATTGACACTGGTGTGTCAGACCCACCATACTTGCTCCGGACACTGCGAGAGGGCTGTACAAGCAATGATCACACGCACGGCACAGCGGACACACCAGGAACCGCGGTGTTGGCCGTCGAATGGCGCTAGCTGCGCAGCATTTGTGCACCGCCGCCGTCAGTGTCAGCCAGTTTGCCGTGGCATACGGAGCTCTATCGCAGTCTTTAACACTGGTAGCATGCCGCGACAGCGTGGACGTGAACCGTATGTGCAGTTGACGGACTTTAAGCGAGGGCGTATAGTGGGCATGCGGGAGGCCGGGTGGACGTACCGCCGAATTGCTCAACACGTGGGGCGTGAGGTCTCCACAGTACATCGATGTTGTCGCCAGTGGTCGGCGGAAGGTGCACGTGCCCGTCGACCTGGAACCGGACCGCAGCGACGCACGGATGCACGCCAAAACCGTAGGATCCTACGCAGTGCCGTAGGGGACCGCACCGCCACTTCCCAGCAAATTAGGGACACTGTTGCTCCTGGGGTATCGGCGAGGACCATTCGCAACCGTCGCCATGAAGTTGGGCTACGGTCCCGCACACCGTTAGGCCGTCTTCCGCTCACGCCCCAACATCGTGCAGCCCGCCTCCAGTGGTGTCGCGACAGGCGTGAATGGAGGGACGAATGGAGACGTGTCGTCTTCAGCGATGAGAGTCGCTTCTGCCTTGGTGCCAATGATGGTCGTATGCGTGTTTGGCGCCGTGCAGGTGAGCGCCACAATCAGGACTGCATACGACCGAGGCACACAGGGCCAACACCCGGCATCATGGTGTGTGGAGCGATCTCCTACACTGGCCGTACACCACTGGTGATCGTCGAGGGGACACTGAATAGTGCACGGTACATCCAAACCGTCATCGAACCCATCGTTCTACCATTCCTAGACCGGCAAGGGAACTTGCTGTTCCAACAGGACAATGCACGTCCGCATGTATCCCGTGACACCCAACGTGCTCTAGAAGGTGTAAGTCAACTACCCTGGCCAGCAAGATCTCCGGATCTGTCCCCCACTGAGCATGTTTGGGACTGGATGAAGCGTCGTCTCACGCGGTCTGCACGTCCAGCACGAACGCTGGTCCAACTGAGGCGCCAGGTGGAAATGGCATGGCAAGCCGTTCCACAGGACTACATCTAGCATCTCTACGATCGTCTCCATGGGAGAATAGCAGCCTGCATTGCTGCGAAAGGTGGATATACACTGTACTAGTGCCGATTTTGTGCATGCTCTGTTGCCTGTGTCTATGTGCCTGTGGTTCTGTCATTGTGATCATGTGATGTATCTGACCCCAGGAATGTGTCAATAAAGTTTCCCCTTCCTGGGACAATGAATTCACGGTGTTCTTATTTCAATTTCCAGGAGTGTATTTGCAGTATGGTAGATCTGCTTCACTCCATTACACTGTTTTAAGAGAGGTTTCAGATTTAGATAAACCATATACCTATCTCTTTCTACTGAGTTACTCAAATTTATCTCAAGCCCTAACCGTCAAGTAGCCAACGGCCTAGCCGCAGTGGTAACACCGGTTCCCGTCAGATCACCGAAGTTAAGCGCTGTCGGGATTGGGTAGCACTTGGGTGGGTGACCAACCGGTCTGCCGAGCACTGTTGGCAAACGGGGTGCTCTCAGCCCTTGTGGGGCAAACTGAGGAGCTAGTTGATTGAGAAACAGCTGCTCCGGTCTCGTAAACTGACATACGGCCGGGAGGGCGGAGTTCTGACCACATGCCCCTCCACATCCGCATCCAGTGACGTCTGTGGGCTGAGGATGATACGGTGGCTGGTCGGAAGCGTTGCGCCTTTCAAGGCCTGTTCTGACGGAGCTAGTTTAGTGCCCGTCAAGTACCAAAATACTACTGAAATGCCTTTCTGTCAGTAAACGCTTCTTTTCTCCTGTATATCTGCAGCTGCACACTTTGTTTCCCTTTATGTGTTACACTGTATTGTACATATTCAGAAGGTTTCTCTATCAGATATTCGTTCACCATCTATCGTTGTGTAAACATCGCCCTCGTACAACTCCTTGATACAAGTAGTTCAAAGAGCTCTGCAGTAGCTTGGATATGGTGACATACAAATTCATCTTTGCTGAAGTTTCACAGCATTTCAAGTGTCAGTTTTAACGTCACAGTTGTTGGCAAAGTGGTGCAGCAAACAGAAATAAATAGTTTTTATTTGCACCTAATAAAACGCCAATAGTTCATAAAATTGTGTAGACGTGCGCACTGCCTGCTAAAAACATTCCTAAAATCCTTCCTAGCTTTCTGATTACTGATTGTTTTAGTACTGTTTTTAGTTTAAGGTCGTACAGATCACTTTATCATAATTTCCGGTACATTACAGATTACATTTTATGATTATACACTAGTCAACCACGCAGTTCCTAAAATAATACTTAGCATATTCAGGGACGCAGACAGTTACTTACGCGCACTGACCGATATAGATGACACATCAACCTCTGACCTTCTTCTTCTCCATTAATTAATTCGTCGGCGAATTTCACTAATTGTCCAGTCGAAGGGCAGAGTGGGTGGGAAACATTAGTCTAGTCAGGGAACCGCTCTCCATTTCTGTAAATTTTTTCGCTTTTACTCTTTGCCTTGATTGTCGCAAAGGCAGCCCGAGACCAACGGCATTGCGTCCCACATTTAGGATGTCCGTCGTTGTGTAGCACAGAGAAACTATTATCTCCTGAGGCACTTGAATCAGTCATTGCGCCCGATAATGTGGTACTTCACTCAGGTCGTTCTCCACTGCTATCAACGGAATTTTTCTAAACAAGAAAGCAGCGCTGCTGTTCCTGCTACTGCAGAAGACATTGCGACATCACTACGGCACTAAGCATCGAGAACTCTCCACCAATCCAGATCTCCACTGCAGAAAGTACGCTGAAGTATACTTCGTACCAAGATTAGCCAGGTTCTATTCATCTATCGTATTTCAGTTACGTAGTGAACGAGGCAAAGATACAAGTTTCTGTTCATCAGTCGTATCTGTTACACTTTCATATGGACTATAAGTACCTCTTAGGATTCTAGCAGGCCTCTGAGATCATTAAATATGTGCTGCAATTTCTACTCGATAAGCATTCCAAATGCTGTAGCAATATGGCCGTACCTAGCACCTTGTTTCATGCTTCTGTTATATGTACGTTTCACGTCCCCAGAAACCTTCCATAACTCATTCGGCTTACTTTCATTCGCCGACTTTCAGTTCTCTTCTTGGAATTACGTTAGGTGTTTAAACAATCAGACAGACTGTATAGATTCACCGTTAATCTTGAAAACAGATAAATGTGGAATTTATCTCATTTTCAAAAGTATTTTTAAGCACTTTCAAAGTGAACTAACTTTTACTACACCAAGTGTGAAATTCGTACTAGTAGTGGAAGTAGTAGTAGTACTTCCGCTACTTGAGAGGGCCCCATGAGAACGAGTAGTCGTCCGACAACGAAATTTTGTTGAAACTTTTATAAGGGTCTACTGAAGAGAAACAAGGAATACATATCTAAAAAAACTGATTTTAATATCGAAATGATTGGGTAACATTGATTACTTGCATATCACGTTGAACTTTCAGGTTACGAACATTGCTCAATGTGACGATCCCCTAATGCGTCAACTGTCAGTGTACGCTGCCCCAGTAAAGAAAAGTTGTGCTTCATCCCTGTACAATGTTTTCCAAGATCGCATCTCGTCATCTTCAACCCAAGCAAGAAATGTGAGAACAAAGGATACTCGAATATTTGAGTTACGTGGCAAAAAAGGGTAAGTAATGCGAAATTTGTACGGATACATCGTTCGCAACACTTTTGGAACAGTAGGGCATGGAATGTTCAGCTGTTATGACACATCTAGTGCACTGTTTGAAGAGTGGACATTGCATCAAGCATTCTCAGCCATGACAACAGTAAGTTCTTCAATTATTTGTGGCGTAATTGGCCGTCAGGCTTTCCCAGAAGTAATTCCCAAGTCGACAGTTTATTCGGACTTCCGAATTATGTTCTTCAACCCAGATGTGCGAGGAGGACCTCTTCGTATTCCTTTAACGCGTCGTTACTCGCAAGGAGCAACAGCACTACTGCGGTCCTTCGAGAAAACAGCTTTCCGAATGAAATCCTGCTCACCTCGTCTCCAAACCCGTGTTCACTGTCTACAACTGCAGTGCACACTGATGTTCGTCTTTCAGTCCTACGTCGCCGTAGCAGCATCGGCGCCTAAGGGCAAGTCACGGCACTAACAGTACTAACAACGTAAATCCCACAGCGTGCAGTCCAAACAACGTCCCATAAAGTTGGGTACCCATCCGGTGAATAGTTTCCAATCTACAGTGATTCAAGTAGCGAAGGTTTAATTACAACATCCCTGTGTTTCTGCCTTTCATCAAACGACGAATATTTCCAGTAGACTAGAGCTTCAGCAGCGAGGAGTCCGATAGTGCTTCTGATGACATATACACTCTAAGACATAAGAAAATTGAAGAAAAGTGCAGTGCACCATGAACAAATTATTCAGGGAAACGGAAATTGGTAGATGTACTTGTACAGCCAAACAAATGATTACAATTTCAGATAAAATTGGATCATTTATTTAACAACACAATAACACGCTGGTGCACCACTGGTTCTTATGCCAGCAGTTATTGGCCTTGGCGTTGATTAATAAGGTTCCAAGAATGAATTATTCACTCTACAGCGGAGTGTGCGCTCATATGAAACTTCCTGGCAGATTAAAACTGTGTGCCGGACCGAGACTCGAACTCCCGAGTTCAAGTCTCGGTCCGGCACACAGTTTTAATCTGCCAGGAAGTTTCATTAATAAGGTTGTTGGATGCTTTCCAAAGGGATGTCGTGCCAAATTCTGCCTAAGTGGCGCGTTGTATCGTCAATATCGGGACACTGTTGGCGCGCCGTGGCCATAATGCTCAAAATGTTCTGAGTTTGGGACAGATCTGGCGACCTTCGCCGGCCGCGGTTGCCGAGCGGTTCTAGGCGGTACAGGCTGGAACCGCGCGAACGCTACGGTCGCAGGTTCGAATCCTGCCTCGGGCATGGATGTGTGTGACATCCTCAAGTTAGTTAGGTTTGAGTAGTTCTAAGTTCTAGGGGACTGATGTCCTCAGCAGTTAAGTCCCATAGTGCTCAGAGCCATTGTAACCATTTTTGGCGACCTTCCTGGCTAAGGTAGCGTTTGGCGAGCAGTCAACGTTCCGCTGTGCTGTAAGGGTGGTGCCGCGGATTACTACCAGAGGGGTCCTGTTGTGAAAAGAAATGGCACCACAGACTACCGCTCCTGGTTGTCGGGCTTTATGGTGGGCGACAGTCAGGTTGATAACCCACTGACGACCGCGGCCCACTTGATCCGTCTTCGTTGGTCGTCGGGGTTAAATTCGAAACGAGACTCATCACTGAATGCAGCTCTACTCCAGTCAATGTAATTCAACACAGAAGATGTGTCTGTAAACGCCCCAGACAGTGCCTGATTGTGGCCCGCCACACGGCTCGACAACCAAGAGCTTTGGTGTGGGTTGCCATCTCATTTCATAGCAGGACCGCTTTGGTTATCAACCGCTGCATCCTTACGGCACATCGGTACGTCAACAATATGATACGCCCTGTTTTGTTGCCCTTCATGGCAGCCGTCCTGGGCTTACCTTTCAGCAAAGTAACGGCCGACCGCACACAACTAGAATTTCTGTTGCTTCTATTCGTGCTTGCCAGTCCATTACTTGGCCAGAAAGCTCTCTGAATATCTCTCCAACTGAGAACGACTGAGGCTTAATGGGCAGGTTTCTCCAACCAACTTGGGATTTCTTCGATATAACTCGGCAGTGAGACAGATTTTGGCACTATACACCACAGGAGGACACCCACAATTCTGTCAGTCAATGCTGAGCCAGATAACTGCTTGCATAAGGGCCAGAGGAAGACCAATGCGCCAGCCGCTCTGGCCGAGCGGTTCTAGGCGCTTCAATCTGCACCTGCGCGACCGCTACGGTCGCACGTTCGAATCCTGCCTTGAACATGGATGTGTGTGATATCCTTTGATTGGTTGGGTTTAAGTAGTTCTAAAATCTAGGTGACTGATGAGCTCTGATGTTAAGTCCCATAGTGCTCAGAGCCATTTGAACCATTTGAAGACCAACGCGTTGTTGACTTGTTCCATTTGTCAAGCTCTTTCTCTTGAATAAATCATCCAAATTTCCTGAAATTATAATGATCTGTTTTTCTGAAAGTGTATATGACATCTACGGATTTCCGTCACATTGGAAAACTCCTTCATGGTACGTCAATATTTTTTCTTTGAATATATAACAGAGGCAGACGTCAGTTCCAGCATTGAGGAAGCTCCTGAGGATACATTTGGCTAATACCTTCGAAAACTAGAATTTAAATTCAGATATAATAGTCCTTGAACACCGTGAAAAATTATAAATCACTGCTGCGCGAAAATCTCTATGGTCATGTTCAGTACACCCGCTGGGTGTATTTACAGTGTAACATGAACACCTATTGTTACGTTCTATTGAACATTCACAGTCCACCATTGGTTCTCTCAGTCAAAATGTATTGTATATCAGTGAATATTATGCATCTAATAGTGAACTGGTGACAGATCGTCTATGTGATACAATACGGAACGCGTTTTGGAGATCAAAGGAAGCGGAATCAACCTGTTCATTTGGATATACTGCCTGGAAGACATCACATACGATTTAAAAAAATAGGGCTGGGTTCGCCCTAATTGTGTTTGGTCTTGCATCCGATACGTTAGCCATGTATTCCACACGATTATAAACATGATGTCTGTTAGAGTTATCCAATGAAGAGAATGAATTCAGTTAGGCATTTAGCAGTTGACGGGGTCAAAACGTCTGGCTGAAAAATTAACAGCGTGTCACCGTACTTTAGTGTCGACAACAACAACAAAAACAGTGTGTTGTGTCCTGTGGGTAGGTCTTTCGCTGCAAGTACCACGTCTTCCATTCTTTCCACTTCTTCTCCATCTCTTTCGCTTCGCAGCACGAAGAATTTCACTTGTTGTAATCTAATGCCTCGTATCTGCTGCATCCATTCACTCATCCTTTCAAAGAATCCTTTATTATACAATGCGATCTCAATGAATACTCCAGAGTTTTTATTTTTCCTATTTTTCATTGCCCTTGTTGATAGTCTCCCCTCATCCGTCTGATTTAGTATCTACACATTCCTTACTTTGTCTATAAGTCAGTACCTTCTATTTACCTCCAGACCAACTTTTCAAAGGCTTCAAACCGTTGTTCTTTGCATTTTTCCGCATGTTTCATAATAATAACAGGTAACACTTCAAATGAGAAATCTATCACGTTCTTCTTAAATGCTCCTCCAAACACCTTTAGAAAAGTTTGTTTCTGTAGAGCTTTACGAATTTTGTCCTAGTATTCACTTTTTCTCATCTCGTATCGCTACTTTTTCGGCTTCGAAGCCGGCCGTTGTGGTCGAGTGCTTCTAGGCGCTTTAGTCCGGAACCGCGCTGCTGCTACGGTCGCAGGTTCGAATCCTGCCTCGGGCATGGATGTGTGTGATGTCCTTAGGTTAGTTAGGTTCAAGTAGTTGTAAGTCCAAGGGAGTGATGACCTCAGATGTTAAGTTCAATAGTGCTTAGAGCCATTTGAACCATTTGAACCATCTGCATCGAAAATATTTCTCCTACTTCCTCCGCCTTCTGTCTCCAGATTCCAGAATTTATTTACATGAATAAAATCTTCTCCGTGTGTAAGGCGTGTAACTTCGAATAAAACACTCGAGCTTACAAGAGCTGCTCCAACGGTGGAGACATCTGTTGAAACCGCGAGTGCTTTAACCAAGTGGCACGGCTTGAAAACAGAGTTGATTTGATTTATATAGAGCAAGACAATTTTCTTCATAATATAATGTGTACATAAATGGTTCTATTCCTCCATCCTGCAGCTGACTGTTTTCTCAAGTTCAACTAATGATGCCATGTATTTAGTAAACTGTATGCTTCTGTCTGTTTTAACAGCCACCACGACTTCGCCTCCATTTGCAGGCAGTAATTTGCAAGTTCTCGAATTGCAATACATATTTAAATTTTTTCCTGGAAACTATCTCTTCATGGCTTGAGAAGAATTGTATAAAGTTTCTTGTAAATAAATGGTGAGCAATGACGATGACATAGAGGACACTTTCAGATTTTCTGATCTATGCTCGTTTTTAATAACCTTCTTTCCATTCAGTCCAAGTCAATTTTCTGCAGAATATCAAAGATCTTAGTCTATCTTATACCAGTAAATACTATTTTCTCACATACACAAATACACGGTATACTCATTAGGTTGTCTCCTGAAAGGAAATATTTTTGAAGACTTATAATTGTTCTAGGCCTATCCTCCACTTTGGTTTCATTGCATGTAAAAGTATTCCGTATAAAATTCCAGTATAATAAGCGGTTAAAGTGTGACGCTAGGTTTGAAAAATCCGAAAATCCAGAATAAATGGTGCAAACCAACTGTGGGTTCTTCAGTCACTTCTCGGTGAAACATCTTCATAATACTAAATGGAAAACAAAATACTGTGTTTGTTGTACAGTACTGATTTAGTCTTTCAACTGATTTTTGACTTACGAGAACTTTATCAGACTTTAACATTAAGTCGAAAACCGGTTTATTAAAATAAATCAGCACCTTGAACATACACAATACTGGGTTCTTTATTTATAATTCCACCTATTCCTTAGGGTTAGAGGACCGGGCATTTTAATTGGGCAATTTACCTTAATTGTTGCTGAAACGCCACCATGAGTCTGAGCTCCAATGAATTAACGTGGTAACGAAACAAAACATGAGTTGTTACTGAAAAGATGACCTTTGAAGCATGAGTTAGAATGCAGAACAGCTAAGATACCAGTGCGTGAAGCGTGTAGATCTAGTTAGGAAAGCTAAAAATGGAAATCAGGAATGAATTACTTTTCCCTCAGTATATATTTCTGAAGTTAGGAATGCGCATTTCAGATTTGTTCTTATTTTGACTGCCATCAAGGAAACTGTGAACAAGTTGTGGGGTGCCGCCGCTGACTGTTCATGGGCTGAGCCGATGTAATATGAATGCGAATCGCGGCTCTAGTCGTCCTCCTGATTACAGGTCACGCAAGCGAGTAAGTCCCAGGTTGAAACCTCAAAGATTTGGCAAGTTACCGAAGTCAAGAAGAACACTTACGAGTGTGGAGTCCAGAGTAGTCACCAAGTAGAAGGGCAAATCAGAATGATTCTCTCAGTTACAGAAATGACGTCTTTAAATCCAGTTACTGTAACGCATGTACGAAAAATAAAACTAGAAGTGGAAGATGGAAGCTAAACCAAACAAGAACTGGAGTTTATGGCGGCGACGATTGCTAAAAAGACGAATATAAAGTGCTATTAGAAAAAGTAAAAGGTACTGCAGATGTGCAAGCAATATGGTTTAGGCACAGAGTTTGGTGAATTCTGGATACGACTGGTGATTATAAAACATCTGTATTTACTGTAAACAGCACTGGTAAGTGATCATAAGCTGGAGCCCTGGCCTAGACTGATGGACTGGAGATTGTTTACTATATTAAAGGACACACGAAATGTCTGTTTAAAAAAACCTCCATTCTTATCTGGATCTACTTAAAAATTGCACTGTATGTAAATGCACTGCTCAGAATATTGTGCACTAGCAACACAACATCCGTTTGGACAACATAAAACCAACGAAATAGCTACATTTAGTGGCCCTCGTTTGCAGAAGCTGTAAACATGATGTTCACTATAACAATGGTACCCGTATTATGCAGGAAATAAGAGGTAAAATTAAATCCTGGAATTCTCTCACCAAGGAGAACCGCTGACAGCAACACAGCTAAATGTCAAAGCCATGAGGAGATAAATTCCTGGAAAAATTTAAATATGTATTACAATTCGAGAACTTGCAAATTACTGCCTGCTGAGGGAATTAGAAGAGTTCAATGTAAATTTAAATTCGTCGTTTAAAAACTTAGTTGCAAGCTACTAAAACTACACCAAATAAAACTAAAGAGTATGTTGTTTACTTTCTGTGATATACATCCAGAAATTAATAAAGTTTGAGAATAAATATTGCTTTTTTATTCGCTGCCCTCAAAAAATTCTAAAAAGGCTCTCACTTACGATGACCTCTTTGTATGGAATGTGGTTAGTTGTATGTCGTTGAAACTATCTGAAACTAAATAACTGAAAGTATAATGACCCTGTGTTGAGTTCGAGGTCGTACACTCCAATATATAAAGTGCGGAGCACCAAATGTATGGCTGGTTCAAATGGCTCTGAGTACTATGAGACTTAACTTCTGAAGTCATCAGTCCCCTAGAACTGAGAACTACTTAAACCTAACTACCCTAAGGACATCACACACATCCATGCCCGAGGCAGGATTCGAACCTGCGACTGTAGCGGTCGCGCGGCTCCATACTGTAGCGCCTAGAACCGCTCGGCCATCCCGGCCTGCACCAAATGTAGATCGGCAAATTTTTCTCCATGCAGAGACACTCACCTTTGGAATATGACAATAGGCTGTTATGGAGCGATACTGAATTACCGGTGCCAGCTGGTTTTCCATCACGTTTAAGCTCTGCAAATGATTGTTTCGTTGTTATCGCCAGAACTGCATGAAACAGTATGTATTAACACGGAATTCAATTGCATTCAGAATCCAAATAAATAGTAAGATAGAATATTATAGCTGAAAACAGGATGGATCATATACGAAGCTTTTGACATCTTTCTTACAAGGGAACCTCCCCATCGCACCCCCCTCAGATTTACTTATAAGTTGGCACAGTGGATAGGCCTTGAAAAACTGAACACAGATCAATCGAGAAAACAGGAAGAAGTTATGTGCAACTATGAAAAAAAGGCAAAATATACAAACTGAGTAGTCCATGGGCAAGATAGGCAACATTAAGGAACCATGAGCTCAGGAGCGCCGTGGTCCTGAGGGTAGCGTGAGCCGCTGCGGAACGAGAGGTCCTTGGTTCGAGTCTCCCCTAGCATGAGAATTTTACTTTCTTTATTTTCGCAAAGTTATGATCTGTCCGTTCGTTCATTGACGTCTCTGTTCGCTGTAAGAAGTTTAGTGTACGTGTTTTGCGACCGCACCGCAAAACCGTGCGATTAGTAGACGAAAGGACGTGCCTCTCCAATGGCAACCGAAAACATTTGATCGCAAGGTCATAGGTCAACCGATTCCTCCAAAGGAAAACACGTCTGATATATTACATACGACACTGGTGACGGCATGTGCGTCACATGACAGGAATATGTCGTCGGCCCACCTAACTTGTACACTTGGTGAATGGGTAAAAAGATTCTTCTACCTTGCCCGATTTAGGTTTTCTTGTTTAGGTGTAGCGTCCCCATACTACGGCGCAGTTACTTCGCGTAGGAGGGGCGGATAATAATTGTCTGAAAATAAAAAATTGAAATTTTCACACGAGGAAAAACTTGAACCAAGGACCTCTCGTTCCGTAGCTGTTCACGCTAACCACGGGACCACTGCACTCGAGAGCTTATAGTTACCTTAATGTTGCTTATCTTGCACATGGACTACTCAGTTTCTATATTTTGCTTTCTTTTCATAGTTGCACAAAACTTCTTCCTGTTTTCTCGATTGATCTGTGTTCAGTTTTTCAAGGCCTATCCACTGTACCAACTTATAACTAACTCTGAGGGGGGTGCGATGGGGAGGTTCCCTTGTTAGCTGAGGAGCGAGGATTACCTACGTGAAGACCAATGCAGGATTGTCATGTTTATATTTGATGAGTTGTACCACCTTAGCACACTGGACTCGCATTGGGGGGGGGGGGGGGGGGGGGACGATGGTTCAGTCCCTCGTCCGGCCATCGTGATTTAAGTTTCCCTAAATCGCTCCAGGCATATGCCGGGATGGTTCCTTTGAAAGGGCACGGTCGATATCCTTCCCCGTCCTTCCCTAATCCGATGAGACCGATGAGACCCAACTTGTACCACTTTTTTAACTGCTCTCTTGTGGAATATAATTGTCCCTTGCGCCGATATTGTTCTGTAATCACATCATTTCGACTCTGTTTACTGTGTATTACGACTTCGATATCTTTGTCTCTGCAAACCGGCACTGTCCTACTGTTACACCGCAATGTTGAGGTATCATACCTCGTAATATTTAGTACTATTTGCTTATTGGAAGTCCCAAAACGGGTGATGTGGTTGAGAGTTTGATATTAGGCGCATATTCAAGTTGAGTCAGCATGATGAGATGGTAGAATCTCTTATGTCATTTTCGGTTGTGATCCAAAAATTTTTTTAGAACACAAAGACTTCCACATCTACATATCTGTACGTTATAGAGAATAGCATCACTTTCGTACGTGTTATGGCATTTATTTAGCCTTTGTAGCAATGGAGGGTGGTCGAACAAAGTATTGCGTTAGGTGTATTAAGCAAGTTTTTAGAGTGTGCAAAGCGTACGAAACTGAATTTTCGTTGAGATTTAGCTTATATCACGGTAAACATGTATTTTAATTAGTTAAAAAGACGATTTTGATACTGCAGTACTTACTTTCTGCTTGTGAAGGGTGAGGTGTCTCGCAATACGTGGTAAGTATTTTGTTCCGAGGTATTGACTCTGAGACTGTTCTTGGAAATGTCAGTGTCTCTCGGTTACCGTCATTGGTCATGTGTTTACAATCTGCACATGTACTTGTGTTGGATAAGCTTTAGTTTGGTAAGAAAAACACCCTGTATATTCCTCCCCTCCCTAATACGGCAGCTGTGCGTATGTTTGGGGTAGTGTAGTTGGTCATCGTTTTTATTTTTTATTTTTTTAGAGCCGTTTCAACACTAATGTTGGACAAATACAGTCTATGAAACTTTTAGGGAGCTCTCTGACTTCAAACTGCTGTTATTTACACAGCTTTACGCAGACCTGTGCCACTTGTAACAGTAGCAGTAAATGGCAATAAATAACTTTGTTTATAACGTTTCTAGTGAATAACACAATACATTATATTAGTCCCTCCTACAGTTGTGCTTGAGAAGATTTTTAATTGCTGGGTTATACACATTGAGGGGTTTTTGTGGGTAAGCCTAATTAATTAGATTCAGCCTGTCTATTTGCCTTCTTAGCTAACATGTATTTTTCTGCGCTTATAAGCTAACTCATATTTTCTTTTACACTGAAGATGCATGTAACAATAACTGATTTCAGTCTTACAGGATTTTATGTGTATTAATCTCAATAAGCAATTAAAACATTTTCTTTTTGCATTGCCTCCGAAATATTTTATTTGAGGGTATGTTGTCAGTAGGCATAATGAGTTACATTCAGTTTGTCTATTGCGCCTGCATAGCTAACGCTTACTTTTCTGCTATTGTAAGCCTGGTCAGGGTAATTGTACAACATCGAAATTTAGTCCTAACTTCTAAACTGTCAGTTGTGATGATGATTATTAGGTTTGTGGGGCGCTCAACTGCGCGCTTATCAGCACCCGTACAAATTCCCAACCTATGCTCAGTCCAATCTCGCCCCTTTCATGAATGCTGATGAAATGAGGACAACACAAACATCCAGTCGTCTCGAGGCAGGTGAAAATCCCTGACTCCGCCGGGTTGTTATTAGACACTCAAATCTACCATTAGGGTATGTATCTTAGAATTTTGGGCACTAATTTGGCGATTGTGAGTAAATGTGGAAAGTAACTCATGTTTTCTTTTACACTACAGGTGTCACCTACTGCTAACTCAAGGAATTCCTTCACCCCTTACCTTCCTGGCTGTCCTTGCTACCTTCTACAATGTCCCCTCTCCACTGGCTTTTACCCCAACTTGTGGAAGACTTCCCATGTCCTGATGTTCACTAAACCCAACAAACACCCCTCTGATACCTCTTCCTATCATCTCATTTGCCTCACCTCTGTGTTCAGTAATGTCTTCGAGACCATACTGTCCTGCCATATTCACCACCACCTGAACCAGCACCATTTCTTTCCCCTTACCCAGTGTGCCTTCTGGCCTTCCTTCTCAGCCGATGACCAGCTTCTTAACCTTATAAATATTTTTTCTCTCCAACTTAACTCCCATTGTTCTGCTATCTTTGCTTCCCTTGACCTCCAGAACGCCTACAGCCGTTTATGGCATTCTGGGCTCCTCTTCAAACTCAAGACCTATGCTCTCCCTATGAATGTCGTCCGTGGCGTTGCTTCCTTGCTCTCCTGTCGCCCCTCCAACGTCACTATCCACAATTCCAACTCCCGTACCTTCTATCCATCTACCGGCGTGCCCCAAGGCAAAGTCCTTTCCCCTTTCCTCTATCTCCTTTACACACTGATATGACCAAACCTCCACCGCCTGCTCATTTCCTCCCATTTACTAATGTGACCGCCTTCTTAGCCCTTTATCCTACTCTTCAATGGTCCCAACGAACCCTCAAAACCCACCTTCAATATTTTACCAATTGGTGCAACCAGTGGTTGCTTTGTATCAACCCCTCCAAGACCCAGGTGATCCATCATAGGCCACACCACCCCAAGTTTTCTACCTAACCACTTATGGCCATCCTATCCACCTCACTCCTACCCTCAAACACCTTGGCATCACCCGTGACCACCACTTCACCTGGTCTTGCCATCTCCTTCCAATCCAAGACAAAGCCCACAACAGAGTCCACTTCCTGAAACACCTGTCTGACCAGACATAGGAACTGCATCTTTCCTCCATCCTTCACACCCACAAATCTTTGACTCACCTCATCCTTTGCTATGCCAGCCATCCTGGATGATAAGCTTTGCCTGACATCTCCCCTCTTAGCAACTCTAGCCCCACTTTCCTCCTGCCTCCTCCTCACAGCTCCCTCTCCTCCCCTTCCCTTCAGCTGAGTGACTTTCCCCCTCCTGCACCCCTCCCTCTCCCATGCTCCCCTTCAGTGACTCTGCATTCCCTCCTGTCTTGTCTTCCCTCTTCCTCTCCCATCCTGCCTGTCTCCTGCTTCTTGGTGCGCCTCCTGCCACCTTTTTTTCCTCTTCCTCCCCCCCTCCAGCCCCCCCACCTCTGCACCTTCCTCCCCTCTTTTTCCCTCCTATCCAACCTACAGTCCCTCGACAGGTCTCTACCAGCGGTTTTTTGATCCTTCATGAGTGCTCCATCGTTTCCAGTGGTTTGTTAAGTGTCTTTGTGTGATTTTTATCCTGTGGCTGACTTTTAACTTGTTTGCCACCAGTTTTCAGAAGTGCACTTTGATTTGCCAACTGTGTTCTTTTAACTGTCAGCCAGTGCATGTCCCCATCTTAGTGTATGTTTTAATTCTTGTCATCTATCCCCCTTTTTTATGTAATCAAACTTCTGTATATTTGTAAAGCCAGTTGTCTGAAGAGCGGTGGTCTCTGCCACTGCCAGTCCTCCCCTGCCCATATGAGGGATGAAATTACAATAAAGAAAAAAAAAGTCGAAGTCATCTATGTATTTCAATCGTCTCCCTCACCCAGACCACAAACTCTGCCGTGACATATATCCATCTTACAAACTAAGAATCCCCCCATCGTGTGCACCCTTCTATCCCCCACCCCCAGGGCTCCCTCCTCCTCCTCCTCCTCTCCACATACCATACATCCTCTTTTCCCAATATCTGTTGCCACCAACCCCCTTTCATTTCAAGTCTATGTATCCTAGTATCAACTATCACTCTCTCATTGTCCCCCACAGTCATGCCTCAGGCATGGATGTGTGTGATGTCCATAGGTTAGTTAGGTTTCAGTAGTTCTAAGTCTAGTTGACTGATGACCTCAGATGTTAAGTCCCATAGTGCTTAGAGCCATTTGAACCGTTTTTTTTGTTTATAAACCTTATTTTAAAAGGTGATGCTAATAGGAGTGTAAACATAATATAAAGCTGCCTTTATGAAATGACACCCCAGATAAACAAGTGCTGATACAGGTGTCAGCTAATTACTCCCACAACCGGCAGCGGCCTACTACTAATGTGCTGCAAAATGTCTCACCAACACATCCCACTTCATGGAGACAGGGTAATGCGCGGGCCAGTCTATTCACCAAATATCCTCTCGTTCCAAGAGGTCGTCCACTTACTGTGATTGTCGCCCTTTGTCACCGATAAAAATGAGGGCAGTGTCGAATACCTCTTTGCAAAGACGTTTATGCTGAAGGAGTTCGTGTCACAATAACGTTGGCCAGTGAGTATACCGTTTTCAAAGATTCGGAGATCTGTACACTCGTGTAACGTTATGCCACGCCGCACCGTAATACCTATAACATTAAAACGATTGCGTTCGACAATGTTTCTAGGTGCATCACTTGTTTCCACCTTTCGCTTTACGTCCAGAGTCACTACTCGTCGTGCATCTACTCTCATCTGAGAAGAGCGTACGACCCCATTCCTCGTTGGTCCAGTCCCTGTGATATTGTAAATATCGCTTAAAGTGTCGACAACGTGCGTTTGCCAGCGACACCTAGCTTACTGGTCGTCTGGCACAGAGGTCACTTGCACACAGTCGCCGTGCCACTGTGATGCTTGAGGTTGCGTGCGTTTTTGTCCTGTTAAATGTAGTTGCTATTGCATCCGCTATTACACCCATTTTTGCCTATTGCACAGTGTAGCGGGCATCTGTTGCTGTAGATGACTGTGGTCAACCACCTCAGTCCCTTTGGACAGCACTGCCTGTGGTTCGTAACTGTTCTTCCCATACACGTGAAACAATGCTGTCAGCAATACGAAACTCGACACACTTAGTACTTCTTCCAGTTTCCCGATGTTTCTTCCCCATGTGAAATCGTCCAAGTGTTGTCTCCGGGTCGTCTTGTAATACAACCACCAAATTCATCATAAGTGACAAACAGTGTCTTTTACCCCCTTCAACTTCCTCGTGTTGCTGGCAGGTTCTCATTGGAAGCTATACTCACGCTGACCTCATACCACATGATTTCCAAGTTTCTGTGCGTGACTGGGAGACCTCTGGTAAAGTAACGTGCTCCGGCACTTCCTCTCATTTCCAGTGAGCAGTTAAAACGAGGAGCATCGTTTCGAAACGTACTAAATACATCCGAGATCAAAACACAATTTGATGTGTTTTCACCCCAATTGTAGTATGCTCTTTAACGCTGTTGCGTCGGACTGGATCGTTTGGTAGTCTTCCCCATAGTAATTTAGTGTTGAAAAACATGAATCGGATCAAATCATGTTAATGTATGCTACAGTCGACGGCGCAGAAAGTATAATGTTCAAAGCAAGTTTCCCAGTCTGCGTTATAACCAAACTCCTTTGCTTACTGTTTCCACTATTTTTTCTTACGACTCACAGTGTGGTGTTGATTGCATGACTGTTCACTTTCGATTACCATGGAGGGCTGATTATCAACGGAAGAGCAATCGAAAAGGAGTAGAATTAGAATTACAGCTTCGAAAACTAAAAGACTGCTGGAAAAGAAAGCTCTGTAAGTAGTAAGACGTGTATGATCATTTTCGGTGATATTTGCAATGTCGGTACACTGACTTGTTATTCGTGTGGGAAAGATTGCATAAATTCATTATGGTGTACTTTCATTGAGTTTTATCATCTGTAGTTTTACCGAGACGAGACGTATTTCGTTTTAGGTACTTCAAAAGAGAACCACATTTAAATAATTTTGAACTGCCTTGTAGTCACAAAGGAGGCAAATTTAAGTGCAGAATCATCTGAGTATTCTCCTGGTGAGAGCCAAAACTAAAGTCTACAGGTACCAAAGAAAATGGACCAAGATCGTAGACTAATTAATGTGATGAATGCCACGCCTTCAAAACCACGTAGAAAAGGAAAGCATTATGCAGGATTGCGCAGCAGAAACTCCACTGATAAATCGAGAGAATTACCTAACGCTAAGAAACTGGATGTAGGTAAACTGTTGAAAACACGATTTGGGGTCAACTGGAAAGAGGATGATAGCTGGCAGTTATATGTTTCGGGACTAAACATGGATGCGATATCAGTTGAAACAGGTAGGCCGACTCATGAGGACGATGAATGTGTATATGAGGAAGAAGGATTAAGCACAAGACTAACACACCAATATGCCGACAACAACACGTTATTAACTTTATTTCCTTACGTGATGGACTGTGTCCAACAATAAGGTCAATAGAAAATTGAAATGGACGTTTGAAATCTTATTATACGAAAATATGACTGAATCAAAACCTGTTTTGTTAAGTGAATGCGTTGAAAACGTATTAACTGCATTTTAAAAATTGTAATAACTCCTGCCTTTGGCAATGCAGTGGGAAATTATTTCAGTCAGACTCTGGAACATACTGTAACTACCTAGGTCCCGCCGTAGAGAATTTTCACGTATTTCCTTTGATTAGGAAGAGAACCTACTATTTCGCTTCCTGTAAAATTATGATCTGTGCACATAATAGGATGTGAAATGATGCTCCCCAAATGTTATGATACTTGATCCAGCTCGTCCATTAGTTTTGCGGAGCAGCGTAAATATGCAGAGCCAACTCTAATTATACCAATGAATTTCCTAAAGTGTTCAGGCATATTTTCTGACTGCATGCAATCTGTGATCTACAGTGGCTCTTTACAGAGTAATAGCGTGATTATGATTTATTCGGTTTGTTACATTTATTCTATAAAAAAAACCTTGAGACTTCAACACGACCTGTCCCACAGTATTAGTTATCGTGTGTTTGTTCATATACTAACGAAAACAACGCAACATCATTGAATGTTTAGCAATGGAATTTCGGGAATACGTTTGTCAAAGTAACATATTTAACTGCAAACGTTGCAAGATCACAGGTTAATGTAAGCGTGGTATTGCAAATGTGGAATGTTAGTACGTTAAACACCCGTATAACCATTGGAATGTTGAATGTGAGTATGCAAACATACATACATTGTGTTGTACGGGTCCCGGATGTCAGTTTGTGGGATGTAGTTACATGCCTGTTGCACTTGGCAGGTTAATGCTGGTTGTGGATAGTGTTGGAGTTGGCACCCAATGATGTCGCATACGTGCTCAGTTGGGGACAGATCTGGTCATCGAGCAGCAACATGTCGGTACTGTAGAGCATGTTGGGTTACAACAGCGGTACTTGGGAGAGAGTTATTCTGTTGGAAAACACTTCCAGAAATGCTGTTCAAAAATGGTTCAAATGGCTCTAAGCACTAAGAGACTTAACATCTGAGGTCATCAGTCCACTATACTTGGCACTACTTAAACCTAACTAACCTAAGGACATCACACACATCCACGCTCGAGGCAGGATTCGAACCTGCGACCGTAGCAGCAGCACGGTTCCGGACTGAAGCACCAAGAACCGTTTGTCCACAGCGGCTGGCAGGAATGCTGTTCACGAATGGCAGGACAGCAGGTCGAATCACCAGGTTGACGGACAGTTTTGCAGTCGGGGTGCGTGGGATAACCACGAGAGTGCTCCTGCTGTCATACGAAATCCCTGCCGAGGACATAACTCCAGGTGTAGGTCCAGTGTGTCTAGCACGCCGACAGGGTGTTTGCAGGCCCTCAACTGATCTCCTTCTAACCTATACACTGCCGCCACTGGCACCGAGGCAGAGACAGCATTCATCAAAAACCGCAACAGACCGACACTCGGCTCTTCGATAAGCTCTCGCTCGACACAACTGAAGTCGCAATTGATGGTGGTTTGGGGTTGCCGGAATGCACGCTACAGAGCGTCTGCCTCAAAACTGTGCTTCAAATAATCCAAACGGTTCTTAGTGTCACCATGATGCCAACTGCTGCCCATATTGCTACTGTACTTGAGGTAGTGAGCACCAGATCCAAACACCAAACACGGTAGTCTTTTGCTCTCGGTAGTGCCACGTGGCCGTCGGGAGCCCATTCTTCTTGCGAACTTCAATTCCCGAGACTGCTACTGCCAGGAATCACGTATAGTGGATAAATTCCTGCCAAGTCTTTCTGCAGTATGACAAAAGGAATGTCCAGCTCCTCGTAGCCCAGCTATACTGCCTCGTTCAGACTCAGTGAAGTGCTGATAATGACTACTTAGTCGCCTTAAAGGCATGCTTATCTAACATCAATCCACCACTTCCCGGCCCAACGGGATTAGTCGAGCGGCCTAAGGCGCTGAAGTCATGGATTGTGCGGCTGGTCCCGGCGGAGGCAGTTAAGTCCCATAAGATTTAAATGCTGACGACCATTAGAGCTTGTATTTAGAGCAACCCCGATCTACATCCTAATACTAGCGCTACTAGCACCTCTTAAGCGACTGCGCGAAATTGGAACGGACGTCTTTCAGTTGTAGAAATAGCTCCTCCAACTTTCGTTTATGACTCCCAACTCCTTCTTGGTGTGATTTACTTCTCCGTCGACGGCACAACGTTCCCGAAGTCTCGTAGCTTCGGCTCAGCCTCTGGTGCTCCACCGGCACGAAGGTGTGAAGTCTGGTAGCCTCGTGACGCTGTCACGGCGGGCTGACAGCCGTTCCGGGAGCCCATTTTCCTCACCGCGGCCTCCTGCCACCCACCGCGCACCTCGCAGTGCCGCTTCGCTCGGCGCTCGCTGCCGCCAGGAAGTGCGTTCCCCACATAAACCAGCGGACCGCCAGGTGCCCGGCCGGCGGACAAAAACGTTTAACGGCCGCGCGCCGCCGAATTTACGGCAGGACCATTCATCAGGCGGCGCTCGAAAGCGCCACTATTAAAACGAACAGCCGCCGGCACTGGGAGTATTATTTATATGTATATTTACACGCGGGCACGACTCCTCTAATTCTCGAAATCCCCTTGTCAAGTTTTTACAGCGCCACTTTTCAGGGCGAACGGGCAGCGGCGCCGGGAAACAGCCGCGTGCGTCTGTTTTGAATAACTCTTGCACCGTGCTACTGGTCGAGGTGGCGTTTCATTCGTCCATTTGCAGGCGACATTAATCAGGGAATGTGCTAGTCAACCTTACAAACAGTACTGTTTGTCCGTAGAATGACATGCTCCTGATGGAAGGGCGGCGTCCATGGGGAGGATGCTACAACTTCCGTACAGGTACAGCAAGAATTTGTAGCTCATCTGACAGCCTAATACAGTTTGATCTCTGTTGATCCATTGTAGCACCGGGACAGCGGCCGGTCATATATTTACCAAGTAAAACTGCCAAACAGCCACATGTTTTGAGCTCTCTATATCTGGATTCCATGAATTCTGCAACGAAAACACAAACAGTCAAGGCTACCTTAGGCTTCATTGTTTGTGCTTTCGTTTTAGAAGATAGCTCCAGTATGCAAATATCTATATATCAGATTTTCTCTACATGGTGCACATAGTGTCCTGAAGATGGCATTACTGAGATCACGAAACGGATTGTCTAAATAAACAACCACTAAAAAATTATTCCATTTGGCGGGCGGCGTCCATGGGGAGGATGCTGCAACTTCCGTACTGGTACAGCAAGAATTTGTAGCTCATCTGACAGCCTAATACAGTTTGATCTCTGTTGATCCATTGTGGCACCGGGACAGCGGCCGGTCATATATTTACCAAGTAAGACTGCCAAACAGCCACATGTTTTGAGCTCTCTATATCTGGATTCCATGAATTCTGCAACGAAAACACAAACAGTCAAGGCTACCTTAGGCTTCATTGTTTGTGCTTTCGTTTTAGAAGATAGCTCCAGTATGCAAATATCTATATATCAGATTTTTTCTACATGGTGCATATAGGGTCCTGAAGATGGCATTACTGAGATCACGAAACGGATTGTCTAAATAAACAACTACTAAAAAATTATTCCATTTGGCTATTTTCCTTGGTAAATAATACAGATTGAGGTCATGTAACCCATTCAGACTCGAAATATTAAAAAACTGATCTTCTTTAATTTTTTAAATTAGGTTATTAGACATACATTGAGACAGAATAATGTGAAAAATAAGTCTTACGTACCTTAATTGAACGCATGCGGGGTGGTTTCCAGATGGGCATAGGACGACTTGGTAGGCTTCATCTTTGTGCTACAGTGTTCACAGTGCTTTGAGATGCCATGTATCGGTAGCTGCTTTGTTCCTGTTGCATGATTTTCAACTAGAACAACATTTTTACATTTTTTTGCTAATATTTCTTGTGATGGACGTCCAAGACTTTCTGATTAGCCTGGAAAACTAGTTGTTACAGCATAATTTCCCCAAATGGAAATCACTGTCTTCAACTAACACGTCATCCCCAGTTTCATTGCAAATCTCAATCTCTGGACGGCGTCTGAAAGAAATCCCTTTCACCACTCTGCAGTGGTGAGTGCTACGCTTTTGAAACTTACACGTGCATCAAAAATGTGTTCTGGGCTGCGACTTACACCTGGAATCAGCACTTTCACAGACAGCAAGCTTACTGGTGAGCTACACATTTGCGACCTATGGTTAGATGCCATAGTTTAACGTCTGAAAATAATTTATTGTGCAGCACATTGAGAGTAATTTCGTATGAAATGAAACTTCCGATCTGCAACGTTCGTTCTTGGATCATAAAACAAATGACGTAGCCACTCTGGAAACCACATTGTTAATAACATTTACCTTTTTAGGAAGTGCACCTCTTTCAGTAAAAACGGAACCCTTACAGGATCGACTCGTCGCCCGTATGTCTGTCTACCTGCCTGTCTGTCCGACCAACTATTAAAAACCCATTTTCTAAAGAACGGGCAGGCGTATCAATTTGAAACTTTTGTCACATACTGAGGTCCCTTAGCGTTGTGAAACATTGAAGTTTCTAAGCCAATACAATGAAAAGATACGGCAATTTATGTCACATATTCTGTTATTCGCGCACTAACTCGAACCATTTTCATACTACTTCTGTACCATTCCACTCTCGAATGTCGCGTGCGAAAAAGGAACACCTATATCTTTCCGTTCAGCTCTAATTTCTCTTATTTTATTATGATGATCATTTATCCCTACGTAGGTGGGTGTCAACAAAATATTTTCGCATTCGGAACAGAAAGTTGGTGGTTGAAATTTCGTAAATAGATCTCGCCGCAAAGAAAACCGCCTTTGTTTCAGTGACTGCCACGCCAACTCGCGTATCGTATCAATGACACTCTCACCCCTATTGCGCGACAACACGAAACGAGCTGCCCTTCTTTGCACTTTTTCGATGTCCTCCGTCAATCCTACCTGGTAAGGATCCCACACCGCGCAACAGTATTCCAGCAGAGGGCGGACAAGCGTAGTGTAGGCTGTCTCTTTAGTGGGTTTGTCGCATCTTCTAAGTGTTCTGTCAACAAATCGCAGTCTTTGTTTCGCCTTCCCCATAATATTATCTATGTGCTCTTTCCAATTTAAGTTGTTCGTAATTATAATTCGTAGGTATTTCGTCGAATTTAGAGCCCTTAGATTTGTGCGATTTATCGTGTACCCAAAATTTATCGGATTTCCTTTAGTGCCTATGTGGATGATCTCGCTCTTTTCTTTGTTTAGTGCCAATTGCCACTTTTCGCACCATATAGAACTTCTCTCTAGATCATTTTGTAATTGTAACTGACCGTCTGATGATTTACTGGACGGTAAATTTCAGCATCATCTGCAAACAATCTAAGGGGGCTGCTCAAATTATCACCTAGTTCATTTATGTAAATCAGGAAAGCAGAGGGCCTATGACACTACCTTGCATAATCATGCAACTTGGGATGAAGAAAGGTTCCACAGTTCATTAAAAAAAAAAAAAATCTAAATCTGTAAATCCTTAGCTATATCACACGAAATAAAAGGTTTTGTCCTTTGTTATAACACTGTCCATGTAACCGTCTTGTAAGACCCGGTTTTATCTCAGGAACGGCTACACGTATCGAGCTGAAATGTATTTCACGTACTACAGTCTATGGTCCTCTGGCGTAATAACAAACCCTATCATATAAGTCAATGCATTCAATATTCACAAACTGACTCATCAGATCAGATAGGTGGTTTCCCGTTGACCCAGAATCATGAAACATCTCAAGAATGAAGGTTTCACATTATCAGTAAGGGAAAAAAATACGAGAATTGAGTATTCGTAATTACATAACAAGAAAAACTGTGTCAAACTTCAAATTAAAACAATCAGTAGTTCTCTATTCAGCTGTCTGAGTCGCAAAAGTAAAAGTCATACATCCGGCAACGATAACTTTATTGACGATTTTCTGAATTTATCCATAATCAGATGACTAGCAGCGATTGCTGCACGTAGATATGACGTTTCAAGCTGTATGAGAAACAAACACCAGATCTATGTGCAGTAATCGCCCCGGATATCTGATTACGGATACATTCCGAAACGTGTCGTATGATAAATAACGTCTTTCCTTGCCTGATATATGACTTTTACCATTGGGTTCCAACAAGTCTGAATAGAGAACTGCTGACTAATATAGAAATGGCCATCATCCTCATGCATAACTTTATGTCCCTTTTATGTTATTGTAACTAAAATATTTTCAAAAAGCCTTGGAATCTCTGGGACCGATATCTAACCAGTATCAGTGTCGATAAGAGGCAAAAGTCGTCGACATTCTCGATTTCCATAATGGGTGAACTGTCTGTATATACAGTCAAGTTTGTGCGGAATCCTCAGTGTGCGAGTCCTACTCGCATCTCACCAATTTTTTCGATTAATTTTGTCGCATTATTCATAGAGTTCTTCGATGCTTCTTAATTTGCAACTGCTATTTTCGTCCATGCTAAGGGTGCTCTTCTCTTTTCTCTCCACCTTTTTCTATTTCTACTATTTTAAGTGTGTTTCCTTCTGTAGCTCAACGGTCAGCGTGTTCGCCTTCTATGCTGAGGGACTTGAGTCCCTGCTTGTACCGTCAGGGATTTTTCCTTGGTGGGTGCACTGAGCCTCGTGAAGATAATTGAGGAGAAATTTCAACATGGAATAACGGCCCCAACGTCCAGAAAGCCACAAACGCCGGGAGACAGGTTTACGGATCCCGTAACCCTTCATACCGCTTCCAGTGACACCATTGGCAGAGATTGATGCTGCGGTCGGCAGGCACCAATTCTCTCAACAGGGCAAGAACGCTTTTACAAGTGTGGAAATGCACTCTGTTACATATTGCCCCTGTAGTTTTATTTCTGTTCCACAGTGTCTAATTTTCGCATTAAAGGAGATTGACATCTCATTAGTGATGTGCTTAGAGAGCTGAAAGGCAATATCCATCTTCTGGGGAGTGACAATTCTTGTTTATTTGGTCAGCCCATTGGTCCAAATTATTCATTGGAAGCATTCAAATATATAGATTTGTTTTGTTCCAAAATCTATTTTTATGTCTACATTTATCACAGCTATTTGTAGTGTACTTTTCTTCTCTAACGATATTTTGCTAAAAACAACTAATGTGAGAGACCACCAGTTTGTCCGACTCTTATTCTGATACCAGATGGAAGATATTTTTACAGACTACAGGGTTGATTTGAGTTGAGACAATAGACTCGTTTTCAGATGGAATGAATTCGAAGTGTCGTCATGACAAAGCTACGGCTCGCGAAAAGTGGGAAATACGGGTTGTTATTCCATTATACAGCTGATGGCTATTCATATATATACATATATTACATGTATTTGATGATCACGTGTGTGAGCGCTGCGGTGTCTTTTTCTTTGTACATGGATGCATGGAACCCTCGGAATGTTTATTTGATTTACATTGTGTTTTTATTACTGTGGCAACTACAGTTTTAACTGACGAAATTTGAAGTCCACCTTATATAAGTTTTGTTTCTGTCATGGTATTTACCCCATAAATAAGGTAACATTGCTCGACATTTCATACGTCGAAAATGATACATCGCAATTTGTTTAATACGACTACCGTCACATAAAAACGTCCACTTTAGTGATAGAACCGTTATTGCCAATGAGAATAATTGTAAGTGGTTCTATTGACATTCTTCAAACTTGAGAGGCTGTGAAACAGCATTCGTTTCTTGGGGGCTATACATTGTTTGAAGCAGAAAAATAAGTGATCAAGTTTAAAGCAGCACATCAGCTTACTATTAATTACATGCCTGATAAACATAGAGTGACACGCTATAGCGTAAACTCGAAGGTGTGCATTTTAAATGTATAAATATACACTCACCCACTGCTGAAAAAAATAATGGAGTAGGTAGAATAGTTAATCAAGGGAAATTTTCACTGACGGTGGCCTAAAATCATTAAAATTTCTATTCATGAATGGTTATTAGATATAGAAGTAAGTCAGATGAATGATGCGGCTGCATGGTATTAGAAAGCGTCGACAATTAAACTTTGACCAGCGTTCCACTGGATTTATCAGTACGAGTGTCTACATTGAATGCTCAAAAGATGATTGCAAATTATTTTTAAAACGATGAGAATGGATGCAGAACGGAAAAAGAGCTCCTCTCCAGGCCATGAAGGCCCAATGTGTTGCTCACCAGCCGCCGTGTCATTCTCAGCCTTGCGGCGTCATGTGGATACGCTCTGGGTGGGGGTGGGGGGGGTGGGAGTGGGGGTGGGAGATATTGACAGCACACTGCTCTGCCTGCCATTTTGCAGACTTTCTATACCGTATAGCTGCTACTACGCAATTGGAATCAGGAAGCTGCATGAAAAAACTTTGGCATTACTCAGAATCGAACCCGGACCTTCCTAATGGTAGCCATCTACGCTGTCAGATACAGACGCGACCCACAGAGTAGTAAAGCAAAATATAAATAAAGTAAAGGTCAAATATAGATTTCAGATTTAGGCAAAATGACGGGCGGAATGTAGAAGGATGGCCATTTTGAACTGAGAAGAAAAAATTCACAGAGATGTTTCTAACATATTTCATAAGTGGAGAGAAACTTCAAAAAACACGACAAAACTATTCTCCATCTCTAACTTGTACGGAACACGAAATGAGAGAAAAAATAATTTTTTTATGCTTAGAACGCAAATTACCTAATCGTATATGTGACGATAAATTGATAATGATCTTCCCAGAAGCACAATGAAGAATTAAATCTCCGTTTTGTAAATTTCGGTGACTCTAAAGCAATGTAAGGCTAGTATAGGGGGATCACTTTTGACAACTAATAGAAACGACCTCGATTCCGTGTTTGAACCCCACCACTGCTTAAATATCAACTATAAAAGTCATCGGTAATACCGGCTGATGACTCCCGGCAAAGATTCCCCCTCATCCCGCCAACGGCATAGCGAAGCAGAAGCCAACGGAAAACAGTGCTTTAAAGACACATAATACGTATCCAAAGGACATGTGTCCTCCAAAGGACATGTGTTCTGTAACTGAAAAAGGTTCATGACAATCTCTCCATTGGCAAAAGATGCCGGACTAGACCCCCTTTCGCATCTCTGGAAGATGTCAGCCAATGGCGAGAGATACATCAAGAAGTATTCAATAACCAACGAAAGGATTACGTTCTACAAATCAGGGCGAGCAATGTCAGAAGTTTGAATGCGGTAGGTGTTAAGGCATAAAGTCAAGCGCCGGCGCGCAAGTCGGGAACATGAGAGCAGAGATGGCTGTGAGAAGACGTCAGCCAATCGTCCACTGACCGACCCCTCTCCAGGACGACAACGCGACAGCAGCAGCCCCTATGCAAGGAGAACATATCTACCGCCCCCGAGTGGTCACAGCCCAGTCCAATAGTACCTTCACGACTAGGGAGTTATATAGAAGCGTCCACTCGAATCACTTGCTTGTACTCTCTACGTAACACAGACTTAGGAATTGTTACACAGAAGAGATTTCTTATTCTGCCTGTCGCCCTTTGCTTGCGACACCCCTGTGTAAGACAAAGTCAAGTATTGTATTTTTTTCGTTTTGTGATAAGACTCATTAATAAGATTTGTTTGAATGTTGTTTAGCGATCAGAGAAAGCAGGTTTCCTAGACAGCCGTATTTGAGGACTAGTTTCGATTCAATACTGGGCGACAAGAAGGTTGAACGATCACCAATACAACAACTCATAACTGACAGCCACAACAGATTATCTGTTTTCTTTTGTCGTGGGCTCTTCTGATATGCTAGTGCCTTAATTTTACTTTGCCTTTTCGGTGCAGGGGTGTGTTTGCTTGTTTCCACAGTGTATCTTATGGAGTTTTTGCAGAACCTTCCTCTGCTTTTGTGCTTATTTTTATTGCTTGCCTTGTCTGTTTATTGCATTTGTCTCGTCCACAATGAGCAACCCGCCTCTCCCACCCCCTGCTCAGGCGCCACAGCTGCAACCAATAGATCCAACGCAGCTGGCACAGATGTTTCAACCTCAGACCCAACAGATCGCCACGCTGCTAAACACTGTACAGCAGCTCTTCGCCAATCAAGCCAACAGTGCAGTGCAAGACGGCGACAACAGCAGCTCTGAGTGCCATACCGCCTTTTCGTCAGTTTAGTAAAAAAGACGAGGAGTGGATCGAGTGCTTGAAACAGTATGAATCCCACATCATTGCTCACAGAGTGTCAGGTACTGTGAAACTACATTATTTTTCGTCAACGGTAGGAATTGCAGTCTCTCGTCTCATTCATAAATTATTCCCTGACGCCACTCCGAGTGAACTTTGATGTGATTATGTTGTAGGGTCTCTAGCTCACTGTTATGACCATTAAGTGAATGTGGTGGCTGCTAGGTGCCAATTCTCTAATTGCAAGAAAAGAGCAGAACAAACTTATCGCGAGTTGGTAAGAGAATTGCAGGGTACGACGAGGAAATGCAAATTGAAATGTGCTTGTTGTGCTTTATGTTCAGATGTTATGTTCTGTGATGCGATTGTGTAAAATGTAACTGATTTCAAAATTGGAGAACAGATTTCCAAACAATCAGATCCATCATTTCAACACAGTGCAAGTTCTCGACCAGTACAATTCAGGTACCATAGCGGCCAATATATTTGAACAGCCACCAAACTGTTGGGTTGAGCCGTCCTTTGCTTACGACATGCCCTGCAGACAGCAACAGCCCACACGTGGCATGCGCCCTAAACAGATCTCTAAACAGACGAACACATTTAAGTCACGCCCTCGTTGCTGTTGATGGCACAAACGCCAAGACTGCCCGTCCCGACTAGCATAGTGTTACGCTTGTGTCAAGAAAGGTCACGTTCAATACCTATGTTTGCATCGGAACAAACATAAGAATTCTGCCCACTCACATAATTCCCGCCACAAGGTCCATGTAATCAGCGCAGTGTGTTCAAAACCTGCTGCAGTCAATTGGAAAACTAGCAAGCGAACAGTTTCTTCAGTGCTACGCCAGTCCAACAAACTTTTTGTTCATGTGCACGTTAGTGGAAAACGTGTGAGATGTCAGTTGGATACAGGTGCATCTGTTACATTGCTGAATCGTAATACATATGAACTATTAGGCTCCCCACCCGTATGTAAAACTA
Source organism: Schistocerca piceifrons (assembly GCF_021461385.2). NCBI lineage: Eukaryota > Metazoa > Arthropoda > Insecta > Orthoptera > Acrididae > Schistocerca > Schistocerca piceifrons. Next base: position 358,481,959 of record NC_060144.1, on the reverse strand, counting down.
GTACACACTTGACGAATGTTGGACAAGACATTCCCGTTCTCTGAAAATGTACTTTGCCTGTCATGTCTCGCTCGCATACGCGAACTGTGACTTTTACTGAGCTACAGTCATGCGATTGTGAGCACATATTGGTCTTTATTAGTTTGTCTTTCAAATACAGGACAATGTGTTGTCAGTGACTACATTCAGTGCCAAAGACAGTGTAGCTGTGTAATTCTGCAGGCTTTCATGGCCGTTGTCACTGAAGTTAAAATCTTTTGGAATATTAGCCCCCGTCATAGCTTGCAGAAAGAATTCCTTGAAATATTTTCTGAAGGTTTAGGCCAGTCTAAGAACTTTGTTGCACATATTACTATGAATGACAATGCTCAGCCGAAGTATTGGCGGACCACAACTGTTCCCATTGCATTACGGGACAGAATTGCATGATACGGAGCTATTGCACTCATAAAAGCTAGTCAGTGGGCAGTCCAGTGGTTTTGCTCCCCAAACCTTCAGGTCGCATTCGCCTCTGTCTACCGTCAACCCACAAACTGTGATTGATACTTAACCATTGCCACGCCCAAATGATCTCATGGACAGATTAGGAGCTGCTTGCTACTTTTCCAAAGTTGATTTGCGCGACCCATATCTTAGATACCACTTGATGAAGAATCTCAAACCGTTTGTGATGAAAACACTCATTTGGGCTTTTTCAAATATTTGCTTTTGCCTTTTGGCAGTGCTTCCACACGCGCCATTTTCCAACGGTATTTGGAATGGCTCACTGCTCTAAGTGTCAAACAGTTCAAACTATGGATACGATATTGTCATAGCAGGTCGTACACCTGAAGAACAAATTGCAAATTTGCGTGTTTTGTTTCGTGTGTTATGTGATGCAGGACTGAGGTGTAGACTGGACGGACCAGTGTGAGTTTTTTAAACCTGAGTTGCAGAATCGTGGTCATGTCATAAATAGTCAAGCTGTACATCTTCTTCAGTCACATTTGTTATCCATACATGACCTGCCAGTTTCTCGTAATATCACAGAATTGCAGTCTGCCTTAAGGAAAATTAACTATCATATTCGGTTCATACCGAATACAGCACAAATCGCAGCTCCATCGCATCGTTTGCGTCGGAAGAACGTCCCCTTTGTTTGAACAGATGTTTACCAAGAAGTTTTTCAAACACTTAACGATGCGTTACTCTGTGATCGATGCTTGATTCACTTTAATCCTGACAAACCCGTTGTGTTGCAAGTTGACGCTTCCTCTTTGGGAATCGGTGGAGTGTTTTCGCACAGAATTGGTAAAGAAGACGGGGGCCTTTCACTTTCACATCAAAAGTGTTGTCCAAGGATCAGTATAACTATTCCCAAATAGAGACAGAGGTATTGGCTATTGTGTATCGTGTCACCAAATTCCACCACTGTTTGTATGGCAGTAAATTCTACTTAGTAAAGGATCATAAGCTATTGCAGTCCTTGCTTCAGCCACGGTTCCAGTACGAAACTCCCAAAAATTGCAAAGACGAGTTCTGTCGTTGTCTCAATACCAGTACGAGATTGTGTACCGTCCGACAGCTCAACATGGTAATACAGACGCATTTTCATGTCTTCTGATTGGCCCTGATACAGACATTGACACTTCTGCTGCATCTTGTTGTCACATCAGTGCTCAGGATTCTGATTTGCTTCAGTCCTTTCCTCTGAACAATAGGGAAATTGCATGAGGAAGCTGATTCGGATCTTAACGTTTTGCTAAACTACATTCGCAATCTTAGCCTCGCTGATTGCATAGCACAAAGAACTCTATAGTGATACGATACTTTCCATGTCGACATAGCCTCGCTGTACAGAAAGGTGTAATTCTTGTTCAAAATGACAGTGAATTGTCACGTGATTTGATCTCCAAAGATTTGCAAAAGAAGTTTTGCAGTTGCTTCACCAAAGACACTGTGGGATTGTTCGTACGAAACGGCTAGCGCGTTGACACTGTACTTGGTTGGGTATGAACACCCAAATAGAACAGGTGACGTCACAGTGTCACTCATATGCGGAAATCAGTTCGCTCCGCCACATAAATTCTCTACTTTTCCTAAGTCGCAATCACCATGGCAACGTGTGCACATAGAGTTTGCGGGACCTTTTTGGAACTCTCGTTGTTTGATCGTGGTAGACACTAATAGCAAGTTTAATGACCTCGACAACGTCACGTAGTACAATTCGGGCGTTGTTCTCTATTTTTTCCTTGACGGTTTTCCTGAAGTCATAGTGTCAGACAAAGGCCCTTAGTTCACGTCATATGAAGTGGAAACATTCTTCAACGCAATGGCATACAGCATCTAACTAGTGGACCGTTCCATCCACAGTCAAACGGCATTGCCGAACGTTTTGTCAGAATCTTCAGGCAGCAAATGGCCACACTTCGCTCCGTAGCATTGCAGCTGTTTCTCGACTCCTACTGTTCGCATCCACGAGATGGACTACAGCCGGCGGAATTGCTTCACGGCCGCCGCCATCAGACACTGCTCCACCTGCTCCACTCTCCTCAGCATCCGGCTCCGAATGTAGGCCGCAAGTATCGCTTCGCGAAGCATGATATTGTGTTTTTCAGGGATTTTAGCGGCCACAGGCGGTGGGAACGAGGCGAGTTCCTTCGTCGACTTGGCGCATGCATACAGTATATCTCATTTCAGACCCTGACGGGTTGCAGCGCCGACATCGCAATCAAATTCGCCACTATCATGTGCACGATGAGCCTTCTATATCTCTTAGACCAGATTCACGGATCCTGAAGACAGTGTGGTCACAGCAGAGGGTGTCATCACGACACCGCTGGAGAAGCCCATGTAGACGGAGCCACCGCGCTTCCTCCGCCTCCACTCGTTCAACCGATGGAGCTGGAGCCCTCCCCCCTCCCCCCTTCCTCTCCCCCCACCCCTCCCGGAAACCCTGCAGCAGCCGACGCCTTCTACATCGTGGTATGGGCCTTATGAGATGCACGTGCAGCCTTCTGGGTGTTTACGGGGAACGTTTCCATCAGAACGAAGGTCAGATGGTTGGGTACGACCTGAAGCCTATGTCCGCTGCACCCACAGCTTCCAGTCCATCAGAGCCTCCACACTCGTGCCTCCCCCGCCGTTGTCGTGCTCCATATACGACGATGGGCCGTCGCTTCAGGAAAATGGAGGGGTGGGGGGTGTGGTGGGGGGTGGGGTGGGGGGGGGGAGGAATGTTATGGCGTAAAGTCAAGCGTCGGGACGCCAATTGGGTGCGATAGAACAGAGAGGGCTGTTAGATGCCGTCAGCTAATTGCACGCTGACCGACCACTCTCCACGACGACAACATGACAGCAGCGGCGCCTACACGAAAGGGCATAAGCGCCGCACCCGACTGGTCGCGGCCCAGTCAAGTAGCACCGTCAAGACTAGTGACTTGTATAAAAGCGTCAACACCAATCACTTGCTTGTACTGTCTATGTAACACGGACTTGGGAATTGTTATACTGAAGAGACTTCTTATTTTGTCTGCCGCTCTTTGCTTGTAACACATCTGTCTAACACAAAGTTAAGTATTGTATTTCTTCATTTTGTAATAAAGCTCATTAATACGATTTGTTTGAATGTTGTTTAGTGATCCGAGAAAGCATGTTTCCTAGACACACCATATTTGACGGCTAAGCTGGATTTAACACCAGGGAAGCTAGAAAATCTGAACAGCGAAATTCTATGGCTCAATCACAATATTGCGGGGGTCAGTGAAGTGAAATAGAAAGAAGACAAGGATTTCTGGTCAGATGATTATAGTTTGCCAGCAACAGCAGCAGAAAATAATATAACGAGAGTAGGATTCGTTCTGAATGTGAAGTTAGGGCAGAGAGTGTATGGCTATAAATAGTACATTAAAATCTCCCCCTACGAGGGGAGATTTCATCTGGTGACATGACAGAAGAATAAACAGCAGTCCATAGGGAAGAGATAGGGGATCGTGTATTAGTCATTATAAGATCTTTCGAATACTTAAGATCAACTAAGGGAAAAGGGATAGATAACATTCCACCACGATTTCTAAAATCATTTGGGAGAAAAAGCAACAAAACGACTATTCTCGTTGGTTTGTAGAATCTGTGAGACTGGCGATACGCCAGCAGACTTCCGGAGGAACATCTTCCACTCAATTCCAAAGATAGCAAGAGAGAAATCTACTGGTATGAATCGTGGGCTTCACTGTCAAGAATAAATATGTGAGAATCTACGTTTGGAGCACAGCACTTCATGGTAGTGAAACATGGACTGTGGAGTAACTGGAACAGAAGGGAACACAAGCATTTAAGATGTGGTGTTACAGAAATATGTTGAAAACTCGGTGGACTGATAAGGTAAGAAATGAGAAAGTTCTCCAGAATCGCTGAAGTAAAGAATTAACGGAAAACACATATAGAAGGGACAGGATTATATGGTATCTGGTGAGATACCTGGGAATATCTTCCATGGTACTACAAGGAGCTGTAGGGAGAAAAAACTGTAGAGGATGACATAGACTGGAATACGCCCAGAAAACACTGAGGATCAGTGGCTACCCTGAGATGGAAATGTTGCCACAGGAGAGGCACAGGATAGGAAAATCGCGGCGGGCCCCTATAAAGCCAGTCAGAAGACTGACCACTAAAGAATTTTTTAGCACAGATGCCTTACTACCACTTATGGATGATTTTATGGTGTATGTGTTAAATCGCATGCGTTATAACGAACAGCAAAAAAAGTCAGGTTCGTTCTGGAAATCGGTTTTTAAATGGTAAATCAGAAAACTCTCGCTAATATCCTACCACAGCCTTTTGCATAATATGAGAAATACGTTTCATGCGTGCGTATTGAAATACACTCCTGGAAATGGAAATAAGAACACCGTGAATTCATTGTCCCAGGAAGGGGAAACTTTATTGACACATTCCTGGGGTCAGATACATCACATGATCACACTGACAGAACCACAGGCACATAGACACAGGCAACAGAACATGCAAAATGTCGGCACTAGTACAGTGTATATCCACCTTTCGCAGCAATGCAGGCTGCTATTCTCCCATGGAGACGATCGTAGAGATGCTGGATGTAGTCCTGTGGAACGGCTTGCCATGCCATTTCCACCTGGCGCCTCAGTTGGACCAGCGTTTGTGCTGGACGTGCAGACCGCGTGAGACGACGCTTCATCAAGTCCCAAACATGGTCCCAAACATGCTCAATGGGGGACAGATCCGGAGATCTTGCTGGCCAGGGTAGTTGACTTACACCTTCTAGAGCACGTTGGGTGGCACGGGATACATGCGGACGTGCATTGTCCTGTTGGAACAGCAAGTTCCCTTGCCGGTCTAGGAATGGTAGAACGATGGGTTCGATGCTGGTTTGGATGTACCGTGCACTATTCGGTGTCTCCTCGACGATCACCAGTGGTGTACGGAAAGTGTAGGAGATCGCTCCCCACACCATGATGCCGGGTGTTGGCCCTGTGTGCCTCGGTCGTATGCAGTCCTGATTGTGGCGCTCACCTGCACGGAGCCAAACACGCATACGACCATCATTGGCACCAAGGCAGAAGCGACTCTCATCGCTGAAGACGACACGTCTCCATTCGTCCCTCCATTCACACCTGTCGCGACACCACTGGAGGCGGGCTGCACGATGTTGGGGCGTGAGCGGAAGACGGCCTAACGGTGTGCGGGACCGTAACCCAGCTTCATGGAGACGGTTGCGAATGGTCCTCGCCGATACCCCAGGAGCGACAGTGTCCCTAATTTGCTGGGAAGTGGCGGTGCGGTCCCCTACGGCACTGCTTAGGATCCTACGGTCTTGGCGTGCATCCGTGCGTCGCTGCGGTCCGGTCCCAGGTCGACGGGCACGTGCACCTTGCGCCGACCACTGGCGACAACATCGATGTACTGTGGAGACCTCACGCCCCACGTGTTGAGCAATTCGGCGGTACGTCCACCCGGCCTCCCGCATGCCCACTATACGCCCTCGCTCAAAGTCCGTCAACTACACATACGGTTCACGTCCACGCTGTCGCGGCATGCTACCAGTGTTAAAGACTGCGATGGAGCTCCGTATGCCACGGCAAACTGGCTGACACTGACGGCGGCGGTGCACAAATGCTGCGCAGCTAGCGCCATTCGACGGCCAACACCGCGGTTCCTGGTGTGTCCGCTGTGCTGTGCGTGTGATCTTTGCTTGTACAGCCCTCTCGCAGTGTCCGGAGCAAGTATGGTGGGTCTGACACACCGGTGTCAATGTGTTCTTTTTTCCATATCCAGGAGTGTAGTTTCCTCAGTTTGAGACAACAATAACGAGACATCACACTAATGTTAATAGTGATCACATTACACAAATTTTCTTCCTGTATTTTTAAATTGACAAGATAACAGAGGAAAAATGTGTGAGTAATGTGCTATTCGAGATTATGTTAAGTACATATGTTTTTCGTGTTGACACCTATAACCGTAAAGAAATGTGAAAAAAGATCAAAGTCATTTTGTCCACCGGTGTGGTTATTTCAGACGTAATGAATAAAGTACGATAGTGCTTTCACAGATGCAGCTATGCTCTGCCACTAAATATTGCAACATGTGGAGCAACACCCACACGTAACTTCTGTATTTACGACCAAAGCCTACTGACGCTCGGTTTTCTAAACTATCCATATCCCAGTATGGCGCCTGTTACGTTTTCGTCGCTTCTGTTGCTCACTTGGTAATTGTGGGACATCAATTTGAAATTTAACTGAGTATTATTTAAGGGTAACTAGTCCAGTTAGACATACAAAAACTTTGGCGCACCCACCACAGGAATAGAAAAGAGATTCGTATTAATTAACTTTATCCCTAGCCAAATGCTTTTACAAACGTCTAAAAATACATTTAAAATACATGATATTTAATAACTATCATATCATCTAGTAATTAACGATATCATTATCAGTTCTACTTACGATCTCCGGTTGACATTACCTGAGTACGAATTTCCAATCTCCCTAGCATGCGCTAGTTAACATAATGCTTTCATGACTTATCGTTCCGAATCATCTCGCAGGACTTCCTTCTATCTGTTCTCTTTGACGTTCTCGTAGTTATTTTCCTTGAATTCAGCCCTTAAAACGCACTGGAAAATTCAGAAGCTGCTAGCAGCCGACCTATGATTGTAATTTGTGATGCTGCTAGTTAATTAATATGAAATGACTACCGGAATGCAATTACGAAGAATTAATTTGCTACCACAATTTAGGTTTATGAAACGATTACTCTGAAAATGTTAGTAAACTCCGGAATCTTGGTAAAGCCGACTATCAGATGCCACAAATTCCTTGTACGTTCCCTCACCGATTATCACATACACTGATGGAAAAAAATCGCAACAGCTAAGTATAATTAATGTGGAGTCATGAAGTTTCTGGAACACGTTTGTCTAGGTAACATGTTTAATTGCTTAATATTGCAAGATCACAAGTAAGTGTAAGGGCGAGATAAGCAAGTGTAAATGTGAAATGCTGGTACATTAATAATCCATGTACTGCCAGAATTTTGAATGCAAGTGTGCATGCATTGCGGTGTACCGTTGCCGGGTGTCAGTATGTAGGATGGAGACCAATGCCTGTTGCAAGTGGTTGGTCAGTACACGTGCTCCTGTTTGTGGATGACGCTGGAGTTATCGTCCGACGACGTTCCATATGATCTCTACAGAAGACAGATCTGCTGATCGAGCAGGCCAAGGCAGTGTATCGACACTGTGGAGCATGGTGAGTTACAACAGCAGTATGTGAGCGAGAATAGTCCTGTGGGGAAAAATCCCGTTGAATGGTATTCATGAAAGGCAACACAATAGCTCGAAACACAAGACTGACGTACAGTTTTCCAGTGAAGGTGCGTGGGATAACCATGACGGTGCTCTTCCTGTCATACGAACTCACACCCCAAACCGTAACTCCAGGTGCAGGTCAGTGTGTCTAACACGCGGAAAGCACTTTTGCAGACCCTCAACTGGCCTCCTTCTAATAAACACACGGCCGTCACTGGCACTGAGGCAGAACCAGCTTTCATCAAAAAACGTGAGAGACCTTGTAAGGAGTATGCTTCGCCGGCGATGGGCGAAGCATGACAGAATCTCTGACCAGAGAGTAGTTTATTGTTAGTTGTTGCTTGTCGCGAGTCTGCGCTAGTCTGCGCGAGTCGACAGTAGTAGTCGGTCAGCTTTAGTAGCGAGTGGACAGGAGTAGTCTGCGGGAGTCGGCATGCGTCGGCTGTGTGCTCTGCTCGCGACTCTGGTCAGTACTCTGGACGATGAGTATTGTTATAGAAGGTAAAGAAGCAGCATTGCGCATATCTAATAATGTATGTTAATTGTAATTAATTTGTTCAAAAAATGCCCCAATAATAATTTTTTTATAAAGTAACTCTTTTAAAGAAAAACATTCATTTCAATTTAAAGCATATTTCCTATGCATTCCCTCCAAGAATAAAATATATATATATATATATATATATATATATATATATATATATATATATATATACGCCAGCATTGCACGAAGCTGTGTCGAAGAATGTATAATTAAGAGCAGATATAGATGCAGTTTTTATTGAGGTAAGAATTTTTGCTTTTTTATTCAGAATACAGGGCCGAAGGTCAGCGCTGCTGCCCTTATAAAATTCACCAGATATATTTCTGTTGAGAGGTTACATTTGGTTCATGGTTCATTATTTAATTAATATTATTGTGGGTTCATGGTCAATTTTCATTCATTAAATTTTGTGTGAGGAGGTTACACTTGGCTCCATTTTGCATTTTTATTTAACAATATTTCGTGCGGAGAGGTTACACTTGGCGACATCCGGCCAGGATCGTATTTCTTTGGTAATCTTCTGATAAGTAGTCACATATCTGTTCTTATTTACTTAAACGTAGTTTGTATCTGGAGCAAAGCATTTACTAATTTGTCACTCTTTCTTCCACAGATCAACGGCAATTTGTTGCTCTTTGTTGTATTTGTGTTTGTTGCATTTCGCATTGTCTTTGTTTCATTTGTGAATAATTTTGATTTGTGAAAAATGCCGCGAAAAACTGTTAACAGTACATCACGATGTACAATGAGTGAAATAGCCGATTCTAATAACTTGATCGATAATATTTGCGACACTCAGTGTAATGATGACAATCCTCCATTTACAGACAATCAGTGCGTACCGACCACTAATAATGATTTTTATCTTAATGATGAACAAACGAATTCAATTGTGTCCTCTGTTAATTTGACGACAATTGATGACGCGGGACGTTCTGTTACAATGAACGCTGCCCAGCTTGACACACCCGGTTTGCAAACTTTACGTAACGAACAGACAAATTTTTCTAACGAAAATGAACAGTGTACTCAAAGTACGGCAGATTTATTTGATTCCGAGGTAGTGACTAACAGTGCACATCCGATTGGGAAACCTTTTCGAGAATCACAGGAGGACCGAATGGTTACACAAAACGTGACAATTGCAGTTACACCAGCACACAGCACAGAGAATACAGTAGGTAATATTGGCATGGATCAAGTTATGGCATTATTGGTACAACTTAGTGAAAATTTCAAACAACAACTTAATGAAAATTCGATACAACAGAATGAAAGACAAGAGAACAATCACAAACAACTTAATGAAAAATTATACAACAATTCCAAACAACTTAGTGAACAGATCAAACAGCTTAATGAAAAACAAGACAACCTTAATGAAAAATTAGACAACAATTCCAGACAGCTTAGTGAACAGATTACAGCCGTTGCCGCGCAGTGTCATGATACTAAAGAACAATTACGTGAGGAAATTGAGGCTTGTGTTAGGAAAAGTAGTGAAGATATTAGATCTGATGCTCAAGAATTAAGGGATATGCAAACAGCTACAACAGAATCACTTAGAGGCGAAATTAGTGCAGTCGGTAAACAATGCTCTGAAAAAGCAACACAGTTACGCGACGAGTTAAAATTAATGACAGTAGAACTTTCACGCACACTGGATGCAAAAATAGACGCGAAATTCGACCAACAGAACAGTCAAATTGACGAACGTTTTAATCACCACCTGCAAAACAGTGAAACGCGTTTCCGTAAATTTATACAGGAACAAAATAAAGTAAAACGGCAAGTCATGGAAACAGTTACCGTACAGAGACAGGAAGATAAACGTAAATTGTTTGCGAAAGCAAAAACATACGTAGACAACAATATTGCTACAGTATCAGACGAAATTAACAATATCAAACAGTCGAACACCGAATTGCGTGATGAAATTTCCGATCTAAATTCAAAAACAGATACACACACAGTAGACTTTCAGACAGTGACCGACAGACTCGAACAATTAGAACTAACACAGGATTCCGATGTCATTAAAGCTGACGTTAAGAAATTGAACGAAACCACACGTAAAATACAAAAACAAATTAATGCTTCTGACACTAAAAACGATGATCAGGTAAAAATACTGACTGAAAAATATGATGAATTGGCCAGTCGTATTGACGTTATTGAAAGTAATAATGACAGCAAATCAGACGATACTTCACCAATTTCGTTTAATCAAACACCTGAATTCCAAAATATACAGCAGATAATCAGTGAGATAGATTCATCTAATAATACATTACGTAGAAAATTGTCAACTTTACAGCAAGAAGTGACAGAGATAAAAAATATTTCAGTTAATAACACGTCACAGCATATGGCACATTCCGAACATTTCTCACACTTGTACAACCAGTATAACTTAAGTGATTTACAGAAACTACGTAACTTAAAATCCGAAAAGACACAGACAAAAGATTCTTATGCAATTCTGAACCTGTTCACACATTCAGTGACGATAACGTTGATTACGAGCAATTTTTATCCGTAAGAAAATCTAAGGTATTTAAAAATGACAAAGCACAGCTACACGCATTGAACTGGATACGACAATTTGCCTTTGTATTTTCAACAGCATTGCCTGTAATGCAGAAATTAGAATTAGCATGGATACAGCAATTTGCTTCTGAATTTTCAATGGCATTGCGTGTAACTAAAAAACTAAAATTTATCTGCAGCGTGTAATTGACCTCAGGGGATTCATTACGCCTTAATGAATATGTGCCATAGCGTGCACAGGGCCCCGAGCCGTAGTAGTGCTGTTTCATCTTTAGTTTTCTGCACTCCTGCCTTCTCTTCTACTATCCTTTATATCTATCAAGACGGCTCTTCAACTATTGCTCTATCTAGGATTAAGAAATGAGTAAAGAAAACCCGATAAGACAAGTTTTACCGAAAGCGACAATTTTTCATTAGATGCTCAAGAAATGACAACCACGAGAACTTTAATACCAGAGAAAATTTTAATCATCAGTATGTGTAAAATTATCAGCAACAGCAAACACATTTTGGTAACAACAGAGGTTTTTCTCCGCAACAGCATCAAAACCAGCCGGTTAGCATACCTAACCAACAATGTAATGTACAAGGTCAACCAAGCTTTAATGTTTCGCCGCGTGCACGTATAGTCTCAGCTCCAACAAATAGTAATGCACAGCAACAAGGAAATCAGTACATACAGAAAACACACTATTTCAATTCCTGTCGCAATGCGCCGTATAGAAATGACTATCATGACAGACGTAGAAATAATGAGCACAATTTTCAGCGTACGTTTAATGACAGTCGATCGCATCAGCAGCGAGAACATCAGCAACAACATATTATCATGAATGAACCAGACAGTAGATATCATCTCGAACGTAATACGTCAGGAAGAAATAACAGAACAGTTCAAATAGTCGAAATATCACGGAATCCTCCCGAAAATAAAAACACGTCAGAAAGAATTTGACCAGATACAGTACAGGTTGCATCTACTAGTAACGCAAGCAATACTTTTGACACGCAGAATCTTGTTCATGAGAATGTTATTTGAAACATGTTTTGTGAATGCACCACTTTTTTCGCACCCAGATCTTACCAGAAATTTTTCCATTGCCACTGACAGTTCCAACACCGCCTTAGGCGTACATATTTTTCAGGAAATTGAAGAAGATGGTTGTACAGTAATGAAAAACATCGCTTTTGCAAGTCGCATTCTGTCACCTGCTGAACGAAATTATTCTGTTACAGAACTTGAAACATTATGTGTTGTATGGGCTTTTACCAGATTTAGGCATTTTCTTTATGGAAGACACACTACCGTTTACACAGATCATAGAGCGATACAATTTTTACTTTCGGCTAAATTTACACACGACAGATTAAGTAGATGGAAACTTTATTTACAGGAATTTAATTTTACAATTGTTCACATTCCCGGTACACATAATATTGTAGCAGACGCACTATCCCGTTCTCTTAACAACAATCAGCAAGACATCGCAACCAACTTCTGCAAAGCAAATTTCAGCGTCATGTACATTCAACAAGTTGCATTTGAAAATTTCATTTCGTCGTCATTACAAGACATAGCACAAGAGCAGAGTATAGACAACGTGTGGAAAAGAAATTAAACACCTTTGGCAAGATAGGAATAATGTTACCATTAGAAACCATTACACTGTAGGCAATGACATTCTGTTTCGCCGCTCTCATCTTGACAGCAACAATTAGTTATTATGCATTCCTGACGAACTTGTTAACAAATTGATCTGGTATACTCATTTAAGTTACACACATTACGGAGCCAGATAATGTTTTCTTATACTGAGACAGAACTGTTATTTTACCAACACGGAGAAACGTATTCGACGAGTTTTAGCGTCATGTAAAATCTGCCAGAAAGCTAAATCAGATACGACTTCACATATTCCTCCATTACATCCCATTGTACCTGTTAAATTAAGACACATGGCCGCTGTAGACATTTTTGGTCCAATTCCCAGAACTAATAGAGGTTTTTGCTACATCTTTGTCGCTGTTGAACTCACTTCAAAATTTGTTACCGTCACTCCGTTACGCAAAGCTACTGCTAAAACTGTTTCGAAAGCATTTGTAAAACATTTTCTATTTCATGTAGGGTATGTGTTGAACGTAATTTCCGACAATGGATCACAGTTTCGATCTGCTATATGGACACGTATGTTACGAGATAGAAACATTTCTCCGGTCTATATATATAGGTACCATGCTTTTTCGAACCCTTGTGAACGATTAATGAAAGAAATTGGTAACCTGTGTATAATTTACTGCCATAAAAAACATATTGATTGGGACACACACTTACTCTCATTCCAAGATGTAATTAATTCCATACCGAATGAATCTACTATGCTATCTCCGTTTGTTATACTGAGAAATGTTGAACCACCTAACAAAATTAAAGAGTTATTGACATTTCCTGCATCTCGTCGACTACGACACCATGAAATGGTTGACGTTGCGCTGAACAGCATCAAGCGTGCCGCGGAGCGCCAGAGGGGACAGCGGGGGCAGGTTTGTGTATACGCCGTGACTTTCACATTGGACGGAAGATGTTGGTGCGTACACTGTTTATCCAGTAGAGGGAGGGGTAGGTGCGGTAAGTTTGAGCTTCTATACGCGGGTCGATATCGGATTCGCGGCGTTCCTCACCCCAATGTGGTGCACGTCGGGGCTTTGAGAACCAGAAAAACCAAAGGGAACCACCACGTGTCGAACGTCAAACCTTTTATTGAATGAAGATACTTTATGATTTATCACACTGTAATGCCATTTCCTAATTTTTTATGACCGCTTATGCAATTATATTCACATGAACACCTACTAATGATTATCGTAATTTTTTCTTGGCATGTGCCTGACAAGGTAAGGTTAGTATGTCGCTTTTCTTGTCGCTACACATCAGACCGTGCATATTTTTCCAGATGAACTGATACATTTTATGACCACTTATGGAATTATATTTATGTGACTACTTACTGATGATTGTCGTATTTTTTCTTGGCAAGTGCCCGGCAAGGTAAGGTTGGCAGGTCGCTTTTGTTGTCGTTATACATCAGACATTGCACATTTTCCGGATAAAATTATGTATCTTACAAATAATTAAGCAATTCCATCTAGTGATATATTAATTTTATCAAATTTTCTCTCCATTAAAGTCTTCAATTCTCGCCTCTATTAACTACACAACATACAAGCTGTACATAAAGAAGATCACATTTCTTGTCGTTATACTCTCTAGACCGTGCATATTTTCCATTTTATATGTATGTATGATTGTTTTCCTGTTTTGTTCGTATGAACTATGAAATATTTAAGATATAACAAACACCAGTTGACTTTAACATTTTGCCTTATGATAGCTAAACATCGTGACTTTTTTTTTTTTTTTTTTTTTTTTTTTTTTTTTTTTTTTTTTTTTTTTTTTTTTGCTGCTGCATTGTGATACACTGTGTAATTTTTGCTTCTGAACACTATCGATGTTTTTGACATATTACGTTTTCTGTCATGCTATGCTGTATGCTCAATTGTGTTACTATAAACCAGTTTTTATCTAATGGGTATATGAATTAAATGCAAGACATTAATACTTGTTCATCGTTTTCAGAAAGAAATAACGTGTAAACAAAATAAATTAAACAGAAATGGGAATTTCACCTTCGGAATGAACGAAAGAGGACGCAATACCTCGTGATGAAGAGTAAATGGATCAGAATTAACAAGCATTAACAAGAATATACTATACACATCGTATGATAGCAGTCTTAACTAATTTTTTCTTTCAGAATACGAGGCGATTGATGCAGGCTGTCAGACAGAATTACACATCTTAGTTTTAGTGACGAAATATGCTAGAAATAGGGAATAGTTGTATAATGAATAATGAAGTGATTTTTTTGCAAATGATAATGAATGGTGGTGAATAATGATGATGAATATGCTGCTATGGATAATGAAATTTTTCTTTACAAGTGATGATAATAATGGAGTTATGGTGATATGGATAATGAAGTTTTTCTTTGCAGATGAAAATAATGATGAAGTTTATATATTTACTGTTAGTTAAGAGATGCTATGTAGTTATTTAAGTATTTGTTGCAGTTCGGTTTGTCAGTATGTCTTATATCACATGGTATGATGACTGAAGGTTTTGGAAAAGACAGCTAGAGAACATATATATTTTTATACACATTTCACTATCTGTTAATTCGAAGTTCACTACTTTTCAGCATAATATGCGTTTCTTCTTTCAGTTTCATAATCCATTTTGTATATTTTGCAGGAGAAATTATTCATGAAATGAATGTGGTATAAATAGTTGTTTATTAAACCTATGTCGTTTATGAATGTGATCACATATACTCTACTTGTTTCATAACCTTGCTACAGCTGACTCATGACGAATGATGTTACACATCTTCATTTGCAGCAATAACTCAAAAGCAAACAAAATAATTACCAGTCCCAAATAATGCTACTAGTTTAAGAGAGTTCTGAGTAATACTGATCAGCTCTGAATAGTATGTCACTTCAATAATGACTTCTGAATAATACATACCAAAAAAATGCTTTGTAGCTGGCCAATGAATGCCACTGATTATTGTAATAAGATGACCTATGATGCCAATGATTACTATAATTAGATTAATTATGTATAAATGCTATGCCAATAATTAACTCATTTTCAATAATGACTTCTGAAGAATACAAAAAAAATGCTTTGTAACTGGCCAATGAATGCCATTGATTATTGTAATAAGAGGACCTAAGATGCCAATGATTACTATAATTAGATTAATTATGTATAAATGGTATGCCAATAATTAACTCATTTTGAATAATGACTTCTGAAAAATACAAAAAAAATGCTTTGTAGCTGGCCAATGAATGCCACTGATTACTGTAATAAGATGACCTATGATGCCAATGATTACTATAATTAAGTGAATTATGTTAATACTATGCCATTCATTAGCTTCTGTTTTGAATGATGACTTCTGATGGTTTGTAACTGGGCAATGAGTGCCAATAATTACTATATTCAGATAATTTATGAACATTATTCTGTAATACTACATACATGGTGCAGAAATGTTCAGTAACTAGGCAATGAGTGCCACCAATTACTCAAATCAGTTGTTAGACTAGTGTATTTCTCAATGAAGACTACTATGTGACCTAATGTCCTTCACCTTCTGACCTAATTACCAGAAATTACTGCAATATCCATTTGTCCTGTCTATCCTCATGATCATGGAGCACTATATTTGGTTTTTGCACTCATTCTACGTTGGTCTACTTTACAAGAACATGGTGTTGACATAACATGCTGTCCAGCACCTTGAGCGATGGAGATGTTATTATGGTCCCACTGTTTGGTGTACCTAGTGTACTACCAAAATGATAGCATGGAATATTATTACGACATTTCAGTGTCTTGGCTATACTGATTAATACTTCAAGGAAAAGAGCTTCAGATTGTCTCACTTGGTGTTGTGCTTCTGTAGAAAGATATGGACTTTCACTGCAGCTGCGTGCACCCTAAAGTGCTACAACCATGACGCAATCCTTCCCATTCCTTTCCTAATTCTTGTAAAATGATAAAGACATATACAGTGTGTGTGCACTCTCTATGCCATTTTTTAATATGATTTGTACTCATTACGTATACATTTTTTTTGTGATTCCCAGATATGTTCTGTATTACAGTGCGTGTGCACTTTCGTCATTTTGTTAACGTGATTTCTATTCATTGCATATACATTTTTGTGATTTGCTGATATGTTCTAAACTTCAGTGCGTGTGCACTTTCGTCATTTGTCAATATGATTTGTACTTATTATGTTTATTTGTTGTAAAAAAATGCTAAAGAATTTTACTGTGCATGTGCACTTTTGCCATTTGTTAATATGTTTTGTACTCATTGTGTATACATTTTGTCTTTATTTGATATGTTCTGAACCTCAGTGCGTGTGCACTTTTGTCATTTGTTAATATGATTTGTACTCATTATGTTTATTTGTTGTAAAAATATTACAGAGTTTTACAGTGCGTGTGCACTTTATGCCATTTGTACTCATTACGTATACATTTTTTTTGTGATTCCCAGATATGTTCTGTATTACAGTGCGTGTGCACTTTCGTCATTTTGTTAGTATGATTTGTGATCATTGCATTTTGTGATTTGCTGATATGTTCTGAACTACAGTGCATGTGCACTTTTGACATTTGTTAATATGTTTTGTACTCATTGTGTATACATTTTGTCGTTGCTTGATATGTCTGTACTCAGTGCATGTGCAGTATATTTTATTTCATGTTCTGCACCTATATATATATATATATATATATATGTATATATTCTGTGAATGTAAAGTTAATTAATTATGAAAAAGTGTTGCTCATGGCACGTCCAATTGACTCACCATCGCTACCAAATTTTTGCCCCCCCCCCCCCCCCCCAGTGGAGGGTTATGTAAGGAGTATGCTTCGCCGGCGATGGGCGAAGCATGACAGAATCTCTGACCAGAGAGTAGTTTATTGTTAGTTGTTGCTTGTCGCGAGTCTGCGCTAGTCTGCGCGAGTCGACAGTAGTAGTCGGTCAGCTTTAGTAGCGAGTGGACAGGAGTAGTCTGCGGGAGTCGGCATGCGTCGGCTGTGTGCTCTGCTCGCGACTCTGGTCAGGACTCTGGACGATGAGTATTGTTGTAGAAGGTAAAGAAGCAGCATTGCGCATATCTAATAATGTATGTTAACTGTAATTAATTTGTTCAAAAAAATGCCCCAATAATAATTTTTTTATAATGTAACTCTTTTAAAAAGAAAAACATTCATTTCAATTTAAAGAATATTTCCTATGCATTCCCTCCAAGAATAAATAAATAAATAAATAAATATATATATATATATATATATATATATATATATATATATATATATATATATATATATATATATATTCCTGCTTGCTGCCGTCTTAATGCAGTGACATCTGCTGTCTGCCAAGTTCTAGTAAAGCAAACATTTTGAGATAGAAGTACCATTCGAAATAGGGGAAACCAATACGATCTTAATACATCTGAGATGAAGTCAAAACACTAGCTGACATGTTTCTACTCCGACAGGCTGTGTATTTTAAAATGCGTAGTAAAAGAACGTTGTCTTATTTATGAGAAACCGTAACCATCATACCTCTTGACGACAAGAATTTGCTACGCAAAAACACCAGCTGAATGGAGGCTAATGTAACCTTGAATTGTCGTTGTTGTTTATAGAAATCGCTGTGTCTCCAATAGGGGAAGGAGCATTGTGGCGTTTGAACACTGTTCAATGTGTCAACGTGCCTCGAAGGAACATTTAAAATGTAAGCCGTGAGCATATTGTCGCATTACCTCAAGAGTTTCAGTTGGTATGGGAAGAATCCTGTCAATTTGACGTACACTAAACCGCTGTCACTAGACCAAAACCGCTGCAACTATATTTGAGTGATGGTCTGCCGACAACAGCTGCACCAGGTGACCACAATCTACAGATTACGGCTCGTTGGATCCCCACGGGGGAAGACAACAGAACTGTGCTTTGTCTTCTTGGTGACAACTGAGCCGTGCCGACCATGCGAGAATCAACTTTATCACATGGTGAACCTGTGCCAATTGCGTCGAGTTGTCTTCTCCGCGGCCTAGGAGGATTAACGTCCTCAATCCCGGGTTCTAACTGTGGCAATGCTTATATTTTGAATAAAAATCGTCAACATTGGCGGCCGAAGACTTATTCTCCTAATGGTTGTCAAAGAGGGCGGAGGAGCAGATAGAGGTTCAGGGCACACTCGTACCCTTGGGGTGGTAAATGGACCCTAAGGTGGAAAAATAAACAGTGATTAAAGGCATGAGGATGCAGAAGGCAATGGCAACAACTGCATTAAAGACCAATGTGTAATCTCAGGACATGTGGTATGCAATTGAAAAAGTATCGTTATGATCTCCTCATTTACGAAAGATTACCGACTAATAACCCATTCTCATCTCCAGTGGGAGACTGCCTTGGAGAAAAAGATTCAATAACGAACGAAAGGTTACGTTCTACTTGTCGGGGCGTGGAGTGTCAGAATTTTGAACTTGGTAGAGAAGCTAGAACAATCTGAAAAGTGTAATGCTAATGTACAGTCTAGCGTGAAGTGAAAAAAACGCAAGGATTTCTGGTCAGATGGGAATAGATTAATATCAACAGCAGCAGTAAATGAGATGACGCGAGTAGCGCTCTTTATGGATAGGAATGTAGGGCCGAGAGTGAGTTACAGAGCAGTTCAGTGATGGGATTGTTCCCATCAGAATTGATGGCTAACAAGAAATGGAGAAAGGATATGAGGAATGGGTAATTCAGTACATAAAAGGAGATGAAAATCTAGTATTCGTGGGGATTGGAATGCGGATGTTGGAGAAGGAGGGGAAGAAACGGTTGTGGGAGATAGTTGGATGATAGTAGGATTGAGAGAGGAGAAAGCTAACTAGTTCTGTAATAAGTTTCAGATACTAATAGCGAATATTCCGTTTAAGAATCTCAAGAGGAGGAGGTAAATTTCGAAAAGGCCGGGAGGTGCAAGGATATTCCAGTAACGTTACATCACAGTAGAGTAGTGATTCCAGAAACAGACATTTGCTTATAATGTACTCAGGAGCAGATATAGACTCAGATCACAGTTTAGTAATGATGAAAAGCAGGCTGAACGTTACGAGATTAGTCAGGAGGAATTAGTCAGGAGGAATCATTGTGCATGGGAGTGGCATACGGTAGTATTAAGGAATGTAGAAATACGCATGAAGTTCTCTGAGGCTATAGGTACCGCGGAGAGTTGAAAACGAACAAACATCTCTAAAAAGGACTATCACAGAACTTGGAAAGGGAAGCATAGATAGGTACAAGGAGGGAACTGCGTAGGAAGCATGTGTATCAGAAGAAATAATTCAGCTGATCGACGAAAAAAGGAAGGACTGAAATGTTGAGGGAAAAGTGGGAATACAGAAATTAAACTCACTTAGTAATGAAATAAATAGCAGTTGCTTGCAAGCTAATGCGAAATGGCTGTATGAAAAATGTGAAGATATAAAAAAAAAGATTGCCGGAAGGAGTACCTCAGCATATAGATAAATCAAAATAGACATCAGTGAAATTAAAAGCGAGGGCGGAAACATTAAGAATGCAATGGGAATTCTACTGTTACATGTAGAGCGCGGATAGGTGGAAACATTAAATTGACGGTGTCTATGAAGGGGATGACTTGACGGAAGTAAAAACAGGAGTAATCAGGGAAGATACTGGAAACACTATATCAGATTCAGAATTTAGAAGAGTTTTCATCGATTTAATAACAAATAAGATAGAAGGGGTAGATAACATATCGCGGGAATTCCTGAAACCATTGGGAGAAGTGGCAAAGAAACGGTTATTCACGTTGGTGTATAGACTGCATGAGACTGGCGATATATCATCATACTTTCGGAAAAACATCTTTCACAAAATTCCCGAGGTTACAAGTGCCGAAAAATGCGAGAATTATCGCTAACAGTTATTCGTACAAGTTGCTAACTAGGATAATATACAGAAAAATGCAAAAGATATTTGACAATCTGTTACACGACGTTTTGTTTAGCTTTACTAAAGGTAGTTCTGACATTGCGATTGATAACGCAAGCAAGACTGAAGAAAAATTAAGACCCGTTCATATGATTTGTCTACCTCTAAAAAGCGTTCGACAATGTAAAATGCTGCAAGCTGTTCGAAATTCTGAGAAAAATACGGGTGAGCTATAAGGAAAGACTTATAATATACAATATTTTTGCAAGGATCAAGAGGGAACAGTAAGACTGGAAGACTAAGTATGTAATGCTTCTATCAAAATGGGTATAAGACAGGGATGTAGTCTTTCACGCCTGATCTTCAATCTATATATCAAAGAAGAAGTGTGGGAATCAAAGGAAGGATCAAGTGTGGGATTAAAATTCTGAGATAAAGGATATCAGCGTTAAGATGTGCTAATGTTATTGCGACCCTCACTGAAAGTGAAAAGGATTTGCGGGATCTGTTGAATGGGATGAAGTGTCTAATGAGTACAGAATGTGAACTGAGAGAAAATGGTGGGACAACAAAAGTGATGTGAAGTAGCCTGAAGTGACAACAGCAAGAAATCATCCTGATAGCAAAATAACAAATGACGTACGAAACAAGGACTTAAGAAAGCCGATTAGGAATGGCAAAGAGGGCATTCCTGGAGAAGACAAGTCTACTCATATCAAAACTAGGCCGTAATTCGAGGAAGAAATTTCTGACAACGTAAGTTTGTAGCACAGCATTGTATGGCAGTGAGGCATGGACTTTGGGAAAACCGGAACAGAAGAGAACAGAAACATTTGAGACATACTGTTACAGAAGACCGTTGAAAAGTAGGCGCACTTATAAGGTAAGGAATGAGGAGATTCTCCGCAGAATTGGCGGGGACAGGGAGCTGTAGAGAGTTAAAATGTAGAGGAGGACAGAAATTAAAATACATCCAGCAAATAATTTAGGGCTTGGGTTGCAACTGCTACTCCGAAATTAAAGTTTCGGCAGAGCAGATGAAATCGTATAAGGGTGCGTCAGACCTGTCAGATGACTGATGACACAAACAATAAAATCTTCTTCGAAGACAGCTAGTTTTGTTTAGGTCCTGATGATCAGCTTAGCAGGGTGTGGGGGCGGCCTGGTGCCTACGTAACACACAGAATGCCCTACCGTGGAATAATTATGTGGGGAGAGGGGCAGTGGGATGGTTAGTCGTGAAGTATGTACGAAAGTCAGACGCTTGTCTTCACTGTACAGGATAATTCGGAGATTGTAAGTTATTGAGAAAGGTTTCTCCAACCTGTTATCCAGTCATATACTCAAAATTTCGGCAATGGTTCATGTTTCAATGCGACAGTCCTGGAGCACACTCCGCCTACCCCGTTGAAAGCCTACCTCCAGAAGGAGATAATCAACGTAACAGCGTAACCAGTGCTATGAAATGACGTATTCTCTTTTGAGAACAATCGGTACCCGTCGAATCTTGAAGTATGATTTTTGAGGAACATACCTCACTCACTGGACGAACTCAACAGTTCAGTATAGGACGATGATTTGTATTCCGCCCCAAGGCCGAGTATAGATAGGGAGAACACATCAGAAATACTCGGGCGTCTGGCGACGCGAGGCCCGGCACACGCGGCAAGCAGGTGAAACGGTGCTGCCCTCTGACTGTTGTTCACCACTAAATATCGTGGCCCGGCTATTACTGGCCAGTCTCTCGCTAATCTCTGAACCGATACACGGAGGTGACAAAAGTAGTGTGACAACGATATGCACATTTGTAGATGGCGGTAGCATCGCGTACACTAAGTATAAAAGGGCAGTGCATTGGAGGAGCTGTCATTTGTACTCCGGTGATTCATGTGGAAAGGTTCCCGATGTGATTATGGCCACACGACTTTGAACGCGAAATGATAGCTGGAACTAGACGCATGGCTCATTACATTTCGGATATCGTTAGGGAATTCAATATTCTGAGATCCACAGTGTCAAGAATGTGCACGAATAGAAAATAACACGCGTTACCTCTCACCAATGGCCGTCACTTAACGACTGAGAGCAGCGGCATTTACGTAGAGGTGTCAGTATTAACAGACAAGCAACGTTGTGCGAAATAACCATTCAGATCACTGTGGAATTTCCGACGAATGTATTCGTTAGAACAAAGAGACGAAATTTTGTGTTAATGGGCTATGGCATCAGACGAGCGACACGAATGCCATTGCGATCAGCACCGCATCGTCTGCAGCGCCTGTCTTGGGCTCGTGACCATATCGTTTTTATCCTAGATGACTGGAAAATCGTGAGTCCCGACTTCAGTAGGTAAGAACTGATGGTAGGGTTCGAGTGTGATGCAAACCCCACGAAGCCATGGAATCGAGTTTTCAACAAGGTACAGTGCGAGCTTGTGGTGGGTCAGCTTGGGGTGGGCTATGTTTGCATGGCGTGGACTGGACCCTCTGGTCCAACTGAACCGATCATTGACAGGGAATGGTTGTTATTGGTTACATGGACAACGTTTGTAGCCATTCATGGACTTCATGTAAACAAACAACGATGTCATGTCACAGGGCCGCTATTGTTCGCAACTGGTTTGAAGAACATTTTGAACCATTAAAGAGAATGACTTAGCCATCCATATCGACCAACATGAATCACATCGAACATATTTTGGGGCACAGTTATTGACGGCTATAGAGGCAGCGTGGATCAATATTACTGCAGGCGGCTTCCAACGATTTTTTGAGTCCATGTCACGTCGATCTGCAACGCTATGCAGTAAAAAGGACAGACGCCACGATATTTAGAGGTGTTCCATGACTTATGTCACCACAGTTACACACCATTGAACGGTAGAAATTTGAACTTGTCTGCTTGACGTTTCTTATTTGTGTTGCTCTCTGGATTATTATATATGTTTTAGACGACTTTGATACGCTCTAACCTTGGTTTGTTATTTGTTCACTTCGTAATCTCCGCATTCTTTTACCTCCAGAGTCACCTGTTTCGTTGTACCAGTCTCTACGTCCTCACCGGTGCAAGAATTGTGTCCTACCTATGCAGAGTAGGTCGGCCGCGGTGGTCGAGCGGTTCTAGGCGCTTCAGTCGGGAACCACTCGACTGCTGTGGTATCAAGTTCGAATCCTGCCTCGGGCATGGATGTGTGTCATGTCCTTAGATTAGTTAGATTTAAGTAGTTCTAAGCTCTAGGGCACTGATGACCTCAGATTTTAAGTCCCATAGTGCTCGGAACCATTTGAATCATTTATGCAGAATAGGATAGAGGAAACAGGGCCTTTGTCGGAGGGCAGTCCCGGGATTGAATGAATACATCGCTACCACCTTGTGTTCACTATACTAAGGAGGCTCCAAAGACATTAAAACGGACGTGGTGAAGCAGCATACTATTGAATATTATCCAGCACCAGAGTTTCATTTCGCAGATGTGAAAAATTTACGACTGTCACTGAGGAGAAGAAGTTGAAATTCCATAACAACCGTTACACACTAAAGAGCCGAGACATTATGGCTGATTCTCTCCGCTATCGATATTCAAGGGCACTGATGCCATTTCTCTTGCGAGCCCCAGCATCCAGATAGGTAGCGGAGGAATCGCGCGATGAGGCTTTAAACCGCTATACCCGGTTCAGCTCAAGGTCTTGTCACCTCCAAGGAGTGCAAGAGCAAGTAAGTCTTTTGGGAGCTGTTCTCATGCAGAGTTGATGCTGCGTGGTTGGCACAGGGCTACCGTGGACTGAAGTTCAGTGATACCATTAAAGAAGATTTTCGCAGGGTGATCTACAAGTCAAGTGAAGTTCGACTTATATTTGCAGTCCAACCCGAGCATTGACATGGGAGTGTTATGTTTACTAACCTAGCTAATTCTCCGTCGAGATTACGTGTTGTCCATGCGCTGTTGAATGTGCTGTATGTTTTATCTAAAGGTCAGCTGACGCAACAAGTAGAGCTCTTGTCATTTGACGATTTGGCTGTATTACAACTTGTTGCTTTGGTATTTTCATCGTAGCAGAATGCACAGGACGAACGACTAAAGGGTGAGCTTTACGGTTTGATACGTAAATATTTTAAAACTTTGTTGTTAATAGACGCCAACGTTTGATCTTCTTTAATAGTCTCAAGGTGTTTCAAAGCATTTTGTTCAAATCTATATAGTGAGTGGTACATTGTGCCGTCAGACAGTTATCTAAGGGCATTTTCAATTGGCTAAGTGCCGTCAGGTTTTGTATACTTATGTTGTCGCTTATTGGTGCAGGGTTTCCAAACATATACACTGAAGAGCCAAAGAAACTCGTTCACCTGCCTAATATCGTGTAGGGCCCCCACGAGCACGCAGAAGTGCCGCAACACGACGTGGCATGGACTCGATTAATGTCTGCAGTAGTGCTGGCTGCAATTGACACCATGACTCCTGCAGGGCTGTCCATAAATCAGTAAGATCACGAGGGGTGGGGGTGGGGTGGGGCGGAGATCTCCTCTTCTGAACAGCACGTTGCGAGGCATCCCAGATATCCTCAATAATGTTAATGTCTGGTGAGTTTGGTGGCCAGCGCAATAGTTTAAACTCAGGAGTGTTCCTGATGCCACTCTGTAGCAATTCATTGTCCTGCTGGAATTGCCGAAGCCCGTCGGTATGCACAATGTACATGAATGGAAACAGGTGATCATACAGGATGCTTATATACGTTTCTTCTGTCAGATTCGTATCTGGACGTATCAGGGGCTCCACTCCAACTACACACGCCCCACACAGCTTGAACAGTCCCCTGCTGAAATGCAGGATTCATGGATTCATGAGATAATCTCCTTAACCGTACACATGCATCCACCCAATATAGTTTTAAACGAGACTCGTCCGACCAGGCCACATGTTTCCAGTCATCAACAGTCCAATGTCGGTGTTGCCTGCTCCAGGGCGAGGCGTAAAATTTGTGTCGTGCAATCATCAAGGGTACACGAGTTGGCCGTCGGCTCCGAAAGCCCATATCGATGATGTTTCGTTGAACGGTTTACACGCTGACACCTGTTGATGACACAGCATTGAAATCTGCTGCAATTTCAAGGAGGATTGCACTTGTCACGCTGAACGATTCTTTACAGTCCTCGTTGGTCCCGTTCTTGCAGGATCTTTTTCAGGCTGCAGTGATGTCGGAGATTTGATGTTTTACCGGATTCTTGATAATCACGGTACATTCGTGAAATGGTCGTTCAGGAGAATCCCCACTTCATCACTACCTCGGAGATGCTGTGTCTCATCGCTCGTGCGCCGACTATAAGTTCAAACTCACCTAAATGTGGATAACCTGCCATTGTAGCAGCAGTGACCGATCTAAGAACGGCGTCAGATACTTGTCCTATATTAGCGTTACTGACCGCATCTCCGTATTCTGCCTGTTTACATGTATCTGTATTTGTATACGTATGCCTATACCTGTTTCTTTGGCGCTTTAGTGCGGATGTGCAGGCACGTTTTCTGCTGCTGTTTTTTTTTTTAGTTGCTTTGAAGGCAAACATATTTTTATAGCTCTGTTCTTCATTAGCATGTTAGAGACAGGTCACTGTGTTTTGAGAGGCCAGACACGGTGGTTATTTTCGAAGTTGTTGTGAGAAGCAGACTGCAGACAGTAGGGATGGATGGAATAAGCAGGGCAGTCAGGATATCCAGGACAGAACGACGAGGAAATGAGGAAATTATGGAGAAAATTGATATGGAACAACAAGTCTTGCATGGAACTGAGAACAGGGATCTTCATTGGTAGGGGCCATGTACGGCGAATGGAGCAAGGATAATGGCTTAAAGCAATCTGGAAAGGTCACCGCCAGGAAGGAGGAAGCGTGGACGACCGAGATTTACATGGAGAACGGGATAGTTACAATGATGAGGAAGAGGGTTCAGAAAGATGAAGACTCCAATGGTCGTGAAAGCTGGCGAATGGGAACAGAGGGCAACTGCTGAAGAGTGTAGAAGACCTTAAAATTAAGTACAGTTATTATTATTATTGTTGTTGTTGCTACTAACAGTAGGGGCAGTCGTCAGATACAAACCATTAGCAGTCTGAAGTCATCCAGTTTCTGACATTTCAGAAGTAAGGACTCCGGCAGTCGCGTAACTTACAACGTATTGTGTACACGTTTTAAACAAGTGTTCTGGGTGCGGATGAATCAAATGTCACTAGAGACAGAAACGGTTCAGAAGGCGTATGTTTTGTAACAATTGTCTATCTGCACTGTGGATAGTCAGTTTCCTTTTCTGAACTGTAGCTGTAAGTACCATTTGCGATTCCCTGAAAATGTCTTCATCATTCTAACCGAAAATATTGTTAGAGGTAAGCTGCCTCCAACTGCCTTCTTGACTCATTTGTTGGTGATTTAATAAAAAGCCTGCAAAGCAATAACCCTTGTTGAATAATTTTAAAAACAAAAGTGCTTAAAGAAAGTTCTTTTTTGCTCTAAAATTCAGTTAGACGCCAATGTTGATGATGGTCGGTGCAGGTGGAGCAGCTCAGACGGGTGGGGGTTTGGGGGGGGGGGGCGGTGTAATAGCGAATATTTGATTACACGCTTGTCCAGTGCTGTTCGAGCAAAATAACTATCAACGTCACAAGCCCAGGATCGCACAGTACTATGATGAATATGATAGTGAACAGATGCTGATATGTTATCCCAAGATTCTCCTGATCTGCACCCGTCGGAACGCATATGGGATGTGTCGGGCGCCAGCTCCACGCACACAATCTAACGACCCGTAATTCACAGGAAGGACCCTAGAACCCTAGAAATCTGGTGTCACAGACTTCCGGAAAGCTGTCGAGAACATTCCCGATATATACCATGCAGAATCGCTCCTCTGTTTCGTTCCAATACTGGATAAACTCGTGATTAAGCAGGTACTCACAATGGTTTGGCTGATCTACTAATAATCGATTTTAAGCTGTTATGTTTTTGTTGCCGTTTATAACTTTGGAGTAATCTGATGCGATTCTAAATCGCGTTTAAAAATTATCATTTTTCATTTTTCGTGTTTTGTAGTGCTCTGCATTAGAATTTGACGGTAAACATAAAAATATAAGCTATATCAAAATTTACACAATTACAGATAGTTAGGCGAACTGAACAGTTCCCTTTGTATACAATAATTCAGTATTTTCGCAAATAAATTATTCCACTTTGATTTTATCTTGGTACGTTTCGAATTTCAAAAAAATTTGGATGATGAGAGTTTTCCAAACAGAGCAAGCCAATAGCGGTTTGTTCACCTCTGGCCCTTATGCAAGCAGTTTTTCGGCTTAGCGATGATTGTCACAGCCGACAGATATCCGCCTGAGGGATACCGTGGAAAATTCTGTTCAAATGGCCTGTTAGATCGTCAAAACCCCGAGCTGGTTGGAGGGCTCTGCACATAATACACCGAACGTTCTCAACTTCTTTATCTTGCTGTAATATTATCCCAGGATGGCTTGCCATGCAGGGCCACGAAACGGGGCTCATAATATCGTCTGTACACCGCTGTTCTGTAAGGGCGCCGCAGATCACAACCGAAGAGGCTCTGCTACGAAAAGAAATGGCATACCAGACCATCACTCCTGCCCGTCTGTCCGTATGACGGGCGACAATCAGTCTGGTATCCAACTGCCGTCCGGTGCATCGCTACACATTTCTTCGGCCTGGATTCTCATTGACTGCAGTAAAATTGTTTTCAGCGATGAGCCCCTCCTCGAACTTCACCCCGACGACCAGAGAAGACGTGTCTGGAGACGCCACAGACATTTTTTTGTCTGCACATGTACACCACATTCACAGATTTCTGTCCCATTTCAACAATTCTTTCGTGGTGCTTTTGTTTTTATTTTTTTATTCCTCTGGCTTAGAATGTATTTCTGAAGTCATGTAAACAAATATACGGAGCATCTCTAATGTCAGTCTTTCTGAGGTACTTACTGGTATTGCCTAAGGTTACGTATACAGTTTCAGTTTACCGCATTTTTTTCACCTATTACACAGTAACGTGATGCTAGTCTAACTATTTTAAATAAATTTTGTAACACAAAGGTTTGCTGTACAGAGGAGCGATTGTCTATCGAGAAATTCATAAAATAACTAGGTGAAAGTCCTGTAGCTATAAAACTTCAAATGGTTATAAAACTTCAAACAGATAAACAAATAATTACTGTCTTGTACAGAGCAATCGTTTAAACAACTACTTTAACAATTCTTGAAAGAAGGGTTATTTGTATCATCAGTAATGAATAATGTTTATTTCCAATAGTCAAACATAACGGTAGAACGGTAGATGGAACGTTAATGCAGCTGTAGGCGACGTATCTTTAGTATCAGCTCAGTTCAGGCACCTGTTTGCTAAGAAAGATATCCGCCATGAATGTCGCCGAATCCTTCGGAGTTCTCGTTCGGTTTGGACTGTTGAAGTCCACCTCGTACAATCCGAATTTCTTCCTGCACAAAAAAGGAAAACTACATTATGCATTCTTAATAATAACAAATATTTAAGCGCAGCTACTGTAAATAAAGGGTGGCATATACTAACTGCTACCCTCAAGATATTAAAATCTTTGGAATCCTATTGATAGTAGCTAATACATACTACTGACACATACGTTGCGAAAATCAACGGTTACTCTATGTTATAAGTGTTTTCAGGGTAATTAATGGTCGGTTTCAATGTTGATATATGCAATATACTGACGAATGGGGAAGCGAAAGGTATTCTTTGAAGGGCTCCATGTAGACAGAGCAGCAAATGTCGAAAGATGTATGCTAATCTCAATTGCAGACATGTACGTGGAAGCATACGCAGTCTTCTCCCACACCAATCATGAAAGCACAGAGCATCGGGGCCTCGGAACTCGAATCAAGGATAAAATCTCTTTTCCTGACTGAAAAGAGGTATTATATCAACAATTTGTGACTTCCTCTTATGTTGATACATGCTGTACAACTATGTAAATCAAGTGTCATATCTGTCTGTGGAGTAGGTTCTGAATATATGATTTGTTAAGCTACTACATTAGTATTGTATAAGTTTAATTCGCGCGGATGAATTGCTATAGCGTGCAGCATAATCAATAAGTGGTATCGCCCGAAGAGTGGTGCCACATAGTAAATATAACTGTGGTGTTGTTCTTCAGAGGAAGGAATTCCTGAGAATGTACGCTTGGAGCACAGTGAAACATGGACTGTGGGAAAACCGAAACAGAAGGGGATCGAAGCATTTTAGATGTGGTGCTACAAAAGAATGTTGAAAGTTAGATTGATAAAGTATGGAATGAGGAGGTTCTGCGCAGTATCGGAGAGAAAAGCAATATGTGGAAAACACTGACAAGGAGATGGAAAAGGATGATAGAACGTCTCTTAAGACATCAGAAAATGACTTCCGCGGTACCAGACAGAGCTATAGAAGGCAAAAACTGTATTTGAAGACAGAAATTGGAATACATCCAGCAAACAATTGAGGAGGTAGGTTGCTAGTGCTACTCTGAGATGAAGAGGCTGGCACGGGAGAGGAATTCGTAGTGGGCCGCATCGGTCCAATCAGGAGACTGACGACTCAGAAACAAAACAAAACAAAAAAATGTTCTTCCGGATGTATCCGAAAGAACAGACAACAAAAATATATAACTGGGGTGATGACAGCCAGTGAACTCCTCAGAGCAGATGCATGCCAGGCTCGAACTCTTACGGGAAAATGGGGGGGGGGGGGGGGGGGGGGAGTGCCCTGTAATGAGGACAATGCGCAACGGGCACCCATTAGCTCTGTATGGATCGTTGAGAATTCGTTCAAAAATGGCTCTGAGCGCTATGGGACATCTGTGGTCATCAGTCCCCTATAACTTAGATCTACTTAAACCTAACTAGACTAAGCACATCACACACATCCATGCCCGAGGTACGATTCGAACCTGCGACCGTAGGGATCGCGCGGTTCCAGACTGAAGCGCCTAGAACCGCTCGGCCACTGCGGCCGGCTGAGAATTTCTGCCTGACAGGAGGTGTGCTAGGGGAGCCCACGCAGTTGCAATAACCACTGTGTCCGGATGACGCAGCTATCAGCGCAACTGCAAAGTAAACAGAAGAATCGAGTTCGAATCCCCGTCCAGCACAAATTTGCTACTTTCCCAATTGATTTAAATTAATGCCCGCTTTCAGCCAATCTCTGTAATTCTGTTGTGTCCCCTAGTAACGTTGGTATCTCGTTATGGAACCACAAGCTAAGGACGCTCGCTACCAGACCCGGTCACGAACGAGAGATGTCGATTAAGACATGGCCACAAGAAGTTCCGTAGGCAGCCGCTGCTGTATGACTAGTTACGTCAGAGCGCAGCGCCTCTCGTACTGCTCTTTGATAACCGAGTCTGATAGCAGCATCATCGTAGTTGAGATTCATTAGTTAGAACTCTGTATCAAATCTATAGTTAAACGTGTAGTGATGTTTAACTGTAATTTAGTATTATGCAAAGTGACGAAGTTATCATTCTGTTCTGGGACAGTACTAAATATACATGATGAATCAAAAAAGTCATCAAAGTTGGCAAGTCTAGATTCCTGAAACTAATAAACATATACGGTGAATGTTGTTTTTTGATGAATGGGAAAGTTAAAAAGTTTTTTTCATAACTTTTCGTAGGTGTTCAATACGCCCCCTTGAGATGCACCGCATATGTCAATGAGGTATTCAAATTGTTCCCACACTGCAGCGAGCATGCCTTGAGTTACAGCTTCCACAGCTCCTGCTCATTAATTTGTGTCTTAGTTCATTCATTGTTATTGGTAATGGAGGCACATAAACAGAGTCTTTTATAAATCCCCACGAGGTATAATCACATATAGTCAGGTCCAGTGACCTTGGGGGCCAGTAATGTAAGATCGTTGTGACCAATCCATCGTTCGGTTATCCTTTGATTTAAAAATTCCCACACTTTCAGATGCCAGTGTGGTGGTGCCATATCCTATTAGTAAATAAAGTCGTTCGAATCAAGAATATCGAGGTATGTGTTTTCTGTAACACTGTCCTCAGTAAAGAAAAATAGACTATACACATTTTCCGGTGAAAATGCACAAAACACATTGAATTTTGGACAGTCCCTCTCATGTTGTACAACTTCATGTGGTTGTTCCGTACCCCTTATTCTCACATTATGACGGTTCACCTTTCCATTGAATAGGAATGTTGCCTCGTCACTAAACTCCAAGCGTGGAAAAAAAAAAAAAAAAACTGAATCCTCCATCTTGCCAGGAAGGAAATTACAGAATTCCACACATTGTTGTTTGTCACCTTCACGAGGAGATTGCAGCAGTTGAATTTTGTATGGTTCCATGTGTAAACGTGGACGCAACACACGCCGGACGGACATCGGGGACGTGTTGAGCTGTCGATCTGCACGGCGAACGGATTTCTGCTTTTTCTGTTGTCCCAACACCCTTTTTACAAGAACTGAAGTGGGCGCACACTGATGCTACCTAGCGGGAACCATGTAAAACTCGAGAGTTTGACATTTCCAACAGTACGTTGTTCACGCGCACATTTCAAATAACATAGTAGTTATGATTCTTTTAAACCGGATGACTCTTTTTGATACGCCCTGGATATTGTCAGTCATGTAGACATGGATTAATCCAAAGTGAGCAGCCCACATCAAAGAATTTCACTAAACTGAAATAATATTCTTTATGTGTGTTGCAGTAACCTCCTACAGAAGTAAAACTACTGACCCGTCATTACCATGACATAGATATCACAGGTACCTGAATCAAAAGTGCCAGTATTTCTCATGATGCTATTGTGTTTGGAAGGCGTCCGAACACTACAACTACAGCAGACGTAGAGACTGCCCGAACTATGGTACATGACAGTCGGTTATTACCGATATATACCGTATCCGATGCCTGAACTGATTTAAATCGAAGTCTCATCCATTTCCGAAACTTTCAAGAAATAGTCTAGTAGAATTTGTGTGCCGGTTTGCTATTGTGGGCAAGCCTGCTGGTCACCACTTCATGAGAAAAAATGATGCAGATGGTGTAAGCCGGTGGCGGAATATGTTTAATCTGAAAGATGATTATAGCAGGCTATTTTTGGGTTTAAAAAATTTTAACTACGCTTCTTATGCACGGAGATCTTTTTTGTGAGGGCTGTGCCGCGAACTACCTTCATTTCAACTGCACTCGGTAGCAATGAGATTAAGCCCTTTGCCTAACATCCAGAGAATGAAAGCGACACATTATTTTACTGAAAGCATAGACAGAAATAAAGACGAGGATAATAACGTATGTACGTGGTGTTATTGTGGATCTTCTGTACAGCAACAGTTAATTAACTACCGACCTAAGCCTACGGTACAGTAAAAGAATACAATTCACCTCGTATGCTTTTACATGCCGCCTTGTACCTCCACTGACATCTACTGCTTCTATCGCTACTGGTGCCACCACTCTACAACCACTAGAAACTTCATCTGCAACCTACCTTATGTTATCCGATGGAGCGAACTTTGACTACCAATGTCAATTCCACCTTCTCCCTCCCTAGAGCATGGGGAGAGCGACTGCTGGTATGTCTCCAAATGGGTTCGAATCTCTCCAAACTTTTCATTCATGGTATTTTCATTTGAGTTGTCCGACCGTATGTTCCTTCTACCTTTTAGCCAGCCCTCCATTGCCTTGTAATAGCCAGTCATTGAAGCTATTCATACGATAGTCATAGGACAGGTAGCTACTCTTCTTTCTTTTCTTTTTGTCCTGTAGCCCATATCTGTCTTTCCCTGGATCATGGTTGCTTCTACAGCTCTGCATTTTTGTTGTAGAATTTGCTGCTTTAGCGTTCTGCACTTCCATTCGACCTCATCTTTTGGACGCCAGTATTCATTTTTATCATTTTGGAATTTTGAGATCAGTTCCGTTGCTTTCAGTGAGTAATAATGAATTAAGTATGGGTCCCCTAATCCTAAAACATAATTCACCACAGTTGTTGCATCCTAGATGGGTTTTTCCTTTTATTTTTTCTGAAATATATAAGGTTTATATTTATGTTAATAAATATGTAACATCGAATTTTTTGATCCTTAAATTACATATGTTCTTTACCTTCTACTTTACAATGTGTGTGTTCTGTGGCTGCCACCCTAAATAAACCACAGGACTAAATTAGCACCCATGTCATTTGCAAACATTAGGGATGTCGGGATACCGTCTGCATCGAATTTTCATGTATGATCCAACATTCAAACTACATATTCCGGTAAAAATTGTGGTATATACCCCTCTTTCTCCTTAATATTGCTGTAAGAGGCTTGTCGTGATCAGTGGCTGGTTTTTATTTGCGTGCAGACCGTGTTTTGATGTTTGTGTGTATTTATTGGGACCTGTGGACATCAGCGAAAATTTTGTGAAGCTTCGGTATGGGGAAGTATTCGGTGTGTTTTATTAGTCATTCGCCATGTTTCGTATTTAACAGTGTTTACTCAGCGTTGTTTCCGGCTCGTTTGTGAATACTGGGTTTCATGATAATGCTGTGACTCTAACACACGTTTCACTGCACCAAACTTGCAATCTTGACGATCTTCCGAGTGTCGTTTGTTTACTGTTATCTTTTGGTTCGACGCCACGAACTTTGATAATGTTCCGTTTGTTTTCATTCTCTCTCTCTCTGTCTATCAGTCTCTTTCTGTGTGTGTGTGTGTGTGTGTGTGTGTGTGTGTGTGTGTGTGTGTGTGTTTTACTGTTTGCTTAGAGTGAGTAGCGAAACATGTTTGGGTACAAAAGCAAAACGATAGCAGCGTGCTTGTAAAAGGATGGACCGATATTTCATTTATTCGTTTGCCTTTTTGCCTGCTTATTTGCTGCATTTGCATACTTCGTCCTTTCGTCGATGAAATACAGTATCTCCTCTGTTATAGAGGGATTTTTATTGGGCTTTATTTATTTGTCTATTTGACTGCTGGATTCACAATTTCATCTTTCTGCCTAATGCTCTGTTTGAAATTCACAACAACCATTATCTTTTTTAATTTACCCAGGTCTCATCTCCTCAATTCCGTAACTTCATACAGTTTCTTCAATTTGGCTTTGTAGTTAATTATGGTCAAAATCCACTTCTGCCCTACAATCTTTTGGCAGTTTCGGAATCGCTGTCTTACCATATTTCATCTGTCTCAAACCTTCGAGTATTTCCACACCTCTTCCGTGTCTTCCAAGTGTACAACATCCATCCATAATTTTTAAACCAAGTATCTGCAATGATTAAGCAGTGGTTCCTGCAAAATTCTTCCAGGCGGCTTTCCCTTTTACTCCTTACCACAGTCAGTGTATTTCTTCCCATTACCAAATTCCAATGACCCATAACAATTGAATCTTCGTCTCCACTAACTGAATAATAAGTTGTCTCACCTCATTACATTTTCTTTTCATTTCTTTAGCGCTGTGCGAGCTAGTACGCATATATGCTTGTACTACTGCGGTAGATATTGTCTTCACATCGATGTGAACTGCGATAGTGGGTTCACTATACAGCTCATCCTAGTAAACGCGTTTCTTATTTTCTTGTTCATTGTTAGACCTTATTATTCTTAATTGTATTTGTGTTGATAAGCCTATACTCGTCTGACGTTATGTCCGGTTCTTTATGCTACCGCACTTCACAAATTCCCACTCCACAGAACTACACTCCTGGAAATGGAAAAAAGAACACATTGACACCGGTGTGTCAGACCCACCATACTTGCTCCGGACACTGCGAGAGGGCTGTACAAGCAATGATCACACGCACAGCACAGCGGACGCACCAGGAACCGCGGTGTTGGCCGTCGAATGGCGCTAGCTGCGCAGCATTTGCGCACCGCCGCCGTCAGTGTCAGCCAGTTTGCCGTGGCATA
This sequence comes from Schistocerca piceifrons, assembly GCF_021461385.2. Taxonomy (NCBI): domain Eukaryota; kingdom Metazoa; phylum Arthropoda; class Insecta; order Orthoptera; family Acrididae; genus Schistocerca; species Schistocerca piceifrons. The sequence goes on along the minus strand of NC_060144.1, from coordinate 358,446,513 downwards.
CGGAGCTCCATCGCAGTCTTTAACACTGGTAGCATGCCGCGACAGCGTGGACGTGAACCGTATGTGCAATTGACGGACTTTGAGCGAGGGCGTATAGTGGGCATGCGGGAGGCCGGGTGGACGTACCGCCGAATTGCTCAACACGTGGGGCGTGAGGTCTCCACAGTACATCGATGTTGTCGCCAGTGGTGGGCGGAAGGTGCACGTGCCCGTCGACCTGGGACCGGACCGCAGCGACGCACGGATGCACGCCAAGACCGTAGGATCCTACGCAGTGCCGTAGGGGACCGCACCGCCACTTCCCAGCAAATTAGGGACACTGTTGCTCCTGGGGTATCGGCGAGGACCATTCGCAACCGTCTCCATGAAGCTGGGCTACGGTCCCGCACACCGTTAGGCCGTCTTCCGCTCACGCCCCAACATCGTGCAGCCCGCCTCCAGTGGTGTCGCGACAGGCGTGAATGGAGGGACGAATGGAGACGTGTCGTCTTCAGCGATGAGAGTCGCTTCTGCCTTGGTGCCAATGAAGGTCGTATGCGTGTTTGGCGCCGTGCAGGTGAGCGCCACAATCAGGACTGCATACGACCGAGGCACACAGGCCAACACCCGGCATCATGGTGTGGGGAGCGATCTCCTACACTGGCCGTACACCACTGGTGATCGTCGAGGGGACACTGAATAGTGTACGGTACATCCAAACCGTCATCGAACCCATCGTTCTACCATTCCTAGACCGGCAAGGGAACTTGCTGTTCCAACAGGACAATGCACGTCCGCATGTATCCCGTGCCACCCAACGTGCTCTAGAAGGTGTAAGTCAACTACCCTGGCCAGCAAGATCTCCGGATCTGTCCCCCATTGAGCATGTTTGGGACTGGATGAAGCGTCGTCTCACGCGGTCTGCACGTCCAGCACGAACGCTGGTCCAACTGAGGCGCCAGGTGGAAATGGCATGGCAAGCCGTTCCACAGGACTACATCCAGCATCTCTACGATCGTCTCCATGGGAGAATAGCAGCCTGCATTGCTGCGAAAGGTGGATATACACTGTACTAGTGCCGACATTGTGCATGCTCTGTTGCCTGTGTCTATGTGCCTGTGGTTCTGTCAGTGTGATCATGTGATGTATCTGACCCCAGGAATATGTAAATAAAGTTTCCCCTTCCTGGGACAATGAATTCACGTTGTTCTTATTTCAATTTCCAGGAGTGTATATCACATCCATTTCTCTTTCCGTATAGACCTAGATTTCTTTTTGTATAAAGTGCCAATGTTCTCGTGACCAGTCTCCTCACCCATCCACCCTGCCCGTTCACCGGTATTACGAATGAGGGATTTCTTACCTCACTAATATTTAACACAATACGACGACGTCATCATCGAAAAATACAGTAAAGCCTCATGACCTCGGGAAATATAATGGCGTTCGTTTCCCCTCATATTCAGTCCACTACAGTACCGACATAGCAAAGCCGAGCTACAACGCCAGATTGGTCCATCATCCAGGCTGTGCCTCTAACGTCAGTTTATTCCTCAATACAACATCTACAACCCCTTAAAATTTACCTATTTCATTTTGTTACACCCTGTAATAAAGTGGTTGACTGCATAAACCATTTGCGGAATAATGCGAAGGGACTGGAGAATTTTTCATATTTCAGAAGACCTAAAAGCATCCTTGATTAACACAAAGATGCACTACCAGATCCTTACAATGTTTGTACAGACAGTTTCTGAAGGAGGAAGGCGTGCAGTTAAAATTGTGATTATGTTACGTGGGAATCGCAAAGAATATCAGAGTTCTCGCATCACCTAGTATTTATCTGTCGAAGTTTCGAAGACGCCACTGTGTTTTTCCATGATAACAAAAGGAATCAGTGATGTTCTTCAAATTTATCTAAGCTAGAGGCTAGCACGACTCCAAATATTTGTCGTAGTGTATCTTTACGATACTGGTTTTCAACCTTTAACTGCGTCCTTTCGCTGTGAGAGGTTTCTGCTTGCTTGACAGAGTCGACGGAAATCGACGTGCTGTTCATAACAGGAAAGTTTATGCTGGAAGTATAAGCCTAGGACCCTTGCAGAAACGAAATACAAGACTTATTGAGAAGTAAAAAGAACGAGCATGAACTCACATTGATCGGTCTTTGAGTGTAACCACTACTAACCGAAATGTTCATTTCGGCTTTTCACCGGATCTTAGCCTTATTTCTATCTCAAAGTAGTTGTTTTGACAAGTACAACTCTTTTAGGATTTGTCTGTATTCATCTTTCAGCTATCGTAGCACTTCCTTGTGGAATGCGAAGGTACGTCTGACTGTAAAATATAAACTTAGGTTGTGCGAAATGTCACACATATTAAAGTACTATGGGCTCTCATGCCGTGGTTAAGGGACTTTCATGGATCAGCGTTTCATCCCCCTCTGCAGGTGACCGAGCGGTCCTAGGCACTACAGTCTAGAACCGCACGACCGCTACGGTCGCAGATTCGAATCCTGCCTCGGGCATGGAGGTTTGTGATGTCGTTAGGTTAGTTAGGTTTAAGTAGTTCTAAGTTATAGCGCACTGATGACCTCAGCAGTTAAGTCCCATAGTACTCAGAGCCATTTTGAGCCCCTCTGCAGACATCTTCAAGGGAGGGGCACAGGGCACGCGGGGCGGGTTGTTGATTCCATCAATGTGCTGCCCACACTCTGCCTTGCTACTGACGGCAGTAAAACTTCTGTGCTCCCACGCAAAGGTGTGACGTTATAGCCGGCCGCGGTGGTCCCGCGGTTCTAGGCGCTCAGTCCGGAACCGCGGGACTGCTACGGTCGCAGGTTCGAATCCTGCCTCGGGCATGGATGTGTATGATGACCTTGGGTTAGTTAGGTTTAAGTAGTTCTAAGTTCTAGGGGACTGATGACCACAGATGTTAAGTCCCTAGTACTCAGAGCCATTTGAACCATTTGTGACGTAATATGTTTTGAGAACTTTGCGCTTTGGGTGTTGCCGGTTGCTACGGTGGAATAGTGGCTCACAGCTTTTAGGAACGAAGTTCAGATACCACTACGTGTTACGCCATTGTCCGTCTTGTTAAAATTATCAGCTTTTTTAAATATGTCTTTAGCTTCTCTGTGAGAATATCGTAGAAAAGCGACTGAACGGACAACTGCAGAAGGAGAGAAACAGATCGGTTTACTGCTGTGGCATATGATTTGCAAGCAGGTAGTACGAGACTGTGTAAAGGCTCCAGGGGCAGCAAAAACACGCTAATACGTTTGATCTGAAGGAAAAGGGCATAACATGGCAGCGCAGTGTGCCGCGCCTAGTAATTAATTCGACCACGATGCAGTATCTCGGAATGTTTGAGTAAGTATAAGTTATAGGTCTGTACTAAACTGTTCATTCATTGTCATCGAGATGATTGAGCAAATTGAACCTTAGGAATCGTAAGGTCACAGAGCAAGGTTGGAAGATGGTCGCACGCAATTATGCCACGGTAGGTTGTTCAATGGTGGTAGAAGTAGAAACGATTTCTTTTTTGAGGATAGGGAAACGATTTTTTCAGATTTTACACAGTTACAAATTGAAGCAGAACTTTGTTCGTGGAAGAAAAAGAATAATAAATGGTATCCCATTGTTCGATAGGAAACGTTGCTAGATAATGCAGCCACCAAATAGGGAATGCTTTTCTTTCTCCGCACACGGCGAAACTTCTGCTGACTCCACCTAATAGTGGTGGTGAAAATTTTTCTACCACCCGAAATCGAACCGACTAATTGGTAGCATAAAATCAGTGCACAGTAAGAGGGCGTGTTGGAAAGTAATGCCAACAAATTCTTGTATATGAAAACTCTTAAGGCATTGTCAACAAGAATAATTTTATTAACATTCTTCATGTCTACATATTTGCAATCTTCTTCCCCTAGGGTACTACAGTTTGTAGCCTGTAAAATGTCGACGTGCATCGTAAGTAGGCTGGTGAGTGAGGAACAGCGCACTATAATCGAGTTTCGAATTCAAAAATTCCGCCCACACACAGAGCACCCTCTTTTTCAGCATGAAAATGTCCTATCACACGTAAGCGCTGCGACATCTGCAACAATTCGACCGCATGGGTTCACTGACGCCGATCACCCTCCACAGAGTAGTTACTTGGACCCATCCGATTATCATCTGTTTCCAGAACTTAAAGAGTCTATTCGAGGGCTTCGCTTTGATAATGATGAAGCACAGGTGAAGTTGTGGCTGCGTCTACGAAGTCAAATAGACTGTACTGACAGGGCATCAACAAACCGGTCTCTTGCTGGGAGATACCACTTTGCCGCCAGGGTGAATATGCCGAAAACAGAAATTCAGGCTTCGAATGTTAATGACGTTTGCTTTACTTAAACATGTTTAACATAGTTCACTTAAAATTTTGGGAAGCATTACCAGTCAACACACCATCGTAGCATCGGCTACGTAGCTGAATGAAATAATTGCAAACTTAAGATTGAGTTGTGATACTTGTGCTTTCAGTCTACTTGAATTCTGCTATGACTACGTCGAGCTTCACGTTACGTAATTAGGTGAACCTTCCAGTGAGAAACTCTTCTGAGTATAATTTACCTTCGATAAGTTTTTCGCAATTTCATATTGAACAGTGCAGATGATCCACAGGTCTGCGGAGTATAGTTCCACACTTTCTCTTTAGTGCTCTCAAAACAGTTGTTTAGAAGTGTATGTTCATATAAATACCAAGGAACTAGATTCATAGACCATTTTATGAAATGAATTAACCCGGCAACATCCCATTAAGCGAAACGTAAGCTCGCCGGATAAAAAATTTGTCAACCCGATGCTCACGCACAAATTGATCATCAAGATCTTACATACAGGACAGCGACAGTGACACGAGCTCAATCGCTGGTGCACTAAAAACACGCGAGCATAAGGAAGTAGCGGTTATTGTAAAGACATAATAAGACTAGTAGAAATGGCACTCGTGTTTGGCCTTGCCCATTGCCAAAGGGGGTGTGAAGTTGCTGGATTTCTTGGTGTTTCGCGGCAGGCTGTTCAACGTGTGTACGTGCTGTGCTGTGGCCGACGTGGCAACGAAACACGACGTCAGATTCGTTTCACGGCTTGTGAATCAAAATTGCTTCCAAACCCGACAGGAACAGCTGCAGGTAGTGAATGAAGGTCCATCCCTACCTGTTAGCGTTAGAATTGTATGCAATGAACATTTGGAGTCTCTCACCTGGTCAGACGCCATTACTCAGAAAGGCAGGTAACTACGCCAACAGCTAAGTTCAACGGATTGGCAAAGCATGTGCCTGGGTTCCTCAACACTCCCCCACTACATTTCATCTCAACTGAAATAGAAACTCACGTGATTTGAACTCCACAGAAAATATGTGGCCCAAGTTGGAACAGCGGGTAAAATCTTGACGTCTGAACCGCCGCAATTTGGTGGAACTGCGTGATTTATTCGACTTTGATGCGACGGACCTGCACGACATTGTGGATTCACTTCCAAAGCAAATCTAGGTGTTAAATTCCAGGAGCGTAATTTTACGCTATTAAATGATTACCAATTTTTGTCCGGTGAGCTTACTTTGCTGTAAATAGCACTTTGAAACGCTTATTCGCTGCTTAATAAAAAATATCCCTTATTTCAGAAATCAACCGTAAACACAGTTTTGGAAGATATTAACTCTTCCTTTTTCCAAGCATTAATCCCGACTTGCGGGGTCTGCTGTTATAGTTAACCGGATTTTGCGTGTTCCCAACAGTCTGCGTCTAGTGTAATCCATGGAAAGGTACGAACGTGTTTCAAAAGTTTGCGAGTCGTGTAACTGAGGCGGAACGTGATGACCAGCCCGGTATTCACCTATTTGAATGTGGAAAACCGCCTAAAAACCACATTCAGGCTGCCTGGCACACCGGCCATCGTCGTTAGTCCGCTGGGCGGATTCGATCCGGGGCCGGCTCGCCTATCCGAGTCCAGGAAACAGGGCGTTAGCGCTCTCGGCTACGCTGGCCGGTTTCTGAAGAGCTTAAGTGATATGTATAATTGCGTTGCTCGTGAAAGAAAGTGTAATGAGAGTGCAAAACTACCTCACTTCGGTTAACGTGGGAATTTAAAAATGTTCCATAATTGAGAATGACTTACGTGAATCCGGATGTCCATTCTAGGTTGTCCATGAGACTCCATGCAGTGTAACCAATTACTGGCACTCCATCAATATTCACGGCTTGCAGGAGAGCTGTTAGATAATCCTGAAATTGATGTTTGGTTTCTTCTTTATACAAGACACGTCAGGAATAGAGTCTAATAAGTGCCAAGAGAATCTTAGCAATAGGACGTTGCGAGGTACTTACCGTGTAATATTGTATCCTATCTGTGTCATTTAGTCCACCGGTGTTTCCGATTCCGTTTTCAGTCACAATAATACGATAGCCGGGATATTCGTTCACAATCCAGTTCAGTAAATTCCGGAAGCCCCAAGAATAAAACTGAAACATATGACAATGTATAATTATGAAATACTAAAAAGGGGAAATTACAAATATTAATTGCTAAACCAAAAATATTGTATTTCATTTTCCTTTCTCGAGGGTTTGCTGTTATGACATACTTATGATCAAATATTCTTCGTTGAAGCATGTATATTGACCTAGTAAAAAATTAGGTCACTTCAAGAATTCCCGCGCAGTATTATTATCAAGATATGAAGCCAACCTTTTACAATGTAGGAACAGTTATCAACAGAGAGATCACTTTATACGTGGATTGCAACGTACAATAATTGATTGTACAGCTGTGGTGGTGAATTCTTGTTGTAGCGACTGGTGTTGTTGGGTACAGATTAAAAGTACACAGAATACACAAATAGTCAGCCTTACCAACCGTCAAAATTGGTTTTACTCCTCAATTGTAGTAATTTAAATTTGTTAAATTCTTGGAAATATGCGCCTCATCACAATGCCACAATAATACTTGTTGGCAGTTTGTGTGCAGCAGTGACCATAGTATTTAAAATCACTTTTTAGGAATAACTTCAAGAACGTAGCAGCACCTTCACTCCAAGCAAAAACATTGAAATTTTCGTCGTCAGGACATTTCGATACCTTCTCTTACGGACTGAGTGACCGCGTCTTCATTTCATTTTGCACAATTCAAACTATTTTTCATAATTACTAAGTATAACACTAAAAGAGATTTCGTTTTTAGCGCACACATAATACCCTGAATAGGTGGATAATTTAGAATTTTAATATCTGAATTATATTTTCTGTTGTCGTTCAAAGGTTGATGAATTTCTACGTAACAACGCTGTATTTATCTTGTTGCTAAACAACTATACACGCAACTTTTGTTTAATTTAAATGTTAGCCGTCGTTTAAAAAATCTGCTTTCATTAACTAACCCAGTGTTCGTGGTTGTTTCTAACCAAACATGAACTCTACGTTTTTAAGCTGCCGCAGTTAGTTCTGGTGTGCACTGCTGCTCTTGTCACAGACGGCTTCATTGGGGGAAGGCAGTTGAGTGGGAAACAGTGATTCACAAGTGAGAATCATCAATAAAAGTAAGTGTTGCAAAGAGCCAGTTGGCTATCTGTACTAAAGTGACGTTTTCATAGGAAGTATAGAAGAGGACAGCACTGCTGTTACGTAGTAGTTACGTGAGAGATGTGGGACAGCAAATATTAGGAAAAAAATATGGAATGAAGCTTAAGAAAGTGAGTTTTATTCCTATTCCTTTTATTCATCTTTAACTTTTAAATGGACATCATTATCGATCATGTCACAAAGGTCTTCAAGACAAGGCCATATCTTAGCCAGGTGGAAAAGATGTGGGTTTTCTGGGGAAAGACTTTGAAAAAGAGGATTACTTTGCTGCTGTGGGAAGAGTAGGAAGCTGGCTACTCTATTAATAGTAATGTGGCATAGATAGTGTTAGCAACAAACCGAACAAATGTAGAAATTAACCTCTTTTGAAGCAAATTTTGGACACGTACTATTATTTCTTTATTACACGAAGTACGAAACGACTTCTAAGAGTTTTTACTTGCAACATGCCACCAAACTACCGATTCTTCTTTGTTTGTTCGTGTGAAATGAAATACGAGCATTTTTCATCTCCCCTGTCACTCTCAAGTTCTATAAATTATCTTGATGCGTTCTTTTACGTATGTAATGGAATGGAATGCCGAGAGTATTCTGTAGTTCACAGAACACTTATTGAATTAATCGTTTTTTCCATCGGAGAATCCTAAGTTTCAGGAACCAGTCGCATTTGACAGCATCCTGTTTCCTTGGAGAACACCTCTGGCTAACAGTTAGTAATTATGTTTTTCCAGTTTACCACGTGCAATTTTTGCGAAAAAAAAATTTGGGACCCTGTTAGCAACATAACGGTGCGGAACAAAAATTTAATAAAAATAAAGCAGAGTTAAATATTTATTATGTAATAACTTGAGCACAGTGTTCTCAGAAAAAACTAATAGAGTGATTCCAGCTTTATATTAGGTTATAGTTAATGAGAATCGTATCCTAACTAACATTTGTTTGCAAAATGTGACTTGTCACTGAAGTTGGTCGTAATATACTGTGGAAGTTCGTTTATGTTTCCTGAGAGCAACGAAAATTTCAATATAGACTTCAGCCTTAGCTCTGGCTGGAAAATCTGACTTTTTATTCAAATACATACAGAAAATACCGTTAATCTTAGAAATTTCAGTTCTCTTACAGCAATGAGTTTTATTTAACTAAAACCTCTGTGTAAAACAAGCCTCTGTTATTCTGTAGACACCACAAAAGGAGTAAAGATGATTCTTGAAACCGTACGGCAACTGCCAGTTTCCGCACTTAATACGTAGAGTTATGTCATTCTATTATATTTGTTTTGTGTTATTTATATGACCTTGATTTTGGTTTTTAAATTTTGTGGTCTGATTTCTGCGAGCATGATGAAACAGCTTTTTGTCATGAGCGATTTCTCATGACCCTATTACTTCCCGTCACTAGTTAGGAAAAGAATGATCACACTACTTAATAACGTTTTTCTCCTTGAGCTGTAAATTGAACTTTCTTACTTCTTACGTCTCAGAAGTGTGGAAAATACGAATTATTCACCTCAGACTTTGTTTTTATGAATCTTCCAGTAATATTTTGAAAGTTACGTATCTCAAGTCAGTAAAATTCGCAAGTTACATTTTCTGTTTCACAATGTAAGTTAAAAAACAGAATTCATATTAAATTTGATCTATACAAGCTATTAAATGTGGAGCGTGTGCATTACATGTGAGTAGCTTTTCGAGGTTTAGCACTTTCGCGAACCAACTCCCAGATGTAGTCTCCCATCATGTTTTCGTCATTCAGTCCTTGATATATATATATGTTCAAAATTCAGTATATCTTCTGGTTAGTAATCCCCTTACTCTTCCGTGTACGCTCCCATGTTGTCTCTGAATTTGTCTAAACGAGCGGCAAGAATATACCGCCCTTCCACGAAGTTCCGAGTCTGGTTTTATTCCTGGCAGCTTGAACTAACAATTGTAAACAACAGACGTGCATTCGAACAGTCAGCTGTCAGCTGGCAGAGTCAAGTAGGGAACAGATGGCGATTTGTTACAAATCGCAGTGGAGCGACATCACTAAATTAAGTGTCTGCAACCACCTCCAGAAAGTTTTGAAGAGGGTAAAAGTATGTGCAAAGTTAGTCCTGCACACCTTTACTTCCGTAAACATAGTTACATAGATAAAATAAAAGTAATACAGTTAGCGAACCGTCAGTTGAAACATAAGGATGAACAAAAAGTTAATCTTTGTTACATAGTGCTACATAACACTGCCACAGTAATAAACCATTCTTCTCAAACCTTTGTTAGTAAGTCGTCCATATGCCTCAACGGAATGATAAGGCAATCTTTTTGATCGATTTAGCCGATTTCTTCACGAAAAATTAACAAACATTATGATGTGGTTCTTCAGTTTCTCCAGGCGTACTTTATGACGAAATAAATCTCGGGTGAACAGCCTGGTATGAGTGTGCATAGGACACAATATTTCGGCAATCGACCCCGTTGTCATCATCAGGTGCGCTGATGTACTGACCGGCGGTGGGCTGGTGCCAGGTATATATAGGACATCTCCCTCCCGCTCCTCTCTCAGGCGTTTCCTATGAATCGGTGCGGTCCACGCCCCGAGCGCGGTCCAGGTGCAGTTTCCGTTCTCCTGCCGTCTGGGTGCTGTGTCCTGGGTCTTCTCGTTCAGGAGAGTCTGCCGGCACCGCTCTCGTTAGTCTTCCCTCCCCCGAAGTGAGTACACTCTGGGAAAAATCCTTTTTCTTCTTAATCAGGGTGATTGCGGGTTCCCACGCCTTGCTAAGGATGTAACCGCTGTCACGATTCAGCTGTGGCTCCCTTTCTCTGATCTCTATGGCTTCTTTGATGACACAGTCCCAGTATTTGGAAGCCTGTGTCAGGACTTTGGTTTGGTCATAATCCATGCTGTGGATTTCCGACAGGCAATGCTCAACGATTGCCGACTTACTGGGCTGTTGCAGTCTAGTGTGCCGTTGATGTTCTCGGCATCGGTCCTCAGTGGTACGAATTGACTGGCCTATGTATATACTCCCGCATTGGCAAGGTATCTGATAAACCCCTGATTTACGTAGACCAAGGTTGTCCTTGTCACTGCCAAGAAGGTTCTTGGTTTTACTTGGAGGACGTAAGATGGTTTTCACTTAGTGTTTACGTAAACTGCGTCCAATTTTCCGGCTAAGGCCCCACAAAACGGAATAATAGCCAAGGCCGCCTCCTCCTAAGGTTCATCCTCAGTTTCCGACGGTGCTGCAGGTGTGGGATGTAGAGCCTTCCGAATTTGCCCTTCCTTGTAACCGTTCCTCCGAAACACGGTCTTCAGATGGTCCAATTCTTGTTGGAGATTGTCCCTATCGGATATGGTGTGAGCTCTGTCTACAAGCGTTTTGAGCACGCCATTCTTTTGTGCCGGGTGGTGGCAGCTATCCGCATGTAGGTACAAATCAGTGTGCTTCTTCTTCCTATACACGCTGTGGCCCAGCTCATCTTCTAATCAAAACATCTAGGAAAGGTAGCATTCCATCCGTTTCGATCTCCATGGTGAACTTAATATTCTCGTGTCTGAAGCTGATGTGTGAGGAAGTCTGCCAGTTTATCTCTTCCATGTGGCCAGATAACGAAGGTATCGTCCACGTATCTAAAGAAACAGATGGGTTTTAGATGTGCTGATTCAATAGCTTCCTCTTCGAAATGTTCCATGTGCATATTTGCGACAACGGGTGAGAGTGGACTCCCCATGGCTACTCCTTCTGTCTGCTCGTAGTATTCACCGTCAAATAAGAAGTAAGTTGATGTCAGAAGATGTCTGAAAAGGTTGGTGGTCTCTTCGTCAAATTTTTGGTTGGTGAGTTCATAGGATTCTTGTAACGCAACTTTAGTGAATGGAGATACCACGTCGAAGCTCAGATTCCTTAAGCACAAGGTTCTTGATGCGTCCCAGGAAATCTACGGAGTTACGGATATGGTGTGTACATCTCCGAACGTAGGGGCTAAGCAGTTGTTTGAGGTGCTTGGCAAGAAGATACGTTGGGGCATTAATATTGCTGACAATGGGGCGTAATGGAATCGATTCCTTGTACACCTTCGGCAGTCCGTAAATTCTAGGAGGAGCAGCAGCCCTCGGGCGTAGCTTCTTGGTAACCTCGTCAGGGAAGCCAGAATCCTTGAGAAGCGCCAGAGTCTTCCTCTCGACCCTCTTGGTAGGATCGGTGTCAATCTTGCGGTATGCGCTGTCACCCAGTAGGCCTGAGGGAGGAGCGGGAGGGGAATTGTCCTATATATACCTGGCGCCGACCCACCGCCGGTCATTACATCAGCGCCCTTATGATGGCAACGTGGTCGATTGCCAATATTGTGTCGTATGCACACTCATACCATGCTGCTCACCCGAGATTTATTTCGTAACAAACATTATAATTAGCAAAGAAATATCTTAAATCTGTGTTACAATAATAAAAATTAACACACATAAACTGCTTGTACGAGTTCGCTGTTAAAATTTACAGCCAGTCTTTCAACAAGTTGTTAGCTAGATGTTGTACTCATGTTGGACTGAACTACCAGCCTAGTTTCAGATTTACTCTGTGACTCTCTTCCAGCTTTTGTCAGACATGCCTGCACTAGTGGAAATGCGGAAAATGGCAACACCAAAACAAAAAATTTCAGGTATATGCCATTACGAATAGTACCTGATTCTTTCCGCAGCTGAAAGATCTTAAAACTGCCTACTTATCTCACTCCTTTTTCAGTTCTAAATATCTTACTATCCTGATTAAGACTGTCAGAAGCTATATAATTCATTCATATTTTATTACAGTAACGCAGTATCAATTTATTCATCAGCTTCCCTTTTGTGGTATGTTCCTACTGATTCTGTTGAATTTGAGACATAGCATTCTCGAAACATTTCAATGCAAAGTGAATATTGATTAATTGGTGAAATCATTGCCTATCAGTAGCTAAGACGAACACGCAACAAGTAACGAATTATATTTATAGCAGGGCAGTTGGAGGGAACAAACGTTTCCCGTTGACTGTATCCGTGTCCCAATTTATGGCTCAAATGGCTCTGAGCACTATGGGACTTAACTTCTAATGTCATCAGTCCCCTAGAACTTAGAACTACTTAAATCTAACTAACCTAAGGACATCACAGACATCCATGCCCGAGGCAGTATTCGAACCTGCGACCGTAGCGGTCGCGCGGTTCCAGACTGTAGCGCCTAGAACCGCTCGGCCACTCCGGCCGGCGTCCCAATTTACAAACAATGCAGCATTGGGGGATGAGCATGAGAATGATAATTTGGATAAAGTCTGCTCTATTAGTGTCAATGAAGAGGACAGACGAAAGCAAAAAATACGCATTGAGCTTCTTGAGCTAATCTAGTGCTGAAGCTCGCGCATTCGTCAGCCGTGTCGTTTCTGGGAACCGAAACCCTTGAAAACAATTGCTCTCAACGACGCTGAAGGCGTGGAACTTAAAGGCGACACTGATGATATTGAGTGCATTGTTTCAGAGCAGGTAGATGAATTTTTTAGACTAAAATGAGTATTTTGACCCTTCGTGATGAATTAGTGGTTTCATTTAGTTGAAGACTGTAAGCATAGAATCGTATCGTTGACTATCGATAGTCGCCTCTCTGCCGAGCGCAGGGCAACAGTCGTGGCGTAGCTTTCGTGGAGCGTGGGCGGAGTGTTGTGTTGACGCCGTGGCTGCAGCACATTTCGTAACAAACATTATAATTACAGGTAATTGAAAATGTTTGCTACACAAGTTTTGCGTTTAATGTCAGTGTTCACGAAGCAGTATCATTGTTTATACACATGGTGATGTTTCTCGGTTTCGTGTGTCGTGTCTGGAGAACAACAGTCAACCGCGTCGCGACGGTTACGGAAAAATAATGTGGATCTGTATGATCCTAATTGCAAGTTCTAAGTGAAAGTAACACATATCGTTTTGAATTCCTCAATATCACGAGGGCAGGTACTTTCTCGTTCGCATATCGTACCCGAAATTTTATGGAGTATTCGCGTCGCAGTTCGGTCACGCGTACGCTCGTGTTATACGTTACTCAATTGTTTAATACTGTTGTAATAACTGTGACAATCGTCGACTGATAAAACATCCGTTGAACAGTGATTATTATGCGTTCTATGCACCGTGTTTCTGCTTTGGATGCCACCAATTAGACAGCAGCCTTGTACTTTACAACGAACATGTATTTTGAGGACTAATATTGATCACGTGCATTGTGGAATGATGTTAATTGCGAACAGTGCTGTGCCATCCTGTGCGAATGTTTAAGAGAATACAGTGAATTCTGCAACACCAACTTGGTATTGTTCGTGTAAATGGCTCCTCTCCCTGCTAGACAATAGTTATAACAGAACACATCATAGCAGGCAATGCAGAGAGCAGCTAATCAACTGCCGTGGGAAGGACCAGGTACATGGAATTAGGCACACGGTCGTTAAATATCCAGCCCTGTTTTTGTGTCTAGGAAGTGTTGCATAGTCTCGAGTGCTAATGGCTAACTTTTATAAGTACTGCATATCGACCCCCTTTCCTCCTGGGCGTGTGACATTGCGATGTACGTTTCCAGGACTTGTAATCTTCACTGATGAGGTGCCGATTTACTCGAAAACGGAAACAATGAATAACGTTTACAAACAGCGTATTTTGGATTGTTGTGTGACGTCAGACAGACTGTGTGCGCTACGGACCAAGGAGTTCAAGTTGCAGCTATTCTAGTTTTCTGTTATGGAGTGCAGTGCAAAGATCCTGTGTTGGAGAGTTATTCTACTAATGCATGCTGCATCATCTGCGACATAGGCAGCACCTATGAGCAACGCGAACAACTACAACCACACCATTGCTGCATTTCACCTACCGGCCAGCAGGTGGCAGTGCTGATCAGCTCACGGCAATGGGCAGTCAAGAACGTAAGGCTTCGCAGGACTGCGATTTCTGGCGCTAGTGTAACTGACCGGCAATGCAGAATTTCATGCAAATAGTGTTAAATGTTTACAGTGAAAGCAACTTGTAAAACTGACACGACAGTCTGTTAATGCGTACTAGATCACGAGGGAGACATTTTAGATTATCTCAAGGAATGCATCTAGTGTTGATATAATACAGTGGAGGCAACTTATCGTATCGGCATTACACTTTGACACTGGTCAGTTAGTGCAGTAAAGTTAAATGTCATTTCCCAGACCTGCTGTAATAGTCCATGCAATATACTAATGTAATGCTATATCAGCAGGGAATCTTTTGTCTAAATATAAGTGTACTTCTGTGACATTGATCCTTTGCGTGTCTGCTGTGTTTCTTAGCACGAAATACGGCGTTGGAGAGATTGACTTATGTTTTTTTTTTTTTGTTTAGTGTGCAGGACGGTTAGTGTTATTTAGCCTTTACAACTTTTTTTCTCTTCCCACTGTTCCATTTTCTTGCTTGTGTGATGTAAGTTATTCATTATGTCAGCTAATGAGATCAATTAAGCACAGATGGTCAGGAATGTAGGTGGAGATTCGTCAGGTGAAAGTAGTCCTATAGAGAGGAAGGTTCAAGTTAGTAGGACTGAAAATAGAGAGATTCTGGAATGGGAGACTGTAGTTTGTCGGTTGAGATGGGAAGCCCTGGTGCTGTATCGTCACCAATCGTGCCTGCATCCAGACGAGAGGAGTGTAGCAGTAACGTTCACAACAACGTAACGTTCACAACATTAATGAGTATGCTGAAGAAGGGATTCGAGGAAACTAATAGGCAGATTGACCGAACTAATAGGAAGATTGACCTAACTACAAAGCAAATGAAGAATGAACTTTCTGCTGCTATTGACAAAACTAACAGGCAGCTTGACCAAACCAGCGGCCAGAAGAAGCTAGTAAGCAAGTGGAGGATGACAAAGATCGACTGAAGGCAACCATAAAGAAAGTGGGGGACGAGTGTAAAAAAAAGATAGATACACGTCTCTATTGGATCAACATGTCTTAGAGCAGGCGAAACTTTTTGACGAGGCTGAAGCTATTCTATTTTCCTTTATCTTATAATTGTATATATGTTTTTCTGTAGTGGGCTGCACTGTAGGAAGTTTTGTAAGCGTTTACGATTTCTTTGTATGTGCTATAATATTACATTTCTTGACATTTGTTCGCGCGTCATGGTATGGCTTTGCGGTAATCAGTCGACCGTGACACTAACCGTGGGACTGGGTATTCCACAACCCCCCCCCCCCCCCAAATCACCACCTCCAGAGGGGTTTCATATTTTGTTTGTTTTTTGTAATTCTCTAATAGCATTCTAAAACATTCTTGTGCGCGAATGGAAGCATAGAATATCGTTGACTATCGGTAGTCGCCTTTCTGCCGAGCAACAGTGGACAGTCGTGGCGCAGATTTCGCGGAGTGCGGGCGGAATGTTGTGTTGATGCTGTGGCTACAGCACGTATCTTACAAGTTTGTGTGAGGTAATTGAAAATGTTTGCCACCCAAGTTGTGCGTTTAATTTCAGTGTTCCCGAAGCAGTATCAATGTTTATCCACATGGTGATGTTTCTCGGTTTTGTGTGTCGTGTCCGGACAATAACAATGAACCTCGTCGCTACGGTAATGGAAAAATAATGTGGACCGGTATGATCCTAATTGCAAGTTCTAAGTGAAAGAAACACATATCGTTTTGACTGGCTCAATATCACGAGCGCAGATACTTTCTCGTTCGCAAATCGTACCCCAAATTTTATGGAGCATCTGCTTCGCGTTTCGGTCGCACGCACGCTCGTGTTATAAATTATTTAATGGTTTAGTACTGTTGGAAGAACTGAGCCAATCGTCGACTGATAAAACATCCGTTGAACAGTGATTATTTTGCGTTCTTGCACCGTATTTTTGCTTTGGATGCCATCATTTAGGCAGCAACCTTGTACATTACAAGGAACGTGTACTTTGAGTACTAATACTGCTCACGTGCATTGTGGAATGTTGTTAACTGTGAACAGTGCAGCCCCACCCTGTGCGAGTGTTTAACAGAATACAGTCATTTCTGCCAGATCAAATTGCTATTTTTGGTGTAAATGGCTCCTTTCCCTACTAGATAATTGTTATTACAGAACACATCATACCAGGCAATGCACAGAGCAGCAGATTAACTGCCGCAGGAAGGACTAGGTACGTGGGTTTAGGCACACGGTCGGTAAATATCCAGCCCTGTTCCTGCGTCCAGGAAGTGTTGTACAGTATCGGGTGCCAAAGGGTAGCTTTTATAAGTACTGCATATTTACTCACTTTCCTCCCTGGTGTGTTACAAGACGAATTGACAGTTTTACAAGTTGTGTTCTTATTTTCGCAAATGGCCAAATGTAAAGCGCAGCCACAACCCTAAAATGAAGCTATTTTAAACGGAAGACTCTACGACCTGCTTCCTACAACTCAAGATTACCATTGCTTTCCACTTATTTCACTTGTAAGACTTGCTCGAAGGATAGAAATCGATCAAAAGTATATTATAATTGTCAAATTTTTCAGTTTTACCGCCTATTAACGTCACTGTTCTGTGAACCTCGATATCTGTGTACAGTGTTTCAAGGTTAACAAAATCAAAGTTTTGAGACGCACAAGTCACTCAGCGAAGCACCATCGTTTGACCAACAACGTCAAAAAGTAAAGTTACAACGTCCGTCATAGGTATTACTCGAAAACATACTGGAACAATATGCACACTTGACTACGGTAAAATATGAGCATACTACGCCACTTTTGGAGAAAGCGTACTGCGGTAGTGTGACAGCAAAAGCCGCAGTAGTAACATTATGCAATCATTTCCACGATCTATCCATTAGGTTTACTTATCTTACTGAAGCTGTACATTTCATATTCGATGAGGAATACAGTACAAGATGATAGAATAACTTCTCTTTTGGAAAATATGACTCTGTAAGAACTTAATCTGTGACACATATTGCTTCCAAGAAATGTTTCGGGTTTTTTCTTATAACACTTCCTTATTACTCTTCTGAATTTGCTAGTAATAATTATTTGTTACATGGTGTCGTCCCTTCTGTTGAAGTGTTTAATTTAGTTAACTTTAAACTTTCATTTATGCAAATGTAAAATTCTACAAATAAAAAATCATGATTGGTAGTAGAGAGACACATCTATAGCATTTACTGTTCTAGGGAAGTGCTTCTGTTCGCTGAAGACACTTCCATGACGTCTTCGTGAAAGAAACTGTGAGCAGTTGGTTATAAAAGAATCGCGAGTATTTACATAGAGAATATAAAAAGCTAGCTGTAACCATGTACCAATAAGGTGAAAAATTCCCCAAGGGCCTATGATATTAGAGGAACGCATACACTCTTATGTAAACGGTTATAGTTTCCTTTTCATTAAATGCAACGGAATGATAGTATTACTTACTTCTACAATTGAGAACTCTGATATTTTCCACATCTGCGCGTGTTCCATTTGCCTTATCTCATCCTCTGCAAAATTAGTAGTATCATAGGGAGTGCCATAGTATGACATAAATAAATCTGTGTTTTGATCTGTCCATTGCGTTTAAATTAGCATGAAATTACATTAGGTTTGGATTATGATTGATGTCGGATAACACCACAGTTGATTCGCTTTCCAAATGTGAAAACTAACCAAGTAGAGAAACTGTATGAGAAGAAGCCTCAGCTCAAGAAGGTAATTTCAGTAACTTACGCCACTACTGACGGCAGTTGTGCCCGAGTCGTGGGCTCTCGAGGGCGAGGTGGCGTTCGCTCCATTCATAATGTAGTACGTTCTGTAGTGATTCAGCCCGAAGAAGTCGGCAGATCCTGCAACAGTTAATTAAGTATGGCACCATCGCTTGGTTTAATATCACGCTGTCGGAATAAGCAGTTATTACGTCAAGACAAAATGTTTTGGTGCAGTCATACTGAATATCGATAAATAATTGTAGGCGTCCCACTCTCCTAGGCAGGAAACCCCTGCTGTTTTGCCAGGCACCTGTGTGGTGTCGCTAGACTCCATGAAATAGAATTAAATTTTATGTTATTCATTCCTCTGTACACAACTCGTTGCCATATCTTCCTAGCCATATCTTCGGCAGCTGGTGGTTTAGCAAGCCGGCAAAGCACCTGCTGAACGCAGTGGCTGCTCCAGGCTGCCGTAGTTCAGGCCGGTGAGTTCAAGAAGGACGTTGCCGCTCATAGTGTGGAAGGCTCGCCCGTCGGAAGTTCTGTTGAGAGATGGCGGAGACCACAGCGTGTCTCACGCGGTGATCTGTAAGTACTCCATCCCTTGCTGCTCATTGGTCCTAATCTCCCATCAGACAGGTTGCAATGTCAGATCCCATGAGATCGTGCTGATTACTGATCCTCGCTCACAGTTCGGTAGGCTGTATGCCCCAAGCGAATGCTGGAGCTTTGAACAGTTCGTGCTACAGCCTGGCCACGGAGTTACAAAATTCGGTTAATGGACTGGCCTGATCAGAATCCCGAAGGAAACCAAATGGCGTACCATTTTTATGAGTTAGTCAACCTCTCTCCTGGTCCCAGTGTCCAAAATCAGTACTTTGGTTTCGGCTCGTGAGAATGGTCTGCCATTCCTCTACAGATATTCAAAGGCATCATCAAACACGTCCCCAGCAGAATATAAACTGTGTTGAAAGGGAACGATGGACGGACCCCATTATGCACTAAGTGTCCAGATATTTACGATCAGATAGTTTACATTATATAAGGCATTACAGTTCTGATTAGAAGCAACTTTTTCCTTTGCCTAAATTACCCTTAATGTTAGTATTGTACAATATCCATTTCACTGAACGATTCTCGTTAACTAACATCAGATACTATTAATAAAAGTCTAACTTGATAGTAAACTATAAACTGTCTTCAGTTACATAGTTAAAATTATCCATGGTCACATCTAAATCAAATAAAATTCATCTAAGAGCGTAAAATAAATTTTCAAGTGGTGATCGCCATCTCTAGTGTTATGATCTACGAAATTGCTCCGACATCAGCAACATTGCTCGCAGTGTTGTCACATTTGCCATCAGATCACGGCCATAGGCAATGTCTAAATTAACTAATTATATGTCAGAAGCAAATATGAAACTGTTCTGGAGGATGAACAGAGAGCTGAAGGGGCTATTTATCTACAGCAAGGAAGATCGTAACGTATGGAACTTGGGATGCAAAGACTAATACGGGGGTCGCTCAATAAGTAATGCCGCACATTTTTTCAAGCCATTAATATACATAGACAAATGTACTTGTTGGTGCTTCACATTTGATGTTTGGTCTGATCGCCGGTCAATGGAACGGTTCTGGCAGATGTCAGAGCCGTAGAACACCGTTAAAATGGCGTCTAAATACTACTTACTCACTTTACAAACAGCGGCGTGTTATCGAATTCTTGTGTGCAGAAAAAGAAACCGTGGTGAACATCCATACACGTTTGTGTGCAGTGTCTGGCGATGCTGCAGTTGATAATGCTGTTGGGCGATGGGTAAAGACAGATAGAGCCTCAAAAATGCAGAAACAGAGCTCCACGATCAGTCACGCTCGGGACCTCCTGTCACAGCCACTGCTCCAGACACGCTGAATCGTTCCGACCGGCGCATCAAAACCCGACAGTTCGCTCCACAGTTGTCAGTCAGTATTGGAAATGCGCTTGCAATTATAGTGACTCTCGTGTATTAAAAGAGGTGCTCACGTTGAGTTCCACGAATGCTCACAGCGGACCACAAGATTCAAAGAAAGGACATTTCTTATGAATTGTCGGAGCGTTTTGAGAACGATGGAGAGGTCTTTCTCTCATGAATAGTTTCGGGGAATGCAGAAGCGCCACTTTGCGCCGAAAACAAAAAGGCAGGCCATGGAGTGGCTTCATCCTAATTCACCACAATAGAAGAAATTCAAGATAATCCCCTCAGAAAAGTTATTGTGGCGGTCTTTTGGGATTGTGGTGGCGTCATTCTCGTGGATGTGATGCCAAGAGGGTCAATCATCAATTCAGAGGCATACGTGAAGACTCTGAATAAACTCAAGAACCGTTTCCGCTGCGTTCGATTGGACAAGAATCCAGCAGAAATCTTGCTCCAACATGATAATGTAAGCCCACATACAAATCTGAGAACCGGGGGACAAATCGCCATTGGACATCATTGCCTCATCCACCCTACAGTCCAAACCTGGCATCCTTGGACTTCCATCTCTTTCAGCCGCTTAAGGATTCTCTATGGGAAAGGTAATTTGAAGATGACGAGAGTGGCAGTCATGCAGTGAAAACATGGCTACCTACAGGACAAGAGCTTTTACCAGCAAGGAATACATCCTCTTCCACAATGTTGGTGTATGCCCATCGAACGTGATGGAGACTACATAGAAAAATAGGACACGCACAAGGCATGTTGCGCACAAGGCATGTTGTTGTATGTTGTCACCAAATTCTGACTCCTAACAATAAATATGTTCTGAGGAAAACAATGAGGGATATTATTTATTGCACGACCTTCGTAAATATGTTTGAGTGGTCCACACATCATTTGACCTCATTCTTGACAAAAGCGGACATTTTTTTGGGGCGGGGCCAATTCTTCATCTCGGAGTAGCACTTGGAACCTAAGTCCTCGGTTATTTGCTAGATGCATTCCAGTCTCTGTCTTCCTGTACAGCTTTTGCCCTCTACAGCTTCCTCTGGTACCAAGGAAGTCATTCCCTGATGTCTTAACAGACATTCTGTAATCCTGTCCCTTCTCCTTGTCAATGTATTCCACACATTCCCATACTCTTCGATTCTGCACAGAACCTCCTCATTCCTTACCTTATCATTCCACCCAATTTTCAACATTTGCCTGTAGCACCACATCTGAAATGTGTCGATTCTCCACTGTTCCGGTTTTCCGACAGTTCATATTTCAGTACCATACAGTGCAGTGCCCCAGACGCACATTCTCAAAAATTTCTTCCTCAAATCAATGCCGATGGCCTCTCTAGGCCATGAATGTCCTTTTTTCCCAGGGCTATTTGATATCCTCCTTGCTCCGTCCACCATTGTTATTTTGCTGCCTAGGCAGCAGAACTCCTTACCTTCATCTTCTTCGTGACCGTCAGTCCTGATGTTAAGTTTCTCACTTTTCTCATTTCTGCTACTTTTAATTCTTTCGTCTTTCTTCGATTTACTCTCAATCCACATTCTGTACTCATTAGACTATTAATTCCATTCAGCAGATCTTGTAATTTTTCTTCACTTAAACTCAAGATAGCAATGTCCTCAGCGAATCGTATAATTGATGTCCTTTCACCATGAATTATAAATCCATTCCTGAACCTTTCTCTTATTTCTATCATTGCTTCTTCGAAATTCAGATTGAACAGTGTTCCACCGTTTTTAATTCGAGCGCTTCGTTCTTGGTTGTCCACTCATATTATTCCCTCTTTGCTCTTCTACTTATTGTATATTACCCTCCTTTCCTTGCAGCTTATCGCTATTTTTCTCAAAATTTCGAATATCTTGCACAATTTTAAGTTGTCGAACGCTTTTTCCAGTTTGACAAATCCTATGAACATGTTTTCATTTTTCATTAGTCTTGCTTCCATTATGATCCACAACGTCAGAATTGCCTATCTGGTGCCTTTGCCCGTTCTAAAGCCAAACTGATCGTCATGTAGCACGTCCTCATTTTCTTTGCCATTCCTCTGTATTTTATTCTTGTCATCAACTTAGATGCATATGCTGTTAAGCGTTTTGTGCGGTAATTCTCGCACCTGTCACCCCCTACAGTCTTCAGAATTATGTGGATGATATTTTTCCGAAAGTCAGATGGTACCCCTGTATGTCCCCAGACTCATACATTCCACAGACCAACGTAAATACACACTTAGTTGCAACTTACCCAAATGATTTTAGAAATGCTGATGGAATTCCAACCCTGCTGTCTTACTTGATCTTAAGTCCTTCGAAGTTCTCTTAAAATCTTATTCCAATAGCGGATCTCCTATCTCTTCAAAATTGACTCCAGACGAATCGTCCCCTCATAGACGCATTCAATGAACTCTTAATGCACTCTTAATGTTAAACTAAACTCTGTCCGAATAGGCATTGGAAGGCCCAACGGTACCGATCGGCCGCCGTGTCATCCTCAGCCCACAGGCTTCACTGGATGCGGATATGGAGGGGCATGTGGTCACCACACCGCTCTTCCCTGTGTCACTTTAGAAGACCGGAGCCGCTACTTCTCAATCAAGTAGCTCTTCAGTTTGTCTCACAAGGGCTGAGTGCAGCCCGCTTGCCAACAGCGTTCGGCAGACCGGATGGTCACCCATGCAAGTGCTAGCCCACCACGACTTGCTTTTTATGTCATCGAAGTTTGTTTTGATTTTCCTCATGCTGAGTCAGTCCTTCCGACAACCATTTATTTATCGAGTTGTTCAGATTTTTCATGCAGCCACTTCGTCTTAGCTTGCTGGACTTCCTATTTATCCCATTCTTCAGCGACTTATATTTCCGGGTTTCTGAATGTCCCTCAACATTTTTATTCTTCCTTCTTTCACGACCTACTGGAGTATTTCTTGTGTTGGCGATGGTTTCTTCTCTGTTACAATCTTTTTACTCACGTTTTCCGTTCCACCTTCTGTGACTGCCCTTTCTAGAGATGTCCACTCTTCTTCAAATGTAATGCGTACTGAGCTATTCCTTATTTCTTTATCTATAGTCTAAGAGAACTTCAAGCGTATCTCGTCATTTCTGGGCACTACGAATCCAACTTCTATTCATATTGTTTCTTCCTGATTAATATCTTGAATTTCAGTCTGCTCTTCATCACTAGACCATTGTGATCTGAGCCTTAAATCCAGTATCTGATTTTGGAATCTCTGTCTGGCCATGATGTAATCTAATTGAAATCTTCCCGTATCACCCGGTCTTATCCAAGAATACCTCCTGCTCTTGTGGTTCTTGAACAGTGTATTCTCTATTACCAGCTGAAACTCGTTACAGAACTTAGTTTTTTCTCTCTCTCATTCCTTGTCCCAAGCCCATGTTCTCCTGTAACCTTTCTTCCTATTCCTTCCCCTACAACTGCATTTCAGTCCCTCATAACTATTACACTTTCATCTCCCTTTACATTCTGCATTAGCGTTTCAATATTCTCATATACTTTCTCTATCTCTTCATCTTCAGCTTTGGACGCCGGAATTTATACCTGAACTATTGTTGTCGGTGTAGGTTCCCTTTGGATTCTGATAAGAACAACCCTATCACTGAAATTTTCAGTGTAACACACTCTTCATCCTACCTTCCTATTCATACAGAATCCTACTCCCGTTATATCATTTTCTGCTGCTGTTGATATTACCCTATACTCATCTGACGAGAAATCCTTTTCTTCTTTCCATTTCCCTTTACTGACCATTACTATATCTAGATTGTGCATTGGAATTTCCCTTTTCATATTTTCTAGCTTCCCTACCACATTAATGCATCTGACATTCCACACCTCGACCCGTAGAACGAATCCTTTTCTTGATTATTCTATCTTTTTCTCATGTTAACCTCGCCCTTGGCAGTTCCCTTCCGGAAATCTGAATGGGGGACTATTCCGGAAACATTTGCCAATTGAGAGATCATCATGACACTTTATCAATTATAGGCCACGTGTCCTGTGGATACACTTTATGTGTCTTTAATCCTTTAATTTCCACTGCGTTCAGCACCCTCATGCCAATGATCACTGCTGATGCTTCCGCCTTCAGAGGCAAGACAATGCCCTAAACCTCTGTCCGCTCCTCCACCCTCTTTGACAAGGCCGTTTGCAGAAAGAGGGTGACTTCTTATGCCGGAAGTCTTCGGTCGCCAATGCTGATTATTAATCAAAATTTAACCAGGTGCGGGTTTCGTACTCCGGACCGAGGACGTTTTGATTACTAATCAAACAAGCTACCCCACCAAAACGACGTTTCGTAAGAAAGAGGATTAGCTATTGTTAAAATACCCTCTTGTTTCGCCAAAATTGGACAGTTATGCCCAGAAGAAGACACCGACCTTTCGCGTCGAGAGACCAAGATATATATTGTTAAGTCCTATTCAGTATCTGAATTACTTGCATAAACCTCCATCCGAAAAGCAAATTCAAAAACAGAGCTTAAAAAGTAACTCCTTGCGTCTTCTACGATTTATAACAAATTCAGAACTTGGCAACCAAAATCTGAAGATTACCCTCACTTAATGAGTGGAATTAGTTATAGATGAAATTGTACTGGACTTGTGCTTGTTTCATCTCAACATACAAGCCTAGCTTTCTCCTCTACGTTATAATCTTTGGCGTGACGTTATTTGCTGAAATTAAAGTTACTAAAATGAAAATTGCTTCATTAGACTGCCACACACAGATCTGGGAAAAGATATATCATATCCGCACCTCTGATGTATTCTACTTCCTCCTGCGTGAAACTCGGCAACCTCGAACGAGGTCGGCCCTCCTCCTCACTGTTCGCATCTACTCTCTCACGCATCACTGCCGGGTAGTCGCCCTCTTGACTGAAGATGGGATGAGCGTAGAGTCCTGCCTGAAAAATGGAAAATTTTTCCCTTGACAAACAACGTCACTTTTAGAATGTGAATGGTGGAAGGGCTATATAAGAGAAATAAGCTTGAAGACAAAATTATAGAAAGGGCAAAGGAAGTAAATGAAGTTGAGATTGGAGATAAAGTACTGTGAGAAAAGCTAGACAGATCACGAATTTTCTAAATCGAAACAAAGTATCTGATGTCGACATTCCTCAGAATTATTGAGATTCTTCGGAGTCGCAGAAATAACAAAACTATTCTTCTGGTAAGCAAGATACAGGAGACAGACGAAGTGCTTCCAGGCTTCAAGAAGAATGTAATAATTCCCAACTCAAAAAATACTTGTCGGGCGGGTGCGAATATCGAATCATTAATGAACAGTCCAAAACATGTATTTGTACAGGAACGGAAAAACTGGTAGGTGACATGAGGGTAGTTTGCGTTCTGGAAAATGAAGGAAAAAGCTTTTGAGAATGTTGATTTAAATAAGCGCTATTAAATTCAGATGGTAACGGGGATGCAGTACAGGGTGCGAAACGCTATTTCCAACTTGTGTAGAACCTTCACCGCAGTCGTATTGAAGGACACTGTCGTTGAGAAGTACACGAGAGTATGTTGCAGCTTATCCCCTCCGTAAATTTAATAAGCAACACTGGAAACCAAAGGGCAGCTGGAAATGGGGTTCATGGAGTTCATGGAGAAGAAACCAAGGCTCTGATGTTTGTCGATGACATTGTAAATCCGTGAGAGATAGCAAAGGACTTGGAAGAGCAGGTGCAAGGATTGGATTGTAGATTGAAAAGAGGTCACAAGATGAACAACAACAACACAAAGGAAACCAAATTCTCTCGAATTAATGCAGTGGGTGCAGAGAGAATTAGATACGGAAATGTGTCACCAAATTTGCAGAGGCGTTTTGCGTAAGGAATTCCCTTCTGAACGTTTCTTACTAGAGGTTAGCATTGTACGGAATGAAATTTGAACAGCAAGCAATTCAAAAGAGAACAGAATAGTTTTAAAAATGTGGTTCTATATAAGGATACTTCAGATTAGATCAGAAGATCAAATTACTAATGTTGAGGTACTTAATCGACTTCGGCAAATAAGAAACTTCTGACATAACCTGAATAAAAGAATAGATGGATAGACAGATAGGACACATCCTTAGTTCTCTATAACCATCAGTAGTTTGGCTTTGATGAGAAGTAGAAGCTCAAGAACAGTAGAGGGAGAATAATATGTGAAACTGCCTCAAAAGAATTTAGGTTGCGGTAGTTGTTCAGAAATGAAGAGGTCTGCACGGTATCGGCTAGCGTGAAAAGGTGGATCAATCCAGTTTTCGGTCATCAGACCACAAGAACAAAAGAAAACGATTTAACTGTTACACAAACGATACAACATAGTAGGCGTCATTCATCTTGCAGTGTTTAAAACCAATCAGAGTTACAGTTACATCCTATTCTGAAACAAGATATAATAGTTCTTTATTGTAGTCACCTCAAATTGCTGGTATCTCTCGGCAGCTTCAATGTCTTCTGTCGAATTCGTAAGCGGCTCGCTTCCTTGGATATTCAATGTAATTCCAACACTGCCTGAAATGCGGAAAGAATATTGCCTGGCCGTTTCACATAATATTTGAATGAATGTACAATAAAAATGATACGACTGTGATGTATTCTTCACAAAATGTATATTGACTAAAGAAATATTCCATTAGCTACAGTAACATCGTTTGACAAACTATTGTGATCACATGATGCACTATCCAAATTGTCCATATTCTTATATGTTTTTATGATGCTTCTTTGCGTTTTTAGCGGTACATAGGCCAGAAATAATATCACAAGATAATGATTAACGAAATTATGCTTATAAAATAGGTTCCTTGTCCACCAAATGATAAGTTTGCATGATTATTGTAAAGTTTATGCAACCAACGTCTTTATTAATGTGTGTGGGTGTTATGAAATGATAAATTCCTTTTTTATGTTGCAATGTGTAGACTGTAAACCTTCATCAACAATTTCACTACAAGCCACTTGCCATGCGTTGTTTTGTCTCATTATTCATAATGTTACTGAACTGTACGATCCTGAATGTGTTCCTCCGCATGTATAAAGCTGATGCTAACGTGAAGGCTGATAAGGGTTCAGATCAAAAAGAGGAGTGGATAAGGACATGGCAAATCTATGAGGGAGTAATGCAAAGGCCAAGATGGTGGCCTGTCTTCTCACAAAGGCCTGAAGCATAAATCGATTTAACAGCTCAGTGAATCAAAAGTGATAACTGAATCATAAATTTCATAGTTGAAATTGTTTCAGAAGGTCTTACATCCATCTCAGATTAGGAAATCACATACGTTCCATACATCATTGTTCCAATCATAAACGTAATAATGACCTTTCCATATGTGGTTTCACTGAGTAAGATGAAGACACAATGTGGTCCATGTCAAAGATAAATAAATTATTTTTCAGTGAGCAGGAGTAAAAGAGCATTCAGAGCATTCCCTAACTCTTGGTTTCGTGGTTTCCGTAGTCACTTCAACTGACAGCTGGAACACTGGTCCTAATTAGTGTTTCCATCCTTGAAGATCTGAGCTAGTATTCAGCCATTAATAATCTAAGGTCGAAAAGAAGCTAAGCTGTATTCGACCTTTATTGACAGCATTTTAATTTCGTCATTGCAGCTACAAGTGTTCGTTTTTGTCACCATACGCGTTTCGCTTTATTGAAATAAAGCATTGTCAATACTCTGTAACGAATGATATTTCAAATTTTACTTTCTTTCTAGATCTAAAACCATTTCGTTACAAGAATGTTGATTTTTACTTACGGTATTTCATGCCTGGTTTTTCTCTTACATCAGTAAACGCTGTCTGCCTGCATATTTTTGGGTATTTCTTCGTTTGGCGCTGTTGAATCTGGCCTACTCCCGTATGGCACAGCAGAACTACACATTTTTAAAAAATTCTAACACAACACAATATAGCACTACTACTGTTTACTTCAGACTTCAGGTGAAATATTTATCGTGTGTTTTGTGTAGTGTTACCAACTATAACACAAGGTTTTCTTCAGCCTAAGATTGTTCTTTTCCAGCAGTTCAGAATTTTCATTTAGTTATTTTACTATGTATTTATTGCATGTGTAAGGAAAACTAAAGATTGTTGTCGGAGTTGAAAATGTAGCTTTGAGGTGAGATGGAGAGTGAGTTGAAGGAAAAGGGTGACGAACTGTATGTAAAATGAAAGGGACATGGATTGGGATTGGGGGGGGGGGGGGG
Source organism: Schistocerca piceifrons (assembly GCF_021461385.2). Taxonomy (NCBI): domain Eukaryota; kingdom Metazoa; phylum Arthropoda; class Insecta; order Orthoptera; family Acrididae; genus Schistocerca; species Schistocerca piceifrons. The sequence continues at coordinate 358,418,091 of NC_060144.1, read as the reverse complement.
GGCAAGGAGATTGATGATATGAGACGGTGAGTTACAGGAAAAGGTATTAAGTTCTTTTTTTCCAATGTGTTGTTTATACAGTGCCTTGTTCCGAATATATATTTCGTCATTGAGTAATTTGTTGTTGTTTGTTAATGCCTTATGTGTGTGAAAGTTGTCTTGGAAGGGGAGGAGACGGAATGTCTGTCTTTATTGAGTTTTATGATGATTATATCTTTTTCTATACAATATGTTGTGTGGTATTCTTTTGTATGGTGGTCTGCAAATGTTGAATGGCTTGCACTGTATTTCCATACACTGATGTGCTCTTACATCTTTTGTCAAATGTTTTGCCAATCACCAGCATGTAGATTCATTACACAGTCCCTGCAACTGAGCTGATTGATCCTGGTTTATCTTTGTAATTGCCTCGTTTTGATTTTAGTTTAAGGATTGGATTTCTAGTAAGCTGTTTGCTTTGTATGCAATATTATGGCCTAATTTTTGGTTATATTACCTAATATGTATATTTATTTTATGTGTTAGTTTGTTGTATGCAATTTTCTCAAGATTGTGCTGCTTGTATGTGGTTATGTGATTTGTTTGTTTATCATTTGTGTCTTTACTTTAATGCTAATGTTACTTACTAGTTCTTCTTCTTTGTATCTATTTTAGTCATATCTGTTCAATAGAGGCAAGCGCTGTTTGATAGTTAGAAATCTTTAGCGAAATTTTATTAAGTCTGTTTAAACTTATATCTTATGCAGCTGTTTTGTGTTTCTGTAAGTGGTTTCAGGTTTCCTTTTTTATTTATTATTGTGTCCCCTGTTGTGGGTTTTCTTTATATGTCAAGGGTGTGGTTGTGATTGCCTTTGTATGGTTGTGTCTAGAAAGTAGATTGTGTTCCTTTTTCTTCTTTTGTTGCCAAGATTATGTTCGTGTGTACTGCATTTGTGTAATTGTTGTATTTTGTTTTGAAATTCATCTACCAAGGATATTATGTCATTTATGTTCCTGTACCAGTAGTTGAGGTAGCTTTTACCCATGATCGGTTTTTCTCTGTGATTACTTTCTCTATGTGGTTAATGAGTATATTGTTTAGTGTTCCTGAAATAGGTGAACACATGGTTAAACCCTGTTTCCTGTATGTAGTATTCCTAACTTAACACAAAATTATTTTGTAACAATAGTGTGGTTGTAACAATTTTATTCTGTTCATGGTATAACTCTTTGTGGGCGTCCACATTTTCTTCAATTAGTATACTAGTTCCCTTTTAATGAGGAGCAAACTGCCTCTGTATGGGACTTTTATAACACTTCTTCTGTTAGCTGACTTGTATGTCCTATCGCCTCCTCATTTCCTGTTTTGTATTAATGGGTGAACTGTGATTGCATCTGTTGTCCTTGTAGGTATGTGGGAGCTGCCTCAAAATTTGCTATTTGACAGACAGGAATATTTCCCTAATGGAATGTCCACCGGCGTCACATGTTGTTTGGCTGAGAATTTTTTTATTCAAGTCTCTCTTTATCCTTGTCTAAAAGTTTTCCTATGTTCTCGAGTTTGTTACTAAAATATACTTGAAATTTTTTGTTGTGATTCATTTAAATTTTTTATGTTGGTTTTGGTGACAAACTCCTGTGTGTTTCCTATATATTCTTCTGTTTCTATCAGCATAACAATTCTGCTTTTGTCAGATTTTGCTGTAACAACATTTTTTGCTTGCAGTTTCCTTCTTAGACTTTTTTAGTTTTGTGTGTATTGTCTTCTTTTTTAATCTGTGTTGCTATGTTTTTAATTTCTTCTTTTATTAATTCTTATGTTAGTTCTGTGTTGACATTATTGTATTTTTTTCTTCTGTGGTGAGAGTATATTCGGGTTCTATAACGAGAGATTCTTTTTTTATCATTTACTGATGAGTCCACATTGTGTTTTAAACTCTATTCTGAGAGCTGCTGTCCATTTCAGGTTTATATCTGTCAAATTGTCATCCCTTGGACAGAAATAGTGTATATGTATGTGTCTGTTATCATGTGGTTTTGTATTGTGAAATTTATAGTTATCTTTTATGGGTTGTTCATATTTGTCTATAGCTCTGCATGTGCAGCAGGCGAATTTTCCCATGATGGTAGCATATATAGTATGGTTTTTTAATATTTCTGCTACCTGAAGATGAATTTTATAAAACTTTTTGTTCACATTTACTCATTGAAATGATTTATTTTCGTGTTTTCGCTGCTTTCGAACTATTTTTGGCCTATACATTTATGTCTTTGGCACAACTCGAATAAATTTACAATGGCTATAAAAGCGGATGGTTTGAACAGTTTTATGCAGATTACGAAGAGTATTCTTGAAATGATAGTGGCCAGCTTAGAATGTTTGACAAGCTATGGTACACCAGATGTAATTTCGCATGTTATGGCTTACGTTTGATACTGGAAGTTTTCAGTTAGCTCGGAATAGCGTTTTTGCCTATTCTAGTCTGCTTAGTATATCATTATTGCTTCATCCATTATGTCCTATTTTGTTTTGAAAGTAGAAAACTTTATCACCTTCCATATTATATGGCTACAAGTTTTGATATTACATTTATTGCTAATCCTATTTATGTTTTTGCTCATTGTTTTCGTCTTTCTTTCTTTTGTTTATCTGCACTGCGCTTTCTTTGCTCATTAGAATTTGCAATCCATCTAACAGGTCTTATTCTTTATTTTATTTATGTATTTCTCGGAAGACAACAACACCATCTGCAGATCTTATAACTGAAAGCCTTCTCACATGAATTTTCATTCAGCAGCTGATTTTTTTTTAAGTTTCCGATACGTGGATTGAACAAGGTTTTCTGTATGATACGTATGTCCTTCTGGCGATCATTTCCTTTTATATTTCGTCACGTTTCTCCTGGAGCCACTTCGCTTTTACTTCCCTGCCCTTCCTGTTGACTTAATTTACAAGTGAATTCTATTTCTGTATTCCTGTGCGAAACAATTTTGTACTTTCTTCTTTTGTTGATGATTGAAGTATTTCTTCAGTTGCCCTAGGCACGCTGCAAACTACGTTACTTTATCTATGTTTGTTCTTGCAATTATTGTGGTTGCTCTATATAGACACATCCATTCCTCTTAAAATGCCTATTGTGGTAGTCATTACCGCAGAACCTATTGCCTTAGGGAACTTCGAATGCATCTTATTATTCCTCACTACTTCAGTATCACACGTGTTTGCGCATTGATTACTCCGAACGAGTTTCCTCTACTTCAGCCTAGTGCACACCATTACAAAATTGTGAGCAGAGACTATTTCTTCTGCTGGATATGCGTCACAATGCAATATGTGATCTCGGAATTTTAGTCTGGCAATCATGCAATCCAACTGGTAACTTGCCGAGTGTACAGGCCCCTTCCTCTGGAGAGTGTTGTAACCTGTATTTACTGTTACCAAGAACTAAAGTAGCCTTTCTTCTCCTTGAAGACCGTATTCTTCCGTACCGCTGTCTATCGTTACATCATTAATTACAGTGTTTCAAGTCCAAATAATTATGATACTTTTATCGAATTTTAGGTAGAGCATTATTCTTTCAGTATGCTCATACACTTTGTCGCTGCGCTGTTCATAGTAACTCACTCTCTGCCGATCTTCATGTTCATAATGAACCGTAACCACCGCCACACACTTTGTTCCTGCTGCTGATATTACCCAATTTCCACGTAACAAAAGATCCTTAACCTCTCGTTAGTTCACTTAACTGGTTTCCTCTTCTTCTAGGTTGACTTTGAATTTCCGTGTTCAGGTTTCTAGCTTCCTTGTCAGATTTAGTCTTCTAACATTACCCGTTCCAAATCGTAGAATGTCACCCTTTCGTTGGTTATTCAACCTTTTATCCAAGATAACACTACCTTTTACAGTCCCTTTCTGGAGATGCATAGCCATTAATCCAGTCTCTCGAGTCAATGGAAGCTTCATCGTGAAGCTTCAATCACAAGTCACATTTAGTGAGGATTAAGCATTTTCAGTCCCTGCTGTAGTGGCTTCCATTGCCTTCTCGGGAATCATCCTGATTCTTACACCTCTAAGGACAGTTTCCCACACCAAGTGTGGTAATATAAAATCCTGTCCGCTCCTTTGGCATTTATTAGACTGCTGTCATAATGAGTGTGACTTATAACGAAAGTAACTGGGCGCCACTGCAAATGATTCTTATTAATAATGTAAGTAGTGTATGGGATGTAAACCGGGAACTAAGACTCTTTGATACAGATCGTAGACCCTAGCCCTAGACCTCAGTGATGATACTGTGACCAGTTTGGACGAAAATCTTCATCATTATATACCGTGTAGCTTACTGAAATAGTCTCGATTCTTTTTTGTTGGAAAACTGTACCTAATAGCCAAAAATATTTACTGAGAAAACCCGGAATTTAGTCTGTAATCCACCATATATTACAACAGTGCCTCGTATCAGTTTTTTCTTTGTTTCGTTTTGAACGTCGGACGACCACTTTAATTACTGTCAGCTTTATTTATTTAGTCTTTCTCCTTGCCCATTATTGTTTCATTCTCATATATTGCAACCGTCTTCGCTCTCCTGTTCTGCCGGCCGCGGTGGCCGTGCGGTTCTAGGCGCTGCAGTCCGGAACTGCAGGACTGCTACGGTCGCAGGTTCGAATCCTGCCTCGGGCATAGATGTGTGTGATGTCCTTATGTTAGTTAGGTTTAAGTAGTTCTAAGTTCTAGGGGACTGATGACCTAAGATGTTAAGTCCCATAGCGCTCAGAGCCATTTGAACCATCTCCTGTTCTTATAGATTGTGTTCTGGCTATAGTTATGTCCTGTAAAGCTGTGGAAGCCAGAATTTTTTATTTAAAAATCATCCTGTCGTGTATTTCTGACTGATGTATCCCCATTCCTTCCAGATCACTGTGCACCTATTGGCTCGAGCGCATTTTGGTTCTCTTGTTCACAAGAAATAGTATTATTTTCTGTGTTAGCCTCCCATGGCCTATTCTTAGGATGTGTCTGAAGAATATGCTCCTTCTTTCCTGGCGACATCCGAGATCCTCTCCAGTTGATATACAATTCTCCGTTCGCTCGTCGTCAGAACTGACTGTCTTCCAGTTTTCGATTTGTCAATATCCTCTTGATAATTTTCCGTTCCATTAGTTCATTAGTTCTAGTTTCGTAAGTATTTCAGTCCTTACTAGTTTAAAGGTTTCTGCTGTGTATAAGGCTTCAGGGCCGTTCACTCTCTGGAAGTCTTAGTTTAGCACTGATAGAAATATTCTTCTTAATGTAGGTATTCCTTGATAATTGTATGCTAAGTTAATTTTGTTTGTTCGGGCTCTCATCGATTCCTTTCTATCGGCCCAAATTCTATCCATCCTACTAGGTATTTAAATCTTTACAACTTCTAAACATTCCTTCCTCCTATAGTCATACACCTAAGAGATGCCTTGAAGCTTGCCGTATATCGCATCGTCTCGATAGTGATCTGTAGGCCCCCTTTGCCCACTTGTACCTGTAGTTGCCTGGGTTGATTAACCTTCTCCTCTAACAATTCTAACAATATCACAATATCGTCTGTGAATGCTGGACAATTTACCCGTATTACTTTTCCCTTACACCCCAATCGTATTCCACCAATTCTTCTCGTTTATAGTCGCCTTTCCCTGATCACCCCATCTAATCGACAGTTAAAGAGGAATGTGAGGAGTCCATCTTCCTTTCTGGCTCCGGTTTTATCATTGCGAACCTACGAAAACTTTCCTCTGAACCTAAACTTGGATGTTGTGTTGTTTAAGATTTGTTTCATCAGTTCACTGAATATCCTACCAAAACTCATGTCTTACCATTACTTACTTAGTGTATTCTGAAAAATTTTACTTATTAGGGGCGACCAAATAGTTTCCGTTTGAGGGCGGTGCTGCAGTGCATGTGTAACTTAGACCGACTTCGATGCACGTACACAGTGTATCCCACGAAAACAGTGACATACCTTAGGGACAGGTTCTTCACACAGAAATATATAAAACATGTCTAATGAAAAGGGACTCTAAAAGGCATACCTTAAAAGGGTATGCAGTCTTATTCATCTTCTGTACTATGATATTGACCTTATTTACTGCAAGGTCTTTACTTTCCATATTTTATGAGGAAGAAGTGTTAACCAAAACAAGAAGTCTGCTAAACACGCGCTGAACTATGAGCACTTGTTCGTTATCACCAGTGTGAAATACATCTCTTCTGCTACACAAATGCTCGTATGTCCTAAGGAATCCATTTTAGAGCCCATGTCTACCAGACGCTTTTTTCTTATTTTTGGTCCATACTACCTCCTCCCAAAATATGAAAAGCAATGATCTTGCAATAGAACAGATGTGTTTAATAGCATCGAATACGAACAAGTGCTCGTATCACTTAAGATGATCGCTTTAGATGCCTTTATTGTTTTGGTGTAATGAATCCATAAACGAGAGCTACAGCGTCGTTATTACCATATTCGTCAAAAGAGGGCCAACGTACTGTCATTCCTTTCTTGGCTGTTGAACGAGAAACACCGGAGAATGAAAAATGCTCCAGTGCATATACAACCAAGCTGGGGCAGCACCTCTGTCGAAAGTCATCGCTGTGTATTGGTGCGCCAATTTCGGCGCTGGTCGTGTTTCGAAACAAGGCGCCGATCGATCTGGCAGGCCAGCTTCATCCATTACAGCCCAAGTGCTAGCAACTGGTCCTTGCCTCTCCCACTGCTACTATCGCACCCCTGGTCCCTCAAAAAAGGCCTTGACAGGTGGACAAGTACTGTCAGATAAGTATTTGGAGCAGGTAGTTACGGACCTCTTCACACAGCAGAATATGGTGTTTTATCAAATGGGTATCCTCATCCCAGTGCATCGTTGGTATGATTTCCTCAATTCTTACGGAGATTTTGACCATTTGGCATAAGGATTCTGGATTCGACGGCCTTCGAAACTTTTGATCGCCCCTTAAACCGTAACTACCTTACCCTATCCGTAAACAAAGAGCTAATAAACTATATCTGAGAATTAGTTTATTTAATAACCTGTTATTCCCAAGGGCGTAGCGCTTAAATTCTGTTCATGTCTGACACTTAACAAGTGGTATAACAAAGTAATAAACTTTAATTAAAATTGAAGGGAAATCTAAACCTGTACCAGTCAGGAATCAGATAAAACACCTACCTACATAAACATACTAAGTACAGCTATCAGTGTCATCTTAGGAAGGTCCCCGTTTGTATAGCTCAATGTAAAATTATTAAACCTGAATTCAGTCAAGCTAAGCGGAATATTTCCACTGCTGGTCTTCTTCGCGGCATCTAGAATCTGCTTGGATACGATGATACAGCAGCTTATCTAGAACTATCTCTGAAATTATTTCTTATGTTCGCATAGCGCTTGTATTCATCGTTGTGCAATGATGAGCAGTTCGATGGACTGTCAGTGAGAGTCGTCCAATAAAATAGCGCTTTATATAGGACTGAAAAATGAGAAATATTTCTTTATTGTTTTATTTTGCTGGCGTTTAGGTTTCTTCTCAAAAATGTAAACATTTATTGATAGTTTTATTGATATTGAAGTAGATTGTACTTTCTTTATTTATATTAATAATTATTTTCTCTATTGAATTTGACTATGATTATTTTTAACTGTTTTTTGTTTGTGAAGGGGCTTTGTGTCTTTCTATTTTAGTTTCAATAATTCGTCCCTATGGTAGTCGTTTCTTTGATTCTTTTATGTAAAATATTTATTTATGAATTTTTATCTCTCTAAGTTTATTAAACAATTGTTGGTTCATTACTTGTTGTTTCTGGCCATATTTATTACAATGATTTGTGTTTGTTCTTATGCTGATCTAAATATACTTAGATATTATTTGGGTATTGATTATTTTCCTCTCAGTTAAATTTTATTGAGTTTCTAAATTAGTTCTTTAATAAACACTGTTAGAGGCTGAGTTTATTTAAATTCATGTAATTCTAATTTCTTCATTTTTACGATTTTAATTTTAATGAATATGCTGTGTTCTTCTTTTGATGTTCAGTAAATTGAAACAGTAACATGCGATGCCTTGTCTTTACCTACATCCAGAAACGACTTACGACCTACATCACTAAAAAGCACAAGAGTTACATTATACTAAAATGGACACGACATATCTTTGATAGTTGTAGATCTATATTTTGAAACTATTAACATATAAAAGCGCAAACACTGACAATATAATCCATGTTAATAACTTGTTAAGGGGAGCCAGAATGATGAAAATTACAAAATTAACGTTTTCTGCTTATTTTTCATTATAAAGTTATTTGGAGTTTTCTGAATAAAACAAATCAAGTTTCACCCTTCTAAGTGAATTCTAAGTGTGATTTTTATCGCTGCAAATTTGATGCGCAGCGTAAACGGTTGTAGTGACTTGGTGTGTCACCTTTGATGGCACTGCTCGCTAGCTGCAAGCAGGGTGACTTTGTGGAATTAGACAGTGTTTGGTTTTCAACTTCGTATGGCTTTATCTCTGTGACAAGTGACTGTTCATATTGGTAAACATAAACGCTATGCCGTGTGTGTTGACATATGGAGATTTCTTTGTGTTATTTAGCTGTTCAATTTTGAGTATTTGCCGCATTTTGCTCGTACCTGTTTTACGTATTTGGTTTGTGGATATCAATATGCCCCGTTTCAGCAATCAATTGTTTAAGAAAAGGCACAATGAGTGGAAGAAGAAATCTTTTGTTGTTTCGAAGGGAGGTGCTGCTCAGACTGCATCACCAACTACTCCAAATGGATGTGATAGAACTTCTTCCAGCAATAAACTGTGTGACAGCAAAGAAAAATTTGAAAACTATCAAAGTGACAGTAATGATGTGAATGAAATAATTAACGTTTCTTTGCTATCTAATATTTCGAGACATAATGTATTATGCCAAACGTGCTAAGAAAGAGAACTGGAATTGAAAATAACTTCACACATTGATTTGGCATATAAAATGTTATTGAAGTGTAACAAATGTGTTTCGTTTTCTAATTGTTACAGTATTCCTCGTAGGGGTAATAGTGGAAAGAAGGTGTATGATATAAATGTTAGGCTAGTGTATGGCTTGCGTTGCATTGGCAAGGGTAGTGCTGCAGGGAGAACGTTATGTGGAATTATGAACTTGCCAAAATCACCAACCAAGTTTGGATTTTATAATGAATCCGTGAGATTTTCTGCTGGAGATGTTGCTCAAGCAGCAATGAAGAAAGCAGTTTAAAAAGCGGTGACAGATAATGGGAAATGTGGAGATTTAACTGTTGCTTTAGATGGATCATGGCAACGTAGAGGTCATAAATCTCTAAATGGAGTTGTGGCAGCTACCAGTGGACACAGTTGCAAAGTAATTGATGTTGCTATTGTCTTAAAACATTATAGATGTAAGGGCAAAATCAAGGACGGGCATAGCGAAAGTTGTGAAGCAAATTTTCTTAGCACGAGTGGAGTGATGTAAGTAGAGCGAGCGAAAGCAATTTTTTCCAGATCACAGGAGTGGTATAATGTACGGTACACTAACTATCTAGGAGATGGTGATTCTAAAGGGTATAAAGCTGTAGAGGAACTCAAACCTTATGGGCATGAAATTCACATTAAGAAACAGGAGTGCATTGGGCACGTGTAGAAGAACATGGGGGCTCACTTGCACAAACTAAAGCAGACATTAGGATCCAAGAAGCTTAGTGATTGTAAGACCCTTGGAGGAACAGGAAGATTGACAGATGAAGCAATTGATAGATTGCAGAAGTATTATGGGTGCGCAATTAGGCAAAATACAAGAAGCATTGAGCTTATAAGGAGAGCAGAATGGGCATTATTTTTTCTTTCATACTGCATCAAATAATAAGCACTCACAACATGCACTGTGCCCCACAGGTGATAACTCATGGTGTAAGTACCAATCAGGATAGGAATGTGCCTATAAAAGCAGTTTGCCAAATACTGTAATTGATGTAATTAAGTCCATATTAAGAGCTTTATCACAGCCAGAATTATGGGAAAAGCGTTTACACAGCAAAACACAAAATCCAAATGAAAGTGTAAATAATTTAATTTGGATTAGGATTCCCAAAAGGGTGTTTGTACAGATAAAATCATTACATTTTAGAGTGTATGATGCAGTGGTAACATATAATGAAGAAAACATTATCAAATGTGATGTGCTGAAACGTTTAGGTGTCCAACCAGGACACAACACCCTTTCCACAATGCGCCTAATTGATGAAGAAAGACTAAGAGGTGCAGGAAGAAGAGACAGAAGCGTACAACATGCAGTAAAAAGGAAGTAAAGAACAGTGAAAAGGAAACTAATACTGGAAAAACAAGAGGACGCTGATAATCCATCACATGGGGCAGGAATATATTAAAAAAATTCAGAGGCCATTTCCCGTAACTTCAAAACTTTCATTTTTGAGGAACATTTTCTCAAAAACTGCTAACAGTATAGCCGGCCAAAGTGGCCGTGCGGTTAAAGGCGCTGCAGTCTGGAACCGCAAGACCGCTACGGTCGCAGGTTCGAATCCTGCCTCGGGCATGGATGTTTGTGATGTCCTTAGGTTAGTTAGGTTTAACTAGTTCTAAGTTCTAGGGGACTACTGACCTCAGCAGTTGAGTCCCATAGTGCTCAGAGCCATTTGCTAACAGTATATCAATGAAATTTATAAGTTGTTGAAATTTATATGTGGTTTACTTCTTTTCCTTCATATTATAACAATTTGTAAAAAAATATTGTATAATTCAAGAGTTATAGAAAAAGAAGTTCATAATTTTAGAGAAAAAAATAAGCATCTGTTTAAAAAAAGTGTAAAACAGAAACCAATAAATATTCCTTAACATGGCATTATAACTTTGTAGAGAAATATTCACTGAACATGTAGTCCAAATTTCAGAGCCATATGTTTAACGATTTTAAAAAAAATTTTCCTTCTATTTGCTAAAATTAACATTGAGGAGATGGATTTTTCCGGCTCCCATTAACTTTCCGACTGAAGATTTCGCGAAACGCGGCTCAAAAATGTGTCTATAAGATTTAATATATTTCTTAATAGGTCTGCTTTCCTCCAAGGCCGACGGTCATCCTCCCAAAATTTATCTTTGTTCTCTTTTTTTCTCCATTCACGCTCTCGCTGATAGCAACTCAAAAGACCTGAATATTTTCATTGAAATATGAAGGCAAGACAAAAAGTGCTTCCAAATGAGAACCCAAGTCGTCTAGGGAAAGAAGTTGTGAAAAATTAGTAAAACATTGCACCTCATTGAATCAGGAAGCGTATTTGAAGTATTTTTTTTTTGTCAAAACAATTGATAGGGAGTGCGAGGCAGTGAGCTGTGCGCCACGCGCCGCCTCACCGTTCTGCGCTGCCCTGTACTGCTGGTCGTACAGCCGATAGACGCGCCCGTGCGCCTTGAGCAGGGTGTGCGCCGCCAGGTAGTCGCCGATGCCAGGCGCAGGTTGCGAGGGCGCCCAGCCTTCGTTCGCGTAGCCCCGCACGAACGCCTCCGGCTCGTTGAAAGTGATCCACCACTTCACCTGCGGGCCCTCGTCAGGTCAAACGGGCACTGAGGACATGAAGCGACGGTAAAGTTCAAAGGCGACCTGCTAGTACTCACCCTGTCGCCGAAATTGTCAAACAGCACCCTGGCGTACTCCACGAAGTAGTCTGCCATCAGGCCGTTGGTCCAGCCGCCAATGTACTGCAGCGCTTGTGGCAGATCCCAGTGGTACATTGTCACCTGCACCAGATGCATATTTGTTAGTGAAAGAGTAACGTGTACAAGCGTGGTGAAGAAATATCTCCCCTGGAATGGAACTTTATCTCATGGACAAATGGAACTTTATCTCATTACCATTAATATTTCCTATCTGTTGCGGAATTATGCAGGTCCCATGCAGCCAATAACATATCACATATGTGTTACATACCAAAACCGAATAGAATAAATACATGTTGTGGTTTTCTTACTGTTCAGTGCAGTCACTGGTATGGTGCAGCTATCCGTGCCATTCTGGCCTGAGCAGGCCCCTTCATCTCTACATATCCTCTGATACCTACATCAACTTGAATCGCCGGCCGCGGTGGTCTAGCGGTTCTGGCGCTGCAGTCCGGAACCGCGGGACTGCTACGGTCGCAGGTTCGAATCCTGCCTCGGGCATGGGTGTGTGTGATGTCCTTAGGTTAGTTAGGTTTAAGTAGTTCTAAGATCTAGGGGACTTATGACCTAAGATGTTGAGTCCCATAGTGCTCAGAGCCATTTGAACCATTTTTCAACTTGAATCCGCTTACTGTATTCAGACGTTGGACTGCCTCAACATTTTCCATCCTCCCACACTTTCTTCCATTCTTCTGATCATTCGTGGATGGCACAGCCATTCGATCCTTTCTTTCAGTCAAGTTGTGCCATCTATTCTTTTCCTCATACATTCGATTCAGTACCTCCTCATTTGCTATAGGTATGCATGACACAGCATGCTTACCAAATATGTTCCAAAACGCTGCGCATAAAAACGCAAGTTCCGGTACTCATACGTCCGATCCTATTGGTGATAAAAAGGTAGGGTCAAGTGGTTTCGATAGCCCTTTGGCTAGCGATCATTTGCATGCCGAACAGAAGGATCGTCGTAGTGTCGCTATCCTACATCCCTCAGCAACACTTCCTCCTGCTTAGGCAAATGGAGCAAATGGGCTGGTTCTTTTTGCATTTGATTTGGTCTACGATGGGCTTGATAGGGCTTATGGAGGAACCATTAGCTCATGGACAGTTCCACTGGAAACCCACAAATAAAGGTTTCTTATTATTTTTTGCCGTCATCAGCAGACCAAAACCCAGCCGATGATCCCAGTATGGCTAAGTTATATAGTCCTGACATCCAGTCTCGAACAACATTGAAATATTCTTTAAATCTCTGTACTTTAATTTAATCAAAGTAAATGGTATACTCCAGAACGAATTAATGAGTGAACTAATAAATCAATGAATCAGTTGCCTAAGTTCATGGGTGGTTCCTCAGAATGCCCCCAAAAATATTTGTTCACCATTTTCTCGCCGGTAGCAACCATTATACTCTTACCAGATACAGCGGTTTAAATGTACCCCACTCGTACAAGTAAAATATGCACGTAAAAATTAAAAATTAAGTTGGTGTGAGTGACACACCACGATGTAGCAGGGAAAAGAAGGGAACCAATAGAAAAATGCTCCTATCAGAGCACAAAAAAAGCAAATATGCTCTGTTTTAATAAAAGACTTTGGAAAGTGGAGGACCAGCTGCCTCATTCTACTTCCCTCACCAGCTTTAAAAATTTTCGCAAAGACATTGGCATGGGTAACTACTCACTCTTTTTTTTATTCTGAAAGAGAGGGCGACAGTGGCTACGGAAAAGAGATGGAGAAGAAATAATATTGGACGATAGTAGATAGTGGATGTCTTATTGAAGTTGAAGGACATAGTGGAAGTGGAACATAGTGAGAGAAGCGTGTTAGGAAAAGAGTGAAGGAGATAATGCTACTGGGACAGGAATAAAGAGATGGAGAGAGTGATAGCCAGTGACAATAAGAGTCTCTGACAAATGACAACCATGAAGAGAGAGATCGTTACAGTGTGAAGGGGAAGCAGCAGTGGAAAGGAATGAATGAGTAGCAGTAAGAGAGAACAAGACGGAGGCAATGAAAGAGAGAGGAGGCTTCAGTAGTAGAACAGAACGAAGGCGACTTTGCCTGTGACACTGGATACAGACAGCTAGAGAGCCACAAAGAGATTATAACAATTTGTTGCCATGACCAAAAGGGCAGTTGAAAATGGATAGGTATGGGAGGATGTGTCCGTGGTTTAGGGATAGCGTCTTTGATTAATAAACAAAGGTCCTTGGTCCCGGGTTCGAAACCCGACGCCCCTTATATTTCGATTAATAATCAGCTTTGGCGACCGAAGATGTCCGGCATATGAACTCACCCTTATTCTGTCAATGGCTTTGTCAAAGAGAGCGGAGGAGCTGACAGAGGTTCGGGACATTCTCTTGTCGTTGGGCTGGGAAACTGCCCCTAGAGGCGGAAGAATCAGCAATGACCAGCCGCATGAGGATGCCGAAGGCAATAGAAACCACTGCATCAATGAAACATAACATATATCCAAAGAAATGAGCCCGTAATTGACAAAGTGTCCTGATGTCCTCTCTATTGGCAAAAGTTTCCCGAATAGTCCCCCATTCGGATTTTCGGGATGGGACTCCCTAGGGGTAAATGACAATGAGAAAAATATTAACTATTCAACGAAGGGATAACGTTCTACAAGTCGGGGCGTCGAATGTCAGATGCTTGAATGGGGTAGGGAAGCTAGAAAATCTGAAAAGGGAAATAAAAGGCTCAATCTAGATGCAGTAGGCGTCAGTGCGGTGAAATGGAAAAAAGACAAGGATTTCTGGCCAGATGAATAAAGCGTAATATCAACAGCAGCAGGAAATGATGTAACGGGAGTAGGATTTGTTGTGAATAGAAATGTAGGACAAAGAGTGTGTTATAGTGAAGAGTTCCGTGATAGTGTTGTCCTCATCATAATCGACAGCAAAAAAAGACCGACGACGATAGTTCAGGTATACGTGCCAACGCCGCAAACTAAAGATGAGGTAGAGAAAGTATATGAGGATATTGAAAGGGTATACAGTATATAAAGTGAGGTGAAAATCTAATAGTCATTATGGACTGGAATGCAGCTGTAGGGGAAGGAGAAGAGGGAAAGGTTATAGAAGAATATGGACTTTGGACAAAGGATGAGGAGGAAGAAAAACTAATTGAGTTCTGTAATAAATTTCAAATATTAATAACAAATACGCTAGAATCACCAAAGGAGGAAATATGCTTGTAAACGACTGGGTGATACAGGAATATTACCGTTCGATTACATCATGGTCAGACAGAGATTCCGAAATCAGATACTGGAATGTAAAGCGATCAAGGAGCAGCTGCAGACTCAGCTCGCACTGTAGTAGTCATGAAGCGTAGGCTGAGTTCAAGGAATTAGTCACGAAGAGTCGATACGCAAAGAAATGGGATACAGAAGTACAATGGGTAAGGAGACACGCTTGAAGTTCTCCACGACTACAGATACAGCAATAAGTAACAGCTCAGCAGGCAGTACAGTTGAAGAGGAATGGTCATCTCTAAAAAGGGCTATCACCGAAGTTGGAAACAAAAAAAAGGTACAAAGAAGATAAATACGAAGAAACCATAGTTGACAGAAGAAATACTTCAGCTGATCGATGAAAGAAGGTAGTACAAAAATATTTAGGGAAGTTCAGGAAAACAGAAACACAAGTTGCCGAGGAATGTAATAAATTGGAAGTGCAGAAAGCTAAGATGAGACGCCTGCATGAAAAATGTGAAGAAATCGAGAAAGAGGGCACTGAAGGTCTCGATGAGGGGGACGAGTTTCCTGATGTGATAGAAGATGAAATAGGAATTGATTTAGAGAAGTAGGGGATCCAGTATTAGAATAAGAATATAAGAGAGCTTTGGAGGTCTCAAGTTCAAATAAGGCAGAAGGGATAGATAACATTCCATTAGAACGTCTAAAATCGCTGGGGAAAGTGACAACAGAACTATTATTCACGTTGGTGCGTAGAGTGTATGAATCTGGCGACATACCATCTGACTTTGGGAAAATATCATCCTCAGAATTCCGAAGACTGCAAGGGCTGACAGGTGCGAAAGCTGTTGCACAAAATGCTTAACAGCTCATGCATCTAATTTGCTGACAAGAATTACATACAAACGGATGGAAAAGAAAATTGAGGATACGCTAGATGTCGATCAGTTTTGCCTTAGAAAAGGTAAAGGCATCA
The DNA here is from genome assembly GCF_021461385.2 of Schistocerca piceifrons. Classification (NCBI taxonomy): domain Eukaryota; kingdom Metazoa; phylum Arthropoda; class Insecta; order Orthoptera; family Acrididae; genus Schistocerca; species Schistocerca piceifrons. The sequence goes on along the minus strand of NC_060144.1, from coordinate 358,402,227 downwards.
TAGAGGCAATTCTGACGTTGTGGTTCATAATGGAAGAAAGACTAAAGAAAAATCAGGACACGTTCATGGCATTTGTCGACCTGGGAAAGCGTTCGACAACTTAAAATGGTGCAAGATGTTCGAAATTTTGAGAAAAATAGGGGCAAGCTCTAGGGAGAGACGGGTAATGTACAATTTGCACAAGAGCCAACAGGGAGTACGACCAAGAACGAAGTGCTCCGATTAAAAAGAGGGGAAGAGAGGGATGTAATACAGTTAGGGCATTTTGTGGGAGTGTGAAATGAGCTGAATGATGAAAAGAGAGCAAGTGTGCTCGCATGCCAACAAATTTGCGAAAATTATTAAAGCTACTGATGAGGCTGCAAAGAGGCAGCTAGTATCCCAGTTTTAGTCAGATTATTTTAATAAAAAAGAGGCTAATCACCTTTTTCGTGCTTCGATAGGAGCAATTTTGCTCTGTTTCTTTCAGTCTATGTAATTTTCAGTGTTCTTCTGTAGCTTTACATTTCAAAAGCAGCAGTTCTCCAGTTATTTGAACTGCTTGTCATCCACTTTTCACTTTCGTACAACACTCCGCTCCATTCTAAAAAGTTAATAACACTTAAATCTACATTTTATCTAAATAAATCTCTCTTGCCACAGAAACAACTTTCCTCCCACTGTAATTCTTCCTTTTATAGTCATCATTTCCACCATCGCCGATAAATTTTCTTCAGAAATAACAATACTATTCACTAGTTTTAGTGACTCATTTTCTAATCCAATACCCTCAGCATCAGCTGTCTCTGTTCGAATTCATACTATTAACATTGTTTTGCTTATGTTGATACTCATCTAATAACGTCTTCTCGAGACACTTTCTGTTCCGTTCTGATGTTTCTCCTTGTCCCTTGCTTTCCCTCAGAAGGATACAACACAACTGGCCTTTTCTTTCTACACCCTGAATGTTAATTCCCTTTCCAAATTTCCAATTGGTCTCAATTACTGCTTGCTCAATGAATAGTTTGAATAACACCTAGTACACACAACAACAGTGTTTCACTCCCTTCTCAACTAATGATCCGCTTCATGGTCCATCGACTCTTATAACTGCAGTCTGGTTTTTGTACAAATATAAATAACTTTTCGCTCACTATATTTCATCCCTTATACCTTCATGATTTCAGAGAGCGTAAATACATATACTTAAGCGAAACACATCATGGTGCAGACAGCAGATACGAATTTGATTGTGTGAAATAAAGATGGAGGGGGCACAAAGGAAAGGAAAGTGATGGAACTATCGATGTCAGTTGCATCAAGACTTTATGCTAATTCAGTAACGCCGAGTGAAAATGAATGCCGGACCAAGACTCGAATTCTGCTCCACCACACATTTTCACACGGCGCCGCTGAATCAGCGTAAAGTACCTATGCAGCTAATACCGATATTTCCTTCCCTTTCCTTTCTCCCAACCACCTTCAACGCCCATAATGTGTATTACAGTTGCTGATTCCGCGAGGTGTCTGGTCTGATATACGAAGATACGGTTCATTTAGATGACTGGTGAAATAAAGGGTAAAAATACTGCGAAACCTTGATTTGTTATGGTGTGATACTGCAACATTATCGCCTGGTTATACGATGGCGTACGTTGTTGTACAAAACACGCCTGATGGACAACGTGAGGGTATAGTTCAGAGGCAACCAAAGTGCATCTCGGTAGCCACGTACAATTCTTACCACAGCGTGACAAAGGTGTTGCATCGCTGTGTACGTGCAACATCTATGTGGTCTTGATACGGCTGAACACGGCCATTAGTTGGTTGGTTGTTGGGGGAAGGAGAGCAAACAGCGAGGTCATCGGTCTTATCGGATTAAGGAAGGACGGGGAAGGAAGTCGGCCGTGCCCTTTCACAGGAACCATCCCGGCATTTGCCTGGAGTGATTTAGGAAAATCAGGGAAAACCTAAATCAGGGTGGCCGGTCGCGGGATTGAACCGTCGTCCTCCGGAATGCGAGTCCAGTGTGCTAACCACTGCGCTACCTCGCTCGGTATGGCCATTAGTAGTCAGAAGTTGTTAAACATTTATAATCACTAAATATATTGCTGCACGGAGTGAAACTTACATTCCCTTGCGACACGGACAGTTATCTTCCTGCTATATGCCATCGCCCTCATAGTGCCTTAGATTGCTACTACAGGTCCCTTGCAAGCCCAGGAGAATGTCCCCCTTACCATAAAATTGCGCCCACCGGGTTGCGCACGAATGAAGAAGCATATTCCAAGGAGCCGATCACCTGGAAAACGGCGAAGGTGTACACAACCATCGACCTGGTGGAACAGGAGACCTTGTTCTTCCGTCCACGCGACACGCTTCCATTGATCCACGGCCCAGCCTCGATGATCACTTGCAAACTAAAACTGTAACTAACGAGCACGAAGAGATGGTCATCAGAGTAACACATGTTCAATAATGCTGTGCTACGGAGCGCATGTGTCTGCACAAGCAGTGTACTGTGTTGACATGTCTGCCGCAGATTGCCGCCGCTCCTGACAGCAAACCTCAGACCTCCAACATCTCCGATGAGGAGTGGACGTCCCACACAACTTCTCGTGTCATGGTTTCATCCTCTTTTAACCACTCCCTGTAGCTACTCATATCAGTAGCACAGGAGCAGCTGAGCGGTGGCGTCATTTCCCAAATTGTTTCCAGGCGTCGGGCTATAGCAAACAGGCCCTTGTGAAAGCGTCTGAAGTTCGCGGATTTCTCCATTTGTGTCCCGTATCATCCCTGGAATGTTTCCGATTACAAACTTCCCTTACCACATCACTCGCCCGTAACGCCAGCAAGCGAGCTCCAATCTCGCTGTCAGCGTAGGTCATAAAAGTTTTGACTTACTAGTAAGTTTCTAATTTAGTTTATTTATTCTGTTTACTTTTCATATTAAGTTACACCCAATTTTGAAAAACATTGAGTTTAAAAGAATGGTTAGAATCAAGTACTTGAAAAAAGTTACTGTAGCAAATTTCAGAAAGGAACGTATTATTTACACAAAACCTCACTCTAAAAATAAATTGAAGGTCCAAAGTTCGTGTCTAGATCCAGAACACAGTTTTAATTTCACATAAAGTCCCATATCAATGCACATTGCGCTGCAGGGTGAAACTTTCATTCTGGAAACATCCCTCAGGCTGTGCCTAAGACACGACTCCGCAATATCCTTTCGTCTAGAAGTACTAGTTTTACAAAGTGTCGCAGGAGAGCTTCTGTAAAGTTTGGAAGGGACGCTATGAACTATGGGCGGATATAAAGCTGTCAGAACAAGTCGTGAGCTGTGCTTGGGTATCTCAATAGATAGAGCACTTAGCCATCAAAAGCAAAGGCCCCGAGTTCGTCTCGCTCAAACAAACTGTTTTAATCTGCCACGAAGTTTAAAACTAAAGAAGTATTGGCTTTAAATCTCGTCAACCCTTTTTTTCGATTCCTATAAAATGCTTTCCTACTGACATTATGTAGATGGCTGCTACATTTCACGCCGACTATTAAACTGTATAGCAGATGTATGAACAACAAGAGAAACCACATCACGAAAGTACCTTCCTGTTTCTTGTTGTGAAGTAAAATGTTGTCCAGCGATATTAGCATAAAAATAAAAGATTATTTACTAAGTACATACCAATGTATATTTTTCATTGCTTTAGAAAAGCAGAAACTAACATTAATGTTATTAGTGTTCAAACATTGCTTGTTCCATTAATTAGCTAAAGTTAACGACCATCCCGACTTCAGTTTGTCTGTGAACTGAAGAGGGAACGGTATGCCTGGCAGGCTGAATGGTCTTTCCCGAAAAGCCGCTGTAAGTGTCTTATAGGATCACGAAGTACTTACTTCACGCGTAAAAGTTTAGTGCAGTTTGCAATAAGTTACACATATCAGTTCGCGTTCATTTCTTGCGTTGCTTTTATTAATTGCTAATTTATTAATTTTTTACATTGGTAAAAGCTCCTTGAAGCTGTCTGTGCACTACATCTTAGCTGATATGAAAGGTGCGCAGCAGATGGATGGATTTATCCTCGTCAAACCGTCTTAATGATGCAGACGAGTAGAGATAATAAGGACTGGGCTTCTCGTTTCGCAGTTTGCAAAAAATGGTTCAAATGGCTCTGAGCACTATGGGACTTAACTTCTGAGGTCATCAGTCCCCTAGAACTTAGAACTACTTAAACCTAACTAACCTAAGGACATCACACACATCCATGCCCGAGGCAGGATTCGAACCTGCGACCGTAGCAGTCGCGCGGCTCCGGACTGAGCGCCTAGAACCGCGAGACCACCGCGGCTGGCGCGTTTTGCAGACGAAGCGTATTAATACACGAACTGTATTAATACACTCAGTTATATGTGCGTTTATAATCTCTTACGAAGTGTCCGCCCCAGTAGCTGAGTGGTCAGCGTGACGGATTGCCGTCCTCTGGGCCCGGGTTCGATTCCCGGCTGGGTCGGAGATTTTCTCCGCTCAGGGACTGGGTGTTGTGTTGTGTTCATCATCATTTCATCCCCATCCGGCGTGCAGGTCGCCCAATGTGGCGCCGAATGTAATAAGACCTGCGATATGGCGGCCGGACCTGCCCCGCGAGGGGCCTCCCGGCCAATGACGCCAAACGCTCATCATCATCATCTCTTACGAAGCTCATGACGGTTCTACGAGGCGTTGTATTAAAACTATTAACAGCAAGGTATTTTCCATAACGTGCATTACCAAGGGGCAAGGGGGTTCTTTATGTATACCCACACAAGAAAAATGTCAGAAATCGTTAACGTTGAATTATACCTACCACATACCTTTTAGAGAAGGACTCATGCATCTGCAGGATCCAGAATCTGAAAATACCTCTCAGCGCGTTCCTAATAATATTTACGCACTTCCAATAATACGTGCTACTGACCTCCCGAACACCAGAAAAAATTTAAAAAATGCTATTTTCGTTCATTTTTATTGGATTTTCCTCTCTGCATTATAGAGAGATATTGACATGTAAGTAAGGCCCTGTACCTACGTTATTCATAGGGAATATTGACATCTGATACGGAGACTTACATTTGGCGTATAGTTCAACTGAAAACATTTATTTAACTCGTAGAGGAATTCAACAAGAAATTTTTTTCAAATTTCTAAAAGGTAAACTAACTGAGTAGATTACAACATTTTCAAGAAGCCAGCATAGAGTATTCCCGTCCCCCCACACCCCCCTTCCACCATGGGATTGCGAGGATTATTGCTAGTAATAGTGTATGGTGACGGGAGGTTTCCGTGACGGAAACGCATTGTTATGACGGGCTCTAGATATAGTCTACTAGAAGTTCAATAAAAAAAAAACGAACTGTTGACAGGAACAGACTGTACATTGTAGTACTGGTGACCTCTCGTCCACAGAGTTTCTTCCAGGATTTCATTCTATGAATTATATGTGCTAGCTTTTTTTGAGGATGTGGTCCCATGCATTTAACGCCATTTCGTCATTGATATCGCATTCTTGCAGTACTTGTCCAACAGCTGTCATTTAGCTTCCTCATTGCCGGCCGGAGTGGCCGAGCGGTTCTAAGCTCTACAGTCTGGAACAGCGCAACCGCTACGGTCGCAGGTTCGAATCCTGCCTCGGGCATGGATGTGTGTGATGTCCTTAGGTTAGTTAGGTTTAAATAGTTCTAGGGGACTGGTGACCTCAGAAGTGAAGTCCCATAGTGCTCAGAGCCATTTGAACCATTTGTAGCTTCCTCATTTCTGAGGGACAAGGTGAAAACTAGTTTAGCCCAGTGCATTTACAAGTAGAGGCTGCTTTAGTAGCGTATAACAACTGCGCCAACTACTGATATTCAACATGTAACATTATTTTATTGCACTGTAAAGTTCGGGATTTTAGACACGCAATGATCCAAACCTTTTTGCTATGCTCGTGCTAATTTCATCTATATCTCGCCTCTATCAATATCAATGGAGGTTTAATGGTACAAAGTATAAAATTACTGTCAGTGTGATTCATGGCCCTTTCAGAATTCAGAAAGATTGCGAAAATTCGCTGTGACAAGCACCGATATAAGGAATTTTTCTGTAAAAAACAGTAAGGAATTAATTAACAATATTCAATCTGTAAGAAGTACACCTGACACTGGACTGGTGTCCTTTGACATCGTCAGCCTTTATACAAATGTCCCGGTTTATGAAACCATAGACATTGTAAAAAAGAATCTTCTTAAGCATAAGAAACTAAGTGAAACTCAGATCGCGGAACTCATTGGTTTGCTTAAGGTCGTTTTAAAATACAATTATTTCACATTTAATGGGAAAATGTATGTACAGCCAGATGGTCTAGCAATGGGCAGCCCCCTCGCCGGTATTTTAGCGGAGGTTTTCATCAACGCCCTGGAAATAACATTCTTCAATTCAAGGTCAGAATTACGCCACAAAATCCGCTATTATGCACGTTATGTTGACGACATTATCATTGCTTTTGATGGCACTGATCATGAGTTAGAGCATCTCTTCAATACTTTCAATGGTTTACATGAAAAAATTTCCTTCACAAAAGAACTTCAAAATGAAAAACGTGACCTTAACTTCCTCGATTTAACAATTTCTATACAAGATAATACCTTCCATTTCAATATCTTCCGCAAGGAAACATATTCGGATAATGTCATTCCTGCTGACTCAACTCATCCAAAAGCTCATAAACTGGCGCTTTTTCATTCCGCTATTCACCGAATGGTAACTACTCCTTTATCACCTGCGGATCAACAAAAGGAACTGAATGTCATCAAAGCGATTGCTGCTAATAATGGGTAGAATCATAATATGATCGATTACTTGCCCAATAAGAAAATTTCCCAAAATTGTTCGACTTTGAGCAACAACCTCCCCACGGATACCAAAGAAACTAAAAAATTTATTTCCATCCCTTTCTTGGATAATAAATCGTATCGGATTAAACGTCTTCTAAATAAAAAATATAACTGTAACGTCTCCTTCTCTACAGATAACAGTTTAAAAAGAAATCTTGTACATTCAGTAGAGATTGCCAGCGACTGGTTTTCCAATTCAGGTGTTTACAAACTAACCTGTAGTAACTGCCCCTCATATTATGTTGGTCAAACAGGCAGAGCTGTGAAAACACGATATAAAGAACATCTATTAGGTAAAAAAGGAGCGAATATTCACAACTCTACTTTTGCTGAACACCTCTTGATAGCCGGCCATACGCCTGAACAGTTAGAAGTCACGGTTATCCTACACAGACAAGTCAAAGGGCGTAGACTAGATCTGTGGGAAGAGTTACAAATTTTTAAACATCTAGAGCTCAAAGACGGTAATATACTGAACGACCAGTTGAACCTTGCCTGTAGACAATTTTTCGAAGGCTTTAAACCTGTACTGTTTATTGTATAACATTAATGCTGGTAACCTCAGTAGTCTATTTTCTCAGGAACTATAATGCACTTTCAAATCTTTAAGCTCACTACCTTTCATGTAATGTGGTTTTCTCACGATGTATGGCTGCCACTACATCGGCCCTAATGTGATTTTCTCTTATTCTAAAACCTTGGCTCCCTGAGAATGTGTAGTAACTGGATTGTGGACCAGGGTTCGTAATATTGTCTTAAGAGCCATTACTGATTATTTTTAAAGTTTTGACTTATATACGCTGTGTGTGCTTCACTAATATTGTAATGTAACTTTTATATTCTGGCTGTATATGCCACTGCATGTAACTCGCGGCGTAAGCGCCACCTGCCTTTTTGATGTATATATCTACGTTATTGTTCCTAAGGCTCCCATACTGTTATAACGGAAGTGTTAAATGCGTTACTTCTATTTATTGTCACTTTATCTAAGGACGCAAATAATATTGATATTTTACATGTTGCTTCAGTACGCCAATCGGAACATAGTTTGCGACATGAGCGCCACCTGCCCTGGCCGCAGTGTAACTACGCTGGCCGATTATACTCAGTCGCTTGCGAGCTCTGCAACTTCCATGCACTAATTTTTATGTATATGACAAACCCTATTTTCAGGGCTATATTTTTATTTTGGACTAATGGATCTATGCAGATATTTGTAAAAACGACAATGACATACCATTCCATATTAATGTAATACTGTAAGTACCAGGAGTCCTTCTCATATTTTGTAATACAAGATCTTTCTAATATGTGTTAAACTCTATTCTTGACTTATGAACGCCACTGGCAAATACAGCGACACGTACGGAACCTTATTACAGCAACGAAACGCCGGGACTGGCGCCAGACCTGCACACGACTCAATGCCACCCTCCGTATCAACTCCTCCAAGTACTGGTCCGCCTTCCATCGTCTTACTGGTTCCCTTTCCGCTCCCCACTACCCCCTTCTCCATAACGATCGCCCCCTTCCAGACAACCTCAGTAAGGCCAACCACTTCGCTTCCCACCTTTCCGAGGTCTTCTCCATCCCCGATGATCCCCACTTTGATTATTCTCTTTTCCCCACCGTCATGGAACGTGCTGATACCTCAGTCGCTCCACTTGCTCCTAGTCTCCAGTACTTGGGGCAGTTGCCCCCCTCCGACGTCAACACTCCCATCACAGCACAAGACATTAAACTTCTCCTCCAGTCCAAACGCAACACGGCCCCTGGTCACGACTGTGTCACCTACCGTCACCTTCGAGAAAGCCCCTATTCCTTCCTAACTGTCCTCGCCCATCTCTATAATGTCATCCTCTCTACTGGCTTCTACCCTGACCTGTGGAAGACCTCCCGCGTCCTCCTATTCCTTAAACCCAACAAACCCCCTTCTGCCGCCTCTTTCTATCGTCCCATCTGCCTCACCTCCGTCTTCAGTAAGGTCTTTGAATCCATCCTCTCCCACCGTATCCATCGGCACCTTGCTCAACACCACCTCCTCCCCCTTACCCAGTGTGGCTTCCGACTCTCCTTCTCTGCTGACGACCAACTCCTCAACCTTGTTCACCTTCTGTCCCTCCAGCTCAACTCCCGTCGCTCTGCCATTTTTGTTTCCCCTGACCTCCAAAATGCCTATGACCGTGTATGGCATCCCGGTCTCCTCTTTAAACTCTAAACCTACGCCCTGCCTATCAATTTTGTCCGTCTGGTCGCTTCCTTCCTCTCGCACCATCCTTCCTATGTCACCCTCCACAACACCAACTCCCGTATCTTTTATCCCACGGCTGGCGTCCCCCAGGATTCTGTCCTCTCCCCTCTCCTTTATCTCTTGTATACAGCTGATATGCCCAAGCCACCCCCACCAGTCCACCTTCTCCAATATGCTGATGACACCGCCTTCCTGGCTCTCTATCCTACCCTTCAATGGTCTCAGCATACCCTCCAAACCCACCTTAACCAGTTCACCACTTGGTGTAACCAGTGGCTCCTCCGTCTCAACCCCTCCAAAACCCAGGCAATCATCATAGGCCGCACCACTCGCTCCTTCCGCCTCCATGATTTCTACCTCACCCTTTATGGTTGTCCTATCCAACTCACCCCCACCCTGAAATACCTTGGCCTCACCCTTGACCGACACCTCACCTGGACCCCTCATCTCCTGACCATCCAGCAGAAAGCCCATTCCCGCCTCCGCCTGCTGAAACTCCTGTCCGGCCGGACATGGGGATTGCATCCTTCTACCATCCTCCACACCTACAAATCCCTCATCCGTCCTATCCTCTGTTATGCCAGCATCGCCTGGATCTCCGCCCCCACCCGCTTTTACAAGGCTCTCCAAATCCTTGAACGCCATGCGCTCCGCCTTGCCTTCCGTATCCGCCTTCCTTCCCCCACACGGCTCCTGTATGAACTGATCCCCTTCCCCCACCTCCTCCTGTTCCTCCAACATCTCCGCATCCTTTACATTGTTCGCAGGCTTGATCCCCCCCACCCTCTGGTTTCCTCCTTCCTCTCCACCCCCCGCCCGTAGCCGCGCCTCTATCGCTGTATCCCTCCCTCTCTCCACCTCCACACCCTCCATCTCCTTCATCAGGGCAATTTCCAACGCCTTCCCCTCCCGGATGACGACCTTCGCCGTGACATATACCCTTCCTTCCAACTGTAACCCGGCCTTGTTCCCCTCCCCCCCTCCCCAGGGCCCCCTTCTCCTCTTTCTTCCTTCTCCCAGAGCGGATTTTCCTCCATCCCCCCCCTCCCCTGAGACCCTGCCCCCCATTCTTGCCTCTCTCCTTCCCACATCCCTCCCTACCTGGCCCTCTTCCGAGCGCCCCCCATTCCCCTCCCCCATCTCTTCCCCTCCCTCCCTTCTTCAGGTCTCCCTCATCTCCTTGAACCTGGCAGATCCTCTGTATTGCTCATCAACAGTGTGCCACGTCAGTGTTGTGTTTCGTGCTGTTTCCCGTGTGCGTCAAGAGGTGTGATTTTAATTGTGTACTGCCTTGCGGTTCGCCGTCAGTGTTACGCTGTGTGCTATGCCATCCGTCAACACCTTTATGCTCCAGTCATACTGTGCCTTGTGTTCTTTTAATCGTCGCAGTGTGTGGCTTTTTTGTGTGTGCTACTTTTAAACAGTTTTTTATCTCCATTTTACAGTCACCCCGTTTTTTTGTATATTGCCTTCCATGATGTTCTCCCTTTTTATATCTATGTTCGCCTTCTTCTCTCCTTTGCTGTTTTTAAATGTCTTCTCTTGTTTTGTTCTATGTCTTTCGGCTGAAGAGCAGCGCATATGCTGCTGCCAGCCCGCCCCGATGGGGAATTGAAATACAATAAAGAAAAAAAAAAAAAAAAAAAAAAATCTTGACTTATGAACGCCACCGGCAAATACAGCGACACGTACGGAACCTTATTACAGCAAAGAAACGCCGGGACTGGCGCCAGACCTGCACACGACTCAATGCCACCCTCCGTATCAACTCCTCCAAGTACTGGTCCGCCTTCCATCGTCTTACTGGTTCCCTTTCCGCTCCCCACTACCCCCTTCTCCATAACGATCGCCCCCTTCCAGACAACCTCAGTAAGGCCAACCACTTCGCTTCCCACCTTTCCGAGGTCTTCTCCATCCCCGATGATCCCCACTTTGATTATTCTCTTTTCCCCACCGTCATGGAACGTGCTGATACCTCAGTCGCTCCACTTGCTCCTAGTCTCCAGTACTTGGGGCAGTTGCCCCCCTCCGACGTCAACACTCCCATCACAGCACAAGACATTAAACTTCTCCTCCAGTCCAAACGCAACACGGCCCCTGGTCACGACTGTGTCACCTACCGTCACCTTCGAGAAAGCCCCTATTCCTTCCTAACTGTCCTCGCCCATCTCTATAATGTCATCCTCTCTACTGGCTTCTACCCTGACCTGTGGAAGACCTCCCGCGTCCTCCTATTCCTTAAACCCAACAAACCCCCTTCTGCCGCCTCTTTCTATCGTCCCATCTGCCTCACCTCCGTCTTCAGTAAGGTCTTTGAATCCATCCTCTCCCACCGTATCCATCGGCACCTTGCTCAACACCACCTCCTCCCCCTTACCCAGTGTGGCTTCCGACTCTCCTTCTCTGCTGACGACCAACTCCTCAACCTTGTTCACCTTCTGTCCCTCCAGCTCAACTCCCGTCGCTCTGCCATTTTTGTTTCCCCTGACCTCCAAAATGCCTATGACCGTGTATGGCATCCCGGTCTCCTCTTTAAACTCTAAACCTACGCCCTGCCTATCAATTTTGTCCGTCTGGTCGCTTCCTTCCTCTCGCACCATCCTTCCTATGTCACCCTCCACAACACCAACTCCCGTATCTTTTATCCCACGGCTGGCGTCCCCCAGGATTCTGTCCTCTCCCCTCTCCTTTATCTCTTGTATACAGCTGATATGCCCAAGCCACCCCCACCAGTCCACCTTCTCCAATATGCTGATGACACCGCCTTCCTGGCTCTCTATCCTACCCTTCAATGGTCTCAGCATACCCTCCAAACCCACCTTAACCAGTTCACCACTTGGTGTAACCAGTGGCTCCTCCGTCTCAACCCCTCCAAAACCCAGGCAATCATCATAGGCCGCACCACTCGCTCCTTCCGCCTCCATGATTTCTACCTCACCCTTTATGGTTGTCCTATCCAACTCACCCCCACCCTGAAATACCTTGGCCTCACCCTTGACCGACACCTCACCTGGACCCCTCATCTCCTGACCATCCAGCAGAAAGCCCATTCCCGCCTCCGCCTGCTGAAACTCCTGTCCGGCCGGACATGGGGATTGCATCCTTCTACCATCCTCCACACCTACAAATCCCTCATCCATCCTATCCTCTGTTATGCCAGCGTCGCCTGGATCTCCGCCCCCATCCACTTTTACAAGGCCCTCCAAATCCTTGAACGCCATGCGCTCCGCCTTGCCTTCCGTATCCGCCTTCCTTCCCCCACACGGCTCCTGTATGAACTGATCCCCTTCCCCCACCTCCTCCTGTTCCTCCAACATCTCCGCATCCTTTACATTGTTCGCAGGGTTGATCCCCCCCACCCTCTGGTTTCCTCCTTCCTCTCCACCCCCCGCCCGTTGCCGCGCCTCTATCGCTGTATCCCTCCCTCTCTCCACCTCCACACCCTCCATCTCCTTCATCAGGGCAATTTCCAACGTCTCCCCCTCCCGGATGACGAACTTCACCGTGACATATACCCTTCCTTCCAACTATAACCCGGCCTTGTTCCTCCCCCCCCCTCCCCAGGGCCCTCTTCTCCTCTTTCCTCCTTCTTCCAGAGCGGATTTTCCTCCATCCCCCCCCCTCCCCTGAGACCCTGCACCCCATACTTGCCTCTCTCCTTCCCACATCCCTCCTTACCTGGCCCTCTTTCGCGTGCCCCCCATTCCCCTCCCCCATCTCTTCCCCTCCCTCCCTTCTTCAGGTCTCCCTCATCTCCTTGAACCTGGCAGATCCTCTGTATTGATCATCATCAGTGTGCCACATCAGTGTTGTGTTTAGTGCTGTTTCTCGTGTGCGTCAAGAGGTGTGATTTTACTTGTGTCCTGCCTTGAAGTTCGCCGTCAGTGTTACGTTGTGTGCTATGCCATCCGTCAACACCTTTATGCTCCAGTCATACTGTGCCTTGTGTTCTTTTAATCGTCGCAGTGTGTGGCTTTTTGTGTGTGCTACTTTTAAACAGTTTTTTATCTCCATTTTACAGTCACCCCGTTTTTTTCTTTGTCTATTGCCTTCTATGATGTTCTCCCTTTTTATATCTATGTTCGCCTTCTTCTCTCCTTTGCTGTTTTTAAATGTCTTCTATAGTTTTGTTCTATGTCTTTCGGCTGAAGAGCAGCGCATATGCTGCTGCCAGCCCGCCCCGATGGGGAATTGAAATACAATAAAGAAAAAAAAAATCTTGACTTATGTTTCATACCTTTTAATATAAATTACGATGTTCATTGTCCTCAGGCCGCCTTCTGAAGAAGATAGATTTAAATCTGTCGAAACCTAGGTAAAGATTACTTTATCCATTGCAACTGGTCGGCTGTTTTTAATCTTATTAGATGTAATAAGGTTACATATACGCGGCGGGTTTTTCACAGAGTGTCCGGCACTGCAAAGCAAACAGTGCAAAGCATTTGACGATGGAAGTTCCTGTTTTTAGTTCCTGCTGTCTGTACTCCACAGAAGACTATTTGTCGCGTCAATCGGCTGTTACGCACCAGTCACGTGTCTTCCGTCTTGAGCGGTGACGTCTACTCTTCAGAACGTACAGCATTTAATTACTAGTAGGCCTTGATAATAGGGAAAATTAACAACGTGTAGAGATTTATGAACTCTTTTTGGATGTGTGCATGGTAGATTGGAAGCTACTTTCCATTTAAGAGATAAAGTAAACCGCCACAATATGAGAATATGGGACAATGGGACAAACAAACCACATACATTATTGAGCTTGAGAGAGTCGGTGTAAAGCTGTATGTGTTTTGCGTCGTTTCCGAGACACGATGTACGGTCCATTGTCTTTTTTCCGTGAAAAGTGTTTGCTTGAATCACACATCTCGATTTCTTGGAGATCTGATTTTGCGAGAACAGGCCAAAAAATTCAATTATTAGTAAGATAAAATATCACTGTACTGTCAGCTGGATGTAAGAGCATTCCTTACCACTGTGTTGCCTCAATGAGTCATGGGCTGTAAGGGGTGTACAGGCCTCCCATTAATTCATTGGCCTCTAGGATTCCATGATCCCCTGTTACGTGGTTTTTAGCGGTTTTTGAAAGCCTCTAGCAATGCACGAACCGTTGTCACAACTTTGGGTGGTTTTAGAAGTTGCAAACAGTGCAATAACTCCAAATATCTAGCGAAACTTTAGTATGATTTTGACTGTCTTCTGGTAAGGACAGACAGACCATTTGTTAAAGATAAACGAAAATGTCGTACCTCAACGTAATTGTGTAAAGTTCCCCATATTTTTATCTGCATGCACGTAAAAGGTGTACCCTTGCGAAAAACGGATGGTCGTTTTGAAAATAAGAACCTCGTCGTCTTGTGAAGAAGCCAGATTAACGAATTCCTTACACTTTCATTCACAAAGAAGATATAGTCTAGTGAAATGTAATCGGTCTTCCTGAAACTCTCAATAAAGGTTGGGATTCAACAAATCCAGTGAATACTTTCTTAATTCATGTTTTCGGAAAAGTGATTGTCATTTAATGGTCACAATAGCGTTTGGATAAAGTATTAATAGCTGCTGTTTCACTTACCATGGGTTGGATGCCGTTGTCGAGGAGTTCGTTGATGAGGTTATTGTAGTAGTCGATGCCCGGCTGGTTGATAATGTCCACATCTCCAGTCGGCAAGATGCGAGGCCAGGAGATAGAGAAGCGGTACACGTCCACCTGATCCGGAACAATTTGAGATAAAGAAATGTTTGAGGTAAAGAACGTTCATCACTTGAGCAACAATCAGAGAGGTCCGGACACAACTGTTTCATTGCGATTTCTTGTCAAGATGGCTATTTTCCCCAAATCTGGGTAAATATCTATAATGTTCTTACACACAACAACTTTTCACAGATAGTTTTCTATACCACACGAGACCCATTTGCCATCTAATCCACAAAGCTTAATTAGAAAGTACTTTCCAGCACCACTTACCGTAAAAAATTAAGCTACGGTCATTCGGCAGATCAAAGGAGATCCACAGTTAGTTAGAGGTTTTCTCCCAGTCAGAGTATGGTCCGATGTACAGAGAGTTATATGTTGTCTATAAGGGCCACATTATATTGCGTAGCCACTACCAAAACATTTCGATTTCGTGGAACGACATTGCATTAAAGTTTGCTCATGGTAAACGTACATTACCGTCTCACGTGCACTGCCAATCACAATAAGGCGATGAAACTGTTCTACATCCTCAGGAATCAAGCTAACCGCTTTCATTGCCAGGCAAAAATGTATATCATGGAAGCTACTTTCACCTTGGGGACAGTGCTTCGAATTCTGACGGGAGGATGAGAAATATTAATCACCAATGAGCAGTTGACGGAGGGCGATGTGCTAACTTTCAAATATGGCTAAATTGATTCTGAGTGTCTCGTTGAGCAGAACAGGGGACATCTGAACCCTTATTCCGCACCTTTTTATAAATGACCAGTAATAATTTGTTTATGTGTAGTATTGGACAAGGAATATCGGAAAATGTTTAAAGATGTTTCACCTAATGGTTTTCTGGAAAGTGTTTTTTTCTCTGATTTTGCAGATCTTCAAAACTGTGTGTGTATAGTCAAATTTACCAGTACCGATCTGCGCCAGTTCATATCAGCAATGTAATCTGCAATCTGAATTTCTGACTGACAGCAGAGAAAATTCGGTTAAAATTGAACAGATGTGCAAGGCAGTGCAATGAACAGTTAAAGGTCATCCATCCATCGGATGTGAGGCTGCGTATGAGAGAACTGGACTATGTGCCGACACTGTCAGTCTCCCTGTTTCTTCATTTTGAACTGAAGTTCACAACACCCTGACACAGTACTAGAGGTCGCTAACACTAAGTAAGCGATTCACACGGTTAACAAATAACACTGAAGAAAGAGGAAAACTCCTTATCTCTTTGTGTTCCAAGGAAAGTAAAAAAATGAGCAGTAACTTCATCCTTAGAACTAATAGGTAGACATGTGTATGATGTACGCGAACTGGCTATTGTCATACTTAATACTGCTATATTGTTATTTAGTTACGCTTCACATAGGGAGGCCTCAAAAAAAGTTTGTAAATTTGTGGTAAGGTACTATGGGACCAAACTGCTGATGTCAGCGGCCCCTAGGCCTAGACACCACTTAACCTAACTTAAACTTACGATAAAGACAACATATACAGCAATGCCCGAGAGAGGACTCGAGCCTCCGACGGGGGCAGCTGCGTGAACCCTGAAAAGCGCCTTAGACCACGCGGCTACCCAGCGCGGCCGAGATGTCTAGTTCTGTTACATACGTAATATGACGTTTGGTCTCAGTTTTACTTTAACTGGGGACTACATAAAAATGAACTTCGAAAGTTCACCTACATCTTTACCCCGCAACACTTGCACTTCTTCGTTGTCGCTACCATTTTCGTTTTTTCCTGTCGCCGAATTGAGCACGGGAATAGCAACTGTTATTTTCTCAAAAAATGTATGTGAAAGACAATAAATATTTAGCCTACCTCTTCTTGGAATGAACACAAGAACGTTTAACTGTTAAGCTCTGTGTGATATATAACGTCTGTACCGTCCGATATTGGCATTTCATGACATTGGCAAAGGAGCCTCTGCCGAAAATCTTCGCGCTTCCTTCGATATCTCTTTCTCAGCTACTAATCTTCGCTAGTTGTGGTCTTAGACAGGTGAACGGTATTCGAGAATCGGATGTTTCGGGGTTTCTCGTGTACACCCTTTGTGTGTACGTGTGAGGTGGGCAGGGAGGCCTTTGTAAACGGAGACCAAAGTTAGAGTACAGTAAGCAGGTTCAGATGGACTTACGGTGCAATACGTGTGCTTGCATGAAGAGAGTTGCCGAAGGTAGACTTACGTGGAGAGTTTCATAAAACCAATCTTTAGACTGGAGACCAGGAAGATATCTTTCATATAACTCATACACCAACGGAAAAAACGCAATACCAAAAAACAATTAATACAGGGTACCGAAATTTAGGGAATACATTTGTTTTGGTAACTTGTAGGTATAATAATTAGTATCTCAAAACCACAGGTTAATCTAAGTGCAAGAAAAGCCATTGCCAATGTAAAATGCTCGTACTTCAATAACTGGTAAAACCAGCAGAATGTTGAATGAAAAGGTGCAAAAGTACCATGTATTGAGCTGTACAGATGTCGGATGTAAGTTTGAGGGACGGAGTTCCATGCCTGTTGGACTTGTCGGTCAATACATGGACAGTTATCGCTGTTTGTGGAAGGTGCTGGAGTTGGTGACAGGTGACGTACCACACATGCTCGACTGGAGACAGATCTGGTGATCAAGTATACAAAGGCAACACGTCGACGCTCTGTAGATCCTGTTGGGTTACAACAGCGGTATTTGGGCGACCATTATCCTGTTGGGAAACCACCATTGAAATGTTGTTCGTGAATGGCAGCACATCAGGTTGAATCAACAGGCTGACGTACAATTTTGCAGTCAGCTTCCGTGAGGTGACTACAAGAGTGCTCCTGCTGTCATATGAAATGGCATCCTAGACATAACTCCAAGTGTTGGTCCTGTGTGTCTAGCTCGCAGACGAGTTGGTTGCAAGCCTTCAACTGGGCTCCTTCTAATCAACACACGACCAACACTGGTACCAAGACAGAACCAGTTTTCGTCAGGAAACACGACAGACCTCCATACTGCCCTCCAACGAACTATCGTTCGACACCACTGAATACGCAAATGAATGTCATTTACGGACGTGGTTTTGGTTTATTGGAATGCGCACCAGGGGGCGTCTGTCTCGGAGCTGTCCTTAAAGTACCGCTTTGTAACAGATCGTTGTCCAATGAGATGCGAACTGCTACTCAGTTTGCTTCTGCAAATGTAGTACGCTGCTCAAGAGGAATACACCGAACACGCTGGTCTCCCCTCTCGATAGTGCCACATGGCTTTCTGGAGCCCGGTCTTATGGCGAACGTACTTGCACTTGATCACCACTGCCACATATCATGCACAGTGGTAACAGTCCCGCCAAGCCTTTCTTTAATATCGCAGAACGAACATCCGACTTCTCATAGTCCTGCTTCACGATGTCGTTGAAACTCAGTGATGTGTTGATATTGGGGTCTTTGTCTCCTTAAACGTATTCTGACTAGCGTCAACTCACCAATCACGCACAATCTCAGAGATAACTAATGTTCACTACCGTTAGAATGTGTATTTAAAGCAAAACTGACTTGAATCCTCCTAGTAGTGCTACCGGCACTAAATCTGTATGGACGTCATCTTTCAGATGTAGATTTGTATATACACGTCTACCACCTTAAGTTTATGTCGCAAAATTCCTTCTTGGTGCTACAAGTTTTTACTTTCAGCTTATATCTTTGGGTTTTTTCCAAGGAATCTCAGTGTGGCATATGCTTTCTCTATAATAACTTTAATGTAGCTCCGAAGACTACTTCTTTCTTTTCCATTGTGTTTCTACCGTCTAGCGCAGGGTCAAACTTCCCAACCCTTACCAAATTTTATTTTATTAGTTAGCTTCGGTGTCGAATGCCCACACTCTTCAACGTAACCTAAGGGAGTGAACTGTGTAAACTTTGTTGTGCTTGCTATATTTTAACGGCTTGTGTATCGTATTCTTTCACGTGAAATTTGTGAACCAGCCCAGAAGTCAGTCTGGCCGGTGTACCAGTCCACGACCGTTAATCCGCTGCTCGCATCTGCGTGTCGCTCATATGCCTCTCTCGCAAGCAAGCGCGCTCCTCGTTGCATACGCGAGAAGGTAAGTTCCTAATTTTTGACGAATCGTGGAATGTCTACTATACAGGGTCTTTTCACCTATTTATATTTAATTATTTCGAAAATAATTTGCTGAGTATGTATTCCTGGACATCATGTGTGCTGAGTATAAATCAGTTACCCAACACTGACTTTCGAAAAATCGTGCTGGACCTGGACTCGAATCCGGATTTCCTTCGTATCGCAAGCGGTCGTCTTAACCTCTTCGGCCACGTTAACCATTTCATCCTGTCTAATGAACTCATTAGACAGTCTAACGAATGCATGAAGGTATTACGAGCCATACGGAAGTTTGGGGCGGTCCGGGAAGCGTGCACGGATAATTCAGAGCACCAAAACTGAAGAGGATTCATGTCAAATCATGCTCGCCGTTGCAAATTAGAAGCGACTGGATTTGTAGTCCTTCTGTGAGACACTAATGAATTGTCAAACAGAGAATGAGTTTGGAATGAATAGTTTGTAATGACTTAAATAAAATATACAACGACAGCTTCTTGACATCGAATTCATAGAAGCTTTGGAAGTGTGAAACAAACGGAGGCGTGAGCTCCACATTTTACAAAGTGTATTAGAAATATGTGAAGAAAGCAATTCAGAATCACAATACGGATCTGAAGGAGACTGAAGAAAAGCATCTTGGATCTAACGAAGAACAGAGGTTGCACCACCAAAAAATACCTGGCACATAGTGAACAAACTTAGGCAGTTTGGTTATTCCGTATTTTGTACTTCAGTAAGTGCCACAGCGTAAGATAGAATTGGGCTATAGTAACACGAGTGCTGAGAGTCAACTACACAGTAATGTTACAAAATTGTGAGATGTAAGAGGATTTGATTTATAAGACTCTATGTTAGCGTTTTTGCCCTTCACTCCATGTTTTTGTTACAGTAAATATTCTGCAGAATAATCATCTTGAGGTTGAAGCTCTTTTGTCCGTGTTTCGTTTATCTATACAAATGCTTTTGTATGGGGTCAGCCTTTAGCAAAACACAATTTTGTTTTTTATTCAAAACATGTATCACTGCAGTTACAGCATCATCAGTGGGCTTTTATTTTATGCTTGTGAAACATAGAAAATGTTCTTTACCGTTTGTATACATGTAAATGTTGGTTTTAAAAATCGTAATTACAGATTTTTGAAGAACCCAAAAAAAAATGTCTATCCATACCTTTTTACCATTGGTGTGATTTTCCTGATGTATTATGCTTTTATAGTGACTATTTCCTTTCACAATTTTTTATCTGCAACTATATACTACATAATGTAGACAAATTACTTAAGCAAAAATTACGATTTGGAAACTGTTACGGCTATGCCTGAAATTAATTACTTCTGTGTGGAAGTGTGTGTGTGTGTGTGTGTGTGTGTGTGTGTGTGTGTGTGTGTGTATTTACAGTATGTATCACTTACATTTTCTGTTTTTCTTATCTTCTTCACTGTGAAGTTATGTATATTGAGCTGTCACTGTGACTGTTTCACTGTATACTATCTGTAAAGACAAGATGGCGAACAGTGGAACTATTTAAGGCGTTCTTGGCAGTTGTTTTGAATCTTTCAGAAGTGTATGTGCCCTTGTGTGTTCGCACATGCTCACTTGTATGTATGTGTGTGTGTGTGTGTGTGTGTGTGTGTGTGTGTGTGTGCGCGAAGAATGGAGAGAGAGAGGGGGGTGAGAGGTTTGAGGAACTTTCGTTGTTATTACTATTATTTTATTATTTTTCTTTTAGTTTTGTGTGTGCGTATATAAGTATGTTTTGGCGGGGAGGGGGGGGGGCGTAATACAGGTTGGTGTTATCTAGTAGTTCTTTGTTGGCATAAAACAGAGTTCCATTGCACAGAGCTGTGTATTCATTTATTACTTGTTTTCCTTCAACTATGGTGTTTGATATTTGATAATATTCTTCAATTATTAGTTTTGTGGGGGAGGCTTTTGCAGCATTTGAGAATTTTCAGGTCAGTATCGATGTCTGTTGGGCTATATTTCTTGTCCATAAGGTATTCAGCAAATATGGAATGACAGCTGTTACCTTTTAATGCTCTTCTGTGTTCTGTGTATCTGGTATCAAAGTTTCAGCATGTCTGTCCTATATAAACTGATTTGCAGTTCTGACAAGTTAGTTGGTAAATACCAGATGTGTTGTGTTTGTCTGTGCTTGTGTTGGTTGTCCTTAGTTTTCTCTGTGTTGAGTTGTCAAGTTGTGGGATATTGTTCTTTGAGTATATTGCCTATACTGTGGGCTGCTTTGTTGTTGGTGGTGAGAGTAAGCCACTTGTTGTTTTTAACTTTGTTTCAATTTTGTGATTCAGTTTATCCATAGTGCTTCCATCATATCCGTTCTCTACAGCTATTTGTCAGATTGCCTCTAATTCATTGTTATAACTGTTTTCCGTGAGTGGAGATTTGTTCAGTCTGTGTAGCATACGAGTATACTGGAAACCAGATAGTTTGTGTGCAATCAGATGATTAGAATGTTTGTGAATGGCTGTGCTAGTGGTGGTCACTTTCCTGAACATGGAGAATTGATGTTGGTTGTTGTGTCGGTATATTGTGTGGCCAAGGAAATCTAACCTTTTGTCTTTTTATGTTTCTATGGTGAATTATATTTAGGGTGGACTTCGTTTAGTGGAGTTGTTGGATGCGACTGGGTGTTTCATCCAGAAGACAAATATAAAAAGCCATAGTTGAAGGAAAAGAAGTAAACAATGAATACACAGCCCTGTGCAATGGAACTGTGTTCTCAGCACTCAGAGAATTGCTATATAACACCAACTTATAGAACCCCTCCTCCCTACCACCGCCACCACCACACACATACACATAAAGACATATACACACACAAAACTAAAAAAATAAACAAACAAAATAATAATAATAATAATGAAAAATCCTCAAACCCACTCCCTCTCTCTCTGTCTCTCTTTCTCTCTCTCCATTTCTCTCTCTCTCTCTCTCTCTCTCTCACACACACACACACACACACACACACACACACACACATTCACAAAAGGGCACATACACCTCTGAAAGATTCAAAACAATTGCCAGGAACACCTTCAACTGTTCCACTGTCCCCCACCTTGTTGTTACACCTTCAACTCTTCTAGCTCCACCATCTTGTTTGTACAGCTGGTAAACAGTGAAACAGTCACAGTGACAGTTCAATATACAAAACTTCACAGTGAAGAAGATGAGGAAACAAGAAAACGTAAGTGAAACATAATGTAAATAGATACACACAAACACACACACACACAGAAGTAATTAATTTCAGGCTTAGCCATAACAGTTCATTAATTGTAATTTTTGCTTAGATAATTTGTCTACATCAAGTTGTATATGGTTTCAGACGACAAACTGTAAAAGAGAACAGTCACTATAAAAACGTAATACATTAGGAAGACCACACCAATGGTAAAAAGGTATGAATGCATAATTTTTTGTGTTCTTGAAAAATCTGTAATAACGATTTTCAAAACTAATGTTTACATGTACAAAAACAGTGAAGAACATTCTTTACGTTTGTCAGCCATAAAATAAAAGCCCACTGATGATTCTGCAACTGCAGTGAAACGTGTTTGGGATAAAAAACAAAACTGTATTTTGCTAAAGGCTGACCTCATCCAAAAGCATATGTATCATGTAGAATGTTTTAGCATCTTTGTTCATCTACGAAATTACACTCAACCATACTAGAAATCCTTCCAGAAAATACTGGCAGATTGTTTCCATTGTGATTGTTGTGTGGAAGCTTACTCTAAAAGTATCACAAAGGATCTTAATAAACAAATGATCTTTTTTGGAGTTAGCTTTCAGGTATTAATATCAGATACCTTTACAATGTGCTTCATGCATGTACATACAGTGTCTTTTGCTGTACTGGATATAGTAAATGGGTGTACACTGTCGTCAGTATCCATGTTCCTTTCAGGTTGGTTTACAATCTAGCAAAGCAGCATCTGTGGGCTGTTCTTCTTCAGAATTCTTTGTCCCATGTGTTTGTGTGTTAGTTTATCTATGTATACATTTTCAAAAATCAAACTTATTTTCACTCTTGTTAAAGAGATATGGCCATATAGCTCACTCTTACGAAACCACTTGCTGAGCTGCATTTGGTAGCATATGTTCTGCTTCCACATATAATGACAGAAAAAAATCGCAACACCAGGAAAGAGTTGTGCGACATGAACGAAAGTTTCTAGGAGTGTTCCTACATCTGAAAGATGCTGTCTGTTCAAATGTCGCACTAGTCGCATAACAGTGGCGCTAGTAGTGCCACAATGAGAATAGGAATCACGTTTGCTTTAAATGCACGCTGTAACAATCGTGAGTGTTAGTTACCTTTGAGATTGGATTTGCAGAATTGATGTCAGTCAAGATTGTCATTAAGGTGACAAAGACACCATTGTCAGTACCTCGTTGTGTTTGAATGGTGTCGTGTACTAGGGCTACGAGAAGCTGAACATTCCAACCGCAATACTGAAGAAAGACTTGGCAGCAAAGTGCGTACTGTACATGATTGCTGGCAGCGGTGGTCACGGGAATGTACGGTCGCAAGAAGACAGGGCTCCGTACGGCAACGTGGCACTGCCGAGAGGGAAGAGCAACGTGTTCGGCGTTTGCCTTAAGCGTGTCGCACTGCATATTCAGCAGCAATCTGGGCAGCAGGTGGCACTACAGTGAAACAACGGACTGTTACAAATAGGTTACTCCAAGGACAGCTGCGAGCCAGACGCCCTGTAGCGTGCAATCCACTTAACCCAAACCGCCGCCATTTGCTACTTCAGTGGTGTCGAGTGAGAGGTCACTGGAGGGCTGGGTGGAGCTCTGTTGTGTTTTCTGATGAAAGCTGGTCCTGTCTCGATGTCAGCTGATGGCAGTGTGTTGTTTACAAGGAGACCAGTTGAGGGCCTGCGACCAACCAGTCAGCGTGCCAGACACACTGAACCTACAACTGCAGTTATCGTCTGGGATGCGATTTCGTATGACAGCAGGAGCATTCTCGTGGCATTCCAAAGCCCACTCAATGCAAATTTATACGTCAGTCTGTTAATTCTACCGGTTGTGGCGCCATCCATGAATGGCATTCTAGGGGGTGCTTTCCATCTGGATAACGGTCGTCCACATGCAACTGTTGTAACCTAACATGATCTACAGAGTGTTGACATGTATTCATGGCCTACTCGACCACCAGATCTGTCTCCAATTGAGCAAATATTGAAATCCAGCATCATCCACAAACAGCATTAACCGTCCTTGTACTGACCGACCAAGTGCTACTAGCAGGGAACTCTGTCCCACAAACCTAACTCCGGCACCTGTGCCACACAATGCATGCACGTTTGCATGTTTGCATTCTACGTTCTGACGCTTACACCGACTTTTTATGCCTCAATATTTCGCATTTGTAGTGGCTTATCTCGTGCTTACATAAGCCTGTCTTCTTGCAATGTTAATCACTTAAATATGTAGCCTAGACAAATTTATTCCCGAAATTTCATCACTCTGTCAGTGTATAGGTTTCCTACATTCCTTTTTTGCAACGTAATTGTAATTGTGATGTGCGCTGTATTAATTCATGCAATCGGAGGCGTTCTCGCTTCCCACGCCCGGGTTCCCGGGTTCGATTCCCTGCGGAGTCAGGGATTTTCTCTGCCTCGTGATGACTGGGTGTTGTGTGCTGTCCTTAGGTTAGTTAGGTTTCAGTAGTTCTAAGTTCTAGGGGACTGATGACCATAGATGTTAAGTCCCATAGTGCTCAGAGCCATTTGAACCATTTGAATTCATGCAATCAAATTTTGATATTCCAATTTTAAGGTATGTTAGAATTGAGTATATAGAATAATTAGGCTCAGTACTTCACTGTCACCTACTCATGGATTTATTTTTACAAAGAATATAATTAGAACTATATTGCAGGCACTTATTAAAACAAGTTACATTTCAATGAGCTTTGATAGGAACTGTGTGCAAATACGGGTCCAACAAAAAATTTGATATGTCACTAGCTGGTAGTACATCTTATGTAGTACACATTATGTCAAGGAATTTGCAATGCCGGCCGGAGTTGCCGGCGGTTCTAGGCGCTACCGTCTGGAACCGCGAGACCGCTACGGTCGCAGGTTCGAATTCTGTCTCGGGCATGGATGTGTGTGATGTCCGTAGGTTAGTTAGGTTTAAGTAGTTCTAAGTTCTAGGCGACTGATGACCTAAGAAGTTGAGTCCCATAGTGCTCAGAGCCATTTGAACCATTTTTGAATTTGCAATAGCGAATTAATTTCGACGTTATTTGGTATAGCTGTGTGTCGTGAACACTGTCTCCTCTTTCACATATGCATACAAGTATATTTAACAAGTTATATTTGCTTACGGTGAGGGTCAACTGCAGCCCCTACACCAAGCGTTAATGTTGTATAGAACTTCCTGAATTCCGATACACTTTCCAGCATTGAGACTATTCTAAATACTACTGCGTCCTCCAAAAACAAGTACCTACTGACCTTTCGTCCATATCAACTTTGTATTTCGTGTACAATATCGGCGCTATTATACCCCTTTGGATAATCCTTAACTTACCTTGCATGTAGCTATTACAATGGAAAGGTATCAATAATTAATCGGAGTGTGAACGTTAGTACCGCTAGACACTCGGGGCCAATTCCCAATTCGGATTGACAGAGGAGATACCGACGATTGTAAGAATAACGGCACGTTTCATTTTGGGCTCTTTTAGCTAGAGAGCTATACAGATGCTGATCCAACTTGAGAGGCAGGCGTTACAACAGGTGGGTTGCGTGGAACTGAGAGCTTTACAACTTGAATTCGAAAGTGTTAGTTCCAAGAAAAATCAGATAATGTAGTACTTCCACAAACATATCACGAACCGACCACGACTGCAAAATCAGAAATATTAGAACATATATGGAAATTTAGCGACATTCGTTCTTCCATAGAACCATCCTTGAATGAAAAAGAAATTAGTGAAAATTATAGTGGTAACAGAGATATTCTTCGTTTCTCACCATAAAGAGGTTTGTAAAGTACAAACGTAAATGTAACAAGGATAAGAATAAGTGAAATGCCCCAGAGTCTACTCACATTTAGAGCCTTCAGCATCTGCACATCCTCCTTGTACTTGTGGTAAGAATCACAGGCCACGTCCCCATTGTCGCCGTTTGTTCCGTATTCCGGATGCTCGTGAAACATGTGGTCCCAGATATTCTCTCCCTTGCCTAAGTAACATAGAAGCAACATCTTAAATATTGCTACAAGTCACAAGAGAGAATATTTACATTCAGAGGTTGTACGACATGCAGTAGTTATAGGAAGATCACGTGATCAGCCAACTGCTAAATAAATGAGAAGGTCGGAATTAAATGAGAGTGACATTGAGTCATTTTATTTCTGAAAAGCATATAACATTTTCTTTGACTCTTCTTCTTCTCTTCCTAATTTGGATCGTTTACTGCCTATTATGGTGCCCGAACTTTCCATAATTTTTCAATGTGTCCTATTCTTGTGATCCGTATTTCTTTACGTTTACAAGTAATTTTTCAGCATGAGATCTCTGTATATGTTCTCTTTACATTCTCCTACTTTATTCTATCTTTCTATTACGTTGAATGTGTTTCATTCATTTCCGATAGCACCATTTCTGATTGTGTTGTCTTTTTTAAATACATTGTCTCTTTTCATAAACTACATCTGCACACTCTAGACATCAAATTCCCGTTTCTTCTTGACCACCTGCGATTCAGATCAGTATAATACTGTAGATACGGTAATAATTGCACAAAAATTTAGTCACCTATGTGTCAAAGTTTTATGAAATGGTCGGCTGTCAGTGTAATTTCATACATGTATACGCCAGCTGTGGGTATTAAAATTATAGGACCTGCAATTTTATGTGACAGATAGGATGACCATCAGAATGTGTTAGTGTTGTTCACGTGTTAGAACAGTTAACAAGTCTGGTAGAGTATATAAGCGGCGCAGATAGCGGCGGTGATTGAATTATCACTGTGAAGGACTTGGAGAGGCCACATACTGATATGAGATAGCGTTATCAGCAACTGACAGAGTTTAAGAGGGGGCTACATATGGGTCTCCATTTGGCCGGCTGGTCAAGTTACACAGATTTGCGGACATTTGGATGCAACAGTATTCCAGTGTTGGATAGCGTGGGAACACGTGGACAGTCATACTCGTCGTCAAAGCATGTGACCACCCCAAGAGTGGATCGACAGATTGCACAAAGTGCAATGAAGCCCCTTTCAAACTGCTCCTGACATCCAAGGAAAGGAAGTGGACTAGCTGCACCATTCTGTATCATCCTGCACCATTGGTCGGAGACAACCAACAACCAGGCCAGAGAAACATAGTACCGTGCATTGGCTGCCATTAACCAACAACACAAACGGCATCGTTTTGGGTAAAGACATTACTGGGAAGCGTGGACTGCTGATTAATGGGGGCATATTGTGTTCAGCGATCAACTGCTGTTAGGAGTAACCCATGATAATCGTCGGCGAGGCTGTCTGAGACGTGGGGAGAGCTCTCATTCTTCCAGTGTTTTGGGAGAGGCAGAGCTGTGGGTCTCCTAACGTCGAAGGTTGACCAACGGGTGTGAACTGAGGTCACGGCTGATAGTGAACTCTTTAGGCACAGCGGTACGACACAGACATCCTGCGACCTCATGTATTATCTTTCATACAACAGTAATTTGGTGGCATTTTTCGATAGGAAAATGCTCGTCCACACTTGGAATGTGCGATTTTGAGGTACTTCTGTGGCCAGCAAGATCTTCAGATCCGCCCTTGATAGAACATACATGGGACCACCGTTGACGTCAGCCCCATTCCAGTACGACTCTCCAGTATATGAAGGATCAGTTGCAACAGTTGTGGTCCATCATGCCTCAGAGGGGGTATAATGCACTTATGATACCTTCCCCAACGGAAACAGTGCACGCATCAAGCCCAGCAGGGGTGTAATATCATACTGGATAAGCAGACTGCTGCTGTTGCCAACTTCCTTGTAAATTTGACTTGACTTTTTAATCACTGAAGTAACATCAAATAATCTCGCAAATGAAGAACGCTGTGACCGTTAGTGAGGTCGTGCCAGATCTTCTTGGATACTGGCAAACTCTGAATGGTCTACGAAGTGTGATGTGCATATATGCGTCTTGTAGAAACGGTGACACAATCGTCATGTCTTCAGTCTGGCACCGGCGCGGCGGGGGAGCGGAGGGTGGGGGGCACGAAGCAAACACTGATGCATCGCTGTTTCCAGAGGACGTCTTATCAAGGATAACAAGGGCCAGAGTCTCAAGAAAAGGTAGCGACACATCTCGAATGAACACCAGGTAACTTGCAGCACTCAAAAAGTGTGGAAGCAAATAAGTTCCTCTTTGTTGATCACACCCAACACCACCCAAATTTATAAAAATATCGTCCTGGGGATCTGTGTCGAACATGCCTCATAGAATGGCAACATGCAAGACATATTCATTGCAACAGTTGAAAATACCATCAAGTTTGAAGGAAGAGAAATCAATTAAAAAAAAAAAAAAACGATATTCCATGGCTGTCTGTCTCAGTAGTGGAGTGACAGATTGAACATCCTTATGTCTCGTACTCGATGCTCAGTAGATCCAGAAATAATATTCTGTCACTCATCACTTCATTCACTTCTGGATTTTTTTTTCTTTTTGAGGCGGGCTCATCAGTCTCCTCATTGGTTTGATGCGGCCCGCAACGATATCCTATCTCAGAATAGCACTTGCAATCTACGCCCTCTGTTATTTGCTGGATGTATTCCAGTCACTGTCTTCCTCTACAGTTTCCGCCCTCTACAGCTCCCTCTAGTACTATGGAAGACATTCCCCCATGTCGTAGCAGATGCCGTATCATCCTGTCCCTTCTCCTTATCTGTGTTTTCCAGATATTCCTTTCCTTTCCGATTCTGCACAGAACCTCCTCATTGCTTACCTTATCAGTCCACCTAATTTTCAACATTCGTCTGTAGCACCACATCTCAAATGCCTCTCTTCTGTTCCGGTTTTCCCACAGTCCATGTTTCAGTACTATACAACGCTGTACTACAGACGTACATTCTCAGAAATATCTTCCTCATATTAAGGCCGATGTTTGATATTAGTAGACTTCTCTTAGCCAGGAATGCCCTTTTTGCAATTGCTAGTCTGCTTTTGATATCCTCCTTATTTCGTCCTTCACTCGTAATTTTACTGCCTAGGTAGCAGAATTCCTTAACTTCATCTACTTCGTGACCATCAATCCTGAGGTTAAGTTCCTCGCTGTTCTCATTTCTAGTACTTCTCATTACCTCCGCCTTCTTCGATTCACTATCTGCACTCATTAGACTATTCATTCCATTCAGCAGATGATGTAATTCTTCTTCACTTTCACTCAGGATATGAATGTCATTAAAGAATCGTATCACTGATATCGTTTCACCTTGAATTTTAATTCCACCTCGAACATTTTTTTTATTTCCATCATTGCTTCCTCGATGTAGAGATAGAACAGTATGGGCGAAATACTACGTCCTTGTCTTACACCCTTTTTAATACGAGCACTTTTTTCCTGGTCGTCCACTCTTATTGTTCCCTCTTGGCTTTTGTACATATTGTATATGGCCAGTCTCTCCCTATAACGTACCCCTATTTTTCTCAGAATTTCGAAAATCTTGCACAATTTCCCATTGTCGAACGCTTTTTCCGGATCGTCAAATCCTATGAACGTGTCTTGATTTTTCTTTAGTCTTTCTCCCATTATTAGCCGCAACGTCAGAATTGCCTCTCTGGTGCCTTTACCTTCCCTAAAGCCAAACTGTTCGTCATCTAGCGCATCCTCAATTTTCTTTTCCATTCTTCTGTATATTATTATTATAATTATTATGAAAAAGTTTGGTTTGCACCGTGCTCCGGAGTCCACATTGAGCTGTTGTGCCCCCTGTAACTGGCAGGGTATATCACTTCAAAGGCTGGAAGAAACAACCTCGAATAGAGCCATGCCTTCTAAATCACTATCGTGTTGAAACCAAATTTCGAATTACATTTTACTAACTGTTGTATCTACCGCGTACGAGTACTACATTGGATAATACAGTGGCAATATCACTTGACGTCATAGTTCTCACTCATTGTTTCAGATGAGGGTGTAACTGCTGCTCCATCAATACCATCCACAAAGTTAGCTTCTACGATTAGTAATACTTGGGCTGGTAGTAATTGGAAACTTGTGGTAAGGACTATGAGACCAAACTGATGAGGTCCTCGGTCCCTAAGCTATCTCACTACTTAATCTAACTCAAACTAACTCATGCTAACGACAACGCAGATACCCGTGCCCGAGGGAGGACTCGAACCTCCGACGGGACGAGACGGGCGAAACGTGACAAGCCGCCTGAGACCGCACGGCTACCCCGCGCGGCATGGGAAGGTGGGGGGGGGGGGGGGGGGCTCGTAGTCGATTGGTTATCAGCGAATATGCAATATGGACAAAATTGTCCGGACAAGTAATAGTGGACACTAATACTGGGTGTGTTCTTCCTTCGTCTTTATAACGGAATTTACTCTGCTGCTGACACTATCAATATGAACGTCAGTAGGGGCCTCATCTCAAAGGTGTTGCATTTGGCTCGGGTCGGGTCTCCGTGCAGGCAGTGCTTCTCAGGGAACTTATTAACCACAAATCGTTGCCTCAAAGACGCTATTTTCAGACACGCTACACTGTCATACTGATAAAATCGGTTATCCTCTCCACACTGTTCCTCTATGTATGCAGGATACAATGCTGTGAAATGTGTTCATACCCTTCCGCATTTAGTTCTTTTACTAAGTGCAATAAGAGGACCTCACCGCGGTCACTAAAATTATTGCCATACGGTAACACCAACTCCTCCGTGCTGCACTATTGGCACTTTCTCATGATGGTAGGCAACATTCTACAGACATTCGGCAACCCAATCTCTTCCACCGGACTGCTATAGAGTATAAGCTGATTCATCACCCACAATCACTCGTATCCAATCAGCCGCTGTCCAGAGGCGTCCCTCTTTACACCACCTCAAGCGTCTCTTATCACTGACGACAGATACGTTTGTCTTATGAAGAGCTGCTCGACAGTTGCACACTATACATTTAAGTCGCTGCGCACTGTATTTGTGCTAGCTGAATTCCGGTAGCGCTTTGAACCTCACATGTGATTTCTTCGGCTGACTTCAACCAATTTTTTTCTCAACAACGTTCCGCAGTCCTTCACCTTCCCTGTCCGTCGTGAAATGAGGTCTCCCTGGTCTTGGTTTAGATGTGGTTGTTTCTTCGCGATTCCACTTCACAGTCACAAAACCAACAATCGGTATGGCACCTTTAGAATGTTAAAATATCTCTGACCATCATAAGACTCCGCTTCAATCATGCCTCTTTCCCACAACATCTACGTCGGATCAACGTTTACAGTTCACCAGCATGTCAGTGTGATCCTGAGTCGGAAGCTGATGTCAACCACATCTTATTTATGGGCCCCAAATTTGACCGTGAACGGTTGGTGTTTCTGAAGACATTGCTGAGTATGGGCTGCCATCTTCCTCAATCAGCTTCTTCTCTTTTGTGTACTAAAGACATTCGTCTATATAAAGTGATAGTTAACTTCATCAAGAGTCCTGGTTATAATCTGTAGGTTTCAATGGTGTGCATAAATTATAAATATGTCTTGCTGATGAAGATATTTCAGAAGTGGTGTGAATTGCAAACCAAGACACTTTTCATTATTTTCCAATTCAATTCAATTCAATTTTTTAAAACATTATGTACAAAACTGTAACAGTTAAGCTTTTCTGTATTTGTTTATTCAATTATGTGTACATTATCGCTATGTGTTGCCGATGGCTAAATTGAGTACACACTCAAAGGCCAAATAAAAAAATAAAAAACAAAAATATATCTGACGGACTTTTACTCAGTTTTCATCCAATGCCTGGTCACATTCGGAAGTCACTGAGCTCTCCTAACCGTCTCATTTTGCCGTTTTTGTATGTCTTCCGAAAATACAGTACCCACGCCTCTTTTTTACTGGCAGGTGCCACATCTAGTGAATACTTCCGCATTACATAGGCGTGTCCGGATAGTCGTGTTCAGATAGTGTAAACTGAAAGAGAACTGACTCCGTGGACACATGATTGGCTTCGGTTTGCCGAGGCATCATCATTTCTCCATTCCTTCGGTTTCCTGACGATTTGAGAGTTCGGCTTTCCTAACCTCAGAAACTCCCACACGAGGTATGCCAGTAGGGTGGGTTAAAGGAGCACGCCACGACTCCCACTGATAGAATTGAATGATGTGACATCATTACCTTCACACTTCGTTTTAGATTAGCATGAAACTGCTGCTCCATCTATACCTTCGACGTTGTTAGCTTCTACGTATGCATTTCTGGAGCAGGCGAAAAGTCGACTATGAACGAATAGTCTCGCACACTACGCATTCACTGAAATCTTTCTATGCAAACCATTTTCTATGGAGACACTTATAGCATGAAAACTCAGTTTCTCGTAAGTTTGTAAGCACTCACTCCATCTTCAGGCCACGAGTGACCTACCGGGACCATCCGACCGCCGTGTCATCCTCAGTCGAGTATGCGGATAGGAGGGGCGTGGATCAGCACACCGCTCTCGCTGTCGTAAGATGTATTGTTGACCAAAGCCGCTACTATTCGGTCGAGTAGCTCCTCAATTGGCATCACGAGGCTGAGTGCAGCCGGAAAAATGACAACAGCGCATGGCGGCCTGGATGGTCACCCATCCAAGTGCCGACCACAGCCGACAGCGCTTAACTTCTGTGATCTCAGCTGAACCAGTGTAACCACTGCGGCAAGGCCGTTGCCCGTAAGTTTGTAAGCATGATACAAAATTCATTCAAATTGGAATGAAGGCTCTGGAAATTCGTTTCTTGGTAAATTTATTCCGATTTTTTGGGCATTAATGGTTCAAATGGCTCTGAGTACTATGGGACTTAACATCTATGGTCATCAGTCCCCTAGAACTTAGAACTACTTAAACCTAACTGACCTAAGGACATCACACAACACCCAGTCATCACGAGGCAGAGAAAATCCCTGACCCCGCCGGGAATCTAACCCGGGAACACGGGCGTGGGAAGCGAGAACGCTACCTCAATACGTCATGTGTAATATAATCGTTTGTGTCTTTTAACTCTGAGGTTTCTAAATAGTAAGTCTAGGTTAACAGACTGGGTCAAACATGCCCACATCGTGTTAAAGGTTAGGCCACGTGATTATCAGAACATGATACGTTTAGGGTGTTCAGCCTTGTTTCCATTTTATGTCCCTTACTAATAGAATGTGCAAAGTAAGTTTGTCTTCTTCTTTCATTCTACCATATACATACGATAATATATCATTCTTATTCTATCATACACTGAAGAGCCAAAGGAACTATTACACCTGCTTCAAATCGTGTAGGACTGCCGCAAGCACGCTGAAGTGCCGCAACACGAGGTAGCATTGACTCGACTAATGTTTGAAGTAATGCTGGAACGAGGGGATGAAGATCTCTTCTGAACAGCGGGTTGCCAGGCATCCCAGATATGCTCAAAAATTTTAATGTCAGGGGAGTTTGGTGGCCAGCGAGGGTGTTTAAGCTGCGAAGAGTGTTCCTGGAGCCACTGTGCAGATGGCTCTGAGCAGTATGGGACTTAACAGCTGTGGTTATCAGTCCCCTAGAACTTAGAACTACTTAAACCTAACTAACCTAAGGACATCACACACATCCATGTCCGAGGCAGGATTCGAATCTGCGACCGTAGCAGTCGCGCGGTTCCGGACTGCGCGCCTAGAACCGCGAGACCACCGCGGCCGGCCACTGTGCAGATAAACGGACTATCGGCACGTGCTGCGCAACTCTATTGTAGACACTGACGAAAACGCAGGAACTGTGTCTATTAAATTAGATTAATACACAGAGATTCAAAAACCTAACCACCAAAGCACTCGGTGAAACTACATAATCCACCCTTGTTAAGGAACTTGTAATATGTCACAAAATCGGATTACTTTCCGACGCAAACGGAAACGCACGGACTGTGGCTCTTAGATATTAAATAAACATTCTGAAACTCAAGAAACTAAGTTAGTGTTCTTGATGGGCATAGTCGGATAGAATTATTATACGATTTAATGGACCTAAAGTTTTCTATATAAGAGGGCATCTTTCCATATAGGCCATATTTCTGGATGTGTTTCCACACATCTTCGCGTCACTTTTATAGCAATGAAGAGATACAACCAGTTCCCCGAAATCTTGTACTTCCGTGTTGCATATTATTCAAGTCATTACATTTCGCTTTTGACTTTGAAGAGGTTTACTAGAACTTGCTGTTTCGTTTGCAGTTCTTTTGTCAGATCTTAACAGGAAGATCCAGGCATTAGGTGACCTTCCCAGCCACATAATGGCGATCGCTGTTGAGTACACTTGCATGTCACTTAAGTACGTGTTAATTGTAGTAGCTCTGATTTATTTATAACCTGTTACTAACAATCAGAAATTTCAGACAGCCAGACCGTCCAATCATGTCCGAAACGTCTCCAAGAATTAACAACTGCTAATCACTTACGGCTCCTGCAAAAAGTATTGGTTGTGCTGAAAACGTGTCGTACCAGAGTTACTTGAATATAAGAATTTCTCTGAAATTCAGTCTCAGGTTTCCTTTTGGTAGAAAATGTTGAAATGGTTTAAAAGCTGAGCCAAAAGTCTTAAAATTGAATACATTACCTATTTTGTGATTCTTTTGTTGTAAAAATATAGTAGTTATACTTTCATTTTCAGATGACGTATGGAAAGAAACTTCGCCTTTATCAAGACTTATCTGTGTGCAGGCTACTTCTCGAAATGAGGACTTTCTCTTAGTAAAGAGTAACCGAGTGCATTTCATTACGTTAAAGTTTTCAGACTGCTGTGCTAATGAAGTTGGAGTTATGCTTTTAAAATGGGCACTCACCATCTTCGTTCCACGCTCCCTCTATCTGGTAGGAAGCCGTTGCACATCCCATAAAGAAGCCATTCGGGAATTTGTTATCTGTCGATTGCGTGGAGCCGACAGCCACCAAAGCTGCAAAGAAGATGGCTGCCAACATTTCGACGGGCACTTATCGCTCACCAGTCTCTGAGGTACTTTATATACGTACTCTGAACTGCTGAGTCACTGAGGCAATTACTGATGTAAACGACTTCTTTTCGTCTTGAAACATCTGAGATAACGGGTAATACTGATGAGATGTGTACTGAACTTCGCCTTGTTCATATAGACGAATTGGTTTTCTGTGATTATAAAATCGTTTGGAAAACTCTGCTCTTGCCTGACGCTCTTGGCCCTATAAAAAAATTCATAGCTGATAAAATTGGAATAGAGTAAGACTGCAGCCCCATTTCGTTCGCAACAGTCTACAGGCACATTTGGTTTGGTTTTTTGGCAGATATTTTCAACCTTTAATTTTTTTTCAGGGATACAGCAGGAGTTAGCCCATGAAAATACTGCTCATCATGCCTTTCATGAAACACTCAGAGACCACGGAAAAGTCTGTTTCTTTCCCATTAGAAACAAAATGATTTTTTAAAGCGGAATTTTCGTGCCCTTTCGACAGAAGAGATTACTGTGGTATATTCACTTAACTGATACGTTCTATTGGTGTCTGTAAACTCTCTGCTTGCTCTACGAGACCATACTTTGCTTTGCTACACAGAATATTCTACAGTTGGTTATTAATTTGATATGAGGCCACTGTTCGCGTATTCTTATATGCTTGTTACAATAACCATTTTTAAGTTCTAAACAATCAATTGTAAACATCATTATCCTACGTGATCGGTTTAATATACTTAGCATTCATTTTGATTAAATATTTACTGATTATTTCTGTTTTGTAAATAAAACCGCCTATTCTTGCTGCGCGTTTCGCCCTTTTTTTTACTCTAAGGCATCTTCAGTGGATTCTAAAACGATACAGTTTGTTATTATATGTGTTACTTTTAGATTATCAAACAGTTCACGAAGTGTTGTTTTATGAAAATAAGTAATTACTTACAATTTATTGGCATCTGCGTTTCCTCCCGTCTGGTCTGGAGGTCGCACTATCACTTCATTCCGAAACATTAGCACAGTTTAATATTGCGTAATGTTTCTTTACGCTGTTCATCATGTTTACCTTTATTTTTATGGAGCACTGTTACTCTTTTGCACTAGTTATAGATATTTGTTCCAACACAGTCAATCGAACAAACTCACTCTTCAGAAAGGGCGCACTTATATTCACATAACATGGATTACTACGGAATACACTTCTACGAAACTAATAAGAAAAATATTAGAACGTATCACAAAACTTGAAGGCTACTAAAAAGAATTTTCGGATCCCGTGAAGCGCGAACCCGTAACACACATTGCGTTACCTTGCGCTTTTTCGTTGCTCCTCATTGCGCTTTACGGACCAGAAGTCCTGTGCGACCGTACTTTGCTTCTCTCCATCTCCTGAAAGCATTAATTGTAGTGTGACAATTATTACAAATTGCACCAAGAAAACTGCCTTGCTTAGTGCGCCGTTGCCTTCAAACGGCATACTTTCACAATACCCAAGTTACAATAATTCTTTAATCACCAATATGACGTTTCCAGATATTTTATTACAACAAATCACACAAATAACGACGGGTTTTCGAGAGATCTTCAATTTGCGGATGCTTATAACCGGCTTATATACATACGGGCTTCAGCTGAAATCCAATGTGCCGGCCAGGGTGGCCGAGCGGTTCTAGGCGCTACAG
Source organism: Schistocerca piceifrons (assembly GCF_021461385.2). Taxonomy (NCBI): domain Eukaryota; kingdom Metazoa; phylum Arthropoda; class Insecta; order Orthoptera; family Acrididae; genus Schistocerca; species Schistocerca piceifrons. Next base: position 358,365,443 of record NC_060144.1, on the reverse strand, counting down.
TCTGGAACTACGCGACCGCTACGGTCGCAGGTTCGAATCCTGCCTCGGGCATGGATGTGTGTGATGTCCTTAGGTTAGTTAAGTTTAAGTAGTCCTAAGTTCTCGGGGACTGATGGCCTTAGAAGTTAAGTCCCATAGCGCTCAGAGCCATTTGAACCTTTTTTTTTTAATCCAATGTGGCGTCTCGCGACTCTGTACTGAAGAGAGATGGCATCGAGAACTACGAGGAAGACAGGCCGCGGCACGTACGTCACGAAGGTAGGCCTGAACTCGTTCGCTCGCTCAGCTCAGCAGACAAAATACGCTCCTAAACCTGTTAACTCGCACCTGGGTGTGTACGTCCTAACGAGAATTGCATCTTGTACACCAATCTGCTGTTATGAAGTCTTACTGATTAACAGTACAACAGCAAAACTTAATTTAAGATCAATAGACAATAAAAATTTTCTATTGCCTTGTTTATATTATTTAGTCTCTTCTGCTCAATAGTCTTCATTTCGTACAAGAAGTGCTGGCTTTTGCAACTGACAATCATTTTGGCTTGGTTTTAACTTTATTGTATCCCATCACAGCCGTAGCAAATTATTAGTAGGTCTTTGGACTTCCGACCATTGTATGACTAATAACAGTAAGACTCCATAATGGCGGATTCCAGTAGAAGATACAATTCTCGTTTGTACGTACACACCTAGTCACTAGTTAACAGGTGTAGAAATGCAATTTGTTTGCTGAGTTGAGCGAGCGAGCGAACTCAGGCCTGAGTTCGTGACGTGCGCGCCGCGTTCTGTCTTTCTCGCATGCCTCGGATGACGTGCCTGTGATACAGGTGGGGTTCTCTCATTTCATTGGTGAACGTTCAAACACACATTTAAAATCTCTATCGTGTTAGTTATTCTCCGGCAGGTTCGGAAATACTTCCCAACGTGCTTCTTACACTCCATGACGTCAGAAGCTCAACACGCTCAACGTTGGAATGCTCGGTCCATGTGGATACGACTTAAATGTTTCACAGTCTCCTCAAAGTTCGTTTTTTGCGTGTAGAAAATTATGGCAGTCTGCTGCGTCCGGCTTCCTTGATTCTGCTGTTCATAGCTCCATCCCGTCAAATGTGTTGAATCATCTGAGAGCACGGAACCAGCACTTGCAGTGGATCATTCTCCGACAGCTACTCCCGTCACTCTCTCTCACACACACACAGGTATTCAGAGACCTATAAACATACCTTACGTAAGCAAGTATCGATAGATATGACTGCATACCAATAGCATCGGTGTCGGCACGAAGTATTCAATAATTTCATATCTTAGGAAATAGCATAGTATCATTATCGCAAGCACTGAACGCTGTCGGTGACAATAATAACAATTCAATACTAGTTTAATGTGAATGAAAACGCATGCAGTGTCTACGTGATGTATAGGAAACACAAGTACAAGACTAAAATCTAAATGCAAGATGAAAACTGTACAAAAAAATTGACTTTTCTGCAACGTAGAGTAATATTTTGTATGTGATCATTAATTGAAATTTTACTTGAAATTTCATTGCCTTCTAAACATCTCTCGAAAGCCGGAGCAACAGGCTTCCGACAGAGAAATAGGATTTCTGGTGTAGCCTTGGACACATCAATACTTATACGTAGATTTTTAGAAAAACAGTGATACAAGTAGACATGACTTTTCGCTACGAAACACGGCATGTGGTATTGACATGGGTGTCGTAGAACTCGTGTTACCAACAGTATAGAGGTATGAATTTCAAATAAGTGTTCTGTACGGCTTAAGTTTTTATTGTTGTTATACTCAAGTTGGTTCATATTAATACACTATGGTTTTCATATTTTATCTTGTATTCTAAATTGGTTTACTGCGTTAAAGTAAGAGATTGTTACCTTTCAGAAAATACAGTCAGTGCCTTGCGACGCCATTGGTATTCATGTAGTTCTTCTGATATCATTGAGCTATGCATACATGTTTAGATCGTAATCGAAGCCGTAACTTGTAAGTGCAGTGTCTACATGCAGTATAATGAAGGTTGATAAAAAGTTACCTAGTCATTTTATGTCTATCTGCGTTATAATTTTAGGTATAGCTATCGTTACTGTCAAGAAGTAGATGCAGTTTAGGAATTCTGTTACATATTCAGCATTATATATTATTCACCCTAATAACCTATGGCGGACGCGGCAAGGAGGATATAAAAGACTCACTAGCATTGTCATAAAGACTGTTTCTGTCCAACAGTAGACTGCTAATATCAATCTTAGGTCTGAATTGACGAAGAAATTTCTGAGAACATACGTTTGGAGGATAGCACTGTATGGTTGCCGTTAACTCTATATATGAATGATCTAGTAGAAAGCGTCGGATGCCATTTAAGGCTATTCCCGGATGATGCAGTTGTCCATACCAAAGTAGAAACGCCAGAAGATAGTAAGAATTTGCAGAACAACCTGCAGAGAATTTATGAATGGTGCAAGCTCTGGCAGTTGAGACAGAACGTAAATAAACCTAACATATTGCGCGTATATAAGGAAAGAAATCCACTACTGTACAGCTACACTGTTAATGACAAACAGCTGGAGACAGCGTCTGTCGTAAAATATCTAGGCGTAACTATGCAGAGGGACCTTAAGTGGAATGACCATGTGATACAGATAGTGGGAAAAGCACACACAAGACTCAGAATCATCGGATGAGTATTAAGGAAATGTAACTCATCCACGAAAGAAGTGGCTTATAAGGCGCGTGTTAACCCTATTCTTGAGTATTATTCATCTATTTAGGATCCCTATCAGGTAGGAATGATGGAGGAGATAGAGAAGATCCACCGAAGGGCGGCACGTTTCGTCACCGGATCGTTTAGCTGGCAAGAGAGCGTTACGGAGCTGCTAAACAAACTCCACTGGCGGACGTTACAGGAGAGGCGTTGTGCATCATGGAGAGATTTGCTATTGACACTTGGGGACAGCACTTTTTCGGAGAAGTCGGACAGCATATTACTTCCCCCCCCCCCCCACATCCATCTCGCGTATTGACCACTAGGAGAAAATTCGAGAAATTAAAGCCAATACAGAGGCTTACTGACAATCATTCTTCCCACGCACTATTCGCGAGTGGAACAGGGTTGGAGGAATCAGATAGTGGTACCGAAAATACCCTCCGCCACACACCATTAGGTGGCTTGCAGAGCACGACGTAGATGTTTCAGTAATTAAAATTGTTTGAATTCACAAACTGCTGTTTCAATAGATTCACAAAAATGTCAATCAAAAAAGTGTTTACATATACATATATATAGGTACCGGTAAATAAAACATTATATTAATTATACAAATTGGAATTCAGTAAATCAGAGTAAACTGAATATATGGTACAGGATCAGGGTTTTACATAAACTGGTATGTTTTACAGAATTTTGTTGTTTGATTATTGTCTCTTTCTGTAGACTTCAATGGTTTTCATTTAATACAATGCTTGTAGACTCGTTGTCGTTATGAGATGGTTATAGAAAGCTCTCACGCAGGGTAGTCGCGCGGTCTAGGGCGCCTTGCACCACGTCGGAAGTTCAAGTCCTCCGTCGGGCATGAGTGTGTGTGTGAGATGATGTTTGGTTTGTGGGGTGCTCAACTGCAATGTCATCAGCGCCTCTACAAAGTCCCAATTTGTCGTAGTACTATTTTTTTGCAGTCTAAACTATGTACTATCACGAATGATGATGACGATGAAATGATGAGGACAGCACAAATACCCATCAACGGGCAGAGAGATGGGTGTGTTTGTTATCCTTAGCGTAAGTCAGGTTAAGTTAGACTAAGTAGTGTGTAAGCCTAGGGACCAATGTCCTCAGTAGTTTGACCGCATAGGAACTTTCCACGAATTTCCAAAAAAGGAAAAAGGAAAAAAATACAAAGCTTTGGTGATGTCTTGTAGATGTATGATTGTAGGGGTGAAGCCAGAGAATTTCGACGTTATGAATTTATACAATGCTGTGTTAAGTCGTTATTCTGCTGGTAGATGTGAAGCCAGAGAATTTCGACGATATGAATTTATACAATACTGCGTTAACTCGTTCTGCTGGTAGATATAGTTGTCCTAAAAGAACTGTGACAGGCGCCCGAACAACAGGGATCTGACATGTACTGATACTATGATACAGTGCGTTGGTAATGGCTAGGCACTAGCCGAGATCTAGATTTACGAAATAAAACCAGTAAAAAAGGACAACTGTGCTGTGATCCATGATTTGTAAATTATAAAGGTTTGTTGTTGTCTTAGTGTTTGACGATTGTAGATGTACAGCAGTAGAATTTCGACGATGTGAATTTATATAGGGCTATGTCGACTCGTTGTTCCGCTGTTAGAAGAAATTATAAAAGTCTGCTGTTGTGTTTTACCGCTCCGTGACCACATATTTGAGCATGTCTTTAAGGCGCGGCAGGCGCCTCGCCCCCTTATAATGGAATGTTTACATCTGCATCTCGCCAACACGTGACTAGCTCAGCTCTCAGTTTGCTGTGACATCTGACTCTCGCGGCAGCCTTGGCGAGAAACAAGCAGTTACAATGTCGCCAACTCGTCCACCAGCGTCCGAGATTATTTACGGAAAGGATAAAGTAGCAATATCAATTGTTTGATACCTACCACAAACCGCTAAACTGCAAACACAGTAGTTGGTGACTGACTGTTTATCTTGGTAAAGTGCACTCAAATTTAGTTTATCGATTACTATTTAGAGGTTTGAGTAACCTTGTATTGTTTATTTGTCAAAAGTTATTGAGGGATATGTCTGTGGCTAGTTAGACCACATAGAACGAACCGATGTTTGTTCACTGCCATAGGAGTTCGTTGTTTACAGTTCATACGTTGCACTAACCTAATATTTACAGTGCACACACGAGTATCTTGTTAAGTGTTCGTTTGGTCACTCACACACGGTAACATTTTTAAATTTAAAGCACGCTCTCAACACCGCACGCTACCTATTAGTCTCTGTAGCACTTTGTAATGACGGCGACAGAATTGACTGGCGAACGTTTACGGGAGCATTATGTTTGCATACGAGCGAGTGTTTTGTGAATCGTGTCTATATTTTCTGCAGCTCGTCGATATCAGGATACTCTGTTTACTGTTTCATCCTTTTGTCTCTTCGCGTTACTGCTTGACGAAGGTAGTATTGCACTGTTTACACTTCTGTAGCAGACGGTCACATGTAAGTCTCACTGAAAGTTTGTTCTGCACCTCGAAAGTAAGTTTTTCACTGCTGTTTAGTCCGCGCAATTTCACTTACACAGTTTTTTGCAGAGAATTTAGTCCCGCCCTTGCATTACTTCGTGTCGTGAAACTCTGATATTTACAATTTACAAAAACTTACTATTTATTTGCTCTATTACAAATAATACTGTCTTGCCAATCTATGACAACACGGAATAGTATAAGACAAAAAAAAATTCACATACATACATGAAAAATAATTGTACAAGAACTGGTTACTGACAGATCTTTCAAAATGCGTGAACATATATATTTACTGGACAAATCTTTTCAAATCGTGGTGGTGGTACAATCCGTAGATCTTGCTTGTGTTTGAACATGGCAGCCAATACAATCATTCATGAGGTATTTTGACAATTTTGACTGGACCGTTAAACATTGTTTGCCATTTCTGGTTTTAGCGTTTAAACAAAGACAGTTTTGGATGGCTGCTGAGCAAAATTAAATCTCTAACTGAATATTTTCTAGGGAGGCCTTGCTACTTATCATAAGTATTCTTTCTGCCTTGGGCACATTTTTTTAAGGAAGCGGTTGCTTGACGTATTCTTTCTTGTAATGAAACGCTATTGTTTCCAATCTGAGGAAGCGCGTTCACCCACTCATTTTGTTTCTTTGCCTAACATAAGCTCGTCTGCACTGAATCCTGTGAAAAGGTGTAGCAAACTATTCATAATCTGTACAAAAAGGGTTACAAATTCTACCCATCTAGTCTGTCTATTTTGTAAATACGTATCTATAAACTGGTTAAACCCTCTAAATACCGTTTCAGTGTGGTTTTCGTCGGAATGGAAATGAGATATTAAGCCGCGTTCTACCTATGAAATTTGCAGCATTATCATATAGGACCGTTTTTGATTTACCGAAACGTGGAAAGTAATGATCCCGTAATCCCTTCACAATCGGTGCTGCTTTTGTTGACTTAGCACTGTACAGCCGTACATGTTTGGTAAATATCTTATGTACCGCTACAATATACTTGATACTTCCTTTGAATTGACGATATGGTTTGCAATTTCCAGTGCTGTGGTTTCTCCACCCTCAGATGTTATAATGGGGTGCAGTGGCATCTTTGTGGAGGAGTTTATCTGATTTACTCTCTGTGAGATGTAGTGAGTTCTTAATAACTGATGCACACGTCTGTGCAGGCTTGGTACGTAGCAGTCTTCTGTTCGCACTTTTCTACTCCCACATGTCCCCACGCTAAGTGTGCATATACCAAATTAGGTTTTCTTCACACGCCTGGGATATACAAACATTCATCCATGAGCTCGGGACTAATTCTATGGAGTAAAACATTATTATATAATCATGAAAATTTTGCAATCTTATGTGTAGGCTGATTTCGAATGATTTGCTTCACTTCATTTCATCTGCAATTAGCAATCTGCAAATGATTGTACACATCTCGAGATAGTACTTGCGATTTGCAAACGTCTTTCATTAAATAGATATTGCAATTGTTCGCCTGTTCTACGCGCTTGGTGAATTCAGGAAGTCCTTGTGGCAACCTGGAGAGTACATCTGCTATGATATTTTCACTACCCTTAATGTAAACAATCTGAAAATCGTGTTCTTGCAATGTAAGACACCATCTGGTTAATACCTGGTGAACCAAATTGAATGATAGGAGAAAACTCAACGTTTCGTGGTCGCATAATATCCTTACATGATGACCATATAAGTAACAACTGAACTTGCGAAATGACCACACGATACTCAGTGGTTCTAGTTCTGTTGCTGAGTTAGCTCTTTCACCCTCAGCTAACATTCTACTAGCAAAGCTAACAATGTGAACCTCACATTTCCTTTCATTTTCAGTCATCTGAAAGAGACACTCTCCAAGTCCTGAATTTGATGTGTTACACGCAATACAAAAATCCTTCGTCAAATCTAGATGGTGAAGTATGTTGGCAAACGCCAATGATCTTTTAATGGTGTAAAACATTTCCTGGCACTTTACTATCCAAATCCATGGAGCATTTTTCTTTAACAGATTAAACATATACTGATTACTGAGCAGCTGGTCTGGAACGAACTTTCTAAAGAATGAGACAACACCACAGAATTCTTTTAGTTGCCTATTAGTACTAAGAGGTGGAAAGTTCGCAATAGCAGATATCTTGTCGCGATCTAGGACAGAGAAAGATATGATGTGGCCCAGGAATTTGTCTTGGCAAATTTGAGACTAGTCAAGGCTTGCAATAATACCTGACTCTGAAAACTTCTCTAGTACCCTTTTTAATAAACAAACATGTTCATCCAATGTAGCTGTAGCAACTAACAAATCGTTTACATATACACTTAGCTCATCTTATAAATCAAGATCCAGCACAATCTCAAGGCTGCGATAAAAACACCTGAACTGATATTCAAAGTCAAACGTGGTACTTTAAATTGGTTCGAGCGACCGGAAAAAATTAACGCCTTATGTTTTCTAGATTCCTCGAACAATTCCACCTGCGAAAATGATGATCTCAAATCGATAGTGAATTGATATTTTACTCCCAATAACATGTGAAGTTGTTCTTCCAAAACTTCAGGCCGGGTTCTCGAGAGTACAATAATTTTATTTATGTTTCAAGCGTCAAATACAAGACGCCCGCTTCCACCTGCTTTGTTTACTGCTAACCATGGACTGCTGTAAGGCGACATTTATGTATCTATAATATTCCTGGCAAGCATCTTTTGTCTTTCCCATTTAACTGCCTCTCTTCTTGAACACTGAATGAAATAAATTTGGCTTGAGAATGTTTCAAGTGGACCAACTTTCCTCTTATAAATGTATCCTTTAATGACTGCAGGTTTACAAGGAAACACATTTATGAAAGAAAATAAAAAAACCAGACAGCTTAGCTTTCTGCTGTTCGCTAAGGTATCCTGCTTCTCGTTCCTTAGCGACGATCTTATTAGAATCAGATAAATTATCATTTATTTGATGAGATACGAGCCTGCCATGTTCACAGTCAACAAGATGATTGTCTGCCCAGAGCACCTTGCTGCCTATAACCTTTAATTTAAAATTTGCCTTGACGTACCATAGTGCACAACAAATTCAAAATAAACTTTTAACTCCAACATTTATTTGGCAGGTTCCACTCCTGATGTCGAACTTTGCATCCCCACTTAGTAGAAATTCCATACCTGACACGCAGAACACAAACAGGCACTTAACGTTGAGAAACGTGCATTCTATTGCTCCGTTTTCAAATAACGCTTCAATCTGTGCCTGCTTTTCCAACCTTTGTGCCCGTGCATGAATGGCTCCCAGGACAACATAGTGCTGCATGGGTAAAGTTGGAACCTTTGCGGTCTCACATATCTTATTAAAAAAATTTAAAGCAAGAACATTTAATTTCGCCCCTGTATCTATGGTGACGGTGGTTGGTAATCTACCTACTACTGCCTAGTCTTGCTCTTCATAACATTCTGTGCTCAACATTAATCGGTATATATCTCATCCCTTATGTAAGTTCCTTCGTTATAATGAATCATGTTCGACATAACATTATTCATTTCGCCCCCATTCCATTTCACGGCCGATATCCGGGAGCGGGATAGACCGCTTTTAGTTTGACTCCTGATTTTGTCGTTCAGATTGCTGACTGTAACCTCAACTATTTGTATTATTTGATTATTACATGTGGCTTGATGCTGCTGGTCTTGCCTGCCGGGAGGTGGCTGTGAAAAATTTGCCAGCGGTAGCCCCCAAAAATTACGCGGTTACTGACCTCCATTTTGGTTTTGGTTTTTTCCCCAGTAGCCCTGATTTGTGTCTGTTATTCTGATATCCGGGGTGGTATCTGTGGTTATTATTTTTATTTCTGGACACGGATCCGGAACCTTTCTGGTTTGTGCGTGCGGACTGTCATTCCTGTATTCGCCAGTAGTCTTCGCACCGTTGCAGTTTCCAGCGTGATCCTTACCGTTGTTGTGGTTCGAGTTATGTTGCGGGCGGTCGCTGCGGCTGCCGTTGACGCTTTTAACTCCTTGAATTAAATCAAGCGAATCCAAAGCAGGTAACAAATTTTCCAAAGTGTCTTCGGGTGCATGTATTAGCTTTTCCTGATTGTTGATTTTCAATTTACCTTTTAAAAATCTTATCACATCTTTGTCTGATATGCGACTGTCCCAATACAGTCTTTCCAAAGTACTTTTCATAATATTTCCGAAGATTCCCTTGCATGACATTGTTAGTTTCCGGGTTGAATACTTCACGTCTTAGATGTGCTTGAATATGTGGTGACCTACATTTGTTTAAGAATGCCTGCTCGAACCGCTCATAGCCGAAAAGGATTCTGCCGCTTCGGCGGCTCATGAAGTGGATTCACCCTGCATATACAAGGTAGCATACTACAGAATACTAATTGTATTCGGCCATTGCGTTTTCCAAGCCACGATTCTTTACGCTCGTATTGCTCATTTCCTTTATATTGAATCTATTAGGAAAAGTGTTAAAATGAGAATTAACTAATTTACATTAATTTCATTACAGATAGCTCTAAAGCTAAAACATGACACTTACATCACGTTTGTCTACGCAAAAGAAAAATTATTTACTGATCCTCAAGGAACGTGGCTATATTGCTTCCTATCAGAACAAAGGCAAATAGACAAGAGAGATACAGATACGAACGGGAACGCGCTTCACTTACCTTCTTAAAAAAAAAAAGAAAAAAAAGATTATAGTCGGTCGCAGTCAGCCACAGGATTACTGCAGCTACATCTTTGAAATGTTATTTATGAAAAACTATAATTGCACTTCATCAAATTAATGTGCGTAATATATTTAGATATGAAGTTATTTATAGCCAACAAATAAATTTTTGCGTATTTTGGTGCTTTCATTTAGATTTATATAAAATTACGTGGGCCTGTCCATGTAATGCTTCAAAATGAAATAATGGAATATATCCAGCAGATAATTGAGAATGTAGACTGCATCAAACCACAAATCAGTCAGAGACTAACGACTCAAAAGAAAAAAAATATATTATACATTGTGTTGAAATTGATGTGCAAATTTAGCAAAATTAGGCTATAGTAAATAGGTGGAACAATTCTTGAAGGAATGTCGTGGAAATAGGGGCAATGCGGCACACCTGGATGGATCCGAACATCAACACTGCCTGCAGCATTAGTACTATTCACAGCAGTGGCTCTTCATTTAAGTGTCAGTCTCTGATGTGTGAATTTTTGCTATTTTGCAAACAGCACATTTTCATTTATGTACTCACGTGCATTTGCGGTCGAACTGTATAGATCTCTGAAGCATTTCGGGAATTAAAGGCGGAACTGTCGTATTTTCAGTTCAATAAGTAGAGACTGTCATGAGTCGAGAACTCACAACCGTCCGTCAGTAAGTACCCCTGCACAGGTTAGCGTTATATGATTTTCCAAATAGCGTAGGAGGAGCATAATCATTTCTGTAATGGTGAACGGGAGGCTAAGAGTAAAAGCATAAAGAGGTAACATTTGCTGGTCAATGCGTACAATCACCCTCTAATTTGTGATACTGTAAGCAGAGATCCGGCAACAATTCGTTGCTGGGCAAAAATGGGAAACTGAATAAACATTTAGGGTTTCACATCTACACCTGCAGATGTACAGTAATTCGCAAAGACGCTGCAGAGAGTGCTTTGTGGAAAGTCTGCTGTTTAACGTCACATTTCAGTTGGCAACGCACCAAGGAAATAATTACTGTTTACGCTACATAGTCACTGTTCCGGAGTAACGACAAGAGCCGGCACGAAGATCGAGAGCGTAACCGCAGAGAAGGCTGTGAGACGGGTCAGCCAATAGTACGCAAGGACCACACCACAACAGGAGCTGCCTCTATCCGATGAGAACATAAACGCCGCTCCTGCCAGCCTCGGCGGTACCAGTTCGACTTGAGCCCGCGAGGAGTGGGCATCGCCGGCGCTGCGCGCAACGCTTTCTCGGCCGAGGAGATCTCTAAAACACGTTTTGTGCTGTGGGTGCCGCGAGAAGCAGATTGTCGTGTGCTGTTTTCACAACGCCAGCAAACTGTCGTGTTCTGTGCCCCACACCATGGGAAAGAAGAACTCGCAGAAGAAACCTGCTGCCACAAGGGGGGCTTCGGCTGTGCGAATCACTGCGTTTGCCGACCAAGCAAGGAAAACCCGAGAAGACGAGTCGCCGCCCGTCCCCCCCTTGTAGGTCAAGTGCAAAGGCGGGTGGGCAGCGCCGTTCGACTTGATGACGAATTGCGCCAAGAATGAGGTGGTCTACGAGTCTGTCGTCACAGACTCGCTGATTTGGTTTCTGGCAGCAAACGTGACCGACCACAGGGCGATCAAGAGCGCTGTGGCCGCCCGACGCTCCGCCAGCGCGAGAGACGGCGCCTTTCGATGGAAGGAAGAAGACTACCAAGGCACGACTAAGGGGGCTGCCTTAGTGCTGTGACGAGGCAGTGGTTCGTTAGGGGCTGCTGTGAGCCGGGTTCGGTAACGCAACCGTAAGGCTGCACAACCCAACCGACAAGAAGAGGCCACCGGTCTATGCCGTAACCGTGGAAACGGCCGACAGCAAGGACGACATCATCGGCTTGCGGAAGCTGCTGGGCTTCCAGGTAACGACAGAGGCTCACCCGACAGCCATAGACCCCCAGCCATACTACTTAAAGTACCAGGGCGAGGGCGATATCGCAAAGTACTGCCGCAATGCCGCGCGGTGTGCCAAGTGCTCTGGGAAGCACGACAGCCGCGCCTGCGACCGCGGCAGACAAGCTTTGCCGACTTGAGCCCGCTGTGGCGGCCCTCAAATCGCCAGCTGGCGCGGCTGCCCGGCTTTTTTCAAGCCACAGTCGTGCTGAAGGCAGTGAGGCGGCCGCGGCCGCACCGACGCAGCGGAAGAGACGAAGACGTCGGGGACGACAACGGGCGCAGACCACCTCGGCCCAGCTGAGGAACAGCGCGGAGTTAGCTCCCCCCGCCAAGAACGGGGGCAACCACTAGGAGGCGGTCGGTCAGGATTAGAGATGGGCAAACTCGTTCATCCTTGGGAACTATTTCACTGCTGATCGTTCTTTTTTGGGAACCGTTCAGTTTTACTCGTTCACCGTTCATTTGTGCTTGGTATATGGTTCCTATAAAAAACTGAAAACTAGTAGTGTAGGTGACTGATGGATGGAGGGCACCAAGAGGGGGAACTTGCCTCCCCCCTTGGAGTACAGAGTTTTTATTCATTACAGAATTCTTACACACAGTTAGAAGTAATTTCTGTGATTCCACAGAACCTCTCGTTTAGCAAACCGTAGCCTTGTGTGGCTGATCGCAGGACAATAATATAGGATGGCGGACGGAAAACCGGCCCCGAGTACAGACTGCTCGCCAATTATGGACGATGTGTTGCCTGTTGCGAGCAGATACAACAAACAGACAAGAAAATGAAAATCTCATGCGACGCTCATGAGCTATAGCTCATGTAGTCTTGTAAACCTGTTGGTGGCAGTTTCCCAACCTAATCGACCACAATGGTCGTGTATAAAATTCTTCGTCTCGACTTCCACTACATAGCTATGCTACGTTGTAAACAACAATCGTTTACACCCTATATATGTTTCACGTTGTCTCTGAGTTCGTAGGCGAAGTAGAGACTTTATGGAAGTATAAAATAAAATGACCCATTACACACTTTATTTTTCTCAAAGAAACCAAACTAGCAGGTAATGCAAATTGGAAACAACCAAACTTAAAAAAATTATAGCCTTCCTAAATGTAATGTTTTGTGTATGAAAGATACATGAAAATCGTTGTATATGAATTTTCTTACACAAAAAATTAGGCAAATTATTGAAAGTTCGCTGCTAAATCAAGTCGATGAAATCAAAACATATGTGAATAACAGAAAAACTTGCTTTGTTATATGTCTTCTGCTGTTCATCGATATAATGAAGTGAGCTGATATACCGTTTTGTTACCTGAAAAGACGTACCTATTACATAAAACGTAATTTTTATGTAATTTACGTAACTATAAAATACTTTTTGATTACCCGTCGTGGACGCTGAATAGCTAAAACCAAGTGCAAGAACAGTTTGGAACACATGTAAAATAGGCGAGCGCAGTGAACGAAACGAACAACTGGATACTGAATTAACTAGGAGCAGTCGGCAGTGGAACCGAGGCAGGTGGTCATGCGAAGAACGACGAGTGCGGCCGAGGGAGACCGAGACTGACGAGCACGCGACCAAGGCTGGAACGAGAAGTGCCGAAGTGACTGCCGCGACCGAAGTGAACTAGTGAACTATGAACCGATCGTTCCTCGTTCCCGGGAACTATAAGTAGACCGCCGCGACCGAAGTGAACTATGAACCGATCGTTCCTTGAAATTCGTTCCTCGGTCTTTTCGTTCATCTTGGTGAACCGTTCCTTTGCACCCGTTCGTCCGCGAACTACCCATCTCTAGTCAGGATGCAGCACGCGCCCTTAAGAAGAGCGGCGGCGTCGACATCAGAACCGCCGTGGAGGAAGCCACAGAAGCCCTCAAAGCCGTCATGGCGGCAGAGAGGCTGCCTTTGCAGCCGCCGTGGCTGCTGAGAAGGTAGAGGCATTGAGGCAGCTGCGTGCATTTCTGGCCTGCGTCCAGGAGAAGGGGTTGGAACCCCTGCGAACGCTCCTGAAAACTCGCAGAAGGGCGTTCGGGTGCCTGCCATACCGGCCGCTCCACCAGCGCCGCACAGGAATGGTGCCATGAAAACAACCCCCACCCCAACGGTATTGGCGGCGTCGCCGACCACCGTGCGGCAGCCCCTTCAAGGGATCGAGAAGTCAAAAGGGCAGCCTACATCGCGCATGCGCGAGAGAACGGCCTGCTGTTCTCCGATGAAACTGCGGTGCAGTACGCCGAGCAAGCAGACCTGCTCGAGGAGGAGCTGCGGCAGAACTGCGCCGCACAGTAGTAGGGTCGCCAACCAACAGCGAACTGCCGCCGTTCAACACCAGCCTGATGAAGCTGTGCCAAGTCACTGACGACACGGCACAGCGCACAGCAGAGGGCGTAAGGCAACGCACTGTGTTGCCGCACCGGACTCCTTTTACTATAACGACCAATGAGGTTGACACGGTATCTTTTTGCACGATACCAGCTATTAACATAACCTACTCTTGCATGAACTGTCGCAGTCAGAAAGACATCCGCTGTTGCTCTTACTACCTGACCTACTATCGCAGAGGTCTTCTTCACTTGGAGCTTGCCTTGGCACTTTTTTTCCCTCTGCCCTTCAAACCGCTACCCCTCTTCCACTTTCGACCAAGTCTATCTCAAGATGACCGCGTATTAATGGATAACCTTAAACAGACGTATGCCAGCATCGCAGTATCCACATCCTGCGACACTTCACTTTACTGAAAACTAACCCTTGCGCAGAGATGGCAGTAGACCTTTTGAGTTGGCCATCACCCTGATGTGGGCGTGGTGGGGCCTTACTTAAAGAAAAAAGAAACCACTCGGCAGACAGTAGAAGACGCGTACTAGCAGACCCGACTAGAAACCACGCCCTAGAACAGAGGCGCTGGAAGAGCCGTTAATAATGATCCATATGAACTCGTGTGAATTACTTTTATGGACATTGTGTAAACCGATGAACATTGAGTATCTGAATATCGCCCATCGCTTGCGACCCAAAGTTAAGTATTGTCAATCTAATTTAGTACAACAAAAACTATTAATGTGATTTGCTTGAATTGTTGTTTAGCAAACAGAAAAAAGAGCTTCCTTGGACACCCTATAAGAGAAGAGTGGGCAGGAAACAACAGTCACTCTCATGCTTCGTGTACGTAATAGACGGAAGACGGACAGAGTAGCAGAATGTTTAGGATTCTACTGAGAAAGTTAATCTTTAATTTTACTCCAGCCATAAAATCACGAGGACAGGACGAACAGCGAGTTGTACAAACTTCTTAATGGTAAGGTGATGCTCGAAGGAGCTTCAAAGAATTCAAGACTCACTGCTGAGACGATTGTGAATAAATAAGCAATAATAAAACATCTGGGATATTAAATAAAACATTGCATACAAATGTGAGCATGGAACGTGGAATCCTCGTATTATAGTTATGAGTGTACCAGTAAACTGTAACATGTAACAAGCCCACGCAGTGCTTCTTCTTAAGATAGACCATTAGAAGTTTGAATCCTGTTACACGGGGCTTAATAGAAACGTTGGTATTTAAAATAGAATATTTCATGCTTAATTGGTTGGAAGCTCGTAAGTACACATTACCATTTATTTCGCAAACGTATTATTCGTGGTCCCACCTTTACGGAACGTTTTTGATAACTATTCTATTCTTTTTAAAGGTGTCTGTTGATTCGGTC
Organism: Schistocerca piceifrons; assembly: GCF_021461385.2. Classification (NCBI taxonomy): domain Eukaryota; kingdom Metazoa; phylum Arthropoda; class Insecta; order Orthoptera; family Acrididae; genus Schistocerca; species Schistocerca piceifrons. The sequence goes on along the minus strand of NC_060144.1, from coordinate 358,349,832 downwards.
ACCATTTCGCTTACGTATTTTGCATGTCGATTACGGGAGGGAACTTTGGAGTATTTCCGAACGCTCGCTGGCCGATTTCGATATCTTTCTGCTACGTGGGAGTTATTTAGGTTTCGCTGGCGATCTTAGGAGTATCGCAGCCAATGAACACCAAGGCCGCGGTGGTGTTACTTGAGCGTGTTGCATCTGAAGAAAGAAAACGAGGTGGTTGTAAGATGGCAGTTGTAAAGCGTCGGTTTTGTGGAAACAGTTGTAAAGCGTCGTTTTTTTTGTGGAAACAGTTGTATTCGTCTGGCGTGAGGCCGGTCGCTTGACGGCGCGTTCGGCACGGCCCTGTCCGTTGCCGGCGCGCCGTAAGGCACGGATGCTCGTACTGCGGCGTATCGCTTCCAGTCGGGCGTGCCGCGGCAGACCTCACAAGGGGAAGTAATCCGTCTCTCATAGCCTCTCCTTCCCAAGTGGCTCTTTCCACCTTCCCGTGGTGCCAGATGTTAAGCTCGGCATTCTGGCTTCCGACGAAAGGGAGAGCTGCGAGCCAACCCGATGCGAAAGCGAAGGGTGCGTGGCAGAGGGGGAGCTGTGTCAAGGAACCGAACATCAGTACCTCTCTGTTCGCAGGGCACAGACCAGCAGGTGCTCTGCATGCCGGACACCTCGTTTGTCGGCGTGGGATCGCGGCAAGATTCGGCAAGGGTGCTTCGCCGCGCCCCTGGGTAACCGGGGCGTGTTCTGCCAAACCTAGGAGGTGGTGACATTGCCTGGGCTAGGTCAGATGGGTCCAGACCGCTGAACGACTGGATGACCGACCCACCACCTGAGTAGGAGGAGGTCCTTGGCCGAGATGTGGAAGCCCGGGCTAGTAAGCGGCGAAGGGCGAGAGGTGCATCCGCCACTCTGGAGTGCGGGGTGCACTTGCTGTGGAGCGTCGGGTGAAATCGACGATGACGGAGCCACTGACGGGGACCAGTGCGCTGGCAACGGCGTGCTGAACCCAGCAGTTCGAAGAGTGCCCTTGGGCTTGGGGCGAGGCCGGTGGGCGAGCTGCCTTTTTGTCTCCCCCCCCCCCCCCCGCCAGAGAGGAGCCGGTCCAGGGTAAGAGACGGGCTCCCATCTTTTATCACTCGTTTATTCATCTTGGCGACAATTGAAACGAGTGATTCGTGTGCGTCGAAACGCGCTTCTACTGCGCCTGATCCGTCTCCCCAGGACGAGCTAGGAGGGTGAAACAGTAACACAAAGGCACGCCAGAAATTCACTGCTCTTAGAGCAGAATGTAAAAATTGGTAAGATAAGCCAAGTGGCTCTGTCTATCATAAAAAATGAACTTACAGCATGGGCCATTGCTCATGCAAAACTTGAAGGCCGGGTGGAAGAGGTAGAGAAGGAAAACAGCAGATTGCGGAACCAACCGGTCAAGACCTGGGCGGCGGTGGCTGCGCAAGTGCCAGCCAAGCCACACACAACCAAAGAGACAATAGACAAAGTAGCGAAGAGAACAGACACTGCGGTCTTTCTCCGGACTCTGCCTGGGCAAGACACCAGTGTGAAGAAAATTCAGGAGCTATTTACGAAAACAATAAATCCAGCAAAAGACAAAATCAGAATAAAGACGATTAAACCAAGTAAAAATTCGGTAATTGTGGAGGTTGCTGCGGAGGAGGACAACAATCAAAAACTGAACTCAGTAGTCAAGTGTGAACCTCCTAAGAAGAGAAATCCCCTAGTAATCCTTTACGATGTACCCACCATAATGACTGATGAGGAACTGACAGGCACAATAAGAGAGCAAAACTTTGAAGACGTAAACGAGGAGGAATTTAGAAACAGCTTTACATTAAGATTCAAGACAGGGCCTCGGGGGCTTGATGTTCATGACGTTGCTGAGGTCACGGCACCAATGTGGAGGAAGATCATGGCAATGGGCGGATTATACGTTGGCTTCCATTCGGTCAACGTCAGGGATTAGATCGTGGTACCTCGCTGCCACAACTGTGGTGACCTGGACCACATTCTAAGGCTTTGTACCAGGAAGTCGGCTTGTACGAAGTGTGGCACAAACGGACATAACCGCAAAGACTGCAAAGCAGCAGCGGTCTCCATTCCCTGCAAAACCCGCGGAAAAATGTCATGTGGTGCCACGGAACATAATTGCCCAACATATCGAATGCTAGAGCAACGTTTGATCTCTAGAATCGATTATGGCTGATCACAGCCCACAAAACAGGATGCCAAGGCGCAAGTCCCCGAGCAAGAGGAGGCGGGACGCTATGAGGGCAACCAGATTTAAAAACTTCTTGATGGCGCTCTGGGGCGCCACTAAGACAGAAGTAATAGACAAGGCCATCCAAACAGAGCCTTACAGGATTGACAACAGTATACAGTAGATCTCCCTGCAATGGGCAAAGATCCCACCCCTCAACGCCAGGGAACGAAGCCGACGGTCCATCTGAAGCGTCAAGGGCATCCTATGACTGTAACAACCCCAACAAAACTTAAGGGGCTCCGGAACGCCCTATACTTACAATGTTAAAATAACGCTTATAAATTACATTTTTCCTCACAAAGTATTTGAGGTAGGAAGTTGAATTTTTTACAGATTATTTATTGGAATATGGGCTACAACTTAACACAGGGATTTTACAAAATTTTAGTTCAGTTATTAAAGATGATTTTTTTTCAATTGTAATGAAAATTCACAACATTTTTTTGCAATTTTTTATTTATATATTCAAAAATATACAGTTTTTTGGAAAAAGGCTGTGTTAAATTATGCAGAAGGTACTGTGTAACATTTACTGAAAGTTTGAAACAAATATGTTTGGAAGATCCTTAGAAAACATGTAATTAGTATGAGAAAATAAAAGTTTTGGGAATCGAGCGACAAAGATTGGATTAACTTTTTAGTGCATTCCAGGTCCATAGGATGGATTATCTTCTTCCTCTGCAAACTCCTCCTCCAGCTTCCTCCTGTTCCTCCTCTTGTTTACTCTTGCTTGTATTTCTAGACTCTTTACAGCCCTGTCTGCAGCCCGAAGGCGTTCCTTGTCTAAAGCAAGCATCGCTCGTATCATGTTAGAACCTATCTTCATTCCCATAATTCTAAATACCTTGCACCTTACAATGTTGCCATCATTGAAAGTCGCAACAGCATCATACACACCAAAGTGAAGTGTTTCTATTCCAACAAATACAGTCTTGGGGATTCTCGACCATATAACACTATTTACACTTTCATTGGGGTTTTGAGTTTTTCCGTGAATACACTTTTTCAACAGTTCAGGTGCTGCTAAGTCTCTGAAAATAGGTTTTATCACCTTCATTATTGCATGAGGCAGACTATGCTTATGAGTGTACACTTCACCAGTTAGCAATCCTTTGTTATATTTACACCAACTGTCTTCTTCTTTGGGACACAAGCTATGTTGGGGATTTTCATCGGTTGAAGAAGTATGAAAAAAAAGAGCCCAAACAGCCTTCTTCATTTCGTCGACACTTTGTGTATTTTGCCTAATAGCCATTCCATAATAGTTCTGTATTTTGTCAATTACACTGTCAGTTAACCTTCCCTTCCCATCCAACCCTTTACCATCACACTGAGTTTTTGTTTTTTGTACGAAGCTTTCAGTCGCCGAAGTCTTGTTCCCATTCGCTTCTGTACGTGTCCAATACACTCAAATTTCTGCACTACAACATCATCACCACAGGGCTTCAGTCCTTGAACATGTTTGAAACTTTTAGAATCACCGTCACCAAGGTAATTAACATATCGCACTTTATCACACGCCTCAGAACGCTGGAATATACTGGCAACACCAGCCACTTCCATTCCTCCACTACTGCCACTATAGTTAGCTTTGCAATTATTTTCATGTGTACCTTTATATTTTTGTGGACATCTACAATACTTTGATATTACTGCTACATCTAAAACTTTCCCTGTATACATACTGGTGGCAGATACTACACCATGAAGAGATGTGTGTCCCCGTTTATGCCAGGTACCATCGAACGCTGCAGTCAAATCTCTGTTACCATTATTTTCCATTACTGCCTCTTCCACAGCGTTCTTCATAGATTCTATACAGACATATTCTACTTTAGACCCTATTAATTTATTATAGGTCGTAAACTTGGTTGGGGGATTTGAAAGATTCATGATGCCACAGAAAATTGCACCTGCAGTAGCACACTTACCAACTGAACGCAAGGAATAAACAAATCTAATGTTGTGTTCGTAGATTTTGCTACCATTTTCTTCAGTTGCAGTTACTGCAACACTGTTCCAAAAGGTGGTCATGTATGAACACTTCATATTTCAGTTGTATTTCACTAGCAAGTCCTACGTGCTTTATTATGGAGGGTTCCAGACCAACTTCACTACAATGAATACATCTTACACAGTTTGAAAAAATTCCTTTGAGAACCGACATATCAAATATTTCATTCACATCCGATTCGCCCATAAAACATTCATAGTTTTCACTCATTGAACCAAGCTTCTTCTGTGAAGTATTTTCTTTCCCACTTTGCTATGGGCAGGTGTACTTGAGAGGTTAGGTTCACTCACTTAGTTATCGTCTTTATTGTTTACAGTAATAACACTTACCTTTGGCTTTCCAACATTTCTCCATTTCTTAAAAGCCTTCAGAGGATTTCTAATAACTTTACTTTTACTCATTATTATACTTCAACAAAACAGAGACTCAAGAAACAGAATTAATTACGAATATTTTCGAGATAACGACAGAGTAAATAAACATGAAACAATCGACAATCACACCAGCGATATATATTGAACCATCACAGGTTAGCCACAACACATACTTTATCTCACATCACTAAAATGTACCTGATGAACACGGACGTTAATAATAACACCATTTGACAGCAGTTTAACAGCGCCACAGTGGGTCACGCCCATGTAGAACACATGTCAAAAAAAATTTAAAAATAGTTGTAGTCTTCGGAATTGAATAAGTTATATATCTATTAAAAGGTAATAGTCTGCAGATTCAGAAAACGCAAAAAAGTAAAAATTGAACTTTTCATGATTTTGAGCCTTTCCGGAGCCCATTAAAGAAAACCAACCTATTCAAGACAACGCAGTCACAAGTACAAGCCTGAAGTCCAGAACGCAGAGCTCTCCAGTGGTCAGATTTCCATCTATGGACCTGGTAAAGGTGTACCCCAACATCGAGTACACGGTGCCACTGGCCAGGCTGGAAGAGCCGATTACCCTGGCCACTGTCTTATTACATGTGGTCCGTGTAGGACATGAAGAGGGTAGGAAGGTAACCTTCTCGGTAATGGAGGCTGTGTACAGAATTCATCTAAAGTCAGTGAATCACCCCACTGACTTCGGAGCCCTGCGGGACCTGCTGAAAAAAGTCTTTGAGAGACATGGTGAGAAGTTTGACCTCCTGGACATCTAGGAACAGGCTGTACTGGCAAATGGACGAATTGCTTTCGACTGGAGTAAGACCTGGCCAGACGACCACATGCACACATACTTCCCATGACGACTGAAATAAGAATTGGACAATTAAATATCCACAATAGCCGACTTGTTATGCAGGAGCTCTGTAAAGAGGTGGAGGAGAGGAGACTGGATGTGCTCTGCCAACAGGAGCCGTACTCCCAAGCTGGAAAAATAGCTTTTGCTGCCGCAACATGGCTAATTGTCAGCAGAGAGGAGGACCCTAGAGCGGCGATAGCAGTTACAAATAAACTTCTGAGGGTCACCACGCTCTCACAATTTACAACTAGTCACTGCAACGTCGTGGAGCTTCAGTCCCCAGTTGGAGTAATTACTCTCATAAACATGTACTTCCAATACGGAGACGAGTTTGAACAGCATTTAGAACACCTGGAAAGAGTTACCACGGCTTTGCGGGGACGGAAGATAGTCATAACAGCTGACATCAATGCAAAATCCCCCCTGTGGTACAGCGGCACCAAACGGTGATAAAGTGAAAGAGTTTATCATGGCTTCACAGCTCGTGGTGCCCAACAAGCTGGGCAATCCTCCTACCAACGCAGCAGGAGGAGGACAGGGCACGAACATAGACGTATCCCTAACATCTCATAACGCAGCAAATCTCATACAGAGCTGGAAAGTCGTGAGCAATGCCACCACAAGTGACCATAATTTAATAACCTTCACGCTAGGTGAAAGGGAGTGCCGCTGGACCATGGGATGGGAACGCCTAGTAAGGGAGTGTGACATTCCTGCGTTACCGGAAGGTGACGTACATCAAGACATAGACGTGGACGAAAGAGCTGACGAACTGGTGGGCGCAGTACACAGAGCGGTGAGGGCCGCTGTACCAACCAGTAGGATGGCCATGGCGGCCTCACCGTCACCGTGGTCGGCCGAATTAGAGGCACTACGTCAGTCTGTAAGGAGGAACTACCAGCGCAGCGCAGTGTCGTCTGGCTGGAAAGGCAATGATGGCAGTTGCAATACAGGGAGGCCAAGCAGAGATTTCAGAAGGAACTACGCGAAGTGAGAATGCGTAGCTGGGAGAGCTACGTGTTGAACCAGTTGGCCTTAGACCCGTGGGGTCTCCCCTATAAATTAGTGAGGGAAAAAATCCGCTCTCCCCTGGAGCTATCTACACTCAGGCAGGGGGACAGGATGACGGAATCTTGGCAGGAGACTGCAGAGGTCATTCTCCGGTCCCTGCTGCCTGACAACAATGAGGATGGAGAAACCGTAATCCAGCAGCAACTGCGAGATACAGACCTAGATGATTACAACAACGACATGGCAGTCTACCCCTTCTCGGAACAAGAGGTGGCTGCACAAATAAGATCCCTAAAAAGAGGGAAAGCTCCAGGACCAGACGGCATTGTGGCTGAGGTGGTGCAATTTCTGGCACCCTAGTTAATCGCGCCGCTGACTCACCTCTTTAACGAGTGCCTCAGACAAAGGAAGTTCCCCAAGAGGTGGGAAACCGCGAACGTGGTCATAATAAAAATGGGACCAGAAAAAGACCCGGCTGAAGTCAAATCATACAGACCAATCTGCTTATTGGACCTGTTCGGGAAGCTTCCGGAAAAACTGCTGGCTGACAGATTGACGGCTCACTGGGTGCTGTGTGGGGTGAACGACAGGCAGTTCGGCTTCAGGCCGGGGCGGTCGGCATCTGAGGCTATCGCTCTGGCGGCTGAGGTCTGTGGCTCAACCCCGCATAAGTACGTCATCGGCATCATGGTGGATATCAGTGGCGCCTTCGACAACCTGTGATGGTCTTCGCTCTTCTCATGTCTGCGGGAGAAAGAGTGTCAAGGGCCGCTATATGGGTGTCTGAGGAGATATTGTAAGGACTGGGAGGTATGGCTATCATCCCCTAGCGGGAGAATTGGGAAAGTAATTACCAAGGGGTGTCCCCAAGTCTCTGTTCTGGGACCCCTTTTCTGGAACATCCATATGGAACCATTGCTAGACAGACTACAGCAAAGTGAAGAAGTGCTAGAGGTGATAGCCTACGCAGATGACCTCCTCCTGCTGGTCGGCGGTCGCAGCCGAGAGGACATCGAACCAAAGATCGAAAGGGCCATAGAGAAACTGCACAAATGGCGCCTAAATACAAATATGAAAATATCTCCGAGTAAATCTACATACTTACTGCTAAAAGGTGAGCTAATCAGGAATCCCACTGTTAGAATCGATGGCTCACCAGTTCTTCGGCGAAGGGAGACGCGATGCTTGGGACTCATAATTGACGAGAGATGGAACTTCGGGAAACACATAGAAACTGTAACCCAGAGAGCTCTCCAACTACTAAACAATCTCATCTCCATTGGACATAAAAGATTTCATCCCCCTCCTCATCTCATAAAACTTCATCATAATAGTATTCTAATCTCAGTAGTGGGTTACAGCTCGGGAGTCTGGGCGCACAGGCTCAAGCGGGTCATGCCCGCCGTGACAGTGAGAAGAGTCCAAAGAAGCATGATTCTGAGATCGGTGGGGGCCTACAGGACATCACCAGGGGGAGCCCTGTTAGTCATAATGGGGCTCTGCCCGCTAGATATCAAAATACGCGAGCAAGCGGCATGGTACGGGGCCAAAAAGGGGAGCAGGGAGAAAATAATAGAGATCATGGGTGTGAGGGTAGAGGATAAGAGAGAAATACGAAACAGAGGGGAGGAACTTTGGCAGAGGGTTTGGGAGGAAGAAGAAACGGGGAGAAGAACCTTCCAGTTCTTACCTGACGTAAAAGAGCGTGGGGACATGAAATACTTTGAACCTACATGAGGACTCATTCATTTTCTCACTGGTCATGGACCCTATCCGACATATCTATGTCGGTTTGGGAAAAGGGCAACCCCCGAGTGTGACTGTGGCGCGGCGGAGGGAACTGCCGACCATGTGGTTTTCGAGTGCCCTCTCTTCAATGATGTTGCGACAACACTCCGAGACAGACTTCCGAACAATGACACATACCATCTACTTAGACATGAAGACACTTTTCATACTTTGAATGCTCTGGCAGATGAGGTATCACGGAAAGTGTTAACAGAATACCTGAGGGACCAAGAATAGGTACCAATTCATAGACCTACCGATGGAATGGCCGACTTCCATCAGTTGGAAACCGCCACGTACGGGATTAGGGGGGGGGGGGAGGGGGGATCAATTACCACCCATTGTGACTAAAAGCACCGATGATGACATAGGTGAAGTTAGTATTCAGTAGGACTTAGATTAGGACATTAATTTAGGAAACTGCAGCGAATTCTAACCTTGGCCAGCCCAGTGCCAGGGGAATGCTCCTCGGGGTTAGCTCGTGGAGACTGGCTATTCTAAGTAGGTTTGTGTTTTACTGGCACACGTGTGACGCTGCAGTTAGTAGTCATTTCTAGGTTAGATAATTAAATAAAGTAGGTTAAACTAAACTGCCCACTCTTATAGAAAACTAACATACTGTAGTAGTTTAAACTGTAGTTCACTAACATAACTATAATATCAAGCTGCATTATAACCCAATTCTATGTATCAATTAATGGCCCACTAATCATGTTAGGAGGTGGGTTAATATGTATAAATAGTATTGTTGTAAAAATAAAAAATAAAAACGGTTGTACGCGTGTGAGCGAAGTCCTAAGTGGCCTCACCTTGTGTTAGAGTGTATCTTATTATGAGTTAGTGGGAGCTGACCAGTTTTGTGCGTGAGTTGCATGTTATTGTCTGTTGATGCGAGCAGGCTGTGCCGAGTCGGAAGGGACCGGTTGGAAGCAGTATGAATCTGACAAGCTGTGGCCTCATGACTGAATTTCCACTCAGCGGAAGAAAAAGAGTTCATGATGTTGGTACTGTTATTGAGTCTGGCTGCAACATTAGTTTTGAGAGAGCTAGCTGTATTTTTTGAACTGATTTTGACAAATACCTGTTGCTCCTCGCTATGCATTCTGTTCAGCAATCCGAAGTAAGATGTTACTGCTTTCCTTTCCTTGCAGCTTGGCGTATAACTAGTGGCAGTGTGACTGATTAGGTTTTCTGACAAACAACACAGCAGAGTGACAATTAGGCTGAGCTCAATATTCAGCATTGGTCACGTTCACGGCCAATATGTATCCCTTGTATGGAAGTTAGTAAATCATTGTTTTCTTTCACCAAACTGGTGGGAAATAGTTCTTTATTTTGGTAATACTGCCGATTCAGTATTTGAGCTAAATGTAGCTGCATTAAGTGCAGCAGATGCTACATTTCGTTTTAATTTATAATGGGTTTATTGTAGTAATTATTCTAATGAACGACAAAATTTATGTTAACTTTACAGTTAATTCACTTTGGTCAAGCGAATGTTCTCATGTCATACTTTTTCTAAGGTAATAAATATTTTGTGATTCATTTTAATGTGGATTATTAATTCCACTGCCTCAGTAGGGTGTCGATGAGGAATGGCAGTTGTATATTAGGGTAGAAGTAAGTCACGTTGCCAAACGACTAACCTGCGTCTGCCGCGTTATTATCTTATTTTTTCGGGTTCTTTGTCGTTGTCAGTCCCTGTATGAGTAATCGTATCTGTAATTTAATTTTTTTATTATCTTATCTGATGATACATACTGGCCATCAGTAGCGTACAGAGGTTGTTTGTTAATCGAGGCACACTAGAACATCTCTAGAAAGCTCATAGGTTGTACCGTTGCGCAATACATGTGTTTCTGTCTGTCCAAACGTTCTTGGATTTAATCAGTTACTCATAATCGATATAGATACTTTCTTTTTAACAGGCACCATACGCTTTCAGCCGTGTCAGAATCGACTAATAATTATGATATACGCTCTGCAGTGAATTTATTACTGGTCTTACATTTTGATTGTAGTTATGGAAAGATATTAACAGTTTCTTAATTGATTTTTGTAAAGGGCGAAAGAAATCAACTAGGTGCGCTCCAATATGAATAAATAACTTGTAGAATGAAAATAATTGTAATGTATTCTACTTATATTCCTGCAACTTGTGCATATAACCCTTTCATTTATTGTTAAACAGAAACACTTAACTCTATTTTTGATTGTTCATTAATATGGGAAAACGCAGTAATATTGCCCTAATTTAATTCCTGTACCACTGAACAGTTGGGTGAAATAGACGGTACTGTATGTGGTGTCACGAAAAAACTGAAACCACTGAAACTTAACAAAGTTCCACCGTCAAATGGAATTCCTAGCAAGTTCTACTCCGAATTTATTGTTTAGTTAGCCTTTTTGGACCTGTAAGCTATAGTATATTGCCCAAACAAAAAACTTTGCCCAGTGGTTGGAAGACAGCACAAGTCATGCCCGTCTACAAGAAGGGTATCACAACATGAACTTCCATTATACTTGACCTCCATTTGCTATAGAATCTCAGACATAATGATTGACTTTCTCCCGCATTATGGATTCCGAAAACGTAGATGATGTGAAACCCAACTCACACGTTTTCTCAGATGATATATAGCAACCCATGGATGAAAACAGATTGATGAAGTATTTCCCGATTTCAGAAGAGCATTTGATTGCGTACCATGTCTACGATTCTTATCAAAACTGTGATCGAATGGGGTACAAAGCGAAATTTGTGGCGGTGTTGAGAATTCATTGGTAGGAATGATGCAGCAAGTTATCTTTGATGGAGTTTCATGGAGACATGTAGAGAAATAAATTTATTAAGTATGCACCAGGAAAATGTATTTTTTTGCGTTGTTGTTCATGTTGTATATTACACCTTGCGAACAATATTAATGGCAAGCTCACAATCCTCGTAGATGATGCAGTTATCTATAATGAAGTAGTGACTCAAAGTTGCTGCACACATCACATATTGACTGCCATCTTGATAAAATTTCGAAATGGTGCAAGGATTAACAACTTGCTTTTTTTTTTGACAAATGCGGCAGTGTGAAATTTGCTAATCGAAATGACTAAAATATCGCTGAGTCACAGTTATAATTGGCCAACTCATACGAAGATTTGCGTGCAACAATTTGAACAGACATGAAATGAACGATCACATAGTTTCAGTCGTAGGTAAATCAGGTGGGAGACAAATGGTTCAAATGGCTCTTTGCACTATGGGACTTAACTTCTGAGGTCATCAGTCACCCAGAACTTAGAACTACTTAAACCTAACTAATCTAAGGACATCACACACATCCATGCCTGAGGCAGGATTCGAACCAGCGACTGTAGCGGTCGCGCGGTTCCACACTGTAGCGCCTAGAACCGCTCGGCCACTCCGGCCGGCAGGTGGGAGACATCACCCACTTAATCTAGCCGATTATACATGCAAATGTAGGTGTGGAAACCTAACTGCCGATTCAGTTTTCCATTTTTTGCCGACTACGAACTGTTGTTGAAATTTCTGCTCACAGTATCACAAATTCCAGAAAAATATTCCGTCATTCTCCAGCAAATGTCACTTCTTTTTGTTTGTACTCGTAGACTTCCATTCACCGTTACAGAAATAAATCTGTACCCCCTACACTATACTGAAAAGGCGTCTGCTGATATCCCGTGCAGCAGGTTCCGTTAACTGGATTTTCGACTCACGCCAAAGTCTATATTTTCCTCCTGAATACAGGACAATTTCGCCCCTGGCTCCGAAATACTAGGCAAATGCAGTCAGTGTACATAGGGGGCTGTATACAAAACTCTCGAGCGAACCTCCATGAGTATTACACTCCAGCGCGTCATCATACGCATCTTCTGTCAATCTCACAGACAAGAGTGTAAGTTTCTTCACTAATGAGCCCCATTCCAAACTAAGCCGCAGTGACTCGCAAAGGCTATGAAGACGCCCAGGACTGTGGTGCCTCTAACCCGCCATACTGCCCGACCACTTTGGTTGTCATCCGCGTCATACTTACAGCACAGCGGTACGTCGACGATAATCCACGCACCACTATTTTGTCCTTCAAGGCAAGCCATCCTGGGATTATGTTTCAGCCAGATATTGCCCGCCAGCAAACTGTGAAAGTTCCTAGCGCTTGTCTTGGTGCTCGACAAACTCTGCCTTGACCAGTAAGGTAACCAGACCTCTCCCCGATTGAGAACGATTGGAGCATTAAGGGCAGGGCCCTCCAACCATGTCAGGATTTCGACGATCTAATTCGCCAATCTGACACAATTTGGCACGATATACCTCATTAGGGTAACCAGAAACTCTGTCGATCGATGACAAGCTGAACCATTGCTTGCTTAATATCAAAAGGTTGTAATATGAGTTTTTGGCTTACTCAGTTTGTCAAGCTCTTTCTCGTGAATAAGTGTACAGTTTTTTGAAATTGTAATCACATTTATTTTTGTATTTCAGTGTACACCAGAAGACACTGAATGATTGGAAAGAAAGGCAGCACAGGTTTTTACGATCCATGGGAGAAGTCACAAAGATGTGGAAACAACTGAAATGGTAGACGCTTCAAGATAGCCTCACACTGTGTGGCCTCTAAGGATATGTACAACTCTCCAGGCAGCAACAGTTCTTCTGTTTAGTTTCCTGCGAGATTTCTAACTTCGGGTAGGATACTACGAGATGTGGCTAGAAAAAAACCGGACTAGTGCTGGTGAAACAATAAAATGAATGCAATAAGGCTGAATGTCGCGTGGCCTGTCATGTGACTCTCGCTCCGCCTACTGCTCGAGTTTCATCTGCCTCCTGCACTCAGTCTGCCCGTGGCGTCTGTTTTAAGTAGTTGACGTTTTGTCTGTGCGTCGGAAAATGTTGAGTGTACAGAAAGAACAGCGTGTTAACATCAAATTTTGTTTCAAACTAGGAAAATCTGCAAGTGAAACGTTTGTAATGTTACAACAAGTGTACGGCGATGATTGTTTATCGCGAACACAAGTGTTTGAGTGGTTTAAACGATTTAAAGATGGCCGCGAAGACACCAGTGATGACACTCGCACTGGCAGACCATTGTCAGCAAAAACTGATGCAAACATTGAAAAAATCGGTAAACTTGTTCGACAAGATCGCCGTTTAACAACCAGAGCAGTGTCTGAGTTAACAGGAGTTGACAAGGAAAGTGTCAGGCAGATTCTTCATGAAAGTTTCAACATGAACAAAGTGTGTTCAAAAATGGTTCCAAAGTGTCTCACAATTGAACAGAAGGAACGCCGAAGAATGATTTGTTCTGACATCCTGGAAAACATTGAAAGTGATCCCACGTTCTTACAAAATGTTATTACTTGCGATGAATCGTGGTTTTTTACTTACGATCCCGAAACTAAACGCCAATCGATGCATTGGAAAACTCCTGGTTCTCCACGACAAAAAAAAAGCACGAATGTCAAAATCGAAATTCAAGGCAATGATGATTGTTTTTTTTTTTTTTTTTTGACATCAAAGGGATTGTGCACATTGATTGGGTACCAGAGGGACAAACAGTGAATCAGCATTACTACATTAGCGTCCTGGCTACCCTACGTGAGCGAGTACGGAGAAAACGAAACGATTTGTGGAGAAAGAAGTCATGGATCCTTCACCAAGACAATGCCCCAGCACACAGTGCGTTGTCAGTGAAGACGTTTTTGGCAAAACACAACATTCCCATCTTTGATCATCCACCCTACTCACCTGATTTGGCCCCCTGTGACTTTTTTCTTTTCCCTAAAGTCAAGTCAGCTCTGAAAGAAACTAGATTTGAGACCGTAGAAGCAGTAAAAGAAAAAGCGACGGAAGTAATGTATGGACTTACCGAAAATGATCTGCAGCATTGCTATGAACAGTGGAAAATTCGTATGGAGCGGTGTAGAGACCGAGGAGGAGAGTACATTGAAGGAGATAACATGAAATTGTAAATAATTGTAAATAAATGTTTTTTCCAGCATCAGTCCGGTTTTTTTCTAGCCGCACCTCGTATCTTCGAGCAGTTATACCACTGCTCCTTTTTCTGTCAGATGGAAAAGAGATCTTGGTTTCTCGTTCTCTGGTAAGGACCAATTACATACACTACTGGTCATTAAAATTGCTACACCAAGAAGAAATGCAGATGATAAACGGGTATTCATTGGACAAATATCTTATACTAGAACTGACATGTGATTGCATTTTCACGCAATTTTGGTGCATACATCCTGAGAAATCAGTACCCAGAACAACCACCTCTGGCCATAATAACGGCCTTGATACGCCTGGGCATTGAGTCAGAGCTTGGATGGTATGTATAGGTACAACTGCCCATGCAGCTTCAACACGATACCACAGTTCATCAAGAGTAGTGACTGGCGTATTGTGACGAGCCAGTTGCTCGGCCATCATTGACCAGACGTTTTCAATTGGTGAGAGATCTGGAGAGTGTGCTGGCAAGCGGAGCAGTCGAACATTTTCTGTATCCAGAAGGGCCCGTACAGGACCTCTAACATGCGGTCGTGGATTATCCTGCTGAAATGTAGGGTTTCGCAGGGATCGAATGAAGGATAGAGCCCCGGGTCGTCTGAAATGTAACGTCTACTGTTCAAAGTGCCGTCAATGCGAACAAGAGGTGACCGAGTGGCTCCCCATGCCATCACCCCGGGTGATACGCCAGTATGGCGATGACGAATACACGCTTCCAATGTGCGTTCACCGCAATGTCGCCAAACGTGGATGCGACCATCATGATGCTGTAAACAGAACCTGGATTCATCCGAAGAAAATGACATTTTGCTATTCGTGCACCCAGGTTCGTCGTTGAGTACACCATCGCAAGCGCTCCTGTCTGTGATGCAGCGTCAAGGGTAACCGCAGCCATGGTCTCCGAGCTGATAGTCCATGCTGCTGCAAACGTCGTTGAAGTATTCGTGCAGATGGTTGTTGTCTTGCAAACGTCCCCATCTGTTGATTCAGGGATCGAGACGTGGTTGCACGATCCGTTACAGCCTGTCATCTCGACTGCTAGTGGTACGAGGCCGTTGGGATCCAGCACGGCGTTCCGTATTATCCTCCTGAATCCACCGATTCCATATTCTGCTAACAGTCATTGGATCTCGACCAACGCGACCAGCCATTTCGCGGTACGGTAAACCGCATCGCGATAGGCTACAATCCTACATTTATCAAAGTCGGAAACGAGATGGTACGCAATTCACCTCCTTACACGAGGCATCACAACAACGTCTCTCCGGCAAACGGCGGTCAACTGCTGTTTGTGTATGAGAAATCGGCTGGAAACTTTCCTCATGTCAGCACGCTGTAGGTGTCTCCACCGGCTCCAACCTTGTGTGAATGCTCTGAAAAGCTAATAATTTGCATATCACAGCATCTTCTACCTGTCGGTTAAATTTCGCGTCTGTAGCACGTTATCTTCGTGGTGTAGCAATTTTAATCGCCGGTAGTGTAAATTTCGAGGAGCTACTGCGCCGTATACGGAATTATAGCTTTATAAATAGCTGCAAAATACTAACACGAATTCTTTACAGACGAATGGAAAAACTAGTAGAAGCCAACCTCGGGGAAGATCAGTTTGCATTCCGCAGAAACACTGGAACACGTGAGGCAATACTGACCTTACGACTTATCAAATTCATGGAGAAGAAATAAAAACTTTGAGGTTCGCCGATGACATTGTAATTCTGTCAGAGACAGAAAAGGACTTGGAAGAGCAGTTGAATGGAATGGACAGTGTCTTGAAAGGAGGATATAAGATGAACATCAACAAAAGCAAAACAAGGATAATGGAATGTAGTCTAATTAAGTCGGGTGATGCTGAGGGAATTAGATTAGGAAATGAGGCACTTAAAGTAGTAAAGGAGTTTTGCTATTTGGGGAGCAAAATAACTGATGATGGTCGAAGTAGAGAGAATATAAAATGTAGGCTGGCAATGGCAAGGAAAGCGTTTCTGAAGAAGAGAAATTTGTTAACATGCAGTATTGATTTAAGTGTCAGTAAGTCATTTCTGAAAGTATTCGTATGGAGTGTAGCCATGTATGGAAGTGAAACATGGACGATAAATAGTTTGGACAAGAAGAGAATAGAAGCTTTCGAAATGTGGTGCTACAGAAGAATGCTGAAGATTAGATGGGTAGATCACATAACTAATGAGGAAGTATTGAATAGGATTGGGGAGAAGAGAAGTTTGTGGCACAACTTGACCAGAAGAAGGGATCGGTTGGTAGGACATGTTCTGAGGCATCAAGGGATCACCAATTTAGTATTGGAGGGCAGCGTGGAGGGTGAAAATCGTAGAGGGAGACCAAGAGATGAATACACTAAGCAGATTCAGAATGATGTAGGTTGCAGTAGGTACTGGGAGATGAAAAAGTTTGCACAGGATAGAGTAGCATGGAGAGCTGCATCAAACCAGGCTGAGGACTGAAGACCACAACAACAACAACAAAATAGATGAGCTCTTAATGTAAACACGGCTTCCACCTTCCACATATTTTATGGTTGCAGAAAAATTCTACCAGTGAATCTCTGACATTTACCAAACAACGTCGCCATTTTCCTGGAGCAAACCAACATAAGCGTTACCGTTTCACGCTAAAAAGTAACGTTACTTTCAGAAAAGTAGGGACGCAAGGTGCAGGCATGAATGGGAAGTGCACATAGCACCCAAATTCTTGGTGCAGTCGTGCGGAGGTCTGTCTCTAATCGTAAATGGGTCAGTGATCGTCAAACCTTTTCGATTATGAGTCAGTACTGAACGTTGTTGGGTGACATCTAGTGCAGCAAGGGTAGGGAGCCGGCCGGAGTGGCTGAGCGGTTCTAGGCGCTAGTGTCTGGAATCGCGCGACCGCTACAGTCGCAGATTCGAATCCTGCCTCGGGCATGGATATGTGTGATGTCCTTAGGTTAGTTTGGCTTAAGTAGTTGTAAGTTCTAGGGGACTGATGACCTCAGCAGTTAAGTCCCATAGTGCTCAGAGCTATTTGAACCAAGGGTAGGTAGGAGGGAAGGTCACTCAAGTGGCAATCAAAGACAAATTTAACTGTCACCAAACCATGGTTGTTGATGGAAACTTGCCTTTTACACACTTCTAATATACGTGTTATGTAACACAGCAAATATTTTTGAGTGAGAAGGAAAATAATATATCGGAACAACATCATTTTTCTGAAGGCTTAGATAGTAGCCAATTTCCCGTACCTAAGCGGATACTGTGGTCAGTACCATCATAACAGGTCTCCATATTTGTTTTTCCGATGTCTGGGTACATTATCTAAACGTCTTCATGCCCTGCAATCTGAAAGAATACCATTCTGCTTCCGCATACCATTTTGTGTCAGAATTTTGTATTAAGCAAAATAGAACGGAGACGGTTGTAAATAATACAACTTAATTGAGTCAGAATTGTCACATCGTGGTAGAATAGCGGATGATAGCTTTGTACATGAAATACTTTAGAAGGCAGTTATATTCGGTATTGGGGTGAACACATTGGCCACTTTTCCTAACGTGTAGTTTTGCCACTTTCCCAATTCGATACCATGACAGGCTTAGCGTTCCACAGAAAAAACTGTCAGGCTCAAATAAATAACGTGTAACTATATTTGTAGGTCAAATGACGTAGTTTAAACATTGTTACAGGGAAAACTGTGACTCTCTATACAAGTGAGATAAAAAGATGATATAAATGCCTTATCTTACCTCAGACGACACAGAAACAAAATCGTTTCTGCTACGGAATCACGAAAGGATCTCAGCGCGTTGGTGTCAATGACAACAGAGGCAATGTGCAGGAGAAGTACCAGGCAGGCAGCTTTGCTTCTCAGGGAAAAAATACGGAATGGCCACTTTTCCCCTTCTTGGCCACTTTACCACACCTGTTAATAGGTAACCTACATAAATTAGTATGTTATATTAGTTAATAACAGTAATCGTAGTATGAGACACGATAACGAAACTTATGTTTAGAATGTCAGATTTCCATTACTCACTGCAATGTATTACAACAGCCTTAATGTGATTCCATACTACTTGGTACAAAGACGAAATAAATTTGAAGATGAGTGTCTTTATAACGTGCATTCATGAATTCATATTACTTCCGTTTGACATTTATACCGTGGCAGCAGATCGGCGCTAGTTGCACATGCTCGTGACTTGTCGGAAACGGAAGGCAACTTATAAAATATTTCCCCTCTCACAGTGGCTGCTTTACACACCACTTACCACTGGCATAAGGAGCATACGTTAATTACCTTGTAACATAACATGAGGTAATCGGCAGTCCAGAATTGCTGTGAGGCGAGTTGTATTTGACACACAGCAAAGCGCTAGAGGGCACAGGGCACGCGGAGGCCAGCCTGGTTAGTTCACGTTTTCCAGCCAGTCACATGTAGAGAGAATGATCACGTTGCCGGAAACGGGTAAATCCTAGAGCTGGGAATTTGGTCGGCTGATACTCGCATTACCATTGTGCACAAAATGCTCCAGGAAATGGCGGAGTGTCAGAAAGTCTTAACTATGGCGAAGTTACAGCTCTCTGAGATTCGACAATAACTTGAGCGAAGACAACTTACTCTCTCCTCTATTTTTAACATACAGAAAATTATTAAAGATTTCATTACAATCTGACGCTTCTTGAGCGAGACTAAATAGTTAGCCTGAGCAGACGTTGATGGAGTCTCGAAGGGTGCTAAAAGTATGAGGTATTTTTATGTTTCTTAGCTCATAGAAACGGCCTGGCAGCGAGTCGATCACTTAGTAAATCTTGCTGGACAAGCCAACAGCCATACAGGACAGACAGGGCAGCCCCTCATCAAGAAAGGTTTCCAGTAGAACAATGCCAATGCCGTGATACCTGCTGCAGCGCCAGCAGAAGCCTGAGCTGGGGCAATGGTCTAAAGGAATGTGTCTACAGATTGAAGTCACAAAAAAGGCATTGTGTGCAGAGCCACACGTAATAAAAATTCATATGTTTTTATGTTCACCAATAGATTAAATAGGCTGTCTTGGTTGTATAAGAAAAATCTGGCTATGAGAAACGTTTGGAGATAGAATCATTATTACACCTCACAGCTAGGACTAACAAGCTCCAGGGCACAAGTGATTTAGATAAACATCTTTGGGATTGTATCTGTTCGCTTGCCGCCATGCAAAGACACATGACTTTGGAAGAAAATCATCCCTTCCACCTCTGTAAAAACTTTAAAAAAAAGCCAGTAACTGACGGTTTTTTTTTCAGAGATGCAGGTTTCTTAACTCTTGCTCTGGTTTGACATGAGTTTATAGTGTCATGTGGGAGCGGAGATTTAGCGCCTCCAGAGCCCTGTGATTGACTCAAGATGGGGTGAAGGTGGTGTCATTCATGCACTATGTGGGGAAATGGAAATTTTTTTTTGGAGAGGTGCAAAGCTCTCGGGTGAGGAACTTTGGTCTGGTAAGCACTTCTGGTCGAAGTTCTGGCATGTGTGGTTGGTACTTCTGACCTGTCATGACACTGACTTCAATTGCGAGTAGTTTAGACTGGGGAGCCTGTGGTGACGTTCTTACTGTACCGACAGTGTGACTTCAAAGTCTCGGACTACTCGTTTGCTGGCGGCTCACTTATTCATTTTTGGATTACCAGTTTTGACGTTTGGTATCCTTGTGTGCTCTGTCGTACAAGTGAGCCAAATTGGTCCTTGGTACTACCAGCGAGTGGATGTGTCACACATTGAAATCTAATGTGATTTCAGGGCTCTGGTAGAGTGTAAATTGTGATCGGTCTGCCTGATAGCTAGACCGTGAGATTTTACCATTTCTTTCGTGGACGCGATCGGTTCATATCTGCCGCCTCTATGTGTCACCTCTTCCGCACACATTTCGCCAGCTGCAAGTCACGTTGCCGCACGAACCAACAGGGTAATGTACTGCCGCTCCACCATTTTCAAGGCGTACAGATCTCAATCGCCACTTGCTCTCAGCCGCACCTATGTAGAGAAACTTCAGTGGATTTGATCAATCAAAGACTGCTAAGCGTCAGGCCAGTTCAGCTTGCGTTATCCACATTTCTAGGACCAGAGTTTAACCATCTTTGCCACCCAGGATCCACCCAATGTAGTCTTAAATCACACACAATGACACAATAACATCTCTGTATCAGACAGCAATAAACTGTTCTGTACGTAAGGTTTGGGATAAATTTCAGGGAGCTGTTTATATGCGTTACTTGTGATGCATTGGATGCGTTTCTCGTGTAATACGTGTAGTTTCTTTATAATTGTATTCCGCATTAAATTTGTTGTGTCGAGGTCATCATATCTCACTAAAATTTTAATTGCTTAGTGCAATTATGAGTGAACATTTGCTGGCACATGATCCAGTAGTGTATTGAGCTAAAACGAAAGCTAAGGGGCGATATCTGCATAGGGTACTGTTAGTTTTAAACTTTAAAATAAGAGACAATAAAATTGGAAATAAACGATAAATTTTTTGTTGATTTATGGCATTGAAAATATTTCATAGCACGAAATACATGTCTTCTAGTGGGAACATGGATGGAGTGTTTGAAATGTCGAGCTGAATCAGGTGTTTTGTCAACGCTATAAATCATTTTTGACTGCCATTCTGCCTGTGAATACATCGACTCTACTGTGCAGGGCGCTTAGTGCCTGATCCGTGGGGATTTGAGATGTCAAATTATGTATTGTATTTCGACAGCTATCGTCCTTCATCACTGATGGTGACTGCGGATTGACGCGTGTTTCGGCGCAGTGCATGGCCAAAGGGGTCATGAACTTCTGCAGAGGCGACTGGGCTGCGACCAATCTACACTTCAACGCCAGAATACTGATCATGTGGTGTGTCTGTGTTAGGGAAATGGTATGTTGGAGTGCTCAAAGCAAAAGGTGCTGCTAAATGGGAGTGCTCAAAGCAAAAGGCGCTGATATATGAGCGCAAAAGCTAATATGCCATCATTTCTATAATTTGTTTTAGGTATAGTAAATGTGGACTAGATCAGAGAAACAAATATAGCAGAAAACGAATAGTAGCTTTAAGATATAAAATACCGAATGCAGGAGAAGATGAAATATGTAGAAAGACAAGTAGAGTTCGAGTCTCGGTCCCGGACACAGTTTTAATCTGGCTAGAAGTTTCCTAGTAGAAATATTTGGGTAACAAGAGAGATACTGATTTAATTCATGAACGGACGAAACATAAAAATGCTGAAACCGAAGCAGGCGAAAGGGAATACAAACGTCTGTGTTGTTGCTGCGTTTTGACGCAGCTCTCCATGTTACTCTATCCTGTACAAGCCTCTCCATCTCTGAGTAACTAATACAACCTACATCCTTCTGAACCTGCTTACTGTATTTATCTCTTGGTCACTCTCTAAGATTTTTCCCCTCACACTTCCCTTCAGTATTAAATTAGTGATCCTTTGATATCTCAGTATGTGTCCTACAAACCGACCCCTTCTCCTACTCAGGTTGTGCCACCAACTTCTTTTCTTCCCAGTTCTATATAGTACCTCCACATTAGTTAAGTGATCTACCCATCTGATCATCAGCAGTCCTCTGTAGCACCACGTCTCAAAAGCTTCTATTCCCTTCTTGTCTAAACTGTCTATCATCCCCGTTTCACATCCATACATGGCTACACTCCATACTTTCAGAAAGAACTTCCTGGCAGTTAAATCTACATTGGATTTTAACGAGTTTCTCTTATTCAGAAACGCTTTTCTTTCCATTGACAGTCTATATTTTATATCAGATTGATATTTTCACCCTGCAGCGAAGTGTGCACTGAGATGAAACTTCCTGGCAGATTGAAACTGTGTGCCGGACCGAGACTCGAACTCGGGACCTTTGCCTTTCGCGGGCAAGCGCTCTACCATCTGAGCTACCCAAGCATGAATCACGACCCGTCCCCACAGCTTTAATTCCGCCAGTACCTCGTCTCCTACCTTCCAAACTTCACAGAAGCTGTCCTGCAGACCTTGCAGAACTAACATTCCTGGAAGAACGGATATTGTGGAGACATGGCTTAGCCGCAGCCTGGGGGATGTTTCGAGAATGAGATTTTCACCCTGCAGCGGAGTGTGCGTTGATATGAAACTTCCTGGCAGATTAAAACTGTGTGCCGGACCGAGACTCGAACTCGGGACCTTTGCCTTTCGCGGGCAAGTGCTCTACCATCTGAACACACTCCGGTGCAGGGTGAAAATTTCATTCTGGAAACATTCCCAGGCTATGGCTAAGCCATGTCTCCGCAATATCCATTCTTCCAGGAGTGCTAGTTCTGCAAGGTCTGCAGGAGACCTTCTGCGAAGTTTGGAAGGTGGGAGACGAGGTGGGTAGGGCTATAAGTGCTCTAGTTTTCTACATGTTCTAAGTGCTCTACTTTCTTACATTTTACTCTACGTCAACGATCAAGAAATCAAATTGACAGGAAGTGCAAAATAGCTAAGCAGGAATGGCTAGAGGACAAATGTAAGGATTTAGAAGCATGTTTCACAAACGGAAAGGTAGATACTGCGTAGAGGAAAATTAAAGAGGCCTCAGAAGAAAAGAGAAGCATGTATATGTATATCAAAAACTCAGATGGAGAACCAATCCTAAGCAAAGAAGGGGATGCTGATATGTGGAAGAGGTATATAGAGGGTGTACGTAAGGGAGATGTCCATCAAGACAACATTATAGAAAGGTAATTGGACGAAGATGAAGAGGAGGTGAGAGATGTGATACTACAAGAATGATCTATGTCGGAACAAGGCACCGGGAGTAGATGATATACCGTCGAAACTACTGACAGCCTTGCTACTCTATTCTGTGTGAGCCTTTTCAACTACGAACAACTACTGCCACCTACATCCTTTTCAAACTGCTTACATCTCTTGGTCTACCTCTACAATATTACCCAGCACACTTCTCTCCAGTACCAAATTGGTGATCCCTTTATGTCGCAGAACGTGTCCTGTCAACCGATCCCTTCTTTAGGTCGAGTTGTATTACAAATTTCTTGTTTCCCCATTTGTATTCCGTACCCCCTTAATAGGTACATGATCTACCCACCTGACCTTCAACATTCTTCTGTAATATCACATTTCAGAAGCTTCTATTCGCTCCTTGTCTAAACTGTTTATCGTCAATGTTTCACTTCCGTACATGACAGCACTGCAGACAAATACTTTCAGAAAAGACTTCATGACACTTAAATCTGTGTTCGATTTTCATAAACTTCTCTTCTTCGGAAACACTTTCTTCTCATTGCCAGTCTACATTTTATATGCACTCTACTTCGGCCATCATGAGTTATTTAGCTGCCCAAATAGCAAAACGCGTCTAGTACTTCAAGCGTCTCGTTTCTTAATCTAATTCCTCATGGATCAACTGTTTTTATTCTACTACATTCCATTATTCTTATTTTGCTTCTATTGATGTTCATCTTATATCCTCCTTTCAGAACACTGTCATTTACGTTCAGCTGTTCTTCAATTTTCTTTGCTGTCACGGACAGGATTAGAAAGTCATCGGCAAACCTCAGAGACTTAGATCTTCTCCCTGAAGTTCATTTCCATCTCGAAAATTTTCTTTGGTTTATTTTACTACTTGTTCAATGTACAGCTTGAATAACATCGATCATATACTGCAACCCTGTCTCACTTCCTTCTCAACCACTGCTTGCCTTTCATACCCATCGACTCTTACAGCTGCCGTCGCATTTCTGTTTCGCAGGTTCTAAATAGCCTTTCACTCCAAGTATTTTATCCCTGTTGCCTTTAGAAATTCAAAAAGAATATTCCACTCAAGATTTCTAAAGCCTTCTCCGAGTCTACAAATGCTGTAAACGTAGGTTTGCCTTTTCTTAACCTAATTTCTAAGATAAGTTGTAGGGCCAGAATTGACTTGAATGTTCCGAGATTTCTCCGGAATCCAAACTAATCTTCCCCAAGGTAAACTTCTACCAGCTTTTGAATCTTCTGTAAAGAATTCGTCTCATTATTCTGCAAACTTGACTTATTGAACTGATAGTTGGGTCATTTTCACACCAGCCATCGACTCATTTCTTTGGAGTCAGAGTTCTTACATTCTTTTGAAGTCTGAGGATATTACGCCTGTCTCATGCATCTGGCTCACACAGAATAGAGTAGCATGCAAAGCTGCTTCGGACTCATGATCACAAAAACAGCAAGAACAAGAAGCTGCGACATATTCTAGGATATATACGTTGTTTCATACACCACCACAAAGATACTTACACTATTGTTCTAACACGCATGAATCTTTTTATCGCTTGCGTTCATTTGTAAATCATCATATTGAACTCTGAACTATTTTGAGCCGTTGAATATTTAATGTACTGTGGTCACTAAATGGACTTCGTCTTCGAGTGTCTTTGATGACTATTCGAAACGCTCTCATTGTAACTGTAGTGCATCTGACAAGGGTATTTTCCGTCTGGATTTCAAGTGAATAGCCTAGGACCACTTCCCTTTTGTTTGAAATGTTCGTTCTTGAATGAGCATTATTCAAAATAGTTCTCTGTCATCTTCATCAATTACAGACTTTACAATAGAACCATGATTATTAAGTTATTCATTTATTTTTTATTTTTTATTTCTGTGTATTTTATTAACTCGCAATTCTAGCCAATGCAGGATCGCAGCTACATGTTATTATTTGCAGCGAATTGGCTGCGGGGCATGAAAACAGATGCGGGCAGCTTGATCCTATGACTACATCGAGCTATTCTTCAAACAGAACCCTGCATAGCCTCTGTAACTAAAGTACGAGAAACTGCAAGTGAAGATGTAGATGCTTTTCTCGTATGGACGGCTGTTTAGAAGGGGACCTACTCAGCAGTGATCTTTAGGTATCGTCGTAAGCTCATGGCCGAGTTGACCAATGTCAATAAAATTAAATATAACTTCAGTTATTACTGTATCTGTAAGTATATTCCTTTGTTACTTATAAGGAAAAGTACAAAAGTACACTATTAAGAAGCTCTTGACGTTGGTTGACGTTTTTAGATTTTACTGTTAGTTGCCACTAGAATTAGAGTGTCATTACAAAATACGGTTGAGAGATGCAGGCTGCACGAACACTTGATTCTGGCCACGTGCGACCCATGAGCCGCAGTTTCACGAATACTGATGTACTGTTTTTGGTGTGTTAACAAGCCTCGAAAGATGATTCCGAGCATAGACCTTGTAAGAATGGTTGTCAGTACGAGAAGGTGCCCTCTGAACTGGTCTAAATCAAAGCGACGTCATTGCAAAATTGAGACGCCTATGTACGACAATGTTCATAATCTGTATTCTGAGCGAAGAGATAAACGCTATCTACAGATTAAGGCACAGAGGCACCCCACGGAAAATTCAACAGGACTGCAACCTCCCTTTCGAAACCTACTTGATGGGGTCTATCGATGTAGAGAGACGCAATTATGTCTACAAATTCAGTTATGCCTCTATACTTCCTTTATGAACGACAGCACAAGCCCGCCAAGAGCCATTTCGGGTTAAGAAAGAGAGCAAGGTTACAACTGGAACGGAACTGACGTCAGTAATGACGGGATGTCTTCACTGAGGATTGTATAATTTGTCTGATGCCTGATTCTCATCCCAGTAGAGTTTAGAGGCGCAAGCAAGCATTCCCACCGGTTCAGCAGGGAAATGGACCAGTCATGTTGTAGCCTAGTACTTAATATTAATGCTGCACTTCTGCCAGCGCAATATAGGGTACTTAAGGAGATGAACAGTTTCGACAAAGGACCATCCTACAAATTGTGAGATTGTGTTCGTTTCAAGACAATAATGCAGTACTACTCTACGGCATCTATTAAACAATGTTCTTGCGTATGCGTACATCGTTTACGGTACTTGCGGATAGTGTTGCTTAGCTACCGTTTCCTTGGCGTCAAGTGGGATTAAATGCCTGTGCAGCTCACTCTCACTGTCCACTCAGAGCTAGGGGTTTTTCGTAATATTGCGCGGATTGGCAGCTTGTCCTGGGAGCTGTGGTTGTGCGAACTCTGATGTTTATCTTGTGACACAACAAACTACATTACAACATGGGTGAAGTATTTCGGTCATCGTGCTTGCGGGGCCCAAGCAGGGCTTAGGAGGGCGTGTCGGCGGCCAGCACTGGCGGTACATCTGACCAGTGGCAGCGACCGGCAGCCACGTGGACCTATCAGTGTCAAGCTAGCGGGCGTGACATCAGTTCCGACGCTAGCATTCTACTTCGTTAGCGTTTGCCCACCTACACCGCCAACTTTAGCAGACACACAGAAGGAAAACAAGTCTAATTAAGGAGGTGAGCATCACAATATTGCCAATATGCAGATATGAGTTCTAATTAATATATCTGAGAAGAAACAGAACCGAAATGATTTTCTTAACTGAAATTCAGAAAATCTTTAATAGCTTTTACAAAATTTATGATTCAAAAGAGATCAAGCACGCAAAGTTTAGCTGCTAGTCTTGTGCATCTATTGAACTACACATGTTCTATACTGTACTCAATTAAGGAGTGAAACGTTTTTATTTGCTGTTTATTTTAAAATCGATGTAAAATCTGACGCAAGACACGTACATAAGCGTGGCAGTTTTAGTTGGTGTATGTCATTACACATCACTTCTATCATTTAGTTCGTAGAATGGAACATTTTATTGAGTGTTATAATTAATTATTTATAAACACGTATAATTTCGCCTGTGGCTTAAAAGCGATAACAGCTATCATTATTCTGATTTCTTCTGTGGAAATAGAAGG
This sequence comes from Schistocerca piceifrons, assembly GCF_021461385.2. Taxonomy (NCBI): domain Eukaryota; kingdom Metazoa; phylum Arthropoda; class Insecta; order Orthoptera; family Acrididae; genus Schistocerca; species Schistocerca piceifrons. Next base: position 358,322,710 of record NC_060144.1, on the reverse strand, counting down.
AATAACCAAGCAAGAAAATGGCGCGATACCCACATGTATTGAGATTATGAACTGATCTTCAGCGCCGCAACAAATTTTTAGCATCTGTTTAAATTATAAGTCTACTGTTGCACATAAAATTAAGTTTAAGGCATCAGTTTTGATTAAAATTATAGGGTGCAGCTAATGACACAGCCACGATTTGGATATCATTTGCGTATAAATAGTTGAGAATCAGGATGGTTAAAGCACAAAGTCATTAAGTGATGTAGGTGCGGGGTGTGTTCTTGGAGGGAGGTCCGATGCCTGAATAGGGATGTGTCCATTTTGCAGTTACTTTCGGTTTCATACGAGTTTGAAGACGCAATATCTATGCTAGGCTGAGCCATGACCAACAACAAGCGTCTTCAGTGAGTTTTCCGCGTTGTTAGTTCACAGAACTTATATTCCTGCATGTGTAGCTGATTCTGGACTCTGAATCTGAGCACTGAGTTTGGACTTTAGATTGCCGGTGTTGGGCTTTTAATTACTTTCTTTGTCACAATGATACTTTGGTTTATTGGAAAGTGTGTGGTGAGACTCACATGTAAGTGGGGCTGGGGTGCAGCATCTGTTAAATTTTAGGTGTGAACACTGTGTGGTGTTTAACGTGTCGTGGCATGTAGAATGTCTGTCTGTATGAATCGTGTTACTGTACTGATGTATTGTAAAGGCATGCAAACGCTGTGAAATGTATCGTACGAAACTGATAAAGCTTTTTTGTGTGCAGTAAATCATTGAATGTGGGCATAGTTCAATATTGTACGTTACGTGAAACTTTCAAAATATACACAGAAAACAATCTGTGTGGATACTGAATGTATTAAAATGCAGAGAGCTTTACCTTTGAAACTTGCTTTAAATTGAAGCAGCATGCACATATGTAATAGTAGTTCTCTTTGGTGGTAAGATTCTATTAATTTTTCATCTGATTTATCAGAAACCATATCTCACCTACACGCACAAACTACAACAACACGGTATTAAAGTAGCTTTAGTGGGTAGAGCTACAAGTTCCGGATAGTAAACTCTCAAGACTATGTTTTTATTAAACAATAATTATAGTTATTTAGTAAAATATCCAACTCTCATGAGTTACGTCCTAGCACGAACAACTGTGTGTAACATCTAGTAATATTTAAAACTTCTCACGATAAATATTTCCTTTCTTTAAGTGATGATAAAACGTCGTCTTTGCCATAGATTCTATTAGGACATACAAGCACGATGTTTTTACGTAAAATCCCTTCAAATTAAGCAAAATATCTATTGATTCTGAAAGTGTTTTATTAGTATTAATTTTTATAAAACAAGTCTGAGTTTAATATTATTAATCAGTTCAGAAATATAGTGAAATAACGCTATCTTTCTTAAGATAGGCGACAACAATACGAATATGCGCATCTCGCGCGTTGTTTAAAATATTCATAGACACTTCTTAAAGCACAGGCTGGTGGGGGTTAGCAAATACTACAATAAGAAAGTGCAAATTTAGATAAAATTTCATCTGTTGCTTGAAATTACCAAATTACACTTAACAGGAATCACGTCTGGCCTCCAGCACACTCAAGCTACATCAGAAATGGAAGAAGAGGAAGTGAGAACAAAAAAGTCATACATGCATTTGTTCTAAGAATGACAATGATGATAGATATAAGAGTTATTTGTAGGTCATGACACATTTAATTAATATTTTTCGTAATATTTTTCTAAAGAAAATTCGTCATTATCCCTTTTTGTCACTTTATAACTCATAACGAAGGTTTTCGTGGTAAATAAAGTTTACTTTCACGAAAGTTTATCACAGAAAAGTCTGCTCCAGGACGCAAGCACAGCAACTGCCCATGTTTCCCTGGTATTTATTTTTATTATTTCTATATAGTGAGCTCGCTAACCACCATATTGGAGACTCGAGCTGTTTTAAAATCACTAAAGTCTGTACTTACGTTCATCAGCCTATGAATTAATGTGTGAATCTTAAAGACAATAAAATTTTATTAGTGAAATTATAAACGATTGAAGTTGGAGTGTGTTAGTTAACGTTGGACGCATAATATTCAATCTTGTAAAAATTAATCTGTCTGATTAACATATGAAAAGCAAATTTAAAAGTTAATTTCACTTTGAAAGGCAACATGTTATGCATCATTCCGCTGGTCATGGTTTGGCCAAAGACTAACATGGATCTGCATCACGTGATAAGTACCTAACTGTGATAAATTTAATTGTGGAAGGGTATCAATTTCAAAAGGCTACTTTCAGTTTCCCTATTTAAGATTTTAGTGTCTGTTATTCCCTGAATTTAAGCCTCTTTTTTGTGCTTAGGACGAAATGAGTGCTTTGGGGATCCTGCGTAGTGCCTGTCATTTCCTTGTCATGTTAATATAATTTGTATTCTGTTTTTGCATATGTTAGATACTGTATTGAATCATTCAAGTGTTTTGGATGTCTACGGAAAGTTAAACAATTACTGTGGAAGTCCCCATGGTTAATGTAACATATAGTGTTTGTATGTGTGTTTCTCTAAAGTAGTATCCGTAATGGAATTCTCACGCCAACAAATGATTAAAAATGATCCTGCCGTTGACAGTCTACACGTAACTATTTCCATGAAACGAAGTTTCGTTTTGTGGTAATACTTTACTTTGGTTTAACACATCAAACCAGTCACTGCTATCAGGATGCTACTAGAGTGCATCACAGCCTGATATCGTATAATATTTATTCTCAAAAAAGACAAGTAGAGAGCAAAAAATAGCATAAATATCAAGTACACGATGTCAGATCCTGTCCTATATGTAATTTAGAATTCGGTAAAACATATGTTTGACTTTCCTCAGATTATGCCCCCCCCCCCCCTCCTCCGCCCCATCATTAGATGTACACAAAATTGGCTATATTGATCAATGTTGTGAACGGCATTTTCAGAAAAATCTCAGTCGACAGTGAAATGTGAGTGTTTCTCCATCTGACGAACCAGAGTATGCATATCACGAATAGAAGTATGAACGGCAGCTGCAAAGATGATCTCTCTGTTGCCTCGTTGGTCGCTGTGCAGATGATATGTGTGGTGCACCTGTGATCCTCTGTCTACACAATGGATGTAATAAGCTTTATGCAAACTCCTAGCACTGAAGGTACTTCAGTACAAAACAGAAAATGAGTCAAGATTTCTGTTTGCTTACTAGCCAGGAACAGAGATATTCGACTCAAGTACTCTCTCATAACAAGTACTTCTGTGCGTCAGTCCACAGAGAGCTACAGATTAGTCACTTGTTTGAAGAGAATAACAGCTCTGTCACAGACAAAAGACTTCACATCTCCGTGTGTCAAAAGCAACATTTCTCAAAATGTAACTGCCATATTCTCCGCTGCAGCTCTTGCCAGTTAAATCTCTAGGTAGAATCAGAGAGGGAAGTGTCTTCGATCGATCTCAGCAGGGAAGTGTCTTCCGTCAATCCCTGATGGGAAGTGCCTCTCCACGCCATATCCCATGCACTCCTGGACATGTGTCTGTGTTTGTGCTCACTTACGAATCCCAGTGGCCGTTACAAAACATTATCTCCACACACATGGGTCTTGAATCTGCCAACCAATCATCTCAAGCTCTTACTCCTTTCTAAGGATTTTCTCGAATTTTCCATTTCCCCTCCTGCTCCTTAGCAGTCCATCAATCGAATATCCATTTGTGCTTTCAGGCGCGAAGTGTGTCTTGATGCTTCCGATTAGAAGACTGCTTGGAGGTCAGCTCGTGATCATCGTTTGTGACCCACTCATTCCTTGACACTGAAAAGATGACTTTTCACCTCGTTCTGCTCCAACTCTCTTTCGCCACATACACTAGTCTGAAATTTTTTTCCGTTCCACTAGAGGACAGCATTCCGTTCCTACTGTTTATGCTACGGGGCTTCAGTGGCTTTCAGCGTTGTAAGCCGCAGCCTGCTCGCTCTGCTCACTCTGGGCAGTAAATGTCTGCTCCTGCAGAACATAAGAAGTCTTCTCCCAGCCCCTCTCTTTGCTGGTAGTTGCTTCTGCGAAACCCGTGGCCTACGTCGCCCATTCTGTCAGGGCTGAGCTTAAGTTAACTTTCAGACATGCAGTACTACAAAATTTGTTAGTACATAGTGCTTGCCAGTATCAGCTAATGAACTTATTAATAATCCGATAGTGCATTGTCAACAATGATCTAATATAAATGTATATCGAGAAGAATATACGGAATATTAAATGTATGTTGCCAAGATCTTTCTGCATTGCAGTAGTATCTGGTACATGTGCTATAGGTCCTTCACTTTTCTGGTATGTTTTTGCTCATAAAACTAGCTGGTAACGCCAGTCGGTTGGTTAGTACTCCCCTTTGAAGCCTGGAAGTGACATATTCTAATACTTAAGTCTTCACAGTCTACCTCACAGATATATACTTTGTTTAGAACTATAATGAAAAAATAGGCAACCAGTTCCATAAAAGAAATTTAATTTCTTTACCGGTTTCGGGCAATTAGTGCTCTTCTTCAGAAAGCTGTACAGGAAAATACACTACAAATAAGACGAAGTCAGATAACAATATTAAAATTTGGGGACGAAAAGCTTAAAACATATTTAAAAAATTAATAGATAATAAACGGTACATACTTAAGCCGATCGCATTATTCGCTAGTGTCAATTATAAAATGTGTGCAGCGAGATGCCATGGTGCTAAAAAGTATATGCAGGAACGATAAGTAATGTAATATTGAATCCATTAATACAATTAGAGCTCTTACGTGCCTACAAGTAGTTCACAGTGTCTGCATGAAACTAGTGCAAAGAGTCGAAACAACAAGTGCAGAAGTCACACCAGAATATGAGCCAATCAGCCAGCGACATGCATATTTTGAAGATGGCCTCAAAGTAGGGGTGACATAACGATAAAATAATAAAACAAAACCAGTCATAAACAAAATTGTAAGTTTATAGAAGCAGTGTAGTAAGCAATAAAAAACATAATAATAAATCAAATAAGTTAATATCGACGACAAATGGTGCTATGGATGAGAAATTTGGAAACTAGTCTCCATACAGCTGTAGCGAGGTCAGTAGCACGCTTGTAGGGAACCTGTCAACTAAAACAAAGTGCGAAACGCATCTTGGGGCTGGAACATGTGACTGGAGTAAGTGGAGAGATTTTTATCTATCATAAGCTAATATTAAGTACCGGAAAGTGACAGTATAGGGAAAGAAGATTTGACACAATCATATAATAATGAAATATCTAGCACTGGAATACATGCGCGTCGCAAGTTCGTTTCAAAGAATTGTTTCAAGCTGCTTTAATATCAATTGTATGTTACTGTAAATTTTAAAACACGTTGGTGAATTGGTGTAGGGGTGTAAATGGCATGGCAACAGGAAATATGTCCGCGAAAACAGCGCGAGATGCATCAACCGGCGAAAAGCAATAACTGGAGTACGTGGAAAAGCAATTAGCAGTCAGTAGCTAAAACGAAGACTCAAAATTAACATTTATTGGCTGATTGGCTCACGTTCTGGCGTGACGTCTGTACTTGCTTCGGTTCTTTGTAATAGTTTTCCGCAGACGCTGTGAACTGCATGTGGGCATCTAAGAGTTCTTAATGTATTAATAGATTCAATATTGTATTACTTATTGCTCCTGCACTTATTTTTTACGACCATGGCATTTTACTGTATGCATTTTATTACTGACACTCGGAAATAATGCGATAGGCTTAAGTATGTACCATTCTTTAGCTTTTGATTTTTAAAATATGTTTGAAACTTTTCGTCCCTAATTGTAATATTCTTATATGACTTCCTCTTATTTGTGGTGTATTTTCCTGTACAGCCTTCTGAAGAAGGGCACTAAGTCCCGAAAGGGGTAAAACAATTAAATTTCTTTTACGCAACTCGTTGCTTATTGTGTCATTATACACGACTACAGTTGCTGGAGCTCGATAAAATACTTAATTTAGAATTTCCTAATTTCTATGTTTGAGAATATTAGGAGATAACAGTCTCCTCTATCTCCTTTACTGATAAGTACAAATTTTTTAGATGTCTACCATAAATTGTCTCATCTTTCAGCGACGGTGCCGTCCGGTCGGCGCCCTGGGGACCCATCTACTGGCTCGCCTCAGCCCCAGGTGTTACCGACGCTGCCTTCCATTATGCCCCATGGCGACGCGCCGCCGCCGCCACCTCCGCCGCGCCGTCGCTGCAACCGCCGGGCGCCTCCCTGGGTCACGCTCCGCCGATCGCTTCCCGTGATCAATTGTCCTCCGACATGGAACTCTTGCCCGCTCCGGACCGTATGTCGTCTTCGCCCGTCGGGTGCCCCGGCCCGATGGAGGTCGACCCTTCGGCCCCTCCTGTCTCTCTGCGGGCGCATACACCGCATGTTGGCGTGCACCCTGGAGCAGGTTTTCAGGCATTTCCTAGCTCCCCGCGGTCCGAATGGCAGGGTGCGGGTGGCACAGCCTCGTCTGTTGTTAGGCTCCCCACTTCGTCGCATACGTCAACATGGGGTCCTCCCCACGGCGGGCGGAAGCCTTATGCCACAACCGTTCGCCGATTTGCGGGGGGAGGAATGTGGTGTCACCGCCAGACACCACACTTGCTAGGTGGTAGCCTTTAAATCGGCCGCGGTCCGTTAGTATAAGTGGGACCCGCGTGTCGCCACTATCAGTGATTACAGACCGAGCGCCACCACACGGCCAGGTCTAGAGAGACTTCCTAGCACTCGCCCCAGTTGTACAACCGATTTTGCTAGCGATGGTTCACTGACAAAATACGCTCTCATTTGCCGAGACAATAGTTAGCATAGTCTTCAGCTACGTCATTTGCTACGACCTAGCAAGGCGCTATTACCAGTTACTACTGATACTGTGAGTCATGTAACGTCAAGAGCGACGTTCACCATTAATGGATTAAAGTTAAGTATTCCACCAGCTACGTCCGTTTTTTCTAAATTCTAATTTCCTTGTTCTGTTCCAGATCTCACGACAGCCTGCGTGAGCTAAAACGTGTGCCTTTCGGCTTCCTCTAGTAACACGGTGTTGGCTCTCCTGCCAACCACAACACTCTTCATTCACGCTTGCGATTGTGTATTTTTTTTCTCGCTCCTGTCTACCTACGCACTTGTGATTATAATGTAACTTCGCTTTCAATTCAGTATTTAGCAATTATTAACTTTTTCTCACTTGTGAGTTGGAGACCGAAAATTATTACTAGTAATTAAATTTCGTACAGTTTCAGTTAGAGTTACATATTCAAATATACAATTAACTGCAGTGTATTACATAATTCCAAACTTAATTTCACTGCGATCCTTGTCGCACGTGATTAGTATCTGGATGATCAAGCTATTGCATACTTTCGGTTAGCATTTATCATTGATATTGTAATACCGCAGCCACTTGCGCCAAGTCACCGCAAGTGGTCGTGTCGGAGGAAGGGGCCGGACTCCCTGGGACGAGTACCCGGTTGCAGTCATTCTGCAAGTACACAGTGGGAAGCGGGCCCGACGTCCTCGCTTCGCTCAAGAAGGGACACGATGCGAAGGGCCAGTCTGATAATGAGAAGTGTGCCGAGAGATGGTGGACACCTGCAGCCATTAGGATGGAACGCCAAGAATGTACGCGCGAAAGGCTTGGGTCAAATGGCTCTGAGCACTATGGGACTTAACATCTGTGGTCATCAGTCCCCTAGAACTTAGAACTACTTTAACCTAACTAACCTAAGGACATCACACACATCCATGCCCGAGGCAGGATTCGAACCTGCGACCGTAGCAGTCGCGCGGTTCCGGACTGCGCGCCTAGAACCGCTAGACCACCGCGGCCGGCTACGCGCGAAAGCATATGAGTTCTGCTGGCCTTGCGGCAGTCATTTTACCTGCCTTAGAAAACAGGAATGTGCTGACAATTCCAGCACCCCACGGGCACAGGGTGGAGTGTACGAACAGCGCAGGGAAGCGTGTAAAAGAAGTCAACATTCTTAAGAAGATGTTTTTTATCAACAGTGAGGACATTCCTTGTAAATGACGGACACCAACAGATTTTGAGACGGAGCCCAAACATGAGTCTGTCCAGGGTTAACTCAGATAGTGCAATTATAAAGAAGGGTTGTGTAGATGCTCTCCCAACAGCCTCGGAATGCACGAAAACATCTTAAGAATGTGAATGATGCTAATTCACGAGGCACCCACCAGCCCACGCCAGACAGAAAATTTCCACCCTGCACGGAGAGGCGCGGCGATAAAATGGCGATCTGTCCTTGGGCTACATTGAAAATTTCGTCCGCCAATGACAACGCCGAAATGAATCATCTTTCGAAGTGGAAGAGGAGTTGAGCTGAGAGATGGATGAGAAGGGAGAAAGGTGGAGTCGTGGAAACACTGCCGAAGCGAGAGGACATGGGAGCTCTTCCCCCAGCGCGAACATCCGCCCTCCTACGCCGTGATAGCATAGTTTTGGTCACGCAGCCGACAAAGTGCAGAAAACGTGGAGACCCGCCACAAAGCCGCGATTGCTGATGAGGACAGCCGACACTCGTAGCACAGCTCCGAGGCGACGTCCCACACCAAAGCAGCGCCTGCCTCTGACAGCACTACACGACGAACGATAATGAATAATGGTGAGACGATTGGTTCCTTCCTCCTTCCCCTTAATAACTGAGTCGTGCCCATGGCTAGTCAAATCGGCCCTGTGATTTATAATTTTGTTTTGTTTTAATTTCTTGAATTCACTACAATTTTGGCGCCCAACGTGGGGCCACCTGATTGGTAATTTTCATGGTATGTGATGTCACAAAATAATTTCTCGAGTTGACTACGACAGTATCGATGCCTTTTCTGCAAAATACGGAACGTGAGATCACACGGATCATTATATCACTAATATACTGATGAGTACGGGCGGGTTATAGTGTGAGATTCTCCCCTTTTCTTTCACGTACGGAATGCGGAAAGAATGATAGTTTAAAAGTCTCGGCCCGACCTGTAATTATTTTAATCTTGCTCTCGCGACTCGTACGTGAACGATACCTGTGGTGGGAGGGGGGAGAGTTGTAGTGTATTCGTAGATTAAGGTTTCTAAGATGACTGTCAATCAGCGACTGTTGTGTAATACAAAATTTTGAAAAACACAGGCCTCAGTCGCGAACACAATTAATTTGTGACCTAGATTTCGGTGTCACAAGGGACACCTTCTTCGGACAAAATTAAAACTAAATGTTACAGCATAACGTACCAAAAAATACGAAAGCTGCGGTCATACCTGACAGTTTTGTGTTGACTGTAGCAGAGGACACATGGCAGCCCCTAGTGGCTTGCACCTCTGTTGCATTTTATTTTAATTTCAACCATCTGACGCTGTCAGGTATGACCGTAGATTTCGTATTTTTTGGTACGTTATGCTGTAACATTTTGTTTTAATTTTGTCCGAAGAAGGTGTCCCTTGTGACACCGAAACCTGGGTCACTAATTAATTGTGTTCGCGACTGCGGGCTGTGTTTTTCAAAATTTAGTATTCGTAGATTAATTACTTCAAACTGGTCCTTCAAACTTCGTATGTAGGCCTTCTAGGGATAGGTCACGTTTGTCTTCAAGCCTCTGCCTGTCAGCTACCTCAGCATCTCCGTGAAAAATTCCAGTGCGTCAAATAAGCCTATAACCATTCGTGCTCACTTTCTTTGTATAAGTACAGTATGCCCCGTTATTCCTATTTGTCATGGTTTCTATAACTTAAGCAATATTCGGGGATGGACTGCGCGATAGTTTTGAAGGGAATCTTCTTTGTAAAATGATTGTATTTCCACAGTATTCTACGAAGGCATTGGAGTCTTGAACCTGCTTTACCTACGACTAACCGTATATAATCGTTCGATTTCATATACCCACTAATTGTTACACTGAGGTATTTGTTTGAGTTGAACAATTCCATCTGAAAAATCTTTGACATCTCAGTCATAGGACACTACGTGTTTTCGTTTTGTGAAACGCACAGTTTCACATTGCTGAGCATTTACAGTTGGTTACCAATCTTTACACCATTTTAAAATCTTACGAAAATCCCACTAAATATTTGCGTAGGTTTTTTCAGACAGTACTTCATTACAGTTAACCGCATCACCTGCGAAACTTTGAGGTCGTTGTTGACTTGAATAACGTAGGTTTATTGCGAATTACATCACACGTTTTATTTTTAAAATTGTGGACTTACATTTCATTTGTTAAGAAAGGAGATGGCCACAGCAGGCGGACTCGCAACAGTTTCAACCAAGGAATTTACTCTCTCTCTCTCTCTCTCTCTCTCTCTTTCTTATACACACACATGCGCGAGTGCGTACTTACCAAACTAAATTACAACGAACATTTACACTTCTGTTTATTCAGCACGGCCATGTGGATATTATTTTGCAAATTTTATAAAGTTATTGATATTGCAAACGCTTTAAGACTGTAGCAAAGTTTAGTAAGCAATCACGCATTACTCTGAAAATCAAAACCTCAAAATAGATCATGCACTTACTCTGTTTTCGATGGTACATTATCGTAGGCAACTACTGAAATATTTTATGGAAATACTAGTTTACGCAACTTGAGTTATGAGTAATATCAAATGCTAATCGTTAAAAGAGGGTAATGATACATGGAACATTAGCCCAGTTAACTCAAGCAGCCGTCATCCTCAGGTACTTTCTTGCTAAGGAAGATTTTTGCCATGAAAGCGGCTGAATCCTTTGCAGTTCTCGTCCGGTTCGGGCTATTGAAGTCCACCTCGTACAGTCCGAATTTCCTCCTGTAGAATAACAAAACAACACTGTAGATTCTTTCCGACAGCAAATAATTTACGAATTAGTTACATGAGCATATGTTGATAGAAGCTGTTTCGTGGTGCATGTGAATGGTAAGTAAATTTCCGCATTCCTATTGTTACACAATATTAAGGGCTCTGAATTATTGTGATAAGAGAAACAGTAGTCACCAAATCTCACATGTAGGAAGTAGGTGACTGTAATGTCACAGCATAGTTGTTGATAGCTGCAATATACCACCAAACATGGGAGTGGCCCTGTAAAGTGCTCCACGTGCATGAACTGTGTTTCATGATTAGGTAAAATTGAAACTTGAATAAATCTCGGAGAATAAACAAGTGGATTTATGGTTTATTAATGCAAGAATTGTCATTCTATTCTCTTCTCCTGACCAATAGAATTTCTGAAATCTTAGATTAATGAAATTCTTGAACAACTTTATAATCGTTCAGAGACAATGAACCATCATTACTCCAACATATCCTCTTAGGAAGGCGGTGACAGACTACCAGTACCGATAAAACAATGCGATATAGAGATGGAGTATAAATTTGATTTCCTGCATATAAACAGCTGTATCTCGGTGTGGAACACTTATGACGTTGTTTGGATAAGCTATCTTTTCACTGATCCCCTTCAATCACAAGAAATACCAAGAATGAGCGGGGAAGAGTGTATAATAGGCTACGACTACAAATAAAAGCATTGCGCTTAGAAACTGAAGAGGTTAATGAAACTGCGAGTTAACATATACGATAGCATTACAAATACGAACAACTTACAGGAGCAGATATCTAGGTAGTAAAGGAACTTGAATCTGCAAACTGAAAAAGGGATCTTAAGCACCTAGAAAATGTGATGCTCTAACTACGCGTAAAGACGAGATGAATAAATTTTTGAATCCTTTCTGTCTTGAATATTTAGAATATTTCAGAGGGATACGTATCCCTTTAAAACAACTCTACCTCATCTTCTTCTTCTTTCTTTTTCGATTAATTGCCAGCGTTTGCGCTAGTGCATCCAGATCTAGTAGAACTGGAATGTTGTATTTTAATCGGAGGTTGCGCTTCTACGCGACCAAGCCAATAACTTAAAGAATTTTCTACCTGTGAGGTACTACTCTACCTTCATCTGACCACTGACCCCTACCAAATTCAGTCTTTCCATTTCAACTTACAAATTTTCTAACTTCCTTACAACATTCAGACTTCTCATACACCATCCTCTGACTCACAGGACATCGTATTCTGATCTGTACATCACTCTTTTCCTCACGATAACCTCAGCATAGACTGTGCCCCCGAGGAAATCCGAATAGCTGACTAAATCGGCGTAATTTACAAAAAGTCGTCATTAATACTTTTCAAAATTCAAGCTGGATTTTGTGTATACTGAAAATAAAAGCCTCAAAAGGAACGGTTCCCAATGCCCGATGGCAGGACGAGGCACTCCTTATACAACGACTTTCCGGCTGCCTTTCTTGTTAAATCTACTTCTTAATCTACGTTCTGGTTCGGATCTAAACCAGCAGCTAGTGCTTTGGGACCGGAAGTCAAGTGCACTAACTCTAGAGCACCAAGCCAATAAATTGAACCTACAATCACAAATGTACATATTACTTGACATTCAGTTCCATATATTTTCAGGAGATTGCGGTACAATGTCATTTCGACGAGGACGTTTTTAGAGCGGGACCACAAACCCGGGTTGAGGAAAGGTGAGGAAGGAGTTGGTTCATGTTTATTTATTTCCGAAGGAATCATCCTTGCATATTTCTCAGGTGATTTAGGAAGATAAGAAAACGTAAATTAAAGTAGCTTAATAGGGACTGAGACAGCTGTACTCACGAATACGTTTTCATCTTTCCGACCACTGCGCTGCCTTGCTCAATTCAGTTACGTGGGAAGCAGAGTGATTACAGTTGTCAAAGCCGGAGAGCAATTTAAGACCACGGCACACGATGTCTTGAATCGTGTCATAGTAAAGATAACGAATGGAATATGAAGAGCAAGAGAACACTTACGTGAATCCTTCAGTCCATTCCAGATTGTCCATTAGGCTCCACGCAATGTAGCCAATTACTGGTACTTTGTCAATATTCACTGCTTGCTGGAGCTCTGTTAGATATTCCTGCAATTGGTGGTTATGTGTCTTCTTTACAAGAAACAAAGTGGCAAGGAATTGTAAGAGTGACTTAGGAGCAGTGTGTAGGGTCTTACCTTATAATATTGTATCCTGTCTATATCGTTTAATCCAGTGGATGTCTCAACTCCATTTTCCGTCACAAAGATAGAATAGCCGGGATACTCATTAACAATCCAGTTCAATATGTTCCGAAAACCCCATGAGTGTAGCTGAAACACGAAAATGTTTAAACTGTTTCATCTCAGTTTTAATAATAAATAAAGATTATTCTTAAAAAGTAAGTGAAAAATGTTCATTGTCAAAATATGTATTTTTTTGAATTCTCAATTTGTTTTAGATCGCTTGCTACGTAAAATACACATCCTCTTCAGTGAAGAGTAGGTGATTCGCCAAAGCAATATATCTGGCACATACATGAAGGACATCAAGAATTTTGCTATGTATTTCAAAATTGGAAATATATTTTATATTGTTTAAACCACTGGATCCTATTTCATTAAACAAGTCTTGGACATAACAGCGTACCGGCACCGTACAACAAATCAGAAATGATATTAACCTCTAAAGCTTGCTATTGAATACTGAATAAAGTAATTCATCTTACTACGTAGCAGGCGAATGCTAATAGTAATGTATGTTCTTGAGCAACAAATTGTATTTGTGATATACATTTTAAGTACGTAGAATATACCAGTAGGATAACCCCATGCAGTATTTATGTCTGTCTATGAAGTGACGTACGTTTTTATACCATACCTACAGAAATATCTCCAAATTTAATTTCTGGATGCCGGCCCACATTTATCAATTTAATGTACTATCAGTTTTGACTGTACAATAACATTTCTCGCTAGTTAATTTAGAAAGCCCAAGAAGACGTGTGTTATTTGTTGGGATTCACTCGAAACTTGGGCGTAGTGATGCACTTCACTTTATCAGTAATAGTACAGAGAAGAATAACATCCGTCTAGAATTAGTTTATACTGGTGAAACTCGACTGTCTCTGATTTTAGGTAAAAGCATGATATAATCATATTGATCAATGTAGGACAATTCATGCACAGAGTTTTAATGTATTATTAGTAAATAATAGGTACATGTGACAGTCGCTTTTTTGCAGAGAATCATGTTCGGTTTTGAGGAGTGTTGTCTGTTTACCAGATGAAAGAAGAAATGTTTATGTAAAATGCACCAAGACCTCGCAATATTTTCCTGACATTTTAGTCAATAAGGCTCCCTTTATTGTAAATAATGTTCATAATCATACGACCGCATCAAAACATTTTGCTTTAAATGCTAGAAACCAAACGCCAATATGTGCAAAATTGAAATGTTACGTGCTTTAGTCTAGAGATCAAAAGGATAAAAATTATCTGCTTAACTTAAAAATATAATTGTATTTTTTTGTAATAAATTACTGATTTCTAACCATTCCGTTCTTTCCTTCCATTAAGTGACTTATGATTACGCACATTGGCATGACTAGACCAGGATGGCTCCTAAAAGCTTTCCTCAGAAGCAGGCCATTTCTTGTTGGGAACGTGACATTAATTTTTTTTAAACAATCCCATGAAAATTAATATGATTAAGTCATTGTGATAAATTAGGAAACGTTATTATTATTGAAGCTTCCTGGCAGATTAAAACTGTGTGCCGGTCCGAGACTCGAACTCGGGACCGTTGCCTTTCGCAGGCAAGTGCTCTACCACTTTGCGAAGGCAAAGGTCCCGAGTTCGAGTCTCGGTCCGCCACACAGTTTTAATCTGCCAGGAAGTTTCATATCAGCGCACACTCCGCTGCAGAGTGAAAATCTCATTATTATTATTGACAAAATAAACAAGGGTAATCTTCTCATTAAGTCAAATATTGCTAAGTTAAAACCAGACAGCTAGTTCTGTGACTTCAGTTTTAATTCGTACAATTTTCGTCTAATTATGATGTCTAGCTTTTTGTTAGTCTTATTACAACAGTATTTCAGTTCTACTTTCCACTTCGCTGGAATAAATTATCCCAGTGGTAGTCAATGGTCCACAAACTGCAATTATTTCAATGAAGAAGGTTAAGGAATATCCCATTCCATTTTCCCCCTTCTTAAAACTTCCTCTGAGGCCATTGGCATTAATTCTGCAGAGAATAAAGTAATGAGACGGACGAGGATGAACAATCAAAACAGATAACTCGCAAACAAATTGTAAGACTGTGAAGCATACTAAAGATGAGAAACACAAAGTTAATAAGCATACCTCTCGTTTCTGCGTCCGACATAATCTGGACATGGAGAGAAGCGATCTAAATACTTTCATAAAATATTTAAAATCATGTTTTCACCACCCCTTTTAATAGTCAAGACCGCAAATGAAAACACATTAAAAGACGACTAGTTTTAACTATTCATACTACTATCTTCATACCTGGAATAAGAAGTAGAACACTAAATTTCAATTATAAAAAGCAAGCGTAGTGTCAGCTCATAAACTGAAGCTAGGACACAACCTCTGCAAATTGCTGTGCGTACGACACGGTTCATAAACGGTCCATTATTAGTATATTAATAGTTTATCAATACTATCTATGAAGTTTTTTGCATACAACATCGTTACATGAGCAACTACTTTACCATCAAAATACTATGTACAGCTATGCAGGTAGGTGCAGAACTGAGCTACACATTCAGAATCGTACGCAAATTTTATCTGACTGGTATGACCAACATTTTATTGACATGGACTTCCATAGGAGAATGCAATGTGAAGAGGAGACAACGTGTCCTAGGGTTATTTTACCAGCTGACACTAAGCTGGATTTTATAACCGCAATTTTCTATTATGCTTATTATTCCAGATCTGAAGATGGTTGTATGAACAGCCAAAACTATTTGTCTATCTACCTGCGATACTGGCGTATTTGTTGATCGAACAGTCCACGGGTGTAATGCCGGTCCACAGTGTCCAACGGGCGCAATATTTCGGTGATCAAGCATGTCGCCATAGTAAGGTCCGCTGACGAACTGAGCTCCTGAAGGCCCGGGCCCCAGGGCGCGCAACGACAGTCGCCGATACGCTTCCGTCGGCCTCTGTGGTAGCATCAACGTAATGGCACCGTCACCCCTGGTCGCCAGTACTGGTTCCCAAACCTTGGTGAGACTACAGCCGCAGTCTCGCTTGACAAATTATCCCTGGTGTGGATTTCGACGTTTCACTAACTACACTGTAGCAGTTTTTGGAAGACGACGTTAAAATGTGTATTCCATAGCATGATTCCCTGACAACAGTGCTCTGTGACCGCTAAATTGCTAGGGTACATTAGTCCAGAGTGCCTCTGGTGTTCTCGACATCGATCTTCTATCGTGCTCACTGTTTGTCCAACGTTCATCTAGCCACATTGGCACGGAATCTTAGTGCCCCGGCCTTCCGAAAAACCAAGCTCATCTTTGACAGTCCCCATAAGTACCAATTTTTTATTGGATGGGCAAAACACAGTTCTTACGTGGTGCCTTCTAAGTAAGCGCCCGACTTTTCCCGATAATGCGTAGTTTTATGGTCTAAAGGCTGTGACTAGCTCTTCGCCCGCGATTTCTTCGTGTCCGTATGTTGAACTGTAGCGTTTAATCTGCCATTGTGGATAACCATATTTTCGGAATACTGTTCTGAGGTGTTCCAGTTCGTGAAGCGGACTCTCTACGTTTGAGATTGAGTGCGCTTTATATACTAGTGTTTATAGTAAACCACTCCTATGTGCAGGTTGGTGGCAGCTAAGTGCGCCCAAATAGATATCAGTGTGCATTTTCCTCCGATTCGTCCTGTGGCCCAGAGTCGCACCAGCTCTTCTCCTGACCATGACGTCCAAGAATGGTAGGCTTCCATTTTTTCGGTCTCTGTACTGAATTTGATGTTGAGATTTTCGGAGTATAGATGGACAAGGAATTCAAGGAATCTGTCTCTTCCGTGGTGCCAGATAGCGAACGTATCACCCATTTGACGGAAGAAGAAGGTGGGTTCCCATCTATACGAGGTAAGGGACTCTTCTTCCAAGTTCTCAATACACAAATTCGATACCACTGATGAGAGTGGGCTGCCCATTGCGACTCCCTCCGTTTTCACATACTAATCTGCATTCAACAGAGAATACCTGAAGGTTAGGGCATGCCTGAAAAGGTAAATGGTCTTCTCTGACCAATGAGTTCTACTGACCCACATAGAGGTACTGAGGCAGCCTGGTGAATAAGGGAACGACATCAAAGCCCACCATGATTTCTGAGTCCAACAGGCTTAAACTGCTGAGGCCTTCCACAAAATCCAATGAATTTAGGATGCAATGTAGGCATTCACCCGCATAAGTAGCTCTTCCAGATATTTCGCCAGCAAGGACTACACCGATAACATGACGACTCCTACAGGATGATGAAAAATGACTTCATCAAGAAGGTGGAGAACAGGAGCAGGGGCGCTTTTGAAGCAAGTGGAGGTTGTCATGAAGAAATTGTCGCTGCAAGGACTTGTACCGCCAAATATTTATGCACTCCCCAAGGTCCACAAAGGTTGGGTGCCGTTACGCCCCATTGCCAGCAACATCACAGCTCCTACTTACGTGCTGGAAAAATCTTGACACTGTTACTAAGTCTTTATGTGGGTAAATTCCCACATCACACCCATAATTTTGTTGATTTTGTGAAATACTTTAACAACATCGGGCTGAAGGACTTAGATCTTATGGTAAGCTTTATTCAGCAAGGTGCCCCTATGTGAGTCACTAGAACTCATTGGTCAGAAATTTGACGAGAAGACCACCGACCTCTTCACCAAGTCCTAACCTCCAGAATATCTTGTTTAACGGAGAAAACTATGCGCAAGCGGAAGGAGTCGCAGTAAGTAGTCCACCATCGCCAGTGGTTTCGAATTTTTATATGGAGGACTTGAAGGAAGAAGCCCTGACGTCATCCTAGTGGAAACCAACCCGCCTTATCCGTTATGTGGATTACACGTTTGTCATATGCCCTCATGGGAGGAACAAACTCCTTGACTTCCATGTACATCTGAACTCCATACAATCCGACATCAGTTCACAACAGGGACCGAAGAAGATGGAAGGCTATGATTCCTGGACGTCGTGGGCAAGAGAAGTGCTGACGGCACCCTGGGCAACGGTGTTATCGGAAGATAACGCACACTGATATGTATTCACCCGCAGATAGCTGCCACCAACCTACGCAAGGGAATGGGATGTTAAAAACAACAAGTAGTACACATGGCGCATACCATCTCAGATGCAAAGAGTTTGCCCCAGGAGCTGCAACACCTTCAGAACTGTGTTCTGAAAAAACTGACACTCATAATGGCACATTATGGGCGCTCTTTGGTCCATCGCTACAGTCCAACGTGTGGAAACGGAAAAAAAACGCGGAGAAAGAGGTATTCACATCTTATATAAGATCGACCGTTGCGTTATCGGGAGAAGTCTGCCGCATACTGAAAAAGCGCCAGCTAAGAACTGTCGTTGGCCCGTCCAGTAAAACTCAGGCATTATTACGGAATGTAAAAGATGACCTCTGTTTACGGGAAGCCGGGAATCAGATTCCGTGCCAATGTGGCCAGGCATATATTGGACAAACAATGGGCACCATCGAAGATAGATGCCGAGAACATTAGCCGCACACTCGAATAACGTACCCCAGCAAGCCGGCGGTCGCGGAACACTGTTTGTCATGCTATGGAGTATGAAAATATCAGGATGTTAGCTTAGACTTCCATGTACTGGGACGGGGTCGTTAGAGAAGACATCAAAATTGCACCATGGATAATCTTACCGATCGGGACTGTGGCTATAATGTCAGCAAGGCTCGGAACCAGCCCTAGGACTAATTAAGAAGACGCCTAGCAAACACAACGATCTAACGAGCATGGCGGGCACAGTAACTACATCGATGTTATCACCGACGCCAACACAAGCGTTTCCGCAACTACTGAAGCGCACCCTTGGGCGCGGACCGAGGAGGGAACGGCTTGCAGGTGGAAGGGATATAAGTTGGCGGCGCACCCATGCCTGATAAGTGATCGAACCCTAAGGTACTCATACGGCCCGCTCTTCCGCTCTAATGGATAATAATAAAGAAACAGAGAGACAGAGAGACACAGAAGGATGAGAGAGAGAGAGAGAGAGAGAGAGAGAGAGAGAGAGAAAGAGAGAATGAGAGAGAGAAAGAAAGATGAAAGAGAGAGAGAGAGAGCTCAGCTTGTCAGAAACCTGACCATGTCGATATGCCTGATAAACGAAATATTGTGACTGTTGACACTATGACCCACATGTATACCCGTAAGTTGTTCCGTCATTTTCTGATGTGTTTTCGTTTGTGATCTAGTAATGAAATATATCGTGAAAAAATTTCTTAAAAATCTTTTTTGTATAACATGTCTTTTGAGGAGAAAAGGCACAGAAAACTTACAAAAGGTCTTTTATTACTTCCGTCTATAGGAAGGGGATTAGGCAGGGCTGTGGAAATTAACAGTGCATAGGAGATATCCTCAATAGCACGATTAAATGGGAAAATCTTAAAGGAAGGAATAGAGATGGAGGCTAAAATATCAGAGAACAGAATGGTTTTAGACCAGCGTGCTTATGGAATATTCGCATTGCAGAATCTAATAGAGAATAACCTTCTTGGATTTGCAGTAGCGTATGATACGCTGCCACAAAACAATTTGTGCCCCAGTATCAAGTATAGTGATGTATCAACTACCTATATCAAAAGAGTTAAACATTTCTGTAAGGACAACATGAGTGCTGTCAAAGTAGGAAATTCAGTGTCACCGGAGTTTCCTGTCAGAGCAGCTCTATTCCTAGGGTGTGCTATAGCACTGATGTTATTTAAAATCGATGTAGCGGAAACACTTAAACGGTGGAGGAGCAAATGTGACGGCGTGGGAGTCCCTGTGAGCGACGAAATCTTGCACACACGTCTCTTCACTGACGACCAGGCCATCGTAACAGGAAACCAGGATGTTGCTCTGAACATGCTTCGGAAGTTAGAAGAGGAATATGAAAGATGGTGTCTCACGATTAGCTTGGCAAAAACCGAAAATTTGGAGTTTTGAAGACAGTATTACAGGAAGTCTGGAGTCTGCAACCAGCAAGATTGAGGGATGGAAACCTCTTAAGTGTCAAATAGTTAGATATTACCGAAAGGAAGAAAAGTGAAGATTACATAAATAATAAAATAGGTCAGGGCAATAGGATCGTACTCCGTCGCTTGGAATAACAAAACAAGCAAACAGGTGACACATCGTTCATTTGTTGAAAACATAGCTACGTACTAGCAAAGACGTATGACATAAATAAACATCAGAGTAACAAGCTACTCGCGCTAAAGATGGACTTTTGGAGGTGAATTTATGGCATCACCAAGCTAGACCGTGTACCAAATACCAACAGATGACCGGCTAAGGGTTCCGGCAAGTCAATAAGAGACACCACAGAGACGTGTAAATTGTTTTGAATGTCTAGGGAGGACAGGCAGCAGTCGAAGGCCAAAAAATGTGTGGCAGTGGACCCCGCAGAAAGAAGAAAGCGTAGTGATCTAGGAGGATCTATGAACGAGGTGTGCGGAACGTGGTGGATGCCAGAAGGCTGCAAGAAGGAGGCTAGCGTATTCGGAGGAAATGGAATACGTGAAGCGAAATGTGGTGCCAGCCTTAGGATTCCGACAATGTGATGACGAGAAAGTGATGTAAAAGACAACCTGTGAACGGTGATGGTGTCGTCATAAAAAGAGATAAAAGATTTACCTTTTTGAGCCTATTTGGAGGTGAAGCTCTTGCAGTTACGTCCTCTGTTGACATACTGAAAATGACTTTACGTCTTAAAATTACAGTTGCTGAAATATTTCACGACCTAGTAGATCATGCCTATAATGTATTGAATATGCTAGCAGAGGTATTTGTGATGCGAAAATTTATTGTGACTCGCCACCAATAGAGACAATTATACTAGCGATGTTAATTTTCCAGGAAGCTCATATGTAACGCGTCGTCAGTACATTGCACTTTCTGTCCAATTTACCAGACAGATTTGTCTTGACACTATCTACAATGAACACTAGTTACGCACTCCATTTCCTTCCACTATCTTTCCTTCATTGAAAAATCCCTT
This sequence comes from Schistocerca piceifrons, assembly GCF_021461385.2. Classification (NCBI taxonomy): domain Eukaryota; kingdom Metazoa; phylum Arthropoda; class Insecta; order Orthoptera; family Acrididae; genus Schistocerca; species Schistocerca piceifrons. Next base: position 358,301,593 of record NC_060144.1, on the reverse strand, counting down.
AGAGGATGTTTGGAAAACTCCCATCGCCAACCGCTTACAACTTAAAAATGAGTATGTACTTGATCCCAATACGCAAGAATCGTTTAATGCTATATACGATTATTTACCAAATCAGGGTAATGTATATAATTTTATGTAACAGGAATAAAATTGTTTCTTAAATGCATCGGAATGATACTAGTATTGGATGACATCACAAGAAAGTACTATATAACTTACATACTTTGGAGTGTTCTCTTCAGTTGGTTTTGTCCCATGGAAAATAATTTATCTGGGGGTTTTCCATACAATAATGACTCGTGATTTCTGAATACGATCTACAACAAAGAATTGTTGTTGTAGTCTTGAACCAGAAGACCAGTTTGACGCAGCTCTCCACACTATCCTATACAAGGCTATTCGTCTCTGAATGACGAGTGCAACGTACATACTTTTGAAACCACTTCCTGTATACACCTCTTGGTAAAGCGCTAAAATGTTAAACCCCGCACTTCAAATACTGAGCTGGTGATCCCTTGATGTCTCGGAATGTGTCCTACCAACAGATTCCTTCTTTTAGGCAAGTTATGCCACAAATTTCATAACTCCCAACACAATTTAGTACCACTTCATGATCTACCCATCTAACTTTCAGCATTCTCCCTTAGCCAATAATTCTAAAACATTTGTTTCTGTCTAAACTGATTATTATCCACGTTTTAGTTCCATACAAAGCTACACTCCTGGCCAATAACTAGAGAAAAAACTTCATATCATTTATATCCACATTCAATGTTAACAAATTTCTCTTCTGCAGATAACGCTTGTCTTGCCGTTTGCAGTGTATATTTTATATCCTGTCTACTTCGGCCATCATGTTGTTTTTCTGCCGAAAATAGCAGAACTCATCTACTACTTTCAGTGTCTCGTTCCCTAATATAATTCTCTGAGCAGCAACTAATTTAATTCAACTACATTCCATTACTCTTGATTTGATTTTATTAATGTTCTTCTTACATCCTCCTATCTACACGCTGTCCATTCCTTTCAACTGCTCTTCCCAGTCCTTTGCTGTCTGTGATGGAATAACAGTGTCATCGGCTAACCTCAAAGCTTTTTACTTCTTCTCCCTGAACTTTACTTACAAACCTTTCTTCCTTTATTGTTTGCTCAATGCGCAGATTGAACAATATCAGGAATGGGCTACAAGCCTCTCTCACTCCCTTCTCAACCACTGGTTCCCATTCCGTTCCCTCGACTCTTGTAACTGCCTTGTGGTACCTGTACAAGTTATATATAACCTTTTGCTCCCCGTATTTTACCCTGGCAGGCGTATAACTCTTATACTCGTCTTCTTCGGATGTGATGTCAGTTTATTCATGTCTTAAAATGTGGAAACAAACAGCTGGAAGAAACCGTAATGTGTGATATCTCAGAACACGAATATAGTTTATTGACCTTCACTTAATACGAGTATGCAGCAACGGTGTTCGCTGTCAACTTACGCCATTTCTGACGGCAGTAGCGCCCGTGTCGCCAGCCTTTGAGGGTGACGTGGCGTTCACTTCATCAGTTACGAAGTCCGTCCAGTAGTGGTTCAACCCGAAGAAGTCAGCAGCTCCTGCAACAGTCAGTTAAATAGTGAAGAGCATATCTCAACAACTGACCGTTATGCCAGTGCCAAATCAGTAACATGTTAGTGAGAATTTTCCGCAGAGCAAGAGCAAGTGGAGACTTAGTAAGAGTCGATGTCACTTTGGAAGCTGGTAAAGGTTTTTTAAATTACCGCTACCAGTCACAAACTTTGTTAACTATAGTATTATTTATTTATATTGATAGATGTTTCGAGGGAATACCTCATCTTCAGGCTAAATGGCATTACAAAAACAATTTCACGCATACATTATACTGATGTTACACAGTCTTTTCATAAATGCTGTGGTTATTCTCTTACTCAGTTTCCTCTTCTTCCACAAGATAACCACAGCATTTATGAAAAGGTTATGTAACATCAGTATGATCTTATCGTGAAATTGTTTTTGTAATGCCATTTAGCCTGAAAATGATGTATTCTCTCGAAACATGTAGCAAAATAAATAAATAATACTACAGTTATCAAAGTTTGTGACTGGTAGCGGTGGTTAAAAAAAAACTTTTACATATTTCTTAGGACACTCACGGTCGAAAAATAGTCAAAATGACAGTAGATATACTATATGAAATACTCTCGTCTTATTATCAATTTCGTTCCCTTGAAACAAGGTCTATATGTTGCAAAATATGTTGACTACAATGCCCGACTGGACGCCACTACACTAAAAGTTGTCTCAATTGGAAATTACATAACCAGGGTAATTCATAAAACGAGCTTTTGAATGCTAAGATATAAGGTTTTACCACCACTGCAACAATTGAGTGTCAAAATGCATATAATTTCAATACATGAAAACGAATTTATCATTCGCCTTATGTCATTGCAAGGGAGCGCGCGCAGCTATCGCCAGGTAACTCGCTGACAAAACCAAAGGTTGCTCTTTGGATAGTTATAAATTTTCGCACTAGGCTTCAGGTACCTCCAAGACAGTGAAACTTTGCCCCCCCCCCCCTCCCCCTGCTCACTACAACCATCTTTACCCTAATAAGCTAGAATGTCATTCGATCATATCTGACGTCTCAGTGGTAAAAAGAGAGCTCCGCAACGGGGTACCTCAACTTGTTACCCTGCAAATTCAACCACTTCGTCACGATTTTAGTGAACACGAGATCATCGAGACAGGACCGTGAATCAATTAAAACCTGTCGGCTGACCGGATGAGTCGTCTTCTCCCTACGCCTGTTAGTTGTGTCCGGACATGTTGTGACACCGACGAACGGCAGCTTGAAATACGCACTGCGGCACAGATTTAGGCCGGTAGGGGAAGTATTAAGTTCTGGGGACATTCACCTCGTCTTCAATGCGACCTGTAGTAGAGATCGACTGGTCAGTAACAGCTGTGGACTTAGTGAATGTAACTGCAGACCATTTGCGTCCCTTCATGGTTGATATCTTCCCTGACGGTGATGGCATCTTTCAAGTGGCCAGTATCGTACTATACCGGTTTAAGAACCATGACAGTGAGTTCACTGCACTTACCCACCAAATTCGCCTGTTTTGAACACGAACTGGACCCCGTAGCAACTGCAGCCAGTTCTGCGCCCACAAACTGCAGGTTAATGAATTACGTTGCATGTACGTTGTCACCTGGTACTACATACCTCCAGAACCTACCAACATCTTATCCAAACCATACCACGAAAGTGTCTGCTGCAGTGCATTCCAAAGGTGGAGCAACATGATATCAGACATAATAATTTGGTCTATCACTGTATATCATTCGTCAATTCACGAATGGGGAAGAAACATTTATGCAGAACAATGATTTCGCATTGCAGTATGGAAGTTGAAAAACGTCACCGGGCACAGAGCTTACAAGGGGACCACGCCTTCCCTTTATCACCGTCTTCGTCCAGATTGAAGTTATATCCAGCATTTGGCCGCAAACGAAAGTTAAAAGAAGTGTTAATTTAAGGTAGCCAAAAGTTTAGAAAATAATATCATTTTTGAGGCGTGTTGGACGAACCGTGATACATTAACTTAGTCGTCACTAGGCAACGGACAGAGCAAAGAAAGAATTACAGAATTGCAATCTGAAGGTCGTGCGATCGACTCACTATGCAGAAAAAATTATTTTCAATTCGTTCGTTACATAAACTGCAAATCAACCGAGATAATGCTCATTATATTGCAGCTGATGTGATAAAACGCTATGTAAAGGGGAGCAAATTTCTTCTGATAAATGACTCTTTGGGAGGAAAATCCACAATTATGTGACGAGATTTTTGAAGATGAAGAATGATTGGCGTTGTGCAGTATTAAAGTGGGCCACCTGCCCCCACATACACTCGCTAGTGCAACCCTGCGATGTCTGTTTTTCTCGTCAGCTAAATAATTTTATCAAATACCTTCAAAACTGCTCTTATTTCTTCGAGAGAGAAAAAGAAAGCAAATCCCGAGCAGACTATTCCAAAATATATTTCATTGCACATCAGCTGTCCTTAGCAATATTAGGCGAAATGATGATGTGGTTTACTGCCAAACTGCGATGAGAGAGAACCTCTCATTACAGCAAACCAAGTTAGTTTTTCATTAGAAACTGTAAGATATGCGGCGTGTACAATGTGTGTAAGATGCTGGAAACATTACAGCTTCCTCTTATTTTACGATGACTATTACCCAGCATATACAGATCATCAACACTAGAAGTATCTAACTCTACATACGAATTCCTCGTGTACGCATTACGATCCCTTCCCAGAGATTTTTTCGTAATCTCAAATTTTCCTTTGTCTCTCGGTTTCATGCCTTTGATGAAAACGTTAAGAAATACAGCACACAGTATTATATCGGTTTATTTGCAGTGTAAGTAATGTAAACATTGAAAATTAAGAAAAAGCATCCGCAGAGGAACTGCAGCCCTCGACCTTCGGATTATCGGTCTGTACTGTTTTTCGTGGGGGAGCCAACCGCTGCCCGGAGCCTGCGAAGATGTAAATGGTTCATACCCGTGCCAAAAGTGTTATTTAGCTCCCAGCTCTGTCACTTTCATTTCTGGCCAAGCGCTAGACACTCCATGAATCTGGACGATATAGGTGATGACAAGAAGGTGCGCTGGCCTTGTTATCTCGATCGCAGGATCAGTACCATTGCACGTTTGAAGTACACATTGAGTGCGTCCGTATTCACGAGTCGTGTTACACGGCAAAATACGATTTCCTCGAAAACCACACGAGGCCACACATACTTCTGAACGGCGCAGCTCATGCACGTGGTGGTGATTTCCCCAGTGGGGGATGCAAATTGCGATGAAATGTCGGGTCTGTCATTGTCTGTAACAGTACAGAAACCTACCGTCCTTGAAATAGCATGCGTTGATTTTGCCTCTTGTATCCGCAAGAGACCTAAATTTCAACATCGGGCTCTGCCCCTTCACAACTCAGATGTGATTGAATGGTGATACAAATAACAAAGGAGAGCATAGTAAAACACTCTTGTTCACGAATATTAAAATACAGTGACAGAAAAATAATCGCAACATCAAAATATAGTTAATGTAAAGTCATGAAATTCCACGAATGCTTTTGTCTAGGTAACATATTTATGTGATTAACAAATGGCTCTGAGCACTATGGTACTTAACTTCTGAGGTCATCAATCTCCTAGAACTTAGAACTACTTAAACTTAACTAACCTAAGGACGTCACACACATCCATGCCCGAGGCAGAATTCGAACCTGCGACCGTAGCGGTCACGCGGTTCCAGACTCTAGCGCCTAGAACTGCTCGGCCACTCCATCCGGCTATGTGATTAACATTAGAAGATCACATGTTAATATAAGCGTGAGATAAGCCATTGCAAATGTGAAATGCCGGTACATTAATAATCCCTGGAACTACCAGAATGCGGATTGTAACCATGTAAATGCGCAAGCATTGTGTTGAATAGGTGCCAGATATCAGTTTCTGGGTTGGATTTCCATGCCTATTGCACTTGGTGGGTCTATACAGGATCGGGTAATGTTGGTTGTGGATGACGCTGGAGTTGTCGCCCGATGATGTCCCATATGTGCTCGATTGGAGACAGACCTGGTGGTAGAGCAGGCCAAGGCAACATGTCGAGACCCTATAGAACAAGTTCGGTTACAACAGATGCATGTCGGCGAGCGTTGTCCTGTTGGAAAACAGCCGCTGGAATGCTGTTCATGAATGGCAGCACTGCTGGTCAAATCACCAGACAGATGTACAAATTTGCAGTCAGGATGCGTGGGGTAGCCGCGAGAGTGCTCTTGTTTTCATAGAAAATCACACTCCTGACCAAAACTCCAGTTTATGTCCATTACGTCTAGCATACAGACAGGCTGGTTCTAGGCCCTCAACGGGCCTCGTTGTAACCAATACACGGCTATAAATGGTGCCGAGACAGAATTAGCTTTTCACTAGAAAAGGCAACAGATCTACATCCTGCTCTTGAGTGAGCTCTCGCTTGACGTCACTGATATCGCAAACGGCAATAGTTTGGGGTCAGTGGAACGCACGTTACAGAGTGTCTGGTTCGGAGCTGTCCTTGAAGTATCCGTTTTGTAACAGTTCGTCGTTTCACTGTGGTGCCAACTGCTACTCATACTGCTGCAGGAGATGCTGTACGATGCACCAGGGCCATAGGCGGAATACGGTGGTCTACCCTCTTGGAAGTGTTGAGGGATCGTCCGAAGTCCGGTTTCCATCCACCGTAACAATCATGTAAAATGGCTACGTTCCTCTGAAGTCATTCTCTATCATCACAGAAGGAACATCCAGCTTCTCGTAGCGCTATTACACGAGCTCCTTCAAACTCACTGAGGTGTTGACAATGGTGTCTGTCACCTTAAGGGTATTCTTGACTAGCATCAACTCACCATGGCCACTCTCAATGGTAACTTACGCACACGACCATTACAGTGTGTATTTAAAGCAAATGTGATTTTCATTCTCATAGTAACGCTATTAGCACCAATCTTTTGCGACTGGTGCGAAATTTGAATTGACACCATCTTTGAGATGTAGAAACACGCCTACCAACTTTTATTTATGTCGCACAGATTCTTCTCGGTATTGCGATTTTTTCCGTCAGCATAATTACTCCTGATTCTTCTTAGTTCTTAACTGAACGCTGTAGAAGAGATTTTGAATTATATCGATTTTATATTTGACAAATTCCCTTTGATCCACTATCGTCAGAAGTTTCGCTATCTGAATCCAATGACAGTGACAACATGAGCGTTCAGAGTGCGTCATTCTCTAGACAGAGGACGAGGCTTGGCCCAAGACATCCATCCTGTAACGATACTGATAACACTTTTGTGTGAAGCCACTCAAATCCTTTTTATGTTGAATAATGTTTACTGAAGTTAGGATCAATCACAGTCTATAATTCTATCCATTTGTGTCTTGTCAGTGGCCGTTATCGATTGCAATAAATAAAATATCATCCCTAAGACAATTCTCATTGGTAAATGCTACCTGCCTTGGAGGATTAATGCCACATTTCAATGTGTATGAACGTGGACAGGGGAAGCCACTAGCCTCAAGATGTTGGAGCTATGATTAAAGCCAATACCTTCTACGTTAGCGCGAATCAATAGCACTGCGATCATCGGATGGCATACCACCTACAAACGAAGGATTTGGTTACAAAATTCACCACTTCCCCTTACTACATTGTATCACAGTCTTCTATAATATCCGTCCATCGAATGGCTACGTTAAACCCCACAAAGTTCAGTTCTTTCCAATGGGAAGTGCTTGGGAGCCATCCCACCCACCCACCCCCCTAATCAGTCATTAGCAAGCAAACTCAACACCATCTTCTTCAGTCAACCATCACTTCGGTCGACTGTGAAAAGTTTTATTGAACACATCACGTGCTGTACATGAAGTGAAATTCACAACTGACATCATTAAAAATTCTTGTCTATTAACTGCATCATCTTCAGAAGACTTCATTACAAATTTAAATAGTAAACACATTCTGTACAACGCTTGTGATTTCCCTTCAATGTATTTTCTGTTGAGTGTAAGTACTGGTTAAAACGCACGTAACTGAATGTATTTGAATGTGCGAGTGTTGTGTGTGTGTGTGTGTGTGTGTGTGTGTTTGTGTGCATGTACCTCTGATGTACTTCACTTCCTCTGGCGTAAATATTGGCAGCCTCGAACGTGGTCGACCCTCCCTCTTGCTGTTGGCGTCTACTCTCTGGCGCATTATTGCCGGATAGTCACCTTCTTGGCTGAAGATGGGATGAGCGAAGTGTCCTGCCTGAAACAGGGAGTGTTTGAGTACAATCGCCGGCTAAATTTAGACTATGTGGAAATGTTGCTCGTGTACATTGAGCTAATTTGTACGCTAATGAAATTACTACTGAGAATATTGAACCCACAAGGCTTCAGACCAATGAGACTTGTCAGCTGAGTAACATCACAAAAGAATTTTACCCGTATTTCCTCACGGAATTTACCTCAAACTGCTGGTATCTGTCGGCAGCCACAACGTCTTCTGTCGAATTCGTAAGTGGGGCACTTCCTTGGACATCTAATGAAATCCCAACACTACCTGAAACGCAAAAAGTTCTTACTAAATAATTTTACGAAGCACAAAAAGTAGCACACATTTAACGTGAAACCAACTTGAACTTTATGTTGTTTTTGCGCACCGTTTAAATTGCAACTGAAAAAAAAACAGACATTTAGGATGATACTGTACTTGTATATTGTCATATACTATGTCAATGTATTAATTCGATTTCCTGCTCTTGTAGGTACACACTATTCATGGAAAGTATATACACAGTATGATACAATTTATTCAAAAAGGAAGAAAGGTATTTTAGGGTTTAACGCCCCTCGACATCGAGGTCATTAGGGACAGAGCAGAAGCTCTGACTGTTTTCAAGGACAGGTTCTAAAAATGGTTCAAATGGCTCTGAGCACTATGGGACTTAACATCTGAGGTCATCAGCCCCTAGAACGTAGAACTACTTAAACCTAACCAACCTAAGGACATCACACACATCCATGCCCGAGGCAGGATTAGAACCTGCGACCGTAGCAGTCGCGCGGTTCCGGACGGAAGCGCCTAGAACCGCTCGGCCACCGCGGCCGGCTCATGGACGGGGAAGGAAACTGCCGTGCCCTTTCTAAGGAAACATCTAAGGATTTGTCTGGAGGGATTTAGAGAAATCACAGGAAATCCAAATCAGGATTTGAACCGATTCCTCCAGGATGCGAGTCATTGAGTATTTCAACTGAGGAACAAAGCGGAAAAAATTCTACTGATATCGCGATTCTTTCCTTAGTGGCAAGCCCCTGAACATCAAGTTTTATTTCTTAAGGAACGATAAAATAAGCCAGACTCATAGGCGTTGAAGATGTCTTCCGCATCACATTTTTCAAGTATACCGTTCTTGTAGTCGTAATCGGTAAAACTAGATTCGCTTCACCGCAAACGGATGCACGAGGAATTGCATGAATATCTGTACATATTACACAAATGATTTGTGTGTGTGTGTGTGTGTGTGTGTGTGTGTGTGTGTGTGTGTGTGTGTGTATGTGTATGTGTATGTGCGTGTGCATGTGTGCGTGCGTGTGTATGAGTGCCTGAGTGTGTATGTGCTTGTATGTGTTCCACGTCTCCTAAACCACTGAATTAATTGCAGGCAAACGTGGTACACTTATCCTTTATCGTCAGGCAAGAATTGCTGTGGGAAGAAGCACCTACCTATCATAGTTCAGAATATTTGGCGTCATAAAGAGGTTCGTGAAAAACCACATGTCGTTTTAGTTTATTATTTCTTTGGTACGAACTCTACTCTGAACACATTCAACAGATTGCATCCACATACGCCGCTGAATGCACGTGCACAAATATATCACTGTACGACACATAGTTCAAGAGATATGACGTCATTAATACTGAGATAAGTGACAAAATGCCACCTGGTTAAAAAAAAATGGCTCTGAGCACTATGGGACTTAACTTCGGAGGTCATCAGTCCCCTAGAACTTAGAACTACTTAAACCTAACTAACCTGACGACATCACACACATCCATGCCCGAGGCAGGATTCGAACCTGCGACCGCAGCGATCGCGCGGTTCCTGTCGCCTGGTGCATGAAGTTTTTTAAAACTAATGACACGCGTAAGAGTCGATGTAACTTAAGGAAATCTCTGACAGCTGGTCACACTTTTGACAGCTTTCACCTACCAAGCGCAAACGGCTGTAGGCGAAAACAGCAGCCGTTTACAGCGCTATGAAGAGGCGTTACCATAGAGACGATCGTAAAATCGCGTTTTAGACACGCGAAGCAGTTGCCCCCAGCGTATAGAAACTGTCCAGGATAATGTTTCTTCTCCCGGATGCTGTACTTACACATATGTTCATTATGCACATTTATCGTGCGACTGATCATAATGCCAAAGATATTTTCACGAATACATTTTACAGTAGAAACACAGTTCACTTTTTGTTTTCGTTGGAACATTAGCAACATGGATACCCGGGCAACGCCGGGCTTGTCAGCTAGTATATAATAATAATGACATTTCTCGCGTTAATCAAATTCACTAGAGTTGTTATGAGCCTAAAATTACAAACATAAGGCAAAATAGGTATTATTATTCATAATAATAATTTCCTCACACTGGAACTGTTAATTTGACCTGCAGTTAGTGTAAATATTTATTCGTAAGAATACTGGCTTCATATCTTTATCTGTCGACAATAGAGGTGAATCTTAAGCGCATATTCCGCGAGGGGAATAGAAGAGCAGGTGCCCTCCGCTCCACACCGCATGGAATAAATCTTCGCTAACCGAAATCGCACCATGTGCCATAGTACACAGAGTAGACAGTCCACATCAGTTTTAATTTTTAGGATATGCTGAAAGCTGGAGAGGAATTTATGGGACATACGGCGAAAAAACGGTTCAAATGTCTCTGAGCACTATGGGACTCAACTGCTGAGGTCATTAATCCCCTAGAACTTAGAACTAGTTAAACCTAACTAACCTAAGAACATCACAAACATCCATGCCCGAGACAGGATTCGAACCTGCGAACGTAGCGGTCTTGCGGTTCCAGACTGCAGCGACTTTAACGGCACGGCCACTTCGGCCGGCACATATGGCGAATGTTTCGCGAATTATTCTAGCACATGAAGTCAGCTTTACGGAAGAAGAATTTGACTTAATAATTTTGAACTCTCTGTACAAGTTCTGTCCTGCTCAGTGGCGGTTTAATGAAAGATATTGAATAAAGATACGTTAGTTCGTCACAATCTTTATCTGCGCTCTGAGTATGTTACTATCATTTCCTTCTCCGGCTGTACAAAGCCGAACCTGAAATCTAAAAATGGAAATTCGTATTACATAAATGCACAATATACGTACACTGGAAAAGAATATAGAACTCTGAGACTTTTTGCTATCTGATTTGTTATGCTGGCTACAAAACACGGCCCATCTAAAACGTGAATTCGCATTCGGTAATTAAAGGAACGTGACACCGCACCCAACACAGGAGTTGGTAGCAGGTAGTGCAGCGGCGCCTGGGGTCGATGCAGTGGCTGGCGTGACGAGGACAACGTGTTATACTGGCCTCACATAGCGCCCCGTACCTTCCACTGTGTGCGATATTCACTCGCTCACTATGCACTCTTTATGTTGCCGAGATGGAGACTATTTCGCCCCAACGTCAACGTTCTGAGATAAGTTGGCGACGTTTGTATGTAATCCCAATCGTCGTGCTTTTGGGTGACAACGTTATGGCGCAGGTGTCAATATGGCCACATGGGAGCTTGGAAGTTGACTCACATTGCCACAGGATAAATTTGCAATAGGAATCTCCACGAGAAAACGACACCATTACTATTCATCTGACCTCCTGCTTCGTCCTTGCAACTTTCCCTTACAGACGCATGCTTAGCTACTTGGCGTCTACTTTGACTGCAAACTCACTTGCACGTGTCAAGTTGCGTTACAATAGACAAGGTGGAACACACTGCGAATACATCGCGGATGCTTGCGAGACTATGGTGGGGAAAGGAACCGACTCCTGTTACCTCTGTGTAAGGTCTTCGATTATGGCAGCATCGTCTATGATAAAGCGTCAACATCAATGTGCAACCCGATGTCTCCAGTATAGATGATCTATCTTATCCCTGGAGCCAAGAAATCTATGCCCACAAAGTACCACCAGTGGAAGCGTCTGCCATGTCGATCACCATACGACGACAAATATTGTCCGATAATTTTCTCTTTAGTCGGTGTTCCATAGTTGACTGCGCCTGCCTCAAGGAAGTGCTTCAGTTCTGGGGTCTCACACAGGCTCCTAACAGATGAAGGACGAAACGAACTCTTTTACCGCTAGTCCTGCAAAGCTAGAAACTCCTTTGTTGTCGCACTCTGTTTTGCAGCCCCGGAGTCGTACTTGCCATCCAATTTCGGAAAGGGGATGAACATTAATCTCGACGTGGAGCACTTCCTTACCCGACAATGGCCAAAGTATACTTCCACCGATAAGGCTGGATCTAAAATTCTGGCCCTCTAACGACACATACCAAATGTTTGTACTGTCGCTTGAATCTCTGTCTACACGGCGGAGTTACTGACAAATAGAAACAGTATTTAATATGGCAGGAATGTCTTCCGGCTCCTATTGATCCTTGATTCCCAAAGTTGCAGAAAACATAGTTCTTGAGTTTGATAAAACGCCCCTTTTTCAATTATGTTGCTATGCGTGTCATTCTCCTCTGAGATCGAACCGCTTCGAACCATGGGTAGCAATTTCGTGTTTTCTTTTTTTAATGTACACTAATGACCATTAAAATTGCTACACCACGAAGATGACGTGCTACAGACGCGAAATTTAACCGGCAGGGAGAAGATGCAGTGATATGCAAATGATTACCTTTTCAGAGCATTCACACAAGGTTGGCGCTGGTGGTTACACCTACAACGTGCAGACATGACGAAAGTTTCCAACCGATTTCTCATATACAAACAGCACTTGACCGGCGTTGCCTGGTGAAACGTTGTTGTGATGCCTAGTGTAAGGAGGAGAAATGAGTACCATCACGTTTCTGACTTTGATAAAGGTCGGTTTGTAGCCTATCGCGATTGCGGTTTATTGTATCGCGACATTGCTGCTCGCGTTGGTCGAGATCCAATGACAGTTAGCAGAATATGGAATCGGTGGGTTCAGGAGGATATTACGGAACGCCGTGCTGGATCCCAAGGGCCTCGTATCACTAGCAGTCGAGATGACAGGCATTTTATCCGCATGGCTGTAACGGATCGTGCAGCCACGTCTCGAACCCTGAGTCAACAGATGGGGACGTTTGTAAGACAACAACCATCTGCACGAACAGTTCGATGACGTTTGCAGCAGCATGGACTATCAGCTCGGAGACCATGGCTGCGGTTACCCTTGACGCTGCGTCACAGACAGGAGCTCCTGCGATGGTGTACTCAACGACGAACCTGGGTGCACGAATGACAAAACGTCATTTTTTCGGATGAATCCAGGTTCTGTTTACAGCCTCATGGTGGTCGCATCCGTGTTTGGCAACATCGCGGTGAACGCACATTGGAAGCGTGTATTCGTCATCGCCATACTGGCGTATCACCCGGTGTGATGGTATAGGGTGCCATTGGTTACACGTCTCGGTCACCTCTTGTTCGCATTGACGGCATTTTGAACAGTGGACGTTACATTTCAGATGTGTTACGACCCGTGGCTCTACCCATCATTCGATCCCTGCGAAACCTACATTTCAGCAGGATAATGCACGACTGCATGTTGCAGGTCTTGTACGAGCCTTTCTGGATACAGAAAATGTTCGACTGCTGCCCTGGCCAGCACATTCTCCAGATGTCTCACCAATTGAAAACGTCTGGTCAGTGGTGGCCGAACAACTGGCTCGTTACAACACGCCAGTCACTACTCTTGATGAACTGTGGTATCGCGTTGAGAGGTGCATGGGCAGCTGGACCTGTACACGCCATCCAAGCTCTGTTTGAATCAATGTCCAGGCGTATCAAGGTCATTCTTACGGCCAGAGATGGTTGTTCTGGGTACTGATTTCTCAGGATCTATGCACCCAAATTGCGTGAAAATGTAATCACATGTCAGTTCTAGTATAATATATTTGTCCGATGAATACCCGGTTATCGTTTGCTTTTCCTCTTGGTGTAGCAATTTTATGGCCAGTAGTGTATATAAGAAAGTTATCTTTGAACTTCACACTCTTATCATTGTCCTGTTATGGAAATTGCACTAATACACCTGGGCACTATTGTAACTACTACTGCCTCTCTGGTGTTCGTCTTTTAGTGTTTTTATTTTACATTAAGGACTTATAGTTTTACATTGAACTCTTTTTTATTGTCCTTCTGTGGAAATTGCAATTATGTTACATGAGCCGCTTTTGTAATTACTGTTGGCTGTATAGTCTTTGAGGTCCTACGCCAAAAATAAATAAATAAATAAAAGCAGTGGCTGTCGACGTAGAACCCGCATCTAGAGGCGGACTAGCGCTGGGCCTGCATCGACGTTGCTTTGGCCCCACCGTAGCGCAGCCTTAGTGATGGACGCCTGTTTACTTCGCGTGGGGAAAGTCTGTCGCCCACAAACGCGACACTATCCAACACTGTACCGTCAGCTGTGATGTAAGCAGCCAAGTCAATAGCCGTTACGGCAGGGCGCCCGACGTGTGAAAACACATTACGCGCGGAGCGTACCGCTGGTCAACATGTCCTGCATTGGGAAATACGATCGCTACAGAGCCTCGTCCAGGCGGAGTGCTCTGATGCTTGACATTCGACAGTGGCTTCTGGCTCCGCTTGTACGTCACCTTACGTCTTTTAGTTGAGGTGAGACAGGAGTCTGCATTTGATTTAAATATTCTTTCTTGTAGCTCCTGTTTTTCCAGTCCGATGCTGCTAGTTACTCTGTTTGACGCTTTACTGTTTCGCGTACCTTGTTTCACTTCGCGTTTTAAAAGTTTAGTCTTTCCACAGTACGAGTTGTCTGATGCATTGTGTTCTGATCGTTAACTGTAAAAAATGGTCCAAATGGCTCTGAGCACTATGGGACTTAACATCTATGGTCATCAGTCCCCTAGAACTTGCAACTACTTAAGCCTAACTAACCTAAGGACATCACACACATCCATGCCCGAGGCAGGATTCGAACCTGCGACCGCAGCAGTCGCGTGGTTCTGGACTGAGCGCCTAGAACCGCTCGGCCGGCGATCGTTAACTGAAAATGATTTTATGTTGTGATAGTATCTCGTCAATCCCGGAGAGACTGTTAGGGCAGCGATTTTATTTATACGGTGGAAACTTATATTTATCTGACCCTCATTAATCCGGATTTCAGCTCCATTCAGACAGTTTTTTTAAATAACCATCTACGACGAGAATCACTGCAATTAAATACATCTAACCATCGTACAGACCCTGACGAGGCGTCAGTCAAGAAGTAAAGTGTAGAGCACTGTAATGGCCATGTTTGTTGCGATTATAAAATGGCAGCAAATAAAATGACGGTGCTTTCTTGAAAGGACAACAGGTTATATGCACTAGATGTAATGAGGAACTGTTGGAAAACGTTGCTGCTGTATATATTCCTGAAACATTTGCAAAGATCCCAGGATCCATAGACGGAGGATGCGAAATAACGTTGGCTGCGGAAAGATTTTTGACGGCGGAATTATCGCCATTTGTTCGGTTGCGGCCAATAGCGATAGTCTTGATGGATTAACTGAAGACGTTGGTGGTTATAATATCTCAGGAAATTATATTATGACACATACAGCGACAACAACGAAGCTGAATTAAAACAATAGTTAAAAATATTTTTTGGAGTTGATGTACAGTTTTTATGAATTTTCAGAAATGCATTATGCAGTACACTGCTGTGCAGTATATTTTATTAGAGACGATCGATTTCGGTCTGAGATCAGAATACAATCAGTACAAAAATACATCTCACTACGTATTTGCTTAACTGGAATGACAGTTAACAGATGCACATTGTTCCATCACTGATAGTGAAGGAGACAATGTTACGCATACAGGGTAAACATTAATAAAACCGACATACGCAGTGGCGGATTCGTGACTGGAAATAGAGGAGCAAAAGCTCCTATGGAAATGTGTCCGGGAAAGCATCGTTGTCGTGGCGCTGACGAATGACAGTTCCTCAGACCACGTGCCATGTGCCCCTCGTGCGTTGCAGGCTGTGTGATTGATGTAACGTAATTTAAGCAGCAGAATCGTCCGGTATTCATGTTGGAAACAAGTAGAGATGGTGTTTGCGTACGGCCAAGCGGATGAAAACGGTCTAGAGGCAGTACGGCTATATCAGTACAAGTACCCTCACAGACACCAACGACATAACATTTCATTTCAAGCCCTTTTTTGGCGTTTGTGGGATCTTGGGTCCTTTCACACAGACGAACGTGTAGAGAGGCGGCGGACTGTGTGTACACCACATCTGGAGGACCCAGCTCTAGAGACTGTTGAGACGAACCCTAGTACAAGCTCCAAATCTTGTGTAGGCATAGTCCGCCACTCCACGAACGTTCGTCTCTGTGAAAAAACACAAGATCACACAAAAGCCCAAAAAGTGCTTGAAATTTTGTACGATGTCTGTGATGGTACTTCTTTTTGTGTAGCCGCGGTGCCTCTCGACCATTTCCTCCACTTCCAATCACGAATCTGTCCCTACAGTTCAACGATTTTATTAATGTTCACCCCGTATATACGTAAAATTAGGTCCGTTTAACCTCATAGACGTTTGAGTCTATGAGGTAAAATACAGACAATGTTACGTTACCTAAGGACCTCACACACATCCATGCCGAGGCAGGATTCGAACCTGCGACCGCAGCTGTCGCGCGGTTCCAGACTGAAGTGCCTAAAATCGCTCGGTCACAACGGACGGTCGTGATGGAATAATGTGCATTTGATAACCGTTATTCCATCCACGCAAATTCATAGCTGACATGATTTTTGGATAATATGTTGGTCTTACCCTAGATCGAAATCGATCGTCTCTAATAAAATATAATGTTACAGTTATGTATTGCATAATGCAGTTTTTAACAAATAATGGTTTGTTTGGAACCGCCATGCAGAAACAACTTCAACCGAACAATTCTTTGTAAATCGCCTACGAGACCGGGCGGAACGTAAACGGTATATTTAGCTCAATAGGAACTTCATGAGTCTTCCGGATGACGAACGTTACTCTTAAGCATTCTCTAACCAACATTTACGTGAAAACAATGTATAATATGTGCATATCTAAAAAATTAAATATTAATTCTGTGCTTCTAGCATTTGAAGGACGTCTTTCTTTATACATTCCAGATTCTCTGGCTTCTTAATTACTCAGGTGATCTATGATTCCATCTAGCCCAAATATACGCGGCCTCCGTACCATTCAGTTTTATTACTGAGGTAGCGATGTTAATAGCTGCTCTGGCTCTTTAGCGGTACATCTCTGGCTGCCTTGCTGTTAACAGGCATGGAATTGGAATTAAGTTCTAAACTTTCTGATCCATATCACCTTTATCTTCCTGCGCCAGGCAAAATATTCCGTTTTGTGTCTATTCTTAACAGTCAGCCGTACCAATTTTACTTTTCTTTAAATTTACGTTTTTTTATTTAATTATTTAATTTTTTTATAAATTGTACATATAGGTTTGTGAGAAACACTCCCGCTTATGGTGTCGAAATAAAATAGAAACATAAAGTGCTGCACGTCTTTCTGATTTTTATTAAGCGCTATGCTTCTGTTTATGATTCGAAATATTTATTTCTCTTTTGGTAGTCCGAGGATTTCGTATATTTTAGGTACGTATCCTGTTCAAAAAATGGTTCAAATGGTTCTGAGCACTATGGGAAGCTAAGACGAAATGGCTGCAGGAAAAATGTGAAGACATTGAAAAAGATATGATTGTCGGAAGGACAAACTCAGCATACAGGAAAGTCAAAACAACATTTGGTGACATTAAAAGCAACGGTGGTAACATTAAGAGTGCAACGGGAATTCCACTGTTAAATGTAGAGGAGAGAGCAGATAGGTGGAAAGAATACATTGAAAACCTCTATGAGGGTGAAGATTTGTCTGATGTGATAGAAGAAGTAACAGGAGTCGATTTAGAAGCGATAGGGGATCCAGTATTAGAATCGGAATTTAAAAGAGCTTTGGACGACTTACGGTCAGATAAGGCAGAAGGGATAGATAACATTCCATCAGAATTTCTAATATCATTGGGGGAAGTGGCAACAAAACGACTATTCACGTTGGTGTTTAGAATATATGAGTCTGGCGATATACCATCTGACTTTCGGAAAAGCATCGTCCACACAATTCCGAAGACGGCAAGAGCTGACAAGTGCGAGAATTATCGCACAATCAGCTTAACAGCTCATGCATCGAAGCTGCTTACAAGAATAATATACAGGAGAATGGAAAAGAAAACTGAGAATGCGCTAGGTGACGATCAGTTTGGCTTTAGGAAAAGTAAGGGGACGAGAGAGGCAATTCTGACGTTACGGCTAATAATGGAAGCAAGGCTAAAGAAAAATCAAGACGCGTTCATTGGATTTGTCAACCTGGAAAGTAGCGTCCGACAATATAAAATGGTGCAAGCTCTTCGAGATTCTGAAAAAAGTATGGGTAACCTTTAGGGAGAGACGGGTCATATACGATATGTACAACAACCAAGAGGGAATAATAAGAGTGGACGATCAAGAACGAAGTGCTCGTGTTAAGAAGGGTGTAAGGCAAGGCTGTAGCCTTTCGCCCCTACTCTTCAATCTGTACATCGAGGAAGCAATGATGGAGATAAAAGAAAGGTTCAGGAGTGGAATTAAAATACAAGGTGAAAGGATATCAATGATACGATTCGCTGATGACATTGCTATCCTGAGTGAAAGTGAAGAAGAAGTAAATGATCCGCTGAACGTAATGAACAGTCTAATGAGTACACAGTATGGTTTGAGAGTAAATCGGAGAAAGACGAAGGTAATGAGAAGTAGTAGAAATGAGAACAGCGATAAACTTAACATCAGGATTGATGGTCACGAAGTCAATGAAGTTAAGGAATTCTGCTACCTAGGCAGTAAAATAACCAATGACGGACGGAGCAAGGAGGACATCAAAAGCAGACTCGCTACGGCAAAAAAGGCATTTCTGGCCAAGAGAAGTCTGCTAATATCAAATACCGGCCTTAATTTGAGGAAGAAATTTCTGAGGATGTACAGCATTGTATGGTAGTGAAACATGGACTGTGGGAAAACCGGAACAGAAGAGAATCGAGGCATTTGAGATGTGGTGCTATAGACGAATGTTGAAAATTAGGTGGACTGATAAGGTAAGGAATGAGGAGGTTCTACGCAGAATCGGAGAGGAAAGGAATATGTGGAAAACACTGATAAGGAGAAGGGACAGGACGATAGGACATCTGCTAAGACATGAGGGAATGACTTCCATGGTACTAGAGGGAGCTGTAGAGGGCAAAAACTGTAGACGAAGACAGAGATTGGAATACGTCACGCAGATAATTGAGGACGTAGGTTGCAAGTGCTACTCTGAGATGAAGAGTTTAGCACAGGAAAGGAATTCGTGGCGGGCCGCATCAGTAGACTGATGACCAAAAAAAAAAGTGCGACTTAACATCTATGGTCATCAGTCCCCTAGAACTTAGAACTAATTAAACCTAACTACCCTAAGGACATCACACAACACCCAATCATCACGAGGCAGAGAAAATCCCTGACCCCGCCGTGAATGGAACCCGGGAACCCGGGCGCGGGAAGCGAGAACGCTACCGCACGACCACGAGCTGCGGACAGGTACGTATCCTGGATGTCTAACAACACCTATCACCATTCCTACACTGTTTTCCTCAATTCCGCTATTACAAAAACTTCGGTGGTGGTGTGCACCATTTCTGGGAATCGTTAGGAAAAATTAATTCGATAAATATAAAAATAATTGTGCAGAATGGAGATGGGAATCAAAAGCAGTTAGCCCTTGCGAACATTCACGTTCTCTGCACAAACTGTACGACCAAACGTTCCGTGCTTCATTTGAGAGGTCACACTGGTCATTGCATGTGTAGCCGAGTTACTGTCCTACATAAGCAGTTGGAGTGTTGCCTCTGGCACGGGAAAGTTGGTCGATTTTACTTACGTATCGCAGTGTTGCTAGCGTAACCCTTTCGCCGTATCATCCGTTAAGTTTGATATTAAAGTGTAATTGCGTTTATAAATGTCAGTTGGATCCATTGTTACTACATTTTTACTGGAGTTAAATTAATATACTAAATGATTTTGGTATGGTTTTATTCATTTCTGCAGAATGAATGCCCAGTTTGGTGATTAGATGGTGCTGACCTTCAAAATGTATCGAGTGCGTGTCGTGAATTGTTACAAATTATTATACCCCTGATACATTCTTTCCCGTTTTAAAATGTGTGTTACTTCCACAGGTCTCGCAAAGTTCTGAAGATGAACACGTTTTTAGTGTATTACTCTTCATGTTACTTGTCTTGGTGCCTGCAGACCACACAGGTCTCTGTGAACGTTCCATTTGAAGAAACAAGCTCAAATGAGAAACCTGGGAATATATTACAACGCAGCATGCATCGCTCCTGTCTTACAGCACGCACACACGCACAGAGGCATTGAAGTAAATGGTCTTAGTGCGCTTTATGCGCGTAAGGAACGACCAGAAACTGGTTCAACGTGAAGAGCACTTTCCAGTGCACAAACACATATACACACACCCGCCCACTCACCCACCCACATACCCACAAACCTACACCCTACACACACCCACCCACACTCACCCTCACACACACCCTACCACACACACACACACACACACACACACACACACACATATATATATATATATATATATATATATATATATATATATATATATATGTACACCACGGACGCTGCCGTTGGTGGGGAGGCTTGCGTGCTTCAGCGATAGAGATAGCCGAACCGTAGGTGCAACCACAATGGAGGGGTATCTGTTGAAAGGTCAGACAAACGTATGGATCCTGAAGAGGGGTAGCAGCCTTTTCAGTAGTTGCAGGAGAAACAGTCTGGATGATTGATTGATCTTGTAACATTAACCAAAACGGCCTTGCTGTGCTGGTACTGCGAACGGTTGAAAGCAAGGGGAAACTACAGCCATAATTTTTCTACAGGACATGCAGCTTTACTGTATGGTTAAATTATGATGGTGTCCTCTTGCGTAAAATATTCCGGAGGTAAAATAGTCCCTCAATCGGATCTCCGGGAACGGACAACTCTAGAGGACGTCGTCATCAGGAGAAAGAACACTAGCGTTCTACGGACCGACGGGTGGGAAGTCAGATTCCTTAATCGGAAACATAGCATAGAAATTTTAAAATGAGAAATGGATAGGTTAAGGTTATATATAGAGGGAATTAGTGAAGTTTGGTGGTAGGAGAAACTAGGCTTCTGTTCAGATGAACGCGAGGTTTTAAATACAAAATCAAATAAGGGTAATGTACGAGTAGCTTTAATAATGAATAAACAAACAGTAGCACGTACAGCAAAGCGAACGCCTTATCGTAGCCAAGACAGACACTAAACCCACGCCTACCACAGTAGTACAAGTTTATTTGCCAACTAGCTCCGCAGATGATGAAGAGATTGAAGAAATGTTTGATGCGGTTAAAGATATCATTCAGATAGTTAAGGCACTCGAATATTTAATATTCATGGGGGACTGGAATTCGATTGTAGGGAAAGGAAGAGAAGGAGAAGTAGTAGGTGAATACGGACTGGCGGTAAGGAATGAATGAGGAAGCCGCCTGGGAGAATTTTGCACATAGCATAACTTAATCATAGTTACCACTTGGTTTAAGAAACATGAGAGATTTAGGAGCCAGGTTCTAAATTGTAAGACCACAATCTATTGGTTATGAACTGTAGATTAAAACTGAAGAAACTGCAAAAAGATAGGAATTTAAGGAAATGAGACCTGGATAAACTGAAAGAACCAGAGGTTGTAGAGAATTTCAGAGAGAGCTTTAAGGAACGACTGACAAATACAGGGGAAATAAATGGTTCAAAATGGTTCAAATGGCTCTGAGCGCTATGGGACTTAACATCTGAGGTCATCAGTCCCCTAGAACTTAGAAATACTTAAACCTAACTAACTTAAGGATATCACACACATCCATGCCCGAGGCAGGATTCGAACCTGCGATGTAGTGGTCTTACGGTTCCAGACTGAAGCGCCTAGAACCGCTCGGCCACTCCGGTCGGTGGGAAATAAATACAGCAGAAGAAGGATAGGTAGCTTCGAGAGATGCAATAGTGAAGGAAACAGAGAATTAAGTAGGTAAAAAGACGATGGCTTGTAGAAGTCCTTGGGTAGCCGAAGAGATATTGACTAATTGATGAAAGGAGAAAATATAAGAATGCAGTAAATGAAGCAGGAGAAAAAGAAGACGAACTTCTCAAAAATGAGATCGACAGTAAGTGCAAAATGGCTAACCAAGAATGGCTAGAGGACAAATGTAAGAATGTAGAGGCATATATCATTAGGGGTAAGATAGATACTGCCTACAGGGAAATTGAAGAGACCCTTTCAGAAAAGATGACTACCTCTGTGAATATCAGGAGCACAGATGGAAAACCAGTCCTAAGCAACGAGGGGAAAGCAGAAAGGTGGAATGAGGATACAGAGAGTCTATACAAGGGCGGTGTCCTTGAGGGCAATGTTATGTAAACGGAAGAGGACGTAGCTAAAGATGAATGGGAGATATGATACTGCATAAAGAATTTGACAGCGCACTAAAAGACCTAAGTCAAAAATAGGCTCCAGGAGTAGACAACTTTCCATTAAAAGAACTGATAGCTGTCGGAGAGCAAGCCATGAAAATATTCTACCATCTGGTGAGCAAGATGTATGAGACTGGCGAAATACCCTCAGACTTCAAGAAGAATATAATAATTCCAATCCCAAAGAAATCAGGTGTCGACATGTGTGAAAATTACCAACCTATCAGTTTAATAAGTCGTGGCTGCAAAATACTAACACGAATTCCTTACAGACGTATGGAAAAACTGGTAAAAGCTGACCTCGGGGAATATCAATTTGGTTCCATATAAATTGTGGAACACGCGAGCCAATACTGACCCTACCACTTATCTTAGGAGAGGGATTAAGGAAACGCAAACCTACGTTTCTGGCATCTGTAGACTTAAAGAAATCTTTTTGACAATGTTGGCTGGAATATTCTCTTTCAAATTATGAAGGTGGCAGGGGTAAAATACAGGGAGTGAAAGGCCGTTTATAATTTGTACAGAAACCAGATGGCAGTTATAGGAGTCGAGGGGCATGAAAGGGAAGCAGTGGTTGGGAAGGGAATGAGACAAAGCTGTAGCCTATCCTCGATGTTATTCAATCTGTATATTGAGCAAGCAGTAAAGGAAAAAAAATAAAAATTTTGAGTAGGAATTATAATCCATGTGGAAGAAATCAAAACTTTGAGGTTTGCCGATGACATTGTAATTCTGTCAGAGACAGCAAAGGACTTGGAAGAGCAGTTGAACGGAATGGACAGGAGGATACAAGATGAACATCAACACAAGCAAAACGAGGATAATGGGATGCAGTCGAATTAACTCAGCCGATGCTGAGGGAACTAGATTAGGAGATGAGACACTTGAAGTAGTAGATGAGTTTTGTTATTTGGGCATCAAAATAACTGATGACTGTCGAAGGAGCGGGGATATAAAATGTAGGCTTGCAATGGTAAGGATAGCTTTTCGGAAGAAGAGAAATTTGTTAACATAGAGTATATATTTAAGTGTCAGGAGGTCTCTTTTTGAAAGGATTTGTATGGAGCGTAGCCATCTATGGAAGTGAAACATGGAGAATAAATAGAACAGACATGAAGAGAATAGAAGCTTTCGAAATGTGGTGCTACAGAGGAATGAGGAAGATTAGATGGGTAGATCACGTAACTATTGAGGAGGTACTGAATAGAATTGGGAAGAAGAGGAATTTGTGGCACAACTTGACTAAAAGAAGGGATCGGTTGGTAGGACACGCTTTGAGGCATCAAGGAATCACTAATTTAGTACTGGATGATAATAATCGTAGAGGACCACTGGATGACTGCACTAAGCTGGTTCAGGATGTAGGTTGCAGCAGTTACTCGGATATAAGATGTTTGGACAGAATAGGGTAGCATGGAGAGCTGCATCAAACCAATCTCTGGACTGAAGATCACAACAACACACACACACACACACACACACACACACACACACACACACACAAACACGCGCGCGTGTGTGTGTGTGTTTGTGTTTGTGTTTTTGTGTGTGTGTGTGTACTGAAGAGCCAAAGAAACTGGTAAGCCTGCCTAACGGCATGTAGAGCCTCCGCGAGCACACAGAAGTGATATGGAATCCACTAATGTCTGAAGTAGTGCTGGACGGAACTGTCACCACGAACCCTGCAGGGCTGTCCATACATCCTTAAGAGTGTGAGGGGGTGGACATCTCTCCAGAATAGCGCGTTGCAAGGCATTCCAGACATGACCAATAATGTTCATTCTGGGGACTTTGGTGGTTATCTGAAGTTTTTAAACTCAGAAGAGAGTTCTTGGAGCCACTCTTTAGCAATTCTCGACATTTAGGGTGTTACATTGTTCTGCTGGAATTGACTAAGTGCGTCGGACGCACAATGAACATGAACGGATGCAGGCGATCAGATAGGACGCTTACGTACGTGTCACCTGTCATATTAGTATACAGACGTATTTGGGGTCCCATTTTACTCCAGTTGCACAGCTGATTCTCCACCAGCTTCAACAGTCCTCTGTTGACATGCAGGACCATGGATTCATGAGGTTGGGTTCATACCCGTACAGGTCAATTCGCTCATACAATTTGGGTCGAGGCTCGTCCGACCAGGTATCACGTCTCCAGTCATCAACAGTCCAGTGTCAATGTTGACGGGCCCAGGCGAGGTGTAAAGCGTTGTGTTATGAAGTCATCAAGGGTACACAAATGGACCTTCGGCTCTGAAAGCCCATATCGATCATGTTTCGTTGGATGGTTCGGATTCTGACACTTGTTGATGCCCTACCGCTGACATATGAAGCAATTTGCGGAAGGGTTGCACTTCTGTCACGTTGAACGATGATTCCCTTCAGTGATGTCGGGAATTTGATGATTTACCGGATTCCTGATATTCACGGTACACTCAAGAAATGGTCGTACGTGAAAATCCCCAATTCATCGCTATCTCGGAGATGCTGTGTCCCGTAGCTCGTGCATCAACTATAGCATGACGTTCAAAGTTACTCAGAACTTGATAACCTGCCATTGTAGCAACAGTACCCGATCTAACAACTGCGCCAGACACTTGGTGTCTTATATAGGTGTTGCCGACTGCAGCACGGTATTCAGCCTGCTTACATATCTCTTTAGTTTAATACGCATGTCTATACCAGTTTCTTTTGCTCTTCAGTATAAATTTTGTACGACTCCTGGAACCATTTGCCATTTGTGAGTAGCCGTTATGCCCCATTGAGGAAAAAAAAACCCTGACAATAGTTTATTTTGACAGCATGGAAAAGCACTGAGAGGGGAACCTACTTTGTTATAGATAGGTAGCATTTACATCTACATCAGCACTCCACAAGCCACCTGATGGGGTATGGCAGGAGATCCTGCTAGCATTAACTGACGTCCCCTTTCCAGTTCCACTCGGTAATGATTATTGGTAAGCCTCTACATTGCGCCTAATTTCTCGAATTTTTTCGTCGAGGCCATTTTGCGTAACGTTTATGGGTGGGAGGAAGTAGTACGTTGTCTGAAACTGCCCAAAAAATACTCCCTCGAAATTTCAACTGCACATTTCACAGAGACGGACAACCTTCTCTTCTAGTGCGTACCACTGGAGCTTGTTGAGCAGCTCTGTAACGCTCTCCCGCCGGTCTGAAAGAGCTTACGACGCCTTCTACTAGATCATTTATATACATTGTAAAGTGTAGGGTTCCTCCCACTCCATAAATCACGTTTAAATTTATCGGTTTTGTTCCGTCAAGAGCGATATGTTGAGTAGTTTCTCCAACGAAGTCCTGAACCCAGTCGAGGATCTCGTCCGATTCTCGTTAACCTCGTATTTATCACTAGACGACTGTGCGGAACGGTGTCAAATGCCTTCATGAAATCAAGGAGCACGACATCAACCTGACGACAGCTACAGTGCTATGGATCTCATGGAGGAACAAAGCAAGCAGAGTTTGGTTAGATTTCTGTTTTCAAAATCCATGTTGCTTTTTATGGAGTACGTTTCCGTTCTCCGGAATGTCGTAAGTCTTGAGCTAAGACAACTTCCATAATTCTTTAACGGATTGAAGTCAACTGTATCGGCCTATAATTAAACGCGTCTCTCATACTACTTTTCTCTAAAACTGGAATGATCAGCGCTTTTTTTCCCAGTTGCTGGCTACCATTCATTGCTCCAGCGAACTTGATAAGCTGCTGCTAGAAGGGAAGCAAGTTATTTCGCGGAATCTTTGTAGAATGTTGCAGGTTCCCCGTCTGTTTCTCATGTCTTTCCAATGCTAAGCGGTTGTAGTTGTTTTTCTATTCGGTTATTTAAATATCTGACAATTCGACGTTCGTGCGGTGATTGAAGGGAGGCTTTCTATTGCGATTTTGAAACATTTTCAAAAGACCACATTCAGTACCTCAACCCTCTTTCTGATACCTTCCGTTTCTGTGCCCGTATGGTCACTGAGTGGCTGAATAGATGATTTCCATCCGCTTACTGATTTTACGTAAGACTTAAACCTCTTAGAGCGTTCTGTCAGATCTGGTGATAAACTTTTATTTTCTAAGTCATTGAATGCTTCTTTCATTGATCTCTTTACCCTTATTCTCACTTCGTACAGCTGTTGACTTCTCTTGAGTCTGTGATGAAGCTCTGTTCATCCAGCAGCACCGTCGGAGACACGGGCGTATGTGCAGGGCCCAATCTCGCTTCTCAATAGGAACAGTCATCCCTATAAAGAAACTCCATCGTGCACAATCGACTTCTGGATATATCGCCGCAAGAACAGGGTGAACATAGGCTATTGCTACTCTACTGTTTGTAGAAAGTGAAACACTACGAAGCAATAGTCTGCAACATGCCACGATAAGAGGATGTGTATAACAGCAGGAGCATAATAAGTGATTTAATTGGGATACAGGTAGCAAGCACCTAAGCCCAACAGCTCCCTCGTTTACGTGACGGTACAGGTCACTGTCACGCAATATTCAGTCGTTGCAGGGACGTGATACGAAGTGCCAGTATGCCTCGCCGAGATTACCGGGTGGAATATCGGCATGTGAATGCTTTCGAAATGGGCAGAATGACTGGTCTCCGGCAGGCGTGTCTGTCGTTTCGTAACACTTCGGCTCTTAGAGTGCACACTGCTTCAACACTAAGGCGTATTTGGAACCAGTGGGGAGAAGAGGAATGTCCACAATGCCGTCAGGGACGAAAATATGTGAGCACAGTGCGAGATGACCGCCATCATATTCTCTTGGCCGTAACGGACAGAATAGCCACATCCACAGTGTTGATGCGATGTAGGAGCACTGCAACAGGTGTGGAGGTGTTCGTAGAAGGTTAGACGCCTTCTTCTGCGTGCGGGACTGATGGGACGAATGCCATTTCGTCGGTTTCCGTTAACCAAAACCTACAAACGCCACAGACTGCTCTGGACACTCGAATGCCGAACTGGGATTCTGAGTGTCAAAATGCAGTGTTTTAGGACGAGTTCCGCTTCAATTTGTCCTGCAGTGATGGCCGCATAAGCGTTCGACGGCACCGTGGTGAACGCAATCGTGCAGACTGTATTGTTAAGCGGCATAGGGGACAAACTCCAAGTGTGATGGATTGTGGTGTTATTGCCTATAACAGGCGATCTCACGTTCTACGTCTTGAGGGCTAAATCAGGGAGGTTCTACAGCCCTGAGCATTGCCCCTCCCGCAGGCCGTTCCACATGTCATATTTCAGCAGGATAACGCCAGCCCCCACGTGACGAAGCACGTGAAAAACTTTCTTCGTAGAACGGCGGCCACTGCTTCCCTGGCCTACCCGTACGCCTTACAAGTTGCCCTTCTAAAATGTCTGGGATATGGTCGGTCGGTAGCTTGTTATTACTGTTCCTTCTGCAGCCACAGTTAAAACTTAGTGGGCACGCCTACAAAGCGCTTGCCAGAGTATTCCTCAGAATCATAGTCAGGCACTCTTTAATCCTATGCCATGACGTCTAGCAGCTCTGACTGCACAACATAGTGGTGCTACTTCTTTCTGAATTTTCACAATCACAGTGAATATAAAGGTGTATAAATCTAATCATTAGTAGAGCGTCATGTCCCCAATCGGAATAATTTTCACTGTGATCACATCCCTCGGTCTCGATGTTCCACTTTTTCCTAACAGCACTGCACTTGGTAGCAGCTACCATCAGGAGAATCCTTCAGCCGAAGCAGATTTACACAACCAAGAAAGGGCAACGGACGGGAGATTTGACGAAATCCTCTCCGGCTTCCAACCGGGTAGCTGCGTCGAAAATCCGCGACGTTTCGGTGAGTGTCGTTCTCATCATCTTCGGGCGAAGATGATGAGAATGACACTCACCGAAACGTTGCGGATTTTCGAGGCAGCTACCCAGATGGAAGCCCGAGAAGATTTCATCAGCAGTATTCACCGGGAAAGCCTGCATTCAGAGACGGGAGATTTGTCTAGTGAAATACCGATCGTTTAAAGATTAGTGTTGGTTCCCGCTTATTCCTAGAAGCAGACAGGCGTTCAAGACAGTGTGAGGCAGTGAGCTGTGCGACGCGCGCCACGCGCCGCCTCACCGTTCTGCGCGGCCCTGTACTGCTGATGGTACAGCCGGTAGACGCGGCCGTGCGCCCTGAGCAGGGTGTGCGCCGCCAGGTAGTCGCCGACGCCCGGCGCTGGCTGCGAGGGCGCCCGATCCTTGCTCGCGTAGCCCTTCACGACCATAGCTGGCTCGTTAAAAGTGATCCACCACTTCACCTGCAAGGATGAGTTGCGTCAAACTGTCACTGGAGACATGTCGTAACGCCGATGTTCAAAGGCGACCTGCTAGTACTCACCCTGTCGCCGAAGTTTTCAAACAGCACCCTGGCGTATTCCACGAAGTAGTCTGCCATCAGGCCGTTGGTCCATCCGCCAATGTACTGCAGCGCTTGTGGCAGATCCCAGTGATACATTGTCACCTGCGTCAGAAATGCACTCGTCGAAGAATGAATAACTTGGACTACAAAGGGTAGAAAGGACATACCTAACAAAAGCGGAAACGATCGGTAGACACAAATATCTTCGTAGATAGTTTGAAACAAAAAATATTGCTTTTCAAACTTTACTGAACCTTTGCAGTCATGTTTTGTCTCAGCACTAATTGGAAAACTGTTCTGACATGTGAAATTCACACAATTCTTGTTCAACATGTGAGGTTCATTCCATCAGTTATGGCAACTATGATGTATCATGCGAACATGTGGCGTCATCATAATCGCAGTTAATACTTTTGAAACCCAGTGGCAAACAGTGTAGAACTCAACCGACAGATTGCGACTACATCTGTTGATTGCTCGTTGCCAAGGCCCGAAACACTCAGTGTGACCTTGGCCACGCAACAATATGGTTGTAAACAGACTGGAGCAGCGAGTTCAAGTGAAAATTGCCTTTCTCGCTGTCAGAAATGCTGCTCAGTGTCATGCGGAGCTACAAGCAGCTGTGGGGACTGCTGGATAACACAGCCATACTCCATGATACAGCTCACACTGCAGGCGTCACCAAGAATTGTGTACAACGGTGGGGTGGTAAATCCTCCCCCACCCACCCTACTCACCGGACCCCAATCCATGCGACTTCGACCTCATTCCACAATTAAAGAGACCATTGGATAGGAGGACCTTTGTAAACAGGGCGGATATTCTCACGGCATTTCAGCCACAAGTGCCACACATTGATAGCAATGCTAGTGATATGTGGCGCCTTCCCCATCGTTGGCAACGCTTTCTGGATCCACTCTAGTCGTATTTTGAGGGACTGTAGTTGATTTTGTTTCATTTTTGTTCCATTTGTACTCCAATACAAAAAATTTCCGCAGAGTTCCAATGCGTGTGTTTCATTTCACCCCCTGCCTTGACCTCCTGTAACGAAACTCTATTTTACGTTGATATCCAGACACACAGTGTCTTGCCATTTCAACGCACATCCTAGAATTCCCATGATGTCACATTATTAATGCGAAATGCTATTAATATTTCCCACAACGAAACTTCGTCTCGAAATTGGTCATATTTTAAGTACACCAGCGGCAAGACGCAGTCAATATCTTCAATTTGTGATAACAATGTTGATGTTACTGATGGCAGTGCCACCAAAACAGAATTACTAGTCAAGGTTTTACGACATTCCTTCTCCAAAGAAGATATAATTTTCCCAAATTTCGAATCAAGAACTACTGCTGAGATGAGTAACTTAGAACGACATGTCGTCGGTGTAGCGAAGCAGCTTAAATCTCTTAATAGAATCAAGACCTCCGGTCCAGATTGTATACCAGTCATATTCCTTTTAGAGTATGCTGATACAGTAGCTCCTTATTTAGCAATTACATACAACCGCTCATTCGTCGAAAGATCCGTACCTGAAGGCTGGAAAGCAGCACAAGCCACCCGAATAACCAAGAAAGGAAATACGAGTATCCGCTGCGTTACAGAGCCATATCACAAACGTAGATCTGCAGTTCGATTTTGGACCATACGCCGTATTCGTACATCAAGAGTTACCTCGGAGGAAACGATGTATAGACAAATACCACGGATCCACTCAATATCATTCTTGCGAAACACAACTAGCTTTTATCCTTAAAAAGTAATGAGTGCTGCCTGCAGAGGATGTCTAACTGATTCCATAATTTTAGATTTCCAGAAGGTCTTTGACACCATTCCTCACAAGCGACTACTAGTGAAATAGCGTGTCTGTAGAGTATCGCCTCAGTTGTGAGTGGATTAGTGATTTCCTCTCGAAAATAACTGAACGAAGGTCAGGAGTCTCACATTAATAGAGATCATTTGGAACACTGAAAACATTCCACAAGACTGGAGGAATGAACTGATTGTCCCATCCACGAGAAGAATGATAGAATGGAATGTGAAAACTACCGTGGTATCACTCTGTTCAGTATTTGTTATAAGATCTTCTCAAACTGTCTTCTAGACCGAATCCAACCTTTGGAAGACACTGTTATTGGAGAATATGAAGGAAGATTTCGTCACGGGAGATCTACTATCGACCAAATCTGTGTCTTACGCCAGATCGTAGAAAAAAGGTAGGAGTTTGACCAAGAACTACACATGCTCCTTGTCGACTTCAGAAAAGCGTATGATTGCATTCATCGGTAAAGTATGCTGAGATGTCTGGAAGAGTTTGGTTTTGTCAAGAAAGTAGTAAGCTTCATGAAGGTCTGTCTGATGGATACTACCACAAAGGTAAAATTGGAAATAAGGTAACTGAGGCATTCAAAACAAATATTGAACAACGGCAGGGCGATGAACTACCTCCTGTTCCTTTCAATCTCGCATTAGAGAAGATAATGCGAGAGATGTCATCTAATGAACTCACGGGAGTCCAGACCGTGGATGTGGACATGCCGATGATACAGTGCTACTATCTGGGAAGCGAGAAGGATTAGAGGAAATGGCTGACATTCTTGAAGCAACAACGATGAAAATAGGATTTCAAATCAATCGTGACAAGACGGAACACATGGTTCTACACCGCCGACATAATGATACTCAAGAGCCACTTCCACTCCTACAGACAGCTGAAGGTTATTATCGTCAAGTCATGGAGTTGAAATATCTGGGCCCAGTATTCTGAGATGAACCATTCAGTAAAATGGAAGTACAGGCAAGACTACAGGCAGGTAATCGCTGTTACCACGACCTTAATTCTCTCCGCAAAACCAGAAGTTTGTCAAGACATTTCAAAATAAGCATCTACAAAACAGTCCTAGAGTCGGCAGTACTATACGGATGTGCCACCTGGAGTACAACCAAGCAAGATCTGAACAGACTAATGATATTTGAAACGAAAGTCCTTTGGAAGATTTTTGGACCAGTTTACGATAATGAGAGTGAAAAATGGAGGATTCGTCACAATACAGAGTTGTATCACATTTACAAAGAACCGAACATCGTGGCTATAGTGAAGGCAGGGCGACTCCAGTAGGCAAGGCATGTTCCTGGAATGCAGGACAACCGACGACCGAAAACGGTATCCAACATCAAGCCAACGGGCAGAAGGCCTGTAGAAGACCCAGAACTCGATGGAGTGACTGCGTGTCCAAAGACCTTCAGAGAGTGGGCCTGCTGGAAAGAGAGCAGAAGGGAGCCGAAGACATATAACACATCACAGCTGAGGATCCCGCATGCTGTCTGTTCATATAACTGATTCGCCTAGATGACCAATGGATCCTCCTTCTTCAGTGTGGATGCATAAAAGCGTCCGACCTCCCACGTGAATCTCAGAGTAGCGAGCATGGAGGAAAGGGACAGGGACGGCGAACAGGTGGCGCACGGCTGGAATGTGGGTCGGCCGTCATGCGTACCGAGGTAGTCAGCGCACTTGCGGTAGTCACTGTGTCCCGGGTTGCACAGTGGTTAACGCAACTGCCCAGTAAGCAGGATATCCTGGGTCCAAAAACTTGGTCTGGCACACTTTTCACTCGTTGCTGCTGATTCCGCGTCATGTCTCGATGCAGCTGACGTCACTCATCCCTTGCCTTTCCTTTCCTTTTTGGCACTCCCCCTTCTATTTACATATAATTCTCGGATATGACAGGAACGATCGGTTTATGCAATATACTTCATGTGGTTATTTGCCATATTCTGAATTGTTCCCAAGATAGAACGCAATAAATGCACTTCGGCATTTAGTTTCTTCATTATTGGATAGACTGTCAGGTATAAACCTGTACACATGACCAACTGTTAAGAAAGGTCACACCGTCCGTTTTGTAAAGTTTGAATTAAATATACGTATGTTTAACGCATTCACCTCCAAGCAGTGTAACGTTACACGTATGTAGGCGAGTGACTGGGCCATTTGGAAGTGATATGAGGAGAACTGAAGTTGTTGTGTGGTTGAACGCTAGCGGGTCCAGGGCTCAGGGCCCACAGCACCACGTCCGGCTAGGCGAGCGCTGCAGGTGAGTCCAGGTACAAATAAGTGCAGCGTCGCCGGAAACAGGTAAATCCCAAAGCTTTCAGTGTGGGCTGTTTTGGCTCGCATAACAGTTGTGCAGATGACGCACCAAAAATGGCGGATGTGATGCAAGCAAATAGATTGTATCTTAAGTGGTTGAGAGTCTATAATAATTCACAGTTCAGCATTAAAAAAATTCTGAATACAGCTGCGCCGCGCGGGATTAGCCGAGCGGTCTAGGGCGCCGCAGTCATGGACTGTGCGGCTGGTCCCAGCGGAGGTTCGAGTCCTCCCTCGGCCACGCGTGTGTGTGTTTGTCCTTGGATAATTTAGGTTAAGTAGTGTGTAAGCTTAGGGACTCATGACCTTAGCAGTTAAGTCCCATAAGATACATTTGAACAATACAGCTGTGAACTCAGTAAAATGGGATGCATCAAATGACACAACAATATTTCAGTATCTTTAAAACTAAACAAATTAATAATTCACAGCGAATAAACGTTTTAACAATGAACCTCCGAATTAACATCTTTTAAAAAAAATGGTTCAAATGGCTCTGAGCACTATGGGACTTAACATCTATGGTCATCAGTCCCCTAGAACTTAGAACTACTTAAACCTAACTAACCTAAGGACAGCACACAACACCCAGCCATCACGAGGCAGAGAAAATACCTGACCCCGCCGGGAATCGAACCCGGGAACCCGGGCGTGGGAAGCGAGAACGCTACCGCACGACCACGAGATGCGGGCCATCTTTTAAAAGCTTCATGCGATTTCTATTTACGTTATCTTAGACGATACCATTGCACAATAGCTATAAATCCTAGAACCTATATATCTTTAACTATTTTATGTCTTGATTTATCATTTTTTTTAAAACTTTCCATTATATAAATGTTTGTCAGAACACCGTATACAGCATAAATACAGAGCAAATGCATGCAGCGTGAATGCTTCACGATTTGTCATATTTCTGTATTTATTTAATGAACAGTTTACTATTTCGCCAGGAACTTTACATAATTTTCAAACAAAACTGATAATACAAAACCACGATAGTTTAAGAAATGGCCTGTCGCATGCTTTAACTATCACCACCTTTGTAAAATAGTGTCAGAGAAGGCCTAAATAATAGATTTAAAAACGTTTAACGACAATATATTTTCATTCATCGTGAGTGTACTTGCGCAAGAATACTTGCTTCTTTACTTATGAACAAATCCTTATATATAATTTTTGTGAATCGTCTGAGTGTGACCGAATGTTTATAATATTTATTTATTTAAATACTGTTGTAATGTTTTAGTTAAGTCCGGAAACTTGATCAGATTATGTCTGTAGCAGTTAAAAGTGATGTAATTTTGATGAGGACGGCCTTTAGCCAATGGGAAACACTGCGAGAGTGAAGCGGAGCTGCGACTTTTCGAGTGAAGAGCTCAGGGGAGCGACTCTGGGCAGTTTTTCGCGACTTCTGGAAGGAGGCAGACCTGCAGATGAGTGGGCAATACATTCTGTCGACGAATGGCTGCTGCAATACTCTAACCTCCGAAGGGACCTTAGATTTCGAGAGGTTTGAATGTGCTCCAGAGTAGAACTCTTCACCTTTTCCGCTTGTATTACGCAAATGAAGACAGATGAGTGTGAGTTACTGTCCTTTGTATCGCGCGTGTTACTTTGTTAATCATCATGTTGAACTCTGAACTGTTCTGAGCTGGTGAATATTTCGTGTATTGTAATCACGAAATGAACTTTGTTTTTGTATATCTTTGATGACTGTTTAGTTTGGGGATTTTGTTGCAAATATCGTAAGGCTCTCAACATAATTTTGCTGCATTTGATAAGGATATTTTATGTCTTTACTTTAACTGAATATCGTTGGCCCACTCCCATTTATTTGAGATGTCATTTCTTGAATGAACAGCATTCAACATAATTCTCTGTCGTTTCCATTTTTTACAGACGTTATATATAATAATTTATCTTCTGCTTATAATTCTGTATATTTTATTAATTTGCAGTTCTAGACAACGCTTAGAGTAATTGCCTGCGCGATAGCAGCTACAGATTATAATTTGTAGAGAATTAGCTGCAGGGCGGCATGAAAGCAAATGTGCGTGTGTCGCCTTGTGAGTACATCGAGCTATTCTTTTTAAATATGTTTTTCTCGGGAAATACCTAATTTCACACTAAATATGGCTTTGTCTATCAGGGACACATCGACAGAAACAGTAATAGATTCATTTTTCGCCATTCTGTTTGGAATGGAAAGGATTCGGTGAGTAGTGGGGCTGTTTGAAGATGAATGACTATGTACCCTGGCATTGGAAGAATGTTTTCTGCAATGTTAAGGGACATACCAGGTTTTCCGAAATATTACAATGCGACTTCATCTCGCCAGAAATTTTTAAGAGTTCATCTCTGCACGAAATATGCCGTGTCGAAGCTTAAACCGAAGTCAATACAGCTGCTCTTTGCACTGGGATATGATTTATCTAGAATCCCATGATTCAGTGGGTCAGTCAAATCTAGTCTGTTTGAATGAAAGACTCTTATCGCAGCGCGTAACTACCACTCTTTCTGCTGATAACAGAAAAGTAATATTGCTTCATTCCTCGGTACAATGTGGGATTTTTTGCCTCATCTAAATGCGTAACATTTCGATATATTCAAATTAATTTCATCTACTTTTGCCAATGTCAGCGGAGTTTTCATTCTGAAAAGCACATAAATAGAGAGAGAGAGAGATACGCAGTAAAATTAATCTCTCAGCGTGTGTCATGCCTGCCTTCAGAATTAGTAATCAGATCAATAGCTCCCTGAATTGAGTTTCGGTGTAACGAATTGTTTTAAACCGGATGAACATACAAAACTCATATTTATCCTAGCAGACAAGTGTTCTCGCTTCATCGCATCGCATCATCATGGAAATTTTACTGAAGTGCAAATTCAGCTTGTACTTTTCCTAGAAACTGAAAACTACGTGAGTATATCTCACGTAAGTAATCTGAAGTCATGTATTCCACAAAACGCGCTAGAGTTAGCGTCCAACGTAACATTTTGACTTACCATGGGCTGGATACCATTGTCGAGCAGTTCATTGATGAGTTTGTTGTAGTAGTCGATGCCCGGCTGGTTGATGATGTCCACATCTCCAGTCGGCAAGATGCGAGGCCAGGAGATGGAGAAGCGGTACACGTCCACCTACATCAGTATGTCAATCTTTTGAGAAATAAGTTACTTTGTGTGGCAATGCACATTCGTCAATAAGTAAAACCTTAATAAATGCCATTTCAGTACGTTCTTTTGTCAAAATGGGTATTTTACTTAACTGATCGTGTGCTTTCGGAAGCACACACAGGGGATCATTCTAAAGATATATTATACTATGTATAGGCACTATATACAGTATAGTGCATACTATAAGAGTGCACAACAAATAAGATGAGACCAGGCTGCAAGTATAAAGCACACCATAAACTGATCCAGGTTTCCTCCCGTTCAGAATGTCCTACAAAAAACTTTGGGTAAGGTTTGACAGTTTGGGCACCTTACCCTAAAAGAACTTAGGCCATTGTACAAGAAAGTACTTACTGAAAGGCGCTGTAGAAGGGATGGGAATAGGAAGAAGCAGAAGAGGGAGGAAAATAATGTTGATAGATAAGGTTAACAGAGAAGTGCCACAGAGTTATACAATTATTGAAAATTGTCTGAAGGAAGAAAACGGTGCAAAGACGTTAGTATGGGTCATCGGGAGACGGCTGAACTTGCAGTCTGAGTCATAATACGACGACGGAAATGGTGTACACCTCCAGTATGCAAACGGGCACCCTGTCCTGACGAGAATTTTAGCGTATGCCGGAGTGATGGAATTTGTTGTGGATGGATCTCAAAGGAAACAGCCAAAGCGTGACAAGGACAAACGATATGGATCTTGGACTGGTTAAGAATAGGAAACCGAAGTGCACAAGACTGGGACGAAATGGACAACAGCAAAACAATGAGTTAAAGACCAGAAACATTAACATGATGATATTAACTGAAATTACAAATGAACTAGAAGGAGAAAAGGATTTGGTTGATCATGTAATGGCTTTCAGTAGATAGAGTCAAACTACCACAACAAAGTGAGGAGTGGCATTATTAAGTGATAACAAGTGGAAGAACCAAATTCACTGCTATACATTGATAATTGAAAGAATGACGTCTATAACGCTAAAATTAAAGAGAGGCTATCTCGCTTTTTTAGATTTCCGTTTCTCTGAAGAATGCAGGAGAGAATAAACTCAAATATTTTGTGAAGATCTTGAAAAGCAAGTTGCCCAAAGCAGAAGATACTCGTATACTCTTACTACAAGTCGAAACCTTAAGGCATTTGTGTGATATTTGCCAATAGTTGGAACAATAGGAACTTTTGGAGAGCAGATAATAAATAACAATGGACACGAATTATGTCAGTTAGTGACATATAACGAAATGGAAATTACCAGAGAAGGAAATTCATAATTTCACGTGGAGTGCAAAGGGCTACAGACTGATTTTTGCCTATATCGTAGCGAACGGAACTCTCGGAGGTCTAGTACAAGGTGTAAGAGTACATAGACGCAGTACGAAGTCAGATAATTTCATGGTGACAGCCGAAGTGAACCCGATTTCGAAATTGAAGAAACAAACTGCTACAAAGAATAAACTAGTAAACGAAGTACTCAAATTCTACCTATTGCAACAACACAGAGTAAGAAGTCTGTTTCAACAGTGACATTCGCGTTATTTACAATGTAAATTCACAAAATGGGAAAATGTTGAATCATGTGTGTTCAAAGCTGTAGCGAAGGCACTAGAGATGAAAAAAAAGTTTAAAAGGAAAAAGGGGGTCAAAATGTGAATTCAAGATATGGCAAATGCAATTAAAGAGAGACAAAAGGCTTGCGTTACAGATCTACAGCACGATACAGAAGAAACGGAAGTGCGGTGTTATGAGTAACGTAACTCAGATAAGAAAATGGTGGGAGAACGGATCAGTAATCTTGGGACAGAATGAAATCAAACATTAAAATGATCTACCATTTAGACAAGAGATGACTTACAAAATTTTGGAACAACTTAACAAACAGGAAAAGATTCTGCACGATTATACGTAATAGAAAACGAAAAATGGGAAATACAGTGTCATGAACTGTGAGTAAAATGCAATGATAAAACCGAAATAAAGACCATTTCAGAGCAGGAAAAAGAGCAAAATGATGAAATACACCAAGGAGACAATATTACACTGAAGGAGATGCAAGAAGGATTAAAGCAGTTGTAGAGTAGAAAAGCTACAGCACCCGATTATATGAATGCAGAACTTATTAAGTGTCGAGGTTTAATGTCCCAACTGAGACTGTTGCATTTACTAAATGAATGCTGAAAATGGAAGATAAAACCGACCCTTCCAGAGTGGCGGGCGTAATATCACTCTATAAAAAGGAACTGAAAATGATGATGAATATTTTAGACGAATAAGTCTGTTGAACACCGGCTATAAGTTATAGGCATAAATAATAATAACAGAAAGAAAAAACCAGCTGATTCCTAATTACTGTAGGAAGAAAGGTTCTAGAAGAGGACGATCAAACATGACAATATTAAAGTAGTGCGGCAGATAACTGAAAAGAGGCGAGAGTATGATCTGGAGAATTATACTGTACTGTTTTGAAGATTATGCAAAACCTTAGTTACAATGAATAAGTATATTGCTGTGGATTGTAATGGCAAGACGATTTAATGCTAAACAATGACTACAAGTGATAAAAAGTTTGACAATAAACAACGAAATTTTAATTACTACAGGTAAAGATAGATTAGGTCCAATACCAATTAACAGAGGCGAATGACAAGGGTGCAATCTCCCACCCACTTTATTTAATGTATACACCGATGACGTTGGTCAATGGAAAGACCGAGGGTGATTTACAGTTCGAAACTCCCTGGTATATTGAAACTGCTTTTGGAGGGTTGATGAGGTACTGGCGCTGTTAGAGCTGTGAGGACGAGTCGTCAGTCGCCCTTAGCTAGCTCAGTCGGAAGAGCACTTGCCTGCGAGAGGCAGAGGTCCGACACGCAGTTTTAATCTGCCAGAAAGTTTCATATCTGCACACACTCCGCTACAGAGTGCAAAATTAATTCTGACTTACCGTTTGCTCTACATCCTTTGGAATTAATAGGTAAGCCTTGTAACTTGAAGGTGAAGGATTTAGGAAATGAAACCAAAGTTATGGATTTTAAAGGAAAGCACTTAGTAAGTTCTAAAATAATGCTAAATCAAAAATTGTCTGAATAGCTACCACACTTTAAGTTAGTAGTTAGTGATGTAAGCTATGAATTGGATGATGTCATCCCTACTAAGTGGAACTCGTTGCAAATGTAATGTGAAACTATACACAGAACGTTAGCCAATGAAACCACAAAAGACATAATGAAAATCTACAAAGTAATGGCAACATATATGCTCACGTACGGAACTCAGACCTTGACAATAATTAAGAAAGATCAAAGAAGGATGTAGTTAGTTGAAATGAAATTTTTAAGGATGTAAATGGATGTACTTCGATTGATCAGATAAAGAATTCTGACACAAGGAATAGAATCGACATAACAAAATGGAAGGTGCATACTGAAAGAATAGTGGCAGAAAGAGAAGTCGGACATGCAACAGACAACAGACGTATAGAGAAGAGAGATAAATGAAGGCCCAGGAAAAGGCAGGTTTTGCGAAGAAAGAAAATTTATAAGCCTGCTCCTTGAAATGAAGAAGAGAAAGGAGACGAAGCAGGTGAAGATATACTGAATTCTCCACTTTGGGCTGATACTCACGTTCAGAGCCTTCAGCATCTGCACGTCCTCCTTGTACTTGTGGTAAGAATCGCAGGCTACATCCCCGTTGTCGCCGTTTGTTCCGTATTCAGGATGCTCGTGAAACATGTGATCCCAAATATTCTCGCCCTTTCCTAAAAAAGTAAGATCGTTCTTAAAAATTACTGTAAGTCACTGGAAACAATTCATTCTTCAGTTATGAAAGTGTGAAACATGTAGTAGTTAAGAGGAGACATTGCCACTATGCATTACGTGAAACTGGAAAAACAGAGTATAGTTCAAATGTCGCAATGGTTTCTAGGTAAATGACAGTAACAGTAGCCACATGAATTTTTCTCAGTTCTGATTTCTGCCACGATTTATTGAAGTTACACTCGCATTACACGAGGGTATACTCTACTTCTCGCTACACGTTTCTCTCACATATATGTTATACAGACATGGCTCTGGAAACGCTTTTGTTACCGCATTATACCGTTTCATGCATGAGGTTGAAAAATTGTCTCCAGGACACCTCTAATTGAGTCGTAATGCCTAGGCTCAGCGGTAGATATTTGGTTCCTTACACTGTCAATAATGTTGACCCATGATGTCAATTTCGGTAATCAGTAAGCGTGTCAACGTGCCACTAGCGTTGCTTTGATAATGGCGTCCTCTCAGTTTTGTAAGAACCGTCACCTATACATGTGTTGTCTGTAAATAAGACTTAAACTAATAAAACTTTCTTCGAGGTCCAGAATTCGATAGAAATACCATCGAATCAAATGCCTTTCAGTATGCATCTTGCGTTTGCAATCGGCTATCGATGAGGATACATTTCCATATGCCCTCTTTCTCACATCCCCATAGCTACACTGTAACAGATATGCATGAAAATAAGAATTGAAGGTAGGAGACGACATAGTGGCAGAAGCAAAGCCGTGAGGACGGGGCGTGAGTCGTGCTTGCGTAGCTCAGTTGGTAGAACACTTGCACACGAAAGGCAAATGTCCCGAGTTCGAGTCTCGGTGCGGAACACAGTTTTAATCTGCCAGAAAGTTTCATGCAGGAAAATGTATGCACAGAACATTAGCGAGGAAAATACAACGCGTTGATTGAAACTCGCGCCACACTAATGAATATTGCTGTGTATTCCGAATAAGACACAGGCAGGGCAAAAGCACCCCAGGCGCAAAAATGCGAGCTGGTTTTACCAGTGAGACGAGCGGCGCTGAGGATGACGATATCGACTTCGCTCAGCCAATTGCTTTCTGAATACAATCCGCCAATGACCGGACGACGACGGACAAAAGCCTGCTCGGAAGATAGAAGAGCAGCTCTCGCCCACTTAGTTATAGATCATCGTCCAAGGCTGACTTACACAGGGAACGACGTTTAGTTAAGTCTTACACGTGAACAGACAGTTGCTGTAAATTGCATTTGCTGTGTACTGTGAAGATTACCTAGGATTATTTGCAATTACAAATTGATGGCCTTTTTTGGTTGTATTATATTCAGTGTTGCACACTTCGTTATTCGACAAGTCACAAAGATAAGTAAACCTTTTTAACGCATTTGTCTAATTCGGTTACTAATTTGTTGAGTGTTTCAGAACATTCTTTCTCCTATCCTGTTACCTGACTCTGGGGCATAGCTGTGTAATAGTGGCAAGGAGAAATTGCCTTAGGGTGTACCGCAACAGAAGCAGTTTCACGAACTAACAAATTCGGCCTACCGCGACAACAGTGGCAACTCGGCCTCCACAGCAGTAGCGACGAGGCCTTTACAATTGTGGCGACGAAAGTTCACAAAAAAATATTAGTAATAGTTTGTCGCTATAATGGAAGCAAATGTGAAGAAAATTCAAAAACTTTCATAACCTTTTTAGACCCGGGAAAAGAGTTCATCAATGTATAAATGTGCAACGTCTTCGAAATTTTGGGAAAAGTAGCTATAACGAAAGATGGGTAATATACAGGGTGATCAAAAAGTCAGTATAAATTTGAAAACTGAATAAATCACGGAATAATGTAGATAGAGAGGTACAAATTGACACACACGCTTGGAATGACATGGGGTTTTATTAGAACAAAAAAAATAAAAGTTCAAAAAATGTCTGACAGATGGCGCTTCATCTGATCAGAATAGCAATAATTAGCATAACAAAGTAAGACAAAGCAAAGATGATGTTCTTTACAGGAAATCCTCAACATATCCACCATCGTTCCTCAACAATAGCTGTAGTCGAGGAATAACTTGTGAACAGCATTGTAAAACATGTCCGGAGTTATGGTGAGGCATTGGCGTCGGATGTTGTCTTTCAGCATCCCTAGAGATGTCTATCGATCACAATACGCTTGCGACTTCAGGTAACCCCAAAGCCAATAATCGCACGGACTGAGGTCTGAGGACCTGGGAGGCCAAGCATGACAAAAGTGGCGGCTGAGCACCTCGGTATAATATGTACAGAACCAAGAGGGAACAATAACAAGGGAAGACCAAGATCGAAGTGTTCGGATTAAAAAAGGTGTAACACGGCGATGTAGTTTTCCACCCATGCTGTTGAATCTACACATCGAAGAAACAATGATGGAAATAAAAGAAAGAAAAGATCAAAATTCAGGGTGAAAGGATGTCAATGATAAGATACACTGATGACAGTGAATAAGAAATGCAGGATCTGTTGAACGGAATAAACAGTCTGATGAGTATAGAATATGGATGGAGACTAAATCGAGGAAAGACAAATGTAATGAGAAGTAGCAGAAACGAGAACAGTGAGAAACTAAACGAGAAATTTGGTGATCACGAAGGATATGAGGTTGAGGAATTCTGATGCTTAGACAGCAAAAAACCCATGACGGACGGAGCAAGGAGGACATCAACAGAAGACTAGCACTGGCGAGAACGGCATTTCTCGCCAAGAGAAATCTTCTACTATCAAACATGGGCGTTATTTAGAGGTAATAATTACTGGTAATGTACTTCTGTAGCACAGTTTCAGAAAACCGGTACAGAAGGGATTCGAAGCATGTGAAACGTGGTGCTGTAGAAGAATGTTGAAAATGAGATGGAATGATACGGTAAAGAATGACGTGGTCCCCCACAGAACCGTCGAGGAACGGAATGTATGAAAGTCACTGACAAAAGCCGAAGGGACAGGGTGGTAGGTCAAATGCTAAGACATCAGGAAATAACTTCCATGGTACTAGAGGAAGCTGTAGAGGGTAAAAGCTGTAGAGGAATATTTGAATACATCCAGCAATTAATTGATGGCGTAGATAGCAAATGTTATTCTGAGATTAAAAGGTTGCTATAATACTCGTATTAAGTTCGTCTCCGAACTGAAGCCTCTTCATATCACCGCACCGTTAACTTCCAATGTGAATCATACCACAAAATTTAATCTTGAAAGGTAAAAGGTAATCATCCAATTTAAGAATGATTAAACGGACTCTTTAATACAGGGTGACTTTTCAGCAGTAACAGATGTAGACATTTAC
This sequence comes from Schistocerca piceifrons, assembly GCF_021461385.2. NCBI lineage: Eukaryota > Metazoa > Arthropoda > Insecta > Orthoptera > Acrididae > Schistocerca > Schistocerca piceifrons. The sequence goes on along the minus strand of NC_060144.1, from coordinate 358,258,316 downwards.
AGTTAGCTTCAACTGTATTCCACATATTTTTTCACAATATTTGAATAATAAAAGCTGCGAATTCCATGCCCAAATTTACAAACACTACTAGCTTGTACCATAAATCGATACAGAGACACCAATATTTTATTCACTCATCAGAAAATGGATAATGAACAAAATACTGTCATCAGAGAGAACAATAAGCGCTGAGGGCATACTCTGATAAAAACAGAACTTGATATGCTGTAGCATATCATATCGATACCTTCTTTAAACCATTATCTCGCAAATTGCTCTATTTCGGACTCATGTTTACTGCTACGTTTTGTTTCTATCGTCGAATATTTTCACCTGGGTCTTGTTTCGCTATTATTTATGGTGTTGTTGTTCTGGTCTCCAGTCTGAGGACAGGCATGACGCAGCTTTCCTCAATACTGTTTCTTGTGCAAGAATCTTCACCTTTACATAACTATTGCAACCTACACCTATTCAAACTGCTTACTGCATTCATGCCTATGCCTGTCTCTACCATTGTTACCACCCCTCCCCCCTGTCCCCTCCCCCAAACACACACACAATTTCCTTTATTGCCAAACTGAATTTATGTATCAGGATATATCCTGTCAACTGACCTGTTCTTTTAGTAAGATTGTGCCATAAATTTCTTATACCGAATTCCGTTCAGTATCTTCCCATTAGTTATTCGCTCTACCCTTCTAGTCTTTATCATTCTTGTGCAACACTGCATTTCAAAAGCTTCTATTCTCGTCTTGTCTCAACTGTTAACCGTCCACGTCTCCCTCCACTCAGTGCGAATACCTTCGGAAAAGGACTCCTAACATTTGAATTTATATTCCACGTTAACAGATTCATCTTTTCCAGAAATTCTCTTCCTACTATTCCCAGTCTATATTTTATGTCCTCACTGCTTCGGGCCGCCCAAATAGCAGAATTCGTCGACTAGTTTTTGTCTATTTCCTAATGTATTCTCCTTAGTATCACCTTCATCTATTCGAATACATTCCATTATCCTTGTATTATTTTTGTTGATGTTCATCTTATAACCTATTCTGAAGACATCATTCACTCCGTTCAGCTGTTCTTTCAAGTCATTTACCGTTGCTGACAGAATTACAATGCCGCCAGCAAACCACGAAGTTTTTATTTCCTCTCCTTGAACTTTAACGGCCTCTCTAAATTTCTCCTTCCCTCCCTTTACAGTTTGTACAGTGTACTGATTGAATACCATATCTTGTCTCACACTCTTCGCAGCTAATAAGTACGTTTCACGTCCATCGACTATTATAGCTGCAGTCTAGCTTCTGGATAAGCTGTACGTAACTTTTCGCCCCGTGTGTATTATCTGTGATACCTTCTAAACATCTTACAGTTATTCTAGTCAACATTGTCAAAAGCTTTCTCTAAATCTACAAAAATGATAAATGTACGTCCCTTACTTTAACTGATCTCCCGAAATAAGAAGTAAAGACGTCACGGCTGGAAAGAATTCGTGTTAGTATTTGCAACAACTGTGACTTATTAAACTGATCGATCGAGGTTATTCACACCTAACAGCACTTGCCCTCTCTATAGGGGTAATTATTACATTCATCTTGAAACGTATGGGGACTTCACGTGTCTCATATATCTGGCACACCAGGTGGAATAGTTTTCTCATGGCTGGCTCAGCAAGTCTGAGGGAATGTTGTCCACCCCAGGGACATTGTTTCAACTTAGGTCTTGCAGCACACTGTCAGGTTCTTAGTTGATACACACTGTGTACAATTCAACGACTTTTCATATCAACAGCTAAGGCTACGTACCTTGGATTTTCTGTCACATGTGATGAAGGTTTCTTTTATGTGGATCGTCCGTCTTAATTTATTTATAAATAACACATTTTTCAACTTCACTCACATTTACAACAATATTTAGTTTGGGACGATGCATTTCGGTTGGATTCTGTTATTATCTGCTGCCCATTGTATTATTACATACCATTTCGTATGATTATATTTGTCACAGATTCCACGTTTCCACAAAGTTACAGTGAAAACATGACTGAGTATCGCATTAACAATTACTGCAAATCAGCAATAGCTGTCTCCGTAAGTGGTACTGGGTACTGGATTCACGATAACTGAACTTCACATAATCCGAGAAATATGCATACATTATCTAAAGGATTCATATAAATGAAAACCTCAAAATGTGGAAACAAGATGCTGAGTGATAAGCTTGAAAGTAATATTCTAATTATTTTTAGAATCTTCTCCACATTTGAATTTCTATTTCACTAACAACTCGGAAATATGGGCATTTATTGGGCCTTTGTTTAACACATCTAACTTTTAACATGATCTAGTGCCCGTTATGTCAGTGAGAAATTCAGTTTTCCGAACTAATTGTTGTTAAGTTCAATTGCAATAATACATTTGTTGAAGTTCAGAATCGTACCATTACGAATATATTTGTCTCCAGTATAAACATAGACATGTGGAAGTTTTTGGCATATGTACCAGCAACTTGGATGTGCATTTTTACCACATTTAAGAAATATTGTGGTTCACTGAATAAGCGCCACGAGAAAGTACAGAAACGTTTGGATTGTAACTCGCGAAAGAACGAACGAAGAGCCACCTAACCATACTGGCATAAAAACCACCAATGACATGTCCTGTATACTCGTATAAACTAAGCTATTATCATTGTATGGTTGGATGGGCATCTGATGATGACAAGATGCTGCCGAAATGCTACGTGTCAAACTGGACATTGATACTGGACGTGAATGTAGCTTCAATGCATGTTGTTCATAAAAGCAAATATTGTTACATCTACATTTGTATGGTCCCTCATTTCTGTTACAGATCGTAGAACATAATTTATGCATTGGTGTTAATTTTATTGTCTGCTTCTGCAGGTCAGAGGTCAGCAAGAGTGTTTGCCATGCGCAGGATACGAGTTCCATTCCTGGTACTGCCAGGGATCTTGGGGGGGCTGGAACGGTGTTCACTCAATATCGTGTTGGCAATTCAGGAGATACTTGAATGAAAAATAGCGGAAATAGCTGCACCTAGGTCTAGAAAGCCGATAACGTGCTGGAAGGACCCTATTCTTAACGAACGTGCCTCTATTCCGCATCCAAATGATACCATTCGCAGGGGATGAAGTGGCAGTCGGTTGGTCGCGATTAGCATGTCTGAGCCAGAAGGCGGAGGCTTGCAGTCTTAGCTTCGCTTAATTTTATTTACTTGTCTTCTGTGTCGGTTCCGTGGATGAGTTATATCCGTAATATATAGAAGGAAAACATCTGGTACCAGTGACAAATCGTGATGTTCATTCGATATCGCGGATCGTTTTGACGTGCTCAACACCATATTGAAGTCAGTTTTTGTACATAGGTGTTCCTACTGGTTACCACAACAAAAATATTATTTCCTTTAGTAACAATATAGAGCGATTAACGCAAATACCTGTAATGAAACTATATAATAGGTATGTGATCAGTTGCACAGGATGGAAGATCGAATAATTGATGTCATATAGCTGAAAATGTGATCATCACATTGCTTCGCGTACACTACGGATGACAAAATTATGTTAAGCACCTGAAGATGGACCTTTAAACTGAGAGAAAATATTTGTTCTGTCGTATCTCGTTGGTATTTTTGTATCACATTTTTACGTTTTCCCCTCAAAAATTTCAGCGTACGGTATTTGTTCCCAGTTGTCATGATATGCTATGAGAATCTGTCATCAACCACGTACATCCTTTCTCATTTTATTAGATGTACCATCCACATAATAAGGCGGTGACACAACGGTATGTACACCAAATGCAAGTAAAAATAAAGAAAAATATTCTATTCCATTCACTGTTTCCACACATGGTTCAGAGACGTGACAATTAACCCCTTCGCCAAAGACAGATGACGGTAGTGCTTCAGAAATCTCACACAGGGTAATATGACACACTTTCACTTCGACAAGAGATACTGACTCTCGCTGTCTAGTTTCCACTTCATTTTACCTACCTGCAATGAATAACCTTGGCATGTCATGGACCATTCTCACCATGCAATACAGGTCGCTGCTGAAAATTAGCGCGCTCCATCTCTCTGCAGTGTTAGTCATCCGTTTCTCATAGATCCTTCTACACCCTATCCGACTACGTGTTACAGTTACGTCCAACAAATAAAGGGCTTATTTGAATAGTGGTACAAGTCCATTTTCGTTTATAATGAGATTTAGACTCCTAAAGTTAAATGAGCGATGAAAAATCTGCAGTTGAGATACCAGAAATATTCAAGCATATGGCTTCTTGCTAGAGATGAACCTTTCTTTCTGTTTGTTTGGCTCATTAATTTCAGAAGCATTATTGACAGAAAAGTGGAGGTAATGGACTTGTACCACTATTGAAATAGGCCCTTCGTATCTGCATTTTTACATTACCGGATCTTCCACGCATTTACTTTTTCAAATTGAGTATACTCGAAATCTGTGGTGGTCTGAAGTAGACTACAGCATTAACTCGAGAGGTATATTCATCGAAGTCCCACTTCGGACCCAACATATATATATATCTGATTATATATCTTTCAGTCTTATTATACACTAACAAAGTCATATCACGACTGAAGCTATAGATTTTCAAAGAATTATCATCACACAATCACAGTGAATCTGAACAAATAATCTTAACCCACACCATAGTAGTTATATCTGAATACATGATTTCTCCTGAAATTCAATTCTATATTAAGATCTTTTTCTCCAACAACTGGTGTCCAAGATGCTTGTTACTGAATGTCTATACTATGCCGAAAATGGGAATTGGGATACACCATGTTTCATGACTTCCCTCTGTCAAATCTAAAATATCTTTGTTTTCAATTTTAGAAAAGCTTTCAAAGTTTTCACAATTGTCGCCAACACTGTACTATATGCGCACTAATTCTTTCAAATGATGAGCTTATATCAATGTTGCGAGATAGGATTCGTCTGGTTTTATTAATGTATTTAAAGTGCTTCACTAAGTAAACTACAGTGCAATTTTAAAATTAGCACTCACCGTCTTCGTTCCATGCTCCCTCTACCTGGTAGGAAGCCGTTCCGCACCCCATCAAGAAACCATCTGGGAACTTGTTGTCTGACGCCCGTGTGTAGCCGAGAGTCACCAAAGCTGCAATTAAGGTGGGCGCCCACATCTTCACCAGCACTGATCGCTCACGACTCGCCGCGAGGTGTTATTTATATACGTGGACTGACATGCTGAGTCACACCACTACTTATTCGGCGTAAGAAGGAGCTATGAAACTTTCTATTCACCTTTAAGCATGTGAGATGGTGCGTAATCTTCGTGTGAAGCGCCACAAAATATTTTGCGTTTAATCGCATTTTAACGTTGGTGTATTGGCATTTGTTTTCTAAAAATATGTACTTCCTTCTCAATAGTTTTGCTAATATCTACAGGAAACCAGCATACACACATGCCACAAAGAATAAAACCTCATGACACTCACATAGGCACAAAATGGCATCATACACAGCAAAGCACAATAGAGTGCACATAATCTCATTGGAAACAGCTGGTCGAACCGAAACATCGCTAAGGCAGTTACTTACTATAATAATTGCTACAGTATAAAATTAATATATGAGGTAAATAGTAAATTCAGTTGCTATACAACCAACTATACAGGTAAATCAACGCTAGATTACGCAGGTAACAGAGAAATAGGTGAGCAATCCATTTTTAGGAAAACTGTCATCTACCAGTGGCTAATCTTTACCAGGAACAAATGTCAAAATTAGCTTTTACACCAACAAAAAATTAAGGACATCGGCATCCATAATATCGAAGATAACTTCAAGCCATATAGCCAAGCAGAAACATACAAACATAACTGTAATTCATGTTCGAAGACATACATTTGCAAAACATGAAGAAATTCTTATACACGTTTCCGGGATTACATGGATGCAAAAGTTAAGCAAATCCATATGTAGCTGAAGGTGGCAGCAATAGCTTACAGCTTGCAAACACTGCACCTGTCCTACAGAGCAAAAAGGAAGAACTTACTTGCATGAAGGAATTGAAATTTATTCTTACAAACGAGATATCCTAAATGACCAAACAGAGTTACACGACAAAATTTTTCTAAGAAACTTCCATAACTTTCGCGTACATGCATACACTAAATACAGGTATGTAGAAACACAGTCCAATGCATATAGTAGTTCTACATCCAGGAGGTCTGTTGTTGCGGCTTTTTTTTTTTTTTGTAAATTTTAGTCAAACTGTGAGAAAAATATGTAATACCAGTTCTTTTACATAAAATGTATCACTTTTTTCATAATAATCGGTATATTCTGTTTAAACAGTCACTACTACATTTATTTAATGACAATACAGAGCACTCAACACAATCATGTAACACAGAAGCTTAAACTAGAAATAGTAATTTCAGAACCTGCACTTGGGAGTTGACCATTTATATAATTTTTCAGGAGAACAAAGACGTCAGTGGACCACATGGCTGATATTACACTGTTTTTATGCAACTTGGAATAACAGCAATCAGAGTAGAATGTAAGTAAACCTGACAAGTAATAGATCGTAAATATGTAAGTAAGAAGTGTAGCAACTAAACAGATTTGTTAATTTGTACAGACCAGCTGCAGCATCCAAATCGCTGTCTATGCATTTAACGACGAACTTACTGTGGTAGTGTATTACACAATACCAGATGGGCGAAATCTCAAAACGGTAACTGGAATAAATAAAAATACATAAAAAGTGGATGGTTGCTGCATTTCTTAAAATAATCTTAACATTTCATTTTCAGTGTGAAACACAACTGGCATTTTATTCGCAGGAAGTGATGAGTTCTACTGACAGGGGACCTCGATTCCACATTTCTAGAAATCCAGATTAGACAGAGTTTTTCAAAAGCGGCTTCTAAGTAAATTGCATGCCTATTGAATATATTCTCAGTTGTGCGACTTAGTTTGTGAAATAATGTCAGAAAGGCCACAGATCACAGTAATTGACGTGAAGTCGTCTATGAAACTGAAGTAATACTGGGATTCACCAGGCAGGTGGAACAAGGCCTCGCAATCTTGCAGGAGGTAGTCTGAGAAGCCCTCATAGAATAGTTGCACAGACGCTATCGTTCACCGTCTAGTAAAGTCATCGGAAGACCAGAACGAATTGTAAAATGATTTAGATAACATATGTGTATTTCTACTTTCAAAAATAGAACGGGCCTCTGAAAAGACAGATTTAATCGACGACGAACTGCCTATAATCAGGGACTAAGATTTGGTACAATAAATATACAAGCATTGATTGGAAAGGTGGAGGAGATGGTAAAAATGATGGAAAAAAGGAAGTTAGACCAATTGGGGTTAGCTGAAATGAGATGGAAAGGAGAAGGAAGAGAGAACAGAGGAAAGGCTACCAACTGTACTGGAGTGGAAATGAGTAGGGAAGGAGAAATAGAGTCGGAATAGTAGTAAGAGATGGATTAAAAGAGGAAGTGAAGAGAATAAGTGATAGGATGAGGAAGACCAAAATATCACTCAAGGGGACGATCATAGAGGTAATACAATTGTGTGCACCGCAGGTGGGTTGCACTTCTGAGGAGAAACCGGAGTTTGAAGAGGAAATACAGAACCAGGTAAGAAGGAAGAGTGTGATAATAATGGGGGATTTAAACGCACACGTTAGACGAGAAAGACAAGGCTGGGAAAGTGTGCTTCGACCAGAGGGTTGGGGCTGCCGAAATGAGGAAGGTGAAAGACTATTGGAGTTCTGACAAAGGAATGGCTTGCTGATTGGAAACTCTTGGTTCAGGAAAAGGGAGAGCGGCAAGATTACCTGGTACAGTCAAGACTTAAAGAGAAAATCGATAGTTGAGTACTTCCTGTAGTGACATGAATAGGAACATCATTGACATTAAGATATTACCATCAGAGGCCTTGGATAGCGACCACTGTTTGGTAATGAACCTGAGAGGGACTAAGGATAATAAAAGGGCCAAAAAACCAGGAAAGACGTATAAAGGTATGGAAGTTGAAGGAGGAAGAAAGCGGGCTACAGTACCTAAAAGTAGTAAAGCAAAGCATCCCAAAGGATGAACTAAGAACGGTAGAAAAGAAATTGGGGTAGGTTCAGGGGGATATTAGAGAGTGTTGTGGAAGAAATACGTGGGAGGACAAGCAACAAAAGAGATGGAAAGAAACACTCTGTTGGAATAATAAAACAAAGAATATAGTACAAAAGAAGAATAGAGCCTTCAGGGTATGGTTCCAGGAGAGAACAGTAGAGACAAGGGAAGAGTATTGGGCAAGAAAGAAAGAAGCAAAAAGAGTAGTGGCGGAGGAAAGAAGAAAGTGGATAAAACAGTGGACCAGAATGATGGAAGAGGATATTGAAGGTTCAAAAAGGGTGTTATTTTGGATGATTAAAGGTGAGAGGATAACGGTACGACAGATTATGCTCGAATGGTGAACAAAAGAGGACCAGATGTAGAGAATAAGGAGGAACTCAAGAATATGTGGAAGGAGTACTTTGAAGAACTCCTGAATCTGAATGGGGACCTGGATGAGGGGGAACAAGCCGAGGAGAAAACGGAGGAGTAACAGCAAATAGAAAAGACCTTACATGGGGAGAAGTGGAAGAGGCATTGGGCGAGATGGAGGGAGGGAAGTCACCAGGTCAGGCTGAGCTAAGTGTAGAGATGGTGAGAGCAGCAGGAGAATTGGGGATACAATGGCTATATCGAGTAATGAAAATTGTGTGGAGACAGAAGATCATCCCAGAAGACTGGAAGAAGAGAACAATTGTCCCGGTATTTAAGAAGGGAAATAGAAAAGAGTGCAAGAACTATCGGGGGATAACACTGATGAGTCACTGAGCTAAGATTTTTGAGGAAATTTTGGAAGCACGAATTTGGGCGAAATTAGAAGGAAGAATGAGAGAAGAGCAACATGGCTTCAGAACACGAAGGTCCACGGTGGATCTCATTTTTGCTGTAAGAGAACTGCAGGAACAACACTATGAACATGGGATAGATCTACTAATGGCCTTCCTGCACATTGAAAAAGCGTATGATTATGTATGTAGAAGCAAAGTGTGGAAAGCCCTGGAGAACAGAGGAGTAGCGAAACAGATTATTTGGAAGATAAGGGAAATGTACCATGGTAGTGTGAGCTATGTGAAACTGGGAGGAGAGAGATCAGCTTGGAATGAATAGAAGAATGCCTTGAGGTAGGGAAGTGCACTTTCACCATTACTCTTCATTGTAGTGATGGATGATATAATGAGTACAGTAGCACAAGTAATTGGTGAAAGGAAGATGAAAGCTATGATGTTTGCAGATGATCTGATGATTTGGGGGAATAAGGAGGAGGAAGTATAAGAGCAGTTAGATGTATGGGAACGAACAGTACAAGAATATGGGATAAAATTTAGTACAAGTAAAAGGGAAACGATAATCACAACAAGAATGAAGAAGAGAGGAACAACTGAAATAACAATTGGTGAGGAACGATTGAGGTAAGCGGAGAGTCTCAAGTACCTAGGAAGCCTGATACAGGAAGATGGAAAAAAAGACAGAGAAATAAAGGAGAGGGTGAGAAAAGCAGATGCATTTCGGAAGAGTGTCAGAAGCCTGACTTGGAACAAGGAAGTACCCCAAATCAATAAAAAGCTTACATACCCGTCCTACTATGTCCCAGTCCTGATATATGCATCAGAAACCTGGGTTATGAAAGGAAGAGAGAAAAACAAAGTACAAGCTAGCGAGATGAAATTCTTGGGAAACAGTATTGGAGTGACAAAGACAGACAGGTCAAGAAACGAGAGGATCAGAGACATAATGAAGGTGGAACCATTACAGGAGGAGACAGAGAAATCAAGGCTGAGATGGTGTGGACAGGTTACGAGAACAGAGGAGAAGAAGATACCTATGGGGATACAGGAGATGAAACTGGAAGTAAAGAGACCAAGAGGAAGACCGAGAGACAGATAGCTGAAAGGAGTAGAGAAATGCGTCCAGAAGAAAGGAGAAGACTGGACCAAGGTGAAAACGGAGAGATGGTGGCAACACAGAAGACGACGGAGAGGACTATGTTCCATACAGACCAGGCCAGAGTCTGGAAACTGTCCAAGATGATGATGATGACGATGATGATGATGATGATCTGTGTGGTGCGAAGAGTGGCTATTGGCAATAAGCAATGAAAATTAGGATGCTATCCACATGCATACTAAAAAAAATCAATTACATTTAGGTTACACGACAAGTTACACAAAATCGAAAGTATTTAATTTAGCCAAATACTTAGGGATAACAAATATGAACAACTTAGATCAGAATCATGATACCGAAAATTATGACGGGAAGACAAACTGTAGACTGCATTTTCCTGACAGGAACTTTAGAGGATTTAACAACTCCAGTAAAGAGACCGTCTACACTACGCTTGCACGCCATCTTCTGGAGTACTGCTGTGCTCTGCGGTATTCTTACCAGGTAGGACTGACAGAAGAATAGTTTAAAGAAGGGTAACACGTTTTGTATTATCACGAAACAGAGGACAAAATGTCAACGTGACAAGCGAATTGTGGTGGCAATCATTAAAAAGACCTTTGTCGTTTAGGTGAGATTTTTTAACAAATTACAATAATAACCCCCATTTGCATTGGAATAAATGGCCATCCTGATAAAATAAAAATCAGAGCTGCCAAGGAAAGACATAAGTGTTCATTTTTCCTCACGCGCTCGTCGAGATGCAAACGGTTGACAAATAGTTGAAAGTGGTTTGGAGAGTAGCTATGAAAATGTAGATGAAGAACGGTAGCTCCCACAACTGAAGTGGTATAAGTTTGTATGAATAACGTATACTGGTTATGTTTGATCTGTTTACGGTGAATAAAAATTTTCCTGTATCTGAGTGCCTGTTGCCGGCCGGGGTGGCCGAGCGGTTCTAAGCGCTTCAGTCTGGAACCGAGCGACCGCTACGGTCGCAGGTTCGAATCCTGCCTCAGGCATGGACCTGTGTGATGTCCTTAGGTTAGTTAGGTTTAAGTAGTTCTAGGGGACTAATGACCTTCGAAGTTAAGTCCCATAGTGCTCAGAGCCATTTGAACAATTTTTTTGAGTTCATGTTGCTGGGCCTACCATTTGAAAACCCAGCCCCTAATGCTGAAAGGTGTTCCTACATTACTTCAAAAGCGGTCGTTAATAACTAGCCAGTGATTAAGAGAGTGCCTCTTATTTCTAGTAAGTTGCTATTGCAATAACATATAAAATTCTGTGGACCTGTGAAGCATAGTACTATCAAAATAAATCCGTTAAGATATTTCAGTTCCTTAATGCAGTGCAACACGTGCTTGTTGTCTAAATCAACCATTAACCTTCATATCTTGAATAACAGAAAGAAATAACTTGTGCAATAATCGTCATCTCGTTACTCTAGAACTACATCTCCTCTCTGAAAGCCACGTTATAGTTTGTGGCGGATGTGTTATAATTTCTCCCTTTCCTCCGCCATTCACCAATTGTGCACGTGAAGAATAAATCTCCAGTAATACTTCTAATTTCTGTGATTTTTTATCATCATGGTCGAGCCATAACATGTACGTGTGACAAAATAATGTTCCCCGACTCTACCAGGAACTAGCGTTCGCAGAATTTCAACAATAATACCCTTCGCAAAGGAAGCGACGTAATTCTTTTATCATCTGCCTTTGTAGCTCGATAAGCATAGTCGTAATGCTCTGACCGTTAGCAAACGAAATCATAACGAAATACACCGCTCGCCTTCGGATCTTCTCTGTCTCTTCTGTTAATCTGTTCAATAGCTACTACATATCTTTCTGTTGTTATGTTTGCAGCACTTTATCGTCAATAGTATAATCGAGTAATGAGAGGTCTTTCAGTCTATTTATGTGCAATATGAAGATTTACTTTCTTTGAGAAACTGCTCCTAGTCCCTTTGCCAAATGTCGAGTCGCTGTGGGACTTAATGCATCTTACGAGAGTTTTCTGCCTTTGAAATTTACTTACATACCACAGTACAACCCTTGGACGATCTTACGGAGCTTCTGTCTGTGATTCACAAATCACGACCGCCGCGCACACTTTTTTAAATTCTTGAGATTAGTTCGATGCCGCCCCCCTGACTTTGTCTCTTATGCCAAATTCTACATCTCTTAGGTAGCGCTCATACACAACGCCCTCAATCATTTGTTGGGCGTATTCCTATATTTGTTTTTCCCTGTCGTCTGAACCGTGGACATTCTTCCCTCATACCTATCATCAAGTTACTTCTTCTAATCATTGATTTCTTCATTTCCTTTTCTCTTCGTTTCTGCGGTGGCTCTTCTAATTTCATTTGTTATTCGTCCATTTAATTTTTAAGATGCTTCTGTAACATCACATTACAAAAGCACTATTTCCCTTCCATCCTGGTACTCCCACAGTCTTTGATTCCCTACCATACAATGTTGTCCAGACACACGTATATTACCACAAACGCCTTCCTCAAATTATGGCCTACGTATGATACTAGTAGATTTCTGTTAATAGCGAATGCTCTGTTTCCCTTTTCTAGTCGCTTCTTACGTCCGCCTCGCTTCGTGGGTCATACGTTGGTAATCCCAGCGTAGCAGATTCCCTTTGCTTTGCCTACTACATCGTCTGCTATCTTTATATCAATATCACCAATAATCTCATTTCTGCTACTCAATATTTTCTCTCTGTCCATATGCAGCACGCAGTGCAAAACTGATTCCATGCAACATATCCTATAGCTCTTCCTCATTTCTGCTGAAGATAGCAATTACGTCGGCGAGTATTTAAACCCTTATCCCTAAGACTTCTTTGGTTTTAGCCACTGCTCCTTGGGTCACAGTTCTAAGAGTAGGGGAGAAAGACTGCACCCCTGCCTCAAGCCTTCTTTAGCACGGGGAACTCACCCACAGTTTTTCAATCTTACTGCACTCTCATTGTTGTTGTAATTGCACATTGTCCCTTTTTCACTATAATTTATACCAATTGTTCTGAGAATTTCGAACATCTTATAGTATTTTACGTTGAAAAATGCTTCTTCTAAGTTGCCGAAATCTATTAAATTGTCTCAATTTTTTAAAGTCCCAACCCATCCTTCTCCCCCCCCCCCCCCCTACACCTGTGTACGAAATCCATGTTGATGTGTACAGAGGAGATATTCTGTTGCTCCAGTGACATGCCTCTAGAATGGAGATAAGTGCTATCGTATAATCTCTCGAGAACGCCCAGATATCTCATGTGATCTAGACGCCTTTCCACTATTTCACGCCGGCCGGTGTGGCCGAGTGGTTTTAGGCGCTACAGTCTGGAACCGCGCGACTTCTACGGTCGTAGGTTCGAATCCTGCCTCGGGCATGGATGTGTGTGATGTCCTTAGGGTAGTTAGGTTTAAGTAGTTCTAAGTTCTGGGGGACTGATGACCTTAGAAGTTAAGTCCCATAGTGCTCAGAGCCATTTGAACCACTATTTCGCAGTTTTTGTTGATTTTCCATTCCCCGATCGCTTATCTCTATATCTACCAGTTCAACATTCGGGTGATGATCGAAAGGAGGGACCGAATTACGATTTTCTGCAGTGAAACAATTTCGGGAGACCGACTTTAGCATTTCAGCCTTTCCTCTGTTATCTTCTGATTCGGTGTCATTATGCTCACTAAGCTATTAAACAGATAATTTCAATCGTTTTACTGCTCTCACATCAGACCAATACTTAATGAGTTTTTTGGTCACATCGTCTGGAAAAATTTTACTTTGACGTTTCTCGCATTTTCCTCCCAACGTTCATAATGGGGAAACTTTGCCTCACTCAGTATGCTTCCGAAATAGGATAGAACCGTGCTAATATTAGTACGAAGTAGTTTTTGTCAGTCACTATTATACACTCAGGAACACTGAAAATAGTACACCCAGAGGGATGAAAGGTACAATCATGAAACTTTGCAAATAAGTACAGTGAGATACGATGTCCATAGTTATGCAAGTTTGGTGTCAGTGCACATGTTTACAAAGCCTACAATAACGCTCCATTCCGGCAGGAAACTCCATTTAAACGGGGCGTAGCCGACAAGCCATACACGTGAAGGTCAGATCCCCACTCGAGGAGGTGGAGAACGGCACGTAAACGTGGTAGACGTTATCTCTCACAGTCAATCGAATTTGTGAGGGTCCTAATCACCGGAAAAAAAGCGCATGCTGGCGACACGCCGTGTGGCTCGCTAGGTATAGCGTTCGGAATGTTCCGTCAGACGATTTTGGGAGCAGTGAGCACGAGATGGCAGCTACGTTTGACCCACCGGGTCTGGAGGGACCAGGTAGACGAAGAGGCAGGCTGATCGAAGGATCGATCGACTAACGATCAGGGATCTAAAGTGACTTGCCTCACGATACAAGTTGATTTACAGGAGTCAGTTGTTTCACACAACATTTCCTGATGCCTTTCGAATGCAAATTTGAAATCCAGGCGTCCTTGCCATGTACTGCTGTCAACACCGAGACATACGCGACATTGGTGCCAAACCAGATAGGCGTGGACTGCTAGAGACTGGCAAAACGTGGTGTTTAGTGACGAATCCAGATTCATTTTGGGGCGGATGCAAACAGCATTCGGAGGTAGAGGCAACCGTGTGAAAGGTACAGTTCCACCAACGCTGTCCCGCCTCGCACAATCCACACAGCAGGCGTAATGGGTTGAGGGCTATAGCCAGTCCCCTATAATTGCGCCAAGTGGTACCCTAACGTAACAGCATTATGCTGATGACATTCATCAGTCCCATGTGAGATCTGTCCTTCATTCTCCTCCAGGGCCACTTTTCTAGTATGATACTGCTCGTTCGAATAAAGATCGAGTTACTCAAGTCTTACTACGTTATGTTCAGACTCAAACATGGTCTGCTTCCTCCCAGGACTTGTCCTCTATTGAGCACCTTTGGGACCAGCTGAAGCAGCAGGTGTCGTCGTGACTAAGAGATGGCTGTTCAAGATTTGTGGACCAGTCTGCCTCAGTACAACATCAGAAGTGTCATCAACTCCACGACGAACCGTTTATCAGCATGTATTGCAGCAAAAGGCGGTCCAACGCGTTTTGGTGTTGCACTGTATTTCCCAATATGGACTAATTGTACCTGCTCTTTTCTTGACTTCGTGATCAAGTGAATCTCTCATCTGTATCATTACGTTTTATAAATTTCATTTCCTTCAGACGTTCCCCTCTCTGCAATAGCATGAACACAAGCAAGCGCTACTTTGCAGTGCACGAAAAATTCCATTACTGCCACTTGAGAAGGACTTGAGTGGAGTACCGCTTTATCGGACGCAATGACTGATAATGTGTTTTCCATTCAAGTGCCTCAGAAAAGATAACACTCCGTCGGTGCTACACAACGTCGGACGTACCTACCTGCGGGACTTAATGTCCTTGTTTTTGGGCTGCCGTTGCGATAAACTTTCATGGAAAAGAGTAAATGCAAAACAATATTACAGAACTGGAGAGCAGTTTCCAAACGTACAACCCTTCAAATGAAAAATTACTGAAATTCTCCAGCCTGTATATTAATTAGTGGAGCAGAAGAAGGTCAGAGGTTAACGTGTCATCCACGTCGGCGTTATTAGAGACTGAGCTCAGGCGGAAAACGGTGGCTGAAGGAAGTGGCAGCGACCCTGGATATACAAAATATTATTTTACGAACTGAGCGGTTGACTGCTGTACGCAATCATAAAATAGAATGTGCAATACAGCAGATAATGTTATAAGGCGATCTTTGAAACGTAAAACTAGGAAAAGCACCAACACAATCAGTAAATAGAAAGCTAGAGAGGATTTTAGGAATGTTTATTGCAGGCAGTCCCTATGTATATAGAAATTTATAGAGGATTATTGGCGTCTTATGAGATACAAGTGGAAACTATTAATTTTAGTCTGCTGTGTCACTTTAGACATTGGCCCATTATCGAAAATAATAAGAAATTAATATTTTAGCGCTGATGTGTACACTTGTTTGTGGAAAGCCATTGACCTTTTATAAGCTATAAGTATCATCCATTAATCAGAATTTGAAGTTCCACATTAGACATATGTACAATGTCGAAAAAGCAACAAAAATTCTAAACAGCTTAATAATTTTAGGGATCATAGTATCATTGACAGGAAACAAACACGTTTTCAGTGGAAATGTTGTTTTTATATTATGCGTTTCCATGGAGGTCTACTTGAATCATTCCTTCTGGTTTGCTAGGTATCTTAATTTCTTATTTGAATTGCCAAAAACAGTGAATTTCAGAATGACACTTGAAACACGGTGAAATTTTATCAAAGATCAACTTGTATATCACTGCATCCAAATTGTCGTGGCCCTCTTTCATATTATTTACGCCAGAAACATGTATAAGTGTGATATCTACGATAAAAAACGAGAATGAGAACGAACTCAAATCAGTATTCAAAAATTCCATGATGAATTAAAGGGCAATTAACGTTCGTGTGGATGGAGAACAAATATCTGATAGAACAACATTCTGAATACGCACGATACAGAGTACTTTACTAAAGCAAAAACCGTGCGGTTGCAATTGCATTGAACGAGATAAGTATTCATAGACAACCAAGTACTTCAATACTGTTCTGCTACTTGCCAATTATGGTTTGGAATCAGTTCGATTAACACAACAGAAAAGATGGGTGAGACCTCTGGTACAATTCTGTAAGAAAATGAAGGAGGGCACACATACTATTAATGTTCTGAACGAAGTCTATGACGCACCATACTGCAGCTTAACAATGGGAACTTTACATCTACATCTACATTCATACTCCGCAAGCCACTCAACGGTGTGTGGCGGAGGGCACTTTACGTGCCACTGTCATTACCTTCCTTTTCTGTTCCAATCGCGTATGGTTCGCGGGAAGAACGACTGTCGGAAAGTCTCCGTGCGCGCTCGAATCTCTCTAATTTTACATTCGTGATCTCCTCGAGAGGTATAAGTAGGGGGAAGCAATATCTTCGCTACCTCATGCAGAAACGCATCCTCTCGAAACACCGCGATGCAGAGTGCCTCTCTTGTAGAGTCTGCCACTTGAGTTTGCTTAACATCTCCGTAACGCTATCATGTTTACCAAATAACCCTGTGATGAAATGCGCCACTCTTCTTTGGATCTTCTCTATCTCCTCTGCCAACCCGACCTGGTATAGTCTGTCGGTAAACTGAAGAGCGAGCGAGCGAGTCCCCACTCTGCCTACCCTGCTACGTCACAGTACGCTTCTACAGGCTGTTTCACAACGTAGTACAGTCCCCGCCGCGGCGCGCGCTTTAAATCTGTGGCGATGCCGTGTACAGACACGTCCCGGCTGCGTTTATTTTTGGACAAATGCGTTAAGAGTATAAGGCAAACAAAAGACGATAGCTTCTTCAAAACAAAACATTATAGACTAAGTAATATTAAGATAAGAACGGAAGTCAGGATTCTACTACAAACATAGAACCGAATGCCTATTAATGTGAATGTATGTTCCTCTATTCGTAAGACGAACCAGATATAGTGCAATCAATCTGTAGAATTTAAGGCTTGTTCTTACTTTGTGTTTCTATTAAAAGGCAGAAGTTTTCTTTGAAGCGCTGCATTAAAACTTAAAGATTCTTGCAACACGAAGAGTGTTTAAAAAGTAACCAGAAATCTTTAAATTCGTGTGTTGTATTAGTTCCATTCGCACTGTCTTTGTAAACATGTCTGAAAAGTATTTCCAGTTAAATCCCATTTCACCCAATGTCTTGTGTAAAACATCTTTCTGCCAATGTTTAATGGCGGGAAGTAATTTCCGTAATATGGGCGCTATTTTTTGGTTTCCATCGTTTGTCGAATGACTGATTTTGTGAAACTGTCTATAACGATGGGTTTCCTCCCTAAATTATTAGTTTTTCTTCGCGGCGATTCCAGTAAACCATGCGCCTTGTTTTCGCGTTCCTTCCTTAAAATGCGCCCTATTGTGGCGAGGCTGACGTTTGCATTAACTGCAGTCCTTTGTTTGGGACTGCTAATATTAGCCAACAGTTCTTTGTGGGTCGCCTCTTTAACACACGCTGTAGTAACGTTAGAGACGATCGAACGCTCGTTACCTCGCAAATACCTCCTCTTCTTCGTATTCTGCACATTTTCTTGCAATGCAGGGCGATTGTCCATCACTTTCGGGTACTGAAATATATCAGTGAGTACACAAAGCCAACTGACTGACACTGGCAACTAAGATCCCACGAACAGAAACGACGTGTATCACTGCACGCCGAACTACACCGCGAGACAGGTAACGGGCAACAGATTTTGGGTGGCCCTGTAGGCCAGTGGCAGGGTTCTTCGGGAAAGGCCACTTCCCCCACCAGAAGCGCTGCTCGCTCTTGAGTTTACAGACTATACGGATCTCACATTGATGAGCAATTCTTAAGTATAGGTCGAACGAATGTTTTGTAAGCCACCTCCTTTGTTGATGGACTACATTTTCTAAGGACTCTCCCAATGAATCTCAACCTGGTACCCGCCTTACCAACAATTAATTTTATATGATCATTCCACTTCAAATCGTTCCGCACGCATACTCCCAGATATTTCACAGAAGTAACTGCTACCAGTGTTTGTTCCGCTATCATACAATCATACAATAAAGGGTCCTTCTTTCTATGTATTCTCAATACATTACATTTGTCTATGTTAAGGGTCAGTTGCCACTCCCTGCACGAAGTGCCTATCCGTTGCAGATCTTCCTGCATTTCGCTACGATTTTTTAATGCTGCAACTTCTCTGTTTACTACAGCATCATCCGCGAAAAGCCGCATGGAACTTCCGACACTATCTACTAGGTCATTTATATATATTTTGAAAAGCAATGGTCCCATAACACTCCCCTGTGGCACGCCAGAGGTTACTTTATCGTCTGTAGACGTCTCTCCATTGAGAACAGTATGCTGTGTTCTGTTTGCTAAAACTCTTCAATCCAGCCACACAGCTGGTCTGATATTCCGTAGGCTCTTACTGTGTTTATGAAGCGACAGTGCGGAACTGTATCGAACGCCTTCCGGAAGTCAAGGAAAATAGCATCCACCTGGGAGCCTGTATCTAATATTTTCTGGGTCTCATGAAAATAACGCGAATTTGGTCTCACACGATCGCTGTTTCCGGAATCCATGTTGGTTCCTACAGAATAGATTCTGGGTTTCCGAAAACGACATGATGCGCGAGCAAAAAATATATTCTAAAATTGTACAACAGATCGACGTCAGAGATATAGGTCTATAGTTTTGCGCATCTGCTCGACGACCCTTCTTGAAGACTGGGACTACCTGTGCTCTTTTCCAGTCATTTGGAACCTTCCGTTCCTCTAGAGACACGGATGTTAGAAGGGGGGGCAAGTTCTTTCGCGTACTTTGTGTAGAGTCGAATTGGTATCCCGTCAGGTCCAGTGGACTTTCCTCTGTTGAGTGATTCCACTTGCTTTTCTATTCCTCAAACACTTATTTCGATGTCAGCCATTTTTTCGTTTGTGTGAGGATTTAGAGAAGGAACTGCAGTGCGGTCTTCCTCTGTGAAACAGCTTTGGAAAAAGGTGTTTAGTGTGGTGTCACCGCCAGACACCACACTTGCTAGGTGGTAGCCTTTAAATCGGCCGCGGTCCGTTAGTATACGTCGGACCCGCGTGTCGCCACTATCAGTGATTGCAGACCGAGCGCCGCCACACGGCAGGTCTAGAGAGACTTCCTAGCACTCGCCACAGTTGCACAGCCGACTTTGCTAGCGATGGTTCACTGACAGAATACGCTCTCATTTGCCGAGACGATAGTTAGCATAGCCTTCAGCTACGTCATTTGCTACGACCTAGCAAGGTGCCATTACCAGTTACTATTGATGCTGTAAAACATGTACCGTCAAGAGCGATGTTCACCATTTATGGATTAAAGTTAAGTATTCCACAGCTACGTCCTTTTTTGCTAGTCTAAATTCCTTGACCTGTTCCAGACCTCACGCCAGCCTGCGCGAGCTAAAACGCGTCCCTTTCGGCTTCCTCTCATAACTGGGTTGGCTCTCTTGCCAATCCATAACATTTAGTATTTCAGCTTTACGCGTGTCATCCTCTGTTTCAATGCCATCATCATCCCGGAGTGTCTGGATATGCTGTTTCGAGCCACTTACTGATTTAACGTAAGACCAGAACTTCCTAGGATTTTCTGTCAAGTCGGTACATACAATTTTACTTTAGAATTCACTGAACACTTCACGCATAGCCCTCCATACGCTAACTTTGACATCGTTTAACATCTGTTTGTCTGAGAGGTTTTGGCTGCGTTTAAACTTGGAGTGAAGCTCTCTTTGCTTTCGCAGTCGTTTCCTAACTTTGTTGTTGAACCACGGTGGGTTTTTCCCGTTCCTCACAGTTTTACTCGGCACGTACCTGTCTTAACGCATTTTACGATTGCCTTGAACTTTTTCCATAAACGCTCAACATTGTCAGTGTCGGAACAGAAATTTTCGTTTTGATCTGTTAGGTAGTCTGAAATTTGCCTTCTATTACTCTTGCTAAACACATAAACCTTCCTCCCTTTTTTTATATTCCTATTAACTTCCATATTCAGGGATGCTGCAACGGCCTTATGTTCACTTATTCCCTGTTCTGCACTTACAGAGTTGAAAAGTTTGGGTCTGTTTGTTATCAGTAGGTCCAAGATGTTAACTCCACGAGTCAGTTCTCTGTTTAATTGCTCGAGGTAATTTTCGGATAGTGCACTCGGTATAATGTCACTCGATGCTCTGTCCCTACCACCCGTCCCAAACATCTGAGTGTCCCAGTTTATATCTGATAAATTGAAATCTCCACCTAAGACTACAACATGCTGAGAAAATTTGTGTGAAATGTATTCCAAATTTTCTCTCAGTTGTTCTGCCATTACTGCTGCTGAGTCAGGAGGTCGGTAAAAGGAGCCAATTATTAACCTAGCTCGGTTGTTGAGTGTAAACTCCACCCACAATAATTCACAGGAACTATCCACTTCTACTTCACTACAGGATAAACTACTACTAACAGCGACAAACACGCCACCACAGGTTGCATGCAATCTATCCTTTCTAAACACCGTCTGTGCTATTGTAAAAATTTCGGCAGAATTTATCTCTGGCTTCAGCCAGCTTTCTGTACCTAAAACGATTTCAGCTTCGGTGCTTTCTATCAGCGCTTGAAGTTCCGGTTCTTTACCAATGCAGCTTCGACAGTTTACAATTACAACACCGATTGCTGCTTGGTCCCCGCATGTCCTGACTTTGCCGCGCGCCCTTTGAGGCTGTTGCCCTTTCTGTACTTGCCCGAGTCCATCTAACCTAAAAAAACGCCCAGTCCACGCCACACAACCCTGCTACCCGTGTAGCCGCTTGCTGCATGTAATGGACTCCTGACCTGTGCAGCGGAACCAGAAACCCCAACACCCTATGGCGCATGTCGAGGAATCTGCAACCAACACTGTCGCAGAACCGTCTCAGCCTCTGATTCAGACCCTCCACTCGGCTCTGAACCAAAAGTCCGCAGTCAGTCCTGTCGACGATGCTGCAGATGGTGAGCTCTGCTTTCATCCCGCTAGCGAGACTGGCAGTCTTCACCAAATCAGATAGCCGCCGGAAGCCAGAGAGGATTTCCTCCGGTCCATAACGACACACATCATTGGTGCTGTCGTGAGCGACCACCTGCAGATGGGTGCACCCATGGGCCCGAAAGGATATTTCTATATACAGTCTTCCCCTGCAAATTTTATTCGATCCTATTTTGAGGAGATCTAGTGTACTTAAGAGCCTCTGCTTGCCAGTAACTCGTGGCATCAGAAAGTCACGTAAGGTGCTTCGAGTACTTAGGCTTGTACCTATTCGAACTCTGTGACATCTAATATTGAGTTGAGAGTACCAGTAGTTTGTGACGCTCGCGCTTATACAACATAGCACGTTATGATAACTGTATTTTTAGCTCAAAATAAAATCATATTATTCTGTAGTGCTTGTCTAGAATCTGAATTTACGTGGTTCTTACTTCACACATTTTCATGCCTCATTCCAAACAGGATAAAACGTCCAGGCTGAATAGTGAAGGGGTTGTACTACAACAGTTCTACTAAGGTTATAGAAGCGTACGGTTGTGGCTTCACGAGAAAATATTCGGCGTCAGTCATAGATTTGAGTGACCCTTTTTAACAGTTATTAACATTCCCAATATCGGAATAAGGCCACGAAATTTCTCATAACCTCCTCTATGTTCGCTGGTGAATAAGAGGAATTTGTGTCTGACGAATACCGCAACTCACCACCGCAGGCCTTGCACACGATGAATTTCACGACTGCTGCTGTCTCGTTATTGGTTGTACGCTACTGCTGTCTATAATGTGTCGACCACCTTCACATTGACAGCTTAGCCCCAACCTTCATGTGCAGACATGGAAAGTCGTATTGAAGATGGCCGCTAAAGAGCTCTAAGTTGTGCACGTGCAAAACCTTATCGCCAGCACCATTATCATCGTCATAATCGAAAAGATGAAAAATCATCATTGCAACTTCCAATAATACCGAAACGTCGCGACTTCACAGCAGTCGACGTAAACAACAAGACAATAAATCGTTAGTTTCACAGTGGATACCAGGAAACGCGATCAACACGTCCGAAAATATCAGACTTCTGAATGAACTCCTCGCCCTCTGATGCCTTCCATATCATTACTGACCACAGTATGGCGATATGTACAGCGGTCGGTGTAATGAAGGTGAAAATAAACCGGCACTCTTAATGTAGTTCAGTATAGCACTGTGTTTGCAATCGAAAAATCGAAAATGCCTGTGTGCAATGTTCGGTCTCTCAACGTTCTACGAATGGTAAGTTCAAGCTTACACTGAACGAGTATTGTCACGTTCTGGCAAGAAGAAATATCAGCATGGTATGTTGGGCGCTGAATTCATGTGCCACCCATTGAGGTCACACGATAAATCGATCGATAAAGTGTGTCATTAAACTTCGATTTGCACGTACTAATCGTCAGCGGTCATCATGCTGTACAGGCTGACATTTCGGCTACTACGAATGAATAAATTTACTAGATTAACGAATTCTTTCGAACGAAATGTTTCTATCAGTCATGAGCATATTGATGAGTGTTTTACCGAATACATCAAAATTAGGGGACTGTGGTAAACGAGCACTAGCTGGCGCCTAATAGCGTCCTAGGTATGTGTCCATAGAGGACGGATTAAACGTATTTAGTACGCACGACATGGGTGTCACCTCATTCCATGCTTCTTAAAACATTGTAACACATTGATAGCTTGACGCACGTACAGTTATTCTACAGTAGATGTTATCAGCAATCTAAGGAAGCAATACAGCAGTGTAAATCACTTAAGAATGAAATAAATAGAAAGTGCGGGGTAGCTATGGGCGAAAGGCTGCTGGAAGGATGTGAAGAAATAGAAAAAAAAAAAGATCTTTGAATGAAGTGACTGAGTGTATAGAAAAACCAAAACAACCTTTGGTGAAATGAAAAGCAACGGTGGCTACTTGTAGAGTGCAATTGGAATCTACTGTTCAATGTAGAGATTAAAGCGGACAGGTGGAAAGAGTGCACTGAAAGCTTGTCAGATGGAGAAGACTTGTCTGAACACTGGGTAGAAGAAGAAACTAGTTTCGATTAGTGGAAGGACGTAGTGCATTCAGTATTAATATTAGAATTTAGGAAAGGTCTGAACATTAAATCAGAATTAATAAAATCATTGGGAGAAGTGGCAAGCAAACGGCTGTTCAAGTTGGTGTGTGGAATCTATCAAACAGCCGGTTATTCAAGTTGGTGTGTGGAGCCTATGAGGCGGGTGACGTGTCATCCGACATTCGGGAAATTTCATCCCCAACATTCCGAAGATTCCAAGAGCATACAGACCCAAAAACTATCACACTATCAACCTAACACATCATGCATCCCAGCTGATAACGAGAATAATATGCAAAAGAACGGAAAGAAACTGAGGATCTGTTAAACGACAGTCAGTTTGCCTTTAGAAATGGTAAATTCACCTGAGAGGTAGTTCTGAATTTGCATCAATTATGAAAGCAAGAGTGAAGAAAAATATAATTACGCTCATTTGATGTGATGATCTGAGAGAAGCGTTCAACAGCATGAAATGTGCAAACAGTTCCAAATTCTGAGAGCGATAGGAGTAACTTACAGCTAAAGACGGGTAACGTATAATACATACAAGATCCAGGATGAAACAATAGACTGAAAGACCAAGAATAAAGTGCTTCGACTAAAGAGTGTGTACGACAGGGATGCAAATTTTCGCCCTTGCTGTTCAATCTAAATACCTTAGAAGCAATAACATAAATAATAGAAAGGTTCGCTGATGGCATTACTTACCTCAGTGAAAGTGGAGAATAGCTTCAAGAACTATTGAATCTATTGAACAATCGAATGAGTAGAGAATATGGATAGAGAGTACACCAGAGAAAGAGAACAGTAGTCAGAAGTTGCAGAAAAGAGAATAGCTTGACACTTTACATCACAATGGGTAGTCAAGAAGTAGACGAAGTCAAGATATGCTGCTAACTTGGAAGCAAAAAACCCAAGACAGACAAAGCTAGGAAGACATAAAAAGCAGACACACAGGCACAGAGGACATTGCTGGCCAAGGGAAGTCTACAGCTATCAAAAATGAACCTTAGTTAGAAGAAAAAATTTCTGAGGATGTACGTTTCGATGATGATGATGATGTTTGGTTTGTGGGGCGCTGAACTGCGCGGTTATCAGCGCCCGTACAAATTCCCAACATTTGCTCAGTCCAATCTCACCACTTTCATGAATGATAATGAAATGATGAGGACAACATAAACATCCATTCAGCTCGAGGCTGTACGTTTCGAGGACAGAATTGTATAGTAATCGTGGACAAAGGGAAAACCGAAACAGAAGACAGTCGAAGCGTTCGAGATGTGGTGGTACACAAGAATGTTTAAAATCAGATAAATTGGACAGATAAGGAATAAGGTGTTTCTCCGCTGTATCACCAAAGAAAGGAACGTATGGAAAGCAATGTCAAAAAGAAGGGACAGGTTGCTAGGGCATGCGTACAGGTATGAGGAAGCAAACTTCATGACGCTAGAGAAACTGCAGAGGTTAAAAACTGTAGGAGAAAACACAGGCTGGCACACATTCAGCATATAACTGAGGACGTTGGATCCAATAGCTAGTGAGAAGCGATATTGTTTTTGTGGCGGAGCGCATGAAACTAGTTACAAGACCGATGACATAGACAATAAAGAGAAGCTCTCGCCATCGGCGAAGACATAAAACAAGTAGTGACACAAGTGTTCCGCAATAACGTCCACACCGTCCTCTACTATCAAGGGTGCCTTTGATTACTGCCGCCTGTTCAATGAAATCCCAGTTTAATGCCCCAAAACTGCAGTATCAGTAGTGCCAAAGTGCTGTTTCAAGAACAGATAATGTACTCATCTCAAGTTCACTGATGAGCTTAGACTTCGGGAAACTCTGCCCTCGGATCTGTGGCAACAGGGCTTGTTATCATCAATCACTTGAATAACGATAATAAAACCAACAGCTGTAGTGGAATACAATGTCGTTTATTTAACACATGCTAACAGTTTCGACGACAAATAGTGTTATATTCAGGATTGTGCTTATGGAAACACACGTAGCGTGATGCCAGAGTGTGAGATTACATACAACGTAAATCACAGTTTATGACAAAATGGGGATCAATAGCATCATAAAATTACGTAATTAAAATACGTTGTTGTCATCCATACAAAAAATCAGCAATTAATTTACATTGCAACTTTTTTTAATGCAATGGAAACGTAGACCAGTGACGTAACTGACCTGAGGGAAATACACACGTACAATGAGTCCCACCAACAAACCAAAGTCACATCCATCCCTAAGTGGTACACCTACAAATATACGATGTACCAATAATAAAACAAAACATTCTAATAACAGAATACCAAACGGCTGAAGTGAACATATGCAACACAAACCTAACGAACAAATGTTCATCGGAAATGCAAAGCCACCGAAATAATAGCATATACTTTAATGACCTCAAAAACATAAACAATGTACAATACGATCTTAAACCTGGTATACAAATACACATATGCTCAGTGATGTTAGGCGAATTGGTTCATAGAGTAGCAACTTACCAATATATGGTAGCCATATTACCGTAATTAACAGTGCCAAACGCCGATATTCAAGTATTGTACCTTAATTATTTGAAACTATTACCAGTTGGCGTTGGGAGAGCAAGTCCAAAGAAAACTCTACCATCTGGTGAGCAAGATGTATGAAACAGGTGAAATACCCTCATACTTCAAGAAGAATATAATAATTACAATCCCAAAGAAAGCAGGTGTTGAGAGATGTGAAAATTACCGAACTATCAGTTTAATAAGTCATAGCTGCAAAATTCTAACGCGAATTCTTTACAGACGAATGGAAAAACTGGTAGAAGTCGACCTCGGGGAAGATCAGTTTGGATTCCGCAGAAATGATGGAACACGTGAGGCAATACTGACCCTACGACTTATCGTAGAAAATAGATTAAGGAAAGGCAAACCTACGTTTCTAGCATTTCTAGACTTAGAGAAAGCTTTCGACAATGTTGACTGGAATACTCTCTTTCAAATTCTAAAGATGGCTGGGGTAAAATACAGGGAGCGAAAGGCTATTTACAATTTGTACATAAACCAGATGGCAGTTATAAGAGTCGAGGGACATGAAAGGGAAGCAGTGGTTGGGAAGGGAGTGACACAGGGTTGTAGCCTCTCCCCGATGGTATTCAATCTGTATATTGAGCAAGCAGTAAAGGAAACAAAAGAAAAATTCGGAGTAGCTATTAAAATCCATGGAGAAGAAATAAAAACTTAGAGGTTCGCCGATGACACTGTAATTCTGCCAGAGACAGCAAAGGACTTGGAGGAGCAGTTGAACGGAATGGACAGATTCTTGAAAGGAGGATATAAGAACATCAACAAAAGCAAAACGAGGATAAGGGAATGTAGTCGAATTAAGTCGGGTGATGCTGAGGGAATTAGATTAGGAAATGAGACGCTTAAAGTAGTAAAGGGGTTTTCCTATTTGGGGAGCAAAATAACTGATGATGGTCGAAGTAGAGAGGATATAAAATGAAGACTGGCAATGGCAAGGAAATCGTTTCTGAAGAAGAGCAATTTGTTAACATCGAGTATAGATTTAAGTGTCAGGAAGTCGGTTCTGAAAGTATTTGTATGGAATGTAGCCGTGTATGGAAGTGAAACATGGACGATAAATAGTTTGGACAAGAAGAGAATAGAAGCTTTCGTAATGTGGTGCTACAGAAGAATGCTGAAGATTAGATGGGTAGATCACATAACTAATGAGGAGGTATTGAATAGAATTGGGAAGAAGAGGAGTTTGTGGCACAACTTGACTAGAAGAAGGAATCGGTTGGTAGGACATGTTCTGAGGCATCAAGGGATCTCCTATTTAGTACTGGAGGGCAGCGTGGAGGGTAAAAATCGTAGAGGGAGACCAAGAGATGCATACAGTAAGCAGATTCAGAAGGAGTAGGTTGCAGTAAGTACTGGGAGATGAAGAAGCTAGCACAGGATAGAGTAGCATGGAGAGCTGCATCAAACCAGTCTCTGGACTGAAGACAACAACAACATTACCAGTAAAATATTGAAAATTTTCTGTAAACGCTCTATCTCTCAGTAGTACGTACAACAGTGATTGATTTTTACACAAATGCCAAACATTTTTTCTATTCCTGAGAATCTACTAGCATTTGTGACTTATAGGCAACCTTCTTAGTCTCTGGCAAACATATTTTCAAGCAGTATGGCTTTGACAATGCCTGCCTGTATGACTTCTTCGCACTTTTTGCCTACGATAAATGGTAGTGCATTATCGACACGTTTCTTATTGTCTGCCAGGTCCTTTGCAAGGTTTTCAGTCTTAACTGAACACAAAGCATCCGGAATTTTACCCCTTGTATGGCTCCAGCATGCCTCCATGTTCACATCTCTGGCACTCACCATATAAGGTCCAACTTTACCCCATCCTTGGACCCTGGCGATGGGAAACTGTAAAAGTGGCCACTGACGGAGGCATTACAACTGTGAAGTGAGGTTCCAGTGTCTATCACATTATGTTTCCTTATTTCTGTTTGTTTTCCTTATTTCTGCTTGTTTTTATAACTATTTCTCTGTCATTCAGACAGCGACGACTCTTATTTGGCTTCGTTATAGCGTTATTTGCTATCGATCAGCTAATCTTAATTAATGGTTTTCGTCAACCGTCCACGAACAACAAAGTAATTTGCGATTGACTAAAAGTAAATTGTTGTAGCACTTTGAGGTATGGTAACTCCATCCTGGTTACGAGTCTTGCCAACGTGGACTCTTCGTGCCCATCCTACATTCGATACCTCTCAGAACAACGTAAATTTTAACCTTAATTTAAAAGTATTACATGTGTTTTCAGTATTTCTGATATTCATTAAAGGTTTCACGCTCGCTGACACAACGCAGAGGGGTGCACGGCAAACAATTATCATTCTGCACTAGCAAGAAACGGATTTAATGTATGAGATGAAATGAATTTTCTTAATGTAGATGCAGTTTTCTAAATTTTGTAGCTCTTGTTTAAACATCAGCTTGGAAAGCTAATCTCTTCTAGTATTGTTTTTTTCGTGAGTAAGTTTTGTGGCTCGCTGCAGGAAAGGTTACGTTTATAATATGTTAAATTATTTCCATAATGGTGAGTAGAACCCATAGGGCAGTAGTGTTCGAACTTCATAATTTTTCATTACTGCTCTTTGGGATACTCTGTCGAGCCCAGACAATGTCGAAACTGCAGTCTATAAGAGGCAGGAGTACTACTGATCATCACATATCGATAATAAATTTCTTAATTTACATAACTGGTTTTGGATTTGGTTGCAAGCTAAACAACTTCCTTACGTGGTGTATTTTTGTTAAGTTTTCCTGTCATAACACACTTGTCTCACGGTGGGCAAGAAGAGGCAGGGGTGAGGGGAGGTAATACATCAGGATTTTTGCATGTGTTAAGTCAATACGGAAGACTTGCTTGTATGTGGAAGAAGGTTCAAATGGCTCTGAGCACTATGGGACTTAACATCTATGGTCATCAGTCCCCTAGAACTTAGAACTACTTAAACCTAACTAACCTAAGGACATCACACAACACTCAGTCATCACGAGACAGAGAAAATCCATGACCCGGCCGGGAATCGAACCCGGGAACCCGGGCGTGGGAAGCGAGAACGCTACCGCACGACCACGAGCTGCGGACGTGGAAGAAGGCTGTACCGTGAGCTAGGTCATAGTGGTATCTGAGTTTCGTCCAGTGCCCGACTACCAATAGGGAGGAAATATGAGCGTAGCTTTAATGTATTGCTCACTCTTAGTGCAGCTTAACCTCACGTTAGTGAGTAAGATGACAAAATTAATACGATACAAAATGGAATGTTTGATGCAGCCTGCTACGAATCCCTCTCCTGCGCCAACTCCTTCACTTCGCAGTATCATTTGCAACGTAAGTCCTCGGTTGTTTGCTGAAAGTACTGCAGTCTTTGTCTTCCTCTACAGATTTTACCCTCTTCAGTCAGTCTAGTGCTATGAGGGTTATTTCCTGATGTGTTAACACGTGTACTGCCATCCAGTGCCTTCTTCTTGCCAGTGTTTTCCATACGTTACTTCCTTCACCGATTTTGTGGAGAACTTCCTCAGTCCTTATTTTCTCACTCCACCAAATTTTAGACATTCTTCTGTAACATCGCATCCCAGACGCTTCGTTTGTTCCCGTTTTCCCACTGCCCATGATTCACTATCATGCAGTGCTCTGCTCCAAACGTACATTCTCCGACATTTGTTCCTCAAATGAAGACCTACGTTTCGTACCAATATTTGCCACGAACCCCCTCATTGTCTATGCTAACCCGCCTTTTATGTCCTCTTTACTTTGTCCGTAATGGGTTATTCTGCTTCCAGAGTAGAAGAATTCCTTAACTTCCTCTTCTTCCTGATCACCAGTTTTCATTTGAAGGCTTCACTATACCTATTTCTGGTACCTCTTATTACTTTTTCTCCGCTTTATTCTTAATCCATATTCTGTAGTAAGTAGACTGTTCATGCCATTCAACAGGTCCTGTAATTCCACTTCATTTTTACTGAGTATATCAATATCATTAGCGAATCTTATCACTGATATCCTTTCACCCAGAATTTTAATCCCACTCTTGAAACTTTAATTTACGAGCATCATTGTTCCTTCGATGAACATAGTGAACAAAAGGAGTAAAAGACTACGTCCCAGCGTCACACCCCTTTTAAACCGACCATTTCGTTCTCGGTTGTCTATTCCTGTTGTTCCCTCATAGTAATTGTATGCATTGTGTATTACCTGTCTTTGCCTGCTGCGTACTCCCGTTTCCTTCAGAATTTCGAACATTTTGTAGCATTTCACTTTATCGAACGCTTTTTCTAGCGCAACATATCCAATGAACGTGTCTTAATTATCTTCCAGTCTTGCTGCGATTATCAAGCGCAACATTAGAACTGTCTCTCTGGTACCTTAACCTTTCCTAACGAGAAATTTATCGTCATCTGACTGATCATCACTTTTCTTTACCGTTATTTCGTATATTATTCTTGTCAGCAGTTTGGATGCATGAGATGTGAAGGTGATTGTGGATGGTTCTCGCACTTATCTGCTCCGGGTGCCTTCGGAATTGTGTGGATGTTACTTTGCCGAAATTCTCATGCTACGTCTTCAGTCCCATAGTCTACAGACCAACTTAGAAAGTAATTTTGTAGCCATTTGCCGCAATGATTTTAAAAATTCTGATGGAGTGTTGTTCATTCCTTCTGCCTTATATGTCAAGCTCTCCGGAGCCCTTTTGACTTCTAATACTGGATGTCGTATGTCATTCCTACAGATTCCGATTTCTTCTTCTATCACGTCGTCGGAAAATTCCTCCCTCTCAAAGCATCTTCATTGTACATGTTCCATCAATCCGCTTTCTTCTCTGCGTTTAACAGTGGAATTCCCACAGCATTCTTAATGTTACAACCCTTGCTTTCAGTTACATCGAAGGTTGTCTTTACTTTTCTATAAGGTGAATCAATCCTCCCAGCGATCGTTTCTTCGCCTACTGCAACTAGGGGAGGAAGCTAGGAACACGATTAGGAGGCCTGGACGGTACCCACTGCTGCACGGTTTGTGCCTACCCGACAACTCAGCCACACGACCATATTCCACTGGGACGAATTATGATTTGAAGAGATGGAAAACAGTTTATATCTGATAAAACCTGCTTCCAACTCTATTATTGATGATCAAAGTAATTCCCTTAACACATGAATTCTCGATCAAGTGTGAGGTACGGGTGACCTACATCAGTTTCATAGTTCTGAAGACTGTATCCATTTCACACACCAAACATCGATTCGCACTTTATACGTTTGCCTTCTATTTGGACAATGAGACTAAAAGTATCATCAACGTGTGAAATTTCAATGAATAACAAATCGCTTAGCCATAGTGCAAGGAAAGAAACGAAGATATTTCTTTCTCTTAGACTGATAATAGTCTCAATCAGTCCATCTAAATTAAATCTAAAGTATATGGAATAAACGAGATTGTCTGATAATGCAGAATGATTGAGAAAATGAACTAAACCGTGGCAGGTACTTTACATTGTGCTCTTAAGACTATGACATATTTTAATTTACTTATTGTATTTTCAACGTAACTTGACATGCGGCATTGGAAAACAAAACACGCCAAAAGACATAAGGAAGTAGATTTGTCAATAACGTCTGCTTGCTTTTCGAATGACTTCAGTTTTTATGCGCGATCTCATCTTCTACAAAAGATAAATATATCCAATGCACTTGCTTCATTCAGAATGAAGCTCCACGTGGGTTTGATGCCACCTCTGTCTATTATTTTCGTTGTGTTCTGAGGTACCTCCAAATTCGCCGTCCTCATTTTCGCTGCCGTACACGAATTTAACACCCTCAGCTTAAGTTACTTCGAAGTGCTGATCTTGTGCGTATTCATTACTCAGATTCTGAGACCTAGCTTCCTCGCAGCTGAGAATACTGTATCGTAAGAGATAAATAATCACCTGCACTTGCAACCACTGTTCTCGATTTTCATCCTCACTCAACTATGTGATGCAAGAATTTAGCAGTGTTGTATTTCGATTTTTTCCCTAGCCCGAGGTACTTCGATTGAGGTGATGGTTTTTAATTTTTCCATCATGTCCTTGTCATTGTGCTCTGTCAGAGATCAGGTAATATCACCTCGCATTTCCATCATACTTAAATCCATTTTCTGACACAGCGACAATAACGATCATGTTTCTTTCAATTTTCGCGATACTTAGGATTTACCAATCACAAAATTTCTTTGAAGCTGCTAGTAACATCAATACAGACATGAACAGTCGGTCTTTTCTTCGCACATTTATAGCCAGGTCCCCAAGTGTCGCCCTGATCTGCCACATATCTAAATATGGTCCAGTTCCATCACAACTTAATTTGATCATAATTTTCCCTTCAGCAAGTATTAATTCCTGTAAATCCTCTTTAAAATTCAAAGCACGATCGAATCACGTGATAGCTGTTTCACCACAGATATTAAGTTGTCTTATGCCGTATCGTTCTCCCAGAAACCAAGCTACCCAACACTGAAAGTGAAATTAAGATTCCAGTTATTGTCGTGGCTTTGACTCTTTTTAATGTCCTTAAAGTAACAGCGCTACACCCACTTTCTCCTCTTGTCGTTTTCTTGTTTTGGCCGTCCCATGTCTTTCTGAGGCGGGGCACACTTCAGCTTCTTCACTTACTTTTCTTCGTTTCCCACTGTGGCAGGATCAAAACCACAGCCTTGAAGCACTTTGGAGCACTTTCCCCTTTCTCAATTTCGTCTTTCACGGAAACTACTGTTTTATTGCGTTTATTCTCCTCATTTTATTCTCCTCATTCACAGGAAATATCAGATCAATAACGACCACAACCCAAGTAATAAAATACTAAACACGTTTTGCTAGAGATAACAAATATAAACAGATAGTTACCTTACATGGAAATTCCGTCGTACGAAAGGCCATCGCACTGTGGTCTCCCAAGACTACAGCATAGTCTGAACTCGCAAGGAACTAAATAGCCGCCGGCCTGAGTGGCCGAGCGGTTCTAGGCGGTACAGTCTGGAACCGCGAGACCGTTACGGTCGCAGGTTCAAATCCATTTAAACTAAATAGCCGATAATACTGAATGTCGGATTATTTATGGTTCGACAGTCCATACGCTATCGTCCTCTTAGGGCTATTCTGTACGAGCGCTGCAATGTCAGTGGTGACAACACTCAAAACTGGACGTTAAATGTACAAACTATACTGGGCGCTAAAAATACGAGTGAGTCAGTTCTATGCACCACGTTTCTGGGGCGTCGACGTTTACTTTGTTACATCACAGTTTCAAAAATAGTCACTTCTCAGTAAGGATGGACCGTTTTATGTGTACTACAAATTTATGAAGGCCAAGACGCTGGGGTACACACCCGGTGCTTTCAAGTAGCCAATCAACAGGAAAGTTTCATTTAATGTTTCAACAACGCCGAATGTGCTAATACGAATTCTTTCATTGTTATCGAATGTTGGTTGCTTCTTATGACGAACTTATGAGTGCCGTTTGTCAACATATAAGGAAGAATGTCACAGTAATGAATAACTGTATTGAACCTGCAGAGAGACTGGTAATTACAACGAGGTGAGTAATTCCTTAAAATTGTAGTTTCTTTTTCCCTTATTTAGAACAGTGTGGAAATAATACGTGAAAGTGTTGGTGTATAAGTAAATGTAGAAGTAAATCATTTGCTTGGTATGTTCATTGCTCTTGTCTGCGTGTTTCAGAAATGTGGCCTCGGCAATGAACTTTGGCGATTTAGAATTTTATTTTCAAGTGTCAAGGAAAACTACTCCGTTAAATATTTGGATAACATGCGAGGCTCTGTTGGATGTTCTGCAACCCTAAGACATGCCCACGCCAAGGAAGGAAATGTGGCTTGAGAAGGCGCTTGAGCATGAAGATTAAGTAGCAACCCTAACTGTTCTTGGCCGATGGATGGTAGAAATATTCGTTTGGAATGTTCGCCAACTCCTAGTTCTGAGTGTTTCCACTATAGAAGATATTATTCTCTTGTGTCATTGGCTATAAGTGATGCTAAGTACAATTCACAGCTACTGAAGTCGCTCCATATTGTCGCAAGGATGATTCATGTATTCTCAAGGATTGCAATTACTACAAGAGACTCCACGCGGAGCAACTATCTCTTTCAGAAGATAAACCCCTTCGATAACCAGTACATATGGTACTTCTCGGAGACGAGACGTTTGGGTTGCCGAGACATGGGCTTAACCAAACAAAAAATGGCCAAAAATTACAGACATAATCGTGGATGGACGCTCTGTGGAATGCACCCAAGAAATTTTGAGCAACAAGTGGAATACTCTACATTCTTGTGTGCTAGAAGACAAGAAATTGGCTACGAAAATCCTTCAGATTTGTAGTATTCTTCACAACGAGGTCAAAATAACGCGATGTATTCATTTTCGAAGATAGCTTGTAAGCTACATTGGGGCTATTCCTCATTTCAACTCCAAGCTCTACATAATGTGAAAGTTTTAAAAAATCTGTCAATGAGTGCAGTAACGATATTTTAATTGTGAATATATTCCAATGTATAAAAGGTCGAAATTCCACTACACGAACAAAATGTCTGAAACAAACATGGTGAAGCTATTCCATCCATTCAAGATTCTATTCCGCCCAGTGTATTTGTGTTTGTCACACGTAAACATTTTTCGTACTTTTTACACCCACACACACAACGTGAAACAATGTAGCACATTGCTGACACTTTATCCAGAGGAACTGCCTGCGATAATTGTTACTAATTGATTCGTATCTTCCTCGGACCTTGAAGCACATGGCTTTTTCCTTTTGTATTACAGACTATCTGAAAAAAAAACAAGAATACGTATTCCCTAGAATTTCGCAGAAAAACATCAATTAAACTAATAATCTGACTGGGCGGAAGTAGCCACTCGTGTACGAGGTGAAATAGCCCCGTGTGCAGTCATTTCAAAAGACGAGGAAAATCAGATCTTTCTGAAAAAAAGCCAGCAATATTTGTTGATACGAACACTGCATAACCTATGTTCCTAAACCATTAACAATAAAACTAAAATTTCACTTTATTGTCCATGGTACATTTAAATTTATTAGGTCGTGTTCCTTAACTATAACAACAAGCCATCACGATTAGCTTATCTCTAGACTTTGTTCTTCTGTCCAATCAGTAACGTAACAAAAAACACCCTCATTATAACCACATGTGGCGACACAGAGATACTGGTACACACCGAAGGCAAAGCGATCTTGACTTTTTGAGGAACCAGCGGGGTGTTGCAGGATTTCTTTCAGGCGGATTAGCACCTTGATCGGAATAGCGCCGCTGTACCCTATGCAATATGGAAGATGCACGAGGAATTTCGCCAGTGGGAAGGCGAACAAATGGGCTGCAAGTAAGACGCTTTTCTGCAGTTGTCCAGGAGCAACACCTGGACAAGCGTAATATGCTAAAGATCTTGACAGGAGTGAGGAAAAGTTTTTCTATAGTTGTTTGTTCGCTCTCAGTTTTGATATTGTTTTACTTATAAATGATAAAGTAGTGCTATTGGTGTCTATTATTATTGGTATCCAAATCTGTTACTATTTTGTCGCATAAACGGTGGTCTAGCGTAGGAAACATGTAGCGAAATATCGTTCGAGATAAAAATAGTTATGCTGTATGAAACAGATGTTTCAAGTAATGCTTCAGCAACACAATTAACGAAGACATTTTGTTTTCAGTATCATCCAATGTCGATTCTTTCTTTGGATGAATTGCTTAGTGCCATATGTGAATACAAACGTAAGAATTACATGGTAATGAAGGAAGTTACAGAACCTGGAGAGAATGAAGTAACACGTTATTTTATTTCAGTATACTGACAAATAATGCTAATCATAACAGTATTAAACATAATTAGTGTGTTAAAGTATCACAATTAATTTTATGATCTTTGTTTGTAACACCAAAATCTTACATCTGAGGTTGAATTTATTTGTCTTCAAAGTTAAGACATGAAAAGATTACAAGGAAAACTGTTTCAATAATAAACAAAGATACTGAAATGCTGACTGGAAGATTCAATGTGCACAATAGTTACATTTTCAGAATTTTCTTATTATTCGCTCTTGGCTCTTGTACATTTTGTATATTACATGTCTCTCCCTAAAGCGTACCCTTATTTTTCTCAGAATTTCGAATATCTGGCACCATTTAACACCGTCGAACGCTTCTTAGAAATCGACAAATCCTATGAATGTGTCTCGATTTTTCTGTGGCCTTGCTTCCGTTATGATGCACATCGTCAGAATTGCCTGTCTCGTGTCTTTACCTAATTTTAAGCGAAACTGATCGTCATCTAACCCATTCTCAGCTCTATTTTCCATTCTTCTGTATATTATTCTTGTCAGCAGCTTGGATACATGAGCTTGTAAACTGATTGTGCGGCAATTCTAGCAGCTGTCAGTCCTTGCAGTCTTCGGAATTGTGTGGATGATGAGATGTCGTCTCACCAGACTCGTACATTCTACTCACCAACATGAATAGTCGTTTTGTTGTCACTTCCACAAATAGTTTTAGAAATTCTGGTTGAATGTTATTTATATCTTCTGTCTTATTTTATCTTCAGTCCACCAACGCTCTCTTAAATTCTGCTTGTGATATTGGATCCCCTATTTCTTCTAAATAGACTCCTGTTTCTTCTTCTATCACATCAGACAAATCTTCCCCTTCATAGAGGCCTTCAGTGTATTCTTTCCACCGACCCGCTGTCGCCTCAGCATTTAAAAGTGGAATTCCAGTACCTCACTTCATTTTACCACTCTTGCTTTTAATTTCACCGAAGATCGTTTTGACTTTCCTATATGCTGAGTCAGTCCTTCCAACAATCATTTCTCTTTCAATTTCTCCACATTTTTCAAGCAGCCATTTCGTCTTAGCTTCCCTGCACTTCCTGTTATTTTCATTCTTCAGCCATTTGTACTTCTATGCTCCTGAAGTTCCTTGAACATTTTGGTACTTCCTTCTTTCACTGATCAGCTGATGTATTTTTTCTGTTACCCGTCGTTTCCTCGCTGGTACCTTCTTTGCACCTACGTTTTTCGTTCCAACTTCTGTGATTGAGCTGTTTAGAGATGTTTGCCTAATGAGCTATAACTCATTAATGTAACTACAACCTTACTGAACTTCAAGCGTGTCTCATTCCTTAGTATTTCCGTATCCCACTTCTGTGCATACTGATTCTACCTGAATAATCTTTTAAGCTTCACCTTACTCTTCGTCACTATATGTGCTGCTGGGTAAGCCTTACAATCCAGTATCTGATTTCGGACTCTTTCCCTGTCCGTGAAATAATCTAACTGAAGTCTCCCCGTATCACTTGGCCTTTTCCAAGGATACCTCCTCCTCTTGTGGTTCTTGAACAGAGTATTCGCTATTACTAACTGAAATTTATTACCGAACACAATTAACCTTTTTTCTCTCTCATTCCTTATCCCAAGCCCATATTCTCCTGTAACCTTTTCTTCTACTCCTTCCCCTATAACTGCATTCCGGTCCCCCAAGAGCATTGCATTTTCATCTCGTTTTACGTACTGTATTATCTTTTCAATATCCTCATATACGTTCTTCATCTTCAGCTTGCGACGTTGGCGTGCGTAACTGTAATATCGTTGTCTGTGTTGGTTTGCTGTCGATTCTGGTAAGAACAATCCTATCACTGAACTGTTCACAGTAACCCACTCTCTGCCCTACCTTTAGGTGACTTGATTAAACTTAATATATTTTGGAATTTGACAATCATCAAACGTTTCTTGTGTTATACAAAACAGTGAGTTAGGTTTTGTATATTTATCACATCCCTGCTTTATCTTTATTAGCAATACTTATCACATACCAGTTTGAACGCATGGCTTCGCAAACATTGTTCCAGCACTTCGTTTTCAATTGTTTATCGATGTAGGCCTTCGATTCGACAACATAAATGGCTAACCGCTTCTCAGTTTAAAATGTCAATTTCTCCTTTTCAAACAATTACCAACAACAAATGACAACTCGATGGACCGAAATACGGTCCCTGCGCGTTACCAACGCCTTGAATAGTATGGTACTGAAGTTTAAACATATCTGCTTATATTTATATTGGTGAAAGTAGATCCATAACGTTTCCTGTGTTTTTAAGTTTGTTAGATGCTAAACTTCAGTCTTCCTGTTTTGAGTCATACTAGACCTTACAGTTGATAACTTGCGTAATGCCAACTGTTGGCGACACAATAACTGCGTGAATGTATAAAGAAATCATACTGAGATTGTAAGAAAGTAATGCTCTGTCTGAAACTTATTGTTATCAAAAACCTGACTAGGAACTTTGATGAAAGACTGATAACTTTGATACTAAAGTTGGTTCCTGGGAAATTTTATTAAAGAAAGACTCTGTTTGCCAGACTATTTCGCTTACCTGTATCGCACTGGACAACGCCGTGAAAACTGTTCTCATAGCTATATAGCATCTGCGCAGAGCGAAATCACCTCTGACTCGTCTCTGTGCAATGCAGCTTCTCTGCCGAGGCTGCGCGCACATGTCTAGCAATTCACACCCTGTGAGAGCGATTCAAGATGTCCTAAACAAGAAAAATTGTTACGAAAATTTGCACACAGACCTTCCAATGTCACTGCAGTCGCGTGTTTACGTGACAGGTTGCGTGGCTAGCGCTCTTCCCCCGGGCTGATGCTGAATCATCGATGCCGGAAACAGTCATATAGTTAGCCTCATTGTAGTGACATTGCTCCAGCCAGCGATTTCAACCCCTCGATCTTAGCGCTCTTATGTGACAGCCCTTAATGTAGCGTTTGTCTGACTCCTGCACGCACCCATGCGCGCATAAGCGAGTGAAAACGCGCTTACACACACGCACTCGCACACACCCACACCCATCCACCCAGCCACCCACCCACCCAAACACACACACACACACACACACACACACACTTCAGCTTACACACATTCCAGCCTTAATATTTAAAATAACTTTTCTTTCTGATTTATATAGTGTTCTTCATAGCTGTAGGTTTCTATTCATATAAGTTTTGATACCTCCGCGCACGGCCACTTTCGGGAGCTAGCAGCGCTGCAGCCGAGGAGGAGGAGGAGGAGGGAATTGGACACCTGTGACGAGCGCCCAAGAAGAGGACACTGCAGCCATTCTGCAAGCACACAGCGAGAAGCCGGGCGGACGCCCTGGCCTCGTTAAAGAAAGGAAAAGAAGGGACATGTTGCGAAAAGCCTGGATGACAATGAGAAGCACTCCGAGAACTAATGGACACCTACAGCCATTAGGACAGAACATCAAGAGTGTAAGCACGAAAGTATGTGAGTTCTTCTGGCGTGCCAGCTATCGTATTATCTGTCTTAGAAAGCATAAATGTGCTGACAATTTCGGCACCGCACGCGCACAGGGTGCTTCGTACATGAAGCGCGGAGAATTCGCACGTAGAGGCAAGTGAAAGAAGTCAGCGTTCTTAAGAAGATGTTTCCGTTGACAGAAAGGATGTTCCTTACAAATCACGGACGGCAGCAAACTCTGAGACGAAGCCCAAACCATGGGTCTGTCCAGACCTCACGCAGAGATAGCGGTTACAAAGAAGTGTTGGGTGGCAGCAATCACAACAGCTTCGGAATGTAGAGAAACTTGGTAATAATGTGAATCATGATAAAGATACGGATTCCCGAGGCACGCACAAGCTCACGCAAGATAAAGTATTTTCACCCTTCCCCGGGAGAGGCGTGGCCATAAAGCGGTGCACTGAGTCCGCCGATGAAAAGGAGAAAATGTCTAGAAAGATGTCTGTGGAGAGAAGAATAGATCTGTGAGACGTTGCGGGAACGAGAAGACACGAAGGATCTTCCATCCATCACCAACCTACGCCTTCCGACACCGTGATATCAGAGCTTTGGCCACGCAACCGACAACGGATAGACAACGCGGAGAACGTACCTGTGTCTCGCCGCAAGGCCGCGATTGCTGATGAGGACAGGCGACTCTAGCAGCACCGACGCAACGCCTGCCGCCACAGCGGTACACGACGAACAGCAACGAAGAATGGTGAGACGATTCGTCCCACCCTCCCTCCTCCACCCACTCTCTGCCCTTAACAACTAAGTCGTGTCAATGAACAGTCAAATTGGCCAATAGATTTATAATTTGGTTTTGGTTTGGGTTGAAGACACTGAAATAAAAACATTTATTTTTGTGTTTGAATCGTCTAAGCAAACTTTTCCATCTATACATCGGCACATTTACTTGATAACTTCTTGTGTTTGATTTCATTTAGATATTGATATAGTTAATTCTTGGTGCCCAATGTGGAGTGATCTCTTTGGGAATTTTCATGTCATCCGACGTCACTAACAGTTACTGAATTCACTACATTTTTGGCGTCCAGTGTGGGGAGATGTCATTGGTAATTTTCATGTTCCGTGACTGCACTAACAATTCCTCTAATTCACAACAAAGTATATACACTGAAGCGCCAAAGAAACTGGTATAGGCATGCATATTCAAATACAGAAATATGTAAATAGGCAGAATACGGCGCTGCGGTCGACAATGCCTATATAGGACAACAGGTATCTGGCGCAGTTGCTGGATCGGTTACTGCTGCTACAGTGGCAGGTTATCAAGATTTAAGTGAGTTTCAACGTTGTGTTATAGTCGGCGCACAAACGATGGGAAACAGCATCTCCGAGGTAGCGATTAAATGGGGATTTTCCTGTACGAATATTACACGGGTGTATCCTTTATATCAGGAATCCGGTGAAGCATTGTATCTCTGACATCGCTGCGGCCGGAAAAAGATGCTGCAAGAACGGGACCAATGATGACTGAAGAGAATCAGTCAAATTGATTGAAGAGCAAACCTTCCGCAAAGTGCTGCAGATTTTTAATGCTGGGCTATCAACATGGCCGGCCGGAGTGGCCGATCGGTCCTAGGCGCTTCAGTCTCGAACCCCGTGACCGCTACGGTCGCAGGTTCGAGTCCTGCCTCGGGCATGCATGTGTGTGATGTCCTTAGGTTAGTTAGGTTTAAGTAGTTCGAAGTTCTAGGAGACTGATGACCTCCGATGTTAAGTCCCATAGTGCTAAGAGCCATACCATACCGTCAACAAGTATCAACGTGCGAACCACTCAACGAAATATCATCGATAAGGGCTTTCGGAGCCGAAGGCTCACTCGTGTAACATTGATGACTGCACAACACAAAGCCTTACGCCTCGTGTAGGCCCATCAATACCGACACTGGTCTGTTAATGCCCGGTCGGACAAGTCTCGTTTCAAATTCTTTTGAGCAGATGGACGTGTACGGGTATGGAGGCAACCTCATGAATCCATGGACGCTGCATGTCAGAAGCGGAATGTTCAAGCTATTGAAGGTTCTGTAATGGTGTGGGGCGTGTGTTGTTAGAGTGATAAGGTACCCGTGATCCATCTAGAGACGACTCTGACAGGTGACACGAACGCAAGCACCCTGTCTGATCACCTACATCCATTCATGTCCATTGTGCATTCCGACAGACCTGGGAAATTCCAGCAGCATAATGCGACACCCCGCACGTCCAGAATTGCTATAGAGTGGCTCCAGGAACACTCTTCTGAGCTTAAACACTTCCGCTGGCCATCATACTCCCCAGACATGAACTTTATTGAGCCTATCTGGGATGCCTTGCAACGAGCTGTTCAGAAGGAAAAAAAAAAATTTAAATTTGTGGTAAGTTATATGGGACCAAACTACTGGGGTCATCGGTCCCTAAGCTTACAAACTACTTAATCTTACTTAAATTAACTTACACTAAGGACAACACACACAACCATACGCGAGGGAGGACTCGAACATCCGTCGGGCTACCACGCGCGGTTGTTCAGAAGAGATCCCCACCCCCTCGTACTCTTACGGATTTATGGGGAGCGCTGTAGGATTCATGGTATTAGTTCCCTCCAGCCCTAGTTCAGACTGTAGTCAAGTCCGTTCCACGTCGTGTTGTGGCACGTCTGCGTGCTCGTGGAGGGATGAGAAAATAAGCAGAAGCCACAGGGATGGATATATAACTGAACACTGTAATGAATGGAGAAGTAAGGAGGACGTCTTCATCCATCAGAGGATACTGAACGGCTTATCATAGCGATTTATCAAATTATAGGCTATTATGTTTTGCCTGCCCCAAACAGCGGCAAATATCTTTATACTTTGATCATGTTCGTCATTACAAAGAAGTAATTATCTACTGTGCTCCAAGGTTTACTTGAGTCTCAGTTCGCACTCGAGGCCAAGCTTTCCCTGTAAGCGAAAGCCATTGCTAACGGAAACAAAGGACATGGGAAACGAATTTCGCTGCTATACTCCGACAGATTTGTTTCTCACATTCGCGTATCAAAGAACTGAGTACCGGATGCGTGGAGTTATTGTTGTGCAGACGTTTTAGCGAAGAAGTAATCTGGGTCCCCAGCGCCGACGGTGTCCCCGTAGAGTTCGGGAGATGAGCTGCCGGGCGCAGGCCGTGTTTGTGTTTGGCTCCGCGGGCGGCGCCTTTGATCTGGGCGGAAGCTTGTGCTGCCTCTGCTCCAGCGCGGCGATCGGTTTTTGTTCACGTGCAGAGGCCAGCCTTGCGTAGGAGATGTTTGCCCACCGATGAGGGACACACCTGACTCTTCTGTAAACAGACACGCAGCGATCGGACCACTTTAGCTTTCGCAGTGGAGCGAACTGGCAGGTTATTTCACAGATACCTAAACAGCAATTTAGTGCAGCAAACAAAATCCGTTAACGGATACTTATGTTCTTCCATCACCATTCCATGTCGATGCCGTACTTCAGAAAAGATTTTCTCAGAAGTACACTGATGAACTTATCAGATTTTCTTTTAGTCTCCGGCAGGTAAAGGAAAACAAATACCAATCGTTGGAGCTATGTAGCAATTACAATAACACAGCTGTTTAATCAAAATAACTCCAATGTGGCTGTCTGAAGTGGTAAACGCTGCTAGGTTTGTTTGTGAAATGAAAGCAAAGCCCACCATTTGCGGCACAGTCGGCAGGAAATCCGGACCTCTGATACAGAGCCTAACGGTGGGTCTGAATTAGAGGCTCAGACGCTTCTGCGATCATGAGTGCTGTAGATTCCTCGACTGGCGCCATAGGCTGGTGGGCTCTCGGCTTCCGCTAAGTATGTGAGCAGTCCAGTAAGAGACTGCTACACGGGTAGCGGGGGCTGTGTGGCGTGGACTGGATGGTTTTATGGGTTAGTTGGTCTCGAGGAAACACCAAAGGGGCCTCCTCCTCGAAGAGTGCAGATCGAACACAGAAAGAACGTAGTAGATATAGGAACTATTGGTATAATCATCCGATACGCCTGATTTATAATAGTATGAACAGAGCGTACCATGATTTAGGCAAATTTCTTCATGAAAGACTGAAAAAATCGTTCGTCTCCCAGAACAATTATTTCATCCTTAATAGTCACGCCTTAGTTCATAAAATAAAAGATTTAGAATGCAGCCCAGATACTCTTTTCACTAGATGTCAAAAATCTTTATACAAACGTTCCCGTACAAGAAACGCTTAGGATCTTAAAAAAAA
Organism: Schistocerca piceifrons; assembly: GCF_021461385.2. Taxonomy (NCBI): domain Eukaryota; kingdom Metazoa; phylum Arthropoda; class Insecta; order Orthoptera; family Acrididae; genus Schistocerca; species Schistocerca piceifrons. The sequence goes on along the minus strand of NC_060144.1, from coordinate 358,214,366 downwards.
AGAAATATTTATGCCATTTCAAAAAAAGAACTTTCAGATAAACAAGTCACTGACTTCATGACTCTAATCACAATCTTAGTCAAATAGGACTACTTTGAATTTAATGAACAATTATATCAGCAATCCGATGCTCTCGCTATGGGGAATCCGATGGCTGGTGTCCTTGCTAACATTTTCGTTAACTTTCTGGGAGAATAATTCTGCAACCGTTTCTCAGCTACAGCGCTGGATAATTTCCTGTGGCATTCTTGTTGCTATGTTTTCCCTTTCCTTCGGTTTTACTTTCTCATGTAGCATTTTCCTTCTTTCCTGCTTTCTTTGAGTGTGTGCTTCAGTTTTATTAGGTCTGTCCGCATTCGTTCCTTTTAATGTGTGTCAGGGCGCTGATGACCTCGATGTTGAGCGCCCATAAGCCCCAACACACACACACACACACACACACACACACACACACACACACACACTATTTCAGATACGTCGATGATATATTAGTCATCTACAAAGGATCTGGTGATGGTACTGACCGTATTTTCAATCTGTAATGAACTTCACGAGAAAATATCATTCACTCGAAAACGAGGCCCAACAACTGAACATTCTTGACTTGACGCTAACAGTAGAACAAAAAAAATCTCTTTAACGCTTTTCGTAGAGAAACATATACTGATCAGATCGTACCGGCTCAGTCTCATAAAAACGCTTTCTTTCACTCTGTTATTCTCAGAGCTACTTCTATTCCACTCTCTAAAGAAAAATTCGAGGAAGAAATTAATTTGATTAAAACTATAGCTGTTAATAATTAATACGAACCTGCCGTAGTTGACGACATCCTTAAAAAGAACACTGTTAAAAGAGTTACTACACTCGGCACCTGTATCACTGAGTCCAACCAAAAGAAGATGTTCTTTTCTATTCATTTCTTGGGACCCTTCTCCCATCATATTCAACGCCTTTTTCATAATAAGTACAACGAAAATGTCGCTTTCTCTACCAATAATAGTTTGAAAAGAAAATTTTATTCTCAACTTAAAAATGACTTATTCCCCTTTGAAAAACTTTTGTGTCTTTAACATTTTTTGTGACACTTGCTCTTCTTAGTATACCGGACAAACACCACGTGCCTTTAAAGGCTGTGGCCAAAAGCTTTATGTAAGTATCTTTTAATTGTGCTGTCTGCAACTTGAGCAATCTGCCTTTTCTCAAACTGTTGATATTCCTACCTAGATTTTCCATTGTTTGATTAACTTGTTAAATATGTGTCGTTGAGTCTGTAAGCTTGAAGAATTTTGGGAAAAGTTTAAAAAATGTGCTGAAAGTTTGTTGTAAGTCGCTTAGTCGTCTCATTATGAAACACTGGATGGATATAGTCTGCGTGGTTTGCGCCCAACTTTAAAAAAAGAAGAGAAACCGTGTATTTGTGCGGCGTCTGTTACGGGGTCTCTAAACGAGCGGACGCTTTTGTCAAACGCGCACTTCTGTAGCCAAGGATTTGTCAAACAAGCCCGTACACATACAAAAAAAGTTTCTCCTTTTAACCACACTTGGTATTTTGACAGGAGTGAGAACGTCCACAAATGTTGACAAAGAGTCCTGGCATTGAATTTGTCACTGTGTTTAAATAACACGAAGGAAACAGGAAGATGGTCCAGGTTCAAAATGGTTCAAATGGCTCTGAGCACTATGGGACTTAACTTCTCAGGTCATCAGTCCCCTAGAACTTAGAACTACTTAAACCTAACTAACCTAAGGACATCACACACATCCATGCCCGAGGCAGGATTCGAACCTGCGACCGTAGTGGTCTCGCTGTTCCGGACTGGAGCGCCTAGAACCGCTCGGCCACTCGGGCCGGCACGATGGTCCAGGGAATGGCTTGAAATCAGAAAGAGATTTAACCAAGAAAATTTACTAAAGGAAATGTTACTCTCAGAACATGATGATTACATCAAGTGTCTTTGAATGCGGAAGGCAACTTTAAAAACTTGGTAAGGCTATAGAATAAATAAAACTTATCTGTGAGATTCACTGTGTATGGGTCAAACAAGCCGTATATCTAACAAGAAAGTTTCTCAGTTTAACCTTGTTTTTGATGCAGACGCTGAATTTTGACGCTAGTGGGAATGGCTACAAATGCAGATAAAGCGTTTCTAACTTTGCGTCTGGCACTGTGTTTAAAGAAGAGCAAGAAAAAATAAGGCGCTCTTGATGGACAGTGAAACGTTTTGTAGCATGCTCAGAGTTACTCCGGCCTCACATTGTAGAAGAAAGCGCTAGTTTACGAAATTTTATTTTCTTCTTGGTTCTAATGACAAACTGGGAAGATATAGCCCATATCGTCTGTGGAGTAACCGAAATACTTCGATTTCTTTTTTCATTTCCTGCAGTCCCGCTTGTATGTCATGCGTAAAATATTGATTTTATTTATGACCTCTTCTTCGTAATATATGACTGGGATAAATATGATATTATACCTCTACCATTTTGGTAATTGTCGCCGATATTTTGTTTTTATCCTTCATCCAGTTTCTGTGGTTGTTCAAAATGGTTCAAGTGGCTCTGAGCAAAATGGGACTTAACATCTGAGGTCATCAGTCCCCTAGAACTTAGAACTACTTAAACCTAACTAACCTAAGAACATCACAAACGCCCATGCACGAGGCAGGATTCGAACCTACGACCGTAGCGGTCGCGCGGCTCCAGACTGTAGCGCCTAGAACCGCTCGGCCACTCCAGCCGGCTTCTGTCGTTGTAGAAACTCACCATACAGTGGGATAAATTGAAACAAAACAATTTTTTACCACACATATACGACGAAACAGCGACACAAACAACGCCCACCATGTTCTCTAACATCCTGTCAATCAAAATTTCTCGCAAACGCATCAGTCTCGATACTTGACAACGCCATCAGACACCCCCATACGCGGTCAAATATTTGGCAAACATTGTTAAGTTTGACTAAATGTTTGACCATTAACGGGCTCCTTCACGTTGCCTCAAACAAACACAGTTTAGAACTGTAACGCTGTTGTTGTGTTACTGTCTGAAACTTCAGTAAGAGTATATCGCTTTATGAGCAGATAATGACAGTATTTCAAAGTTTTAAATTCTGTCAACAATCACGCGAGATAATCGAAATCAGATTATTTTTGCCCTTTGGAACCCATTCGACCTGCAAGTGGTACGGCGTTCCAAGTTCCGAGATAGTCGCTTACAATACAGATGGTCTAAACGATATCTTCAGAACTGAACAACGAGTGAAACTGCATAATAATCCAACACAGCTCTGAATAAGGACGGCATCTAGAAACCGCTAGTGAGGTGCCGGGAACCCTCCGGCAGTTTCTGGGCGCCACTGCGCGCTGCCCCTGGGGCGTGTGGCTGCTGCAACTACAACTACAACCACAGCTGCAGCTTCAGCTACACACAGCCAGGTGACAGCTGAGCCGGCGGCTGTGCACCGGACGCGCGCCCACAAAGCTGTGCTTTCCCTGTCAACACGCCAGCCGCCACTGTGCCGTCTGTGACGTCAGCCGCCGGCCACTGCCGCAGGCCGCGGCCTCCCCGCCGCGTCAAGGATCAGCGTCGTGTCACGAATCAGCTCACTGCCGCATTACCTGCTGACCGATCTACGTGCAGAGTGCAGCTGACACATTAACGACTTCCGTAACTGTAAATTACTAAATAAAGACTATACTAAAAAAAGCTTATTACAGGCCATGACAGTGTCACTAAAGGGTAGTTATTAAATACGGTTTTCCGACATTCCTTCATCAAAGAAGACGAAGTATACAGGGTGTTCGGAAATTCGTGTTACAAATTTCTAGGTCCTGTAGGGGGGCGTGAGTACATAATACACTACTGGCCATTAAAATTGCTACAACAACAAGAAATGCAGATGATAAACGCGTATTCATTGGACAAATATATTATACTAGAACTGACATATGATTACATTTTCATACAATTTGGGTGCATAGATCCTGATAAATCAGTACCGAGAAAAACCATCTCTGGCCGTAAAAACGGCCTTGATACGCCTGCGCATTGAGTCAAACAGAGCTTGGATAGCGTGTACAGGTACAGCTACCCATGCAGCTTCAACACGATACCAGAGTTCATCAAGAGTAGTGACTGGCATATTGTGCCGAGCCACTTGCTCGGCCACCATTGGCCAGACGTTTTCAGTTGGTGAGAGATCTGGAGAATGTGCTGGCCAGGACAGCATTCGAACATTTTCTGTATCCAGAAAGGCCCGTACAGGTCCTCCAGCATGCGGTCGTGCATTATCCTGCTGAAATGTAGGGTTTCACAAGGATCGAATGAAGGGTAGAGCAACGGGTGGTAACACATCTGAAATGTAACGTCCACTGTTCAAAGTGCAGTCAATGCGAACAAGAGGTGACCGAGACGTGTAACCAATGGCACCCGATACCATCACGCCGGGTGATACCAACACCGACTCAAAGGAAGGCCTCGGCGCTTGTTGGTGACGTCACGTCAGCTAGGCACGGCGAACGCCAGGTCTGTTGCAGGCAGAAACGCCTGGGCGTACTTATCACTATAAATCTCTTATTTTTGGACAAAATGTTTGGTATTGTTTTGGAGTCTGCAGTTTTATTTAGATGAAAGTTTTTCTTACTATCGTAAAGCTACAAATGAAGATCATAGTTCTGTATTACTGTCGAAACAAACGTAGATCAACATGAGAAGATGCTTTGCCCCATTGCAAGCTTCGGAAATTTTACATTCAAGTAACTATATTTACTTGATCCATTTCGTTATCGAAACTTACCCCAACCCCCTTACAGTTAACTCGTTTGTTTTATTTATTTTCGTTTGACACCGTCACTGGAAATGTGAACTAACTTACATGTGTAAATGTCCAACTGTTGCCAGTCATTAGATTACAGTCGTTTTCAACGAAAGGAATTCTAAACAGGAAACAAAATAGCTTCATACATCGAAAATACTGCTGAGCTTAAACTTTTTTAAACATGCACATTAGAAAAGATAAATATTCCCCCTTGCAACTGAAAGGAGAAACTTTATAAGATAAAAAAATTTTGTTTGATAAAACAAGTATCTCTCTTTTGCCTCTTCTTCTGTCCCCCACCCCCTCCCCCAGCGCGTACAATCGCAAGATATTTCATTAACCCTCAGTGCTCCTCACCCCGTAGTCAACCAAGATACCTAAAGACGAGCACCAATATGTTCACAGTTTCTTGTAAAGGCAACCCAGTGCAAAAGTAACTTCCTCAGATTTACAAATAAGGTAAAGAAGCACGAATGCTGTTGCTGCTGGACCATGAAGTTGTTTTTGTATGTCAATCCTTAAAACAGGTGGAAATATAAGTTCAGGAGTACACTATTTGTTAAGAAGTGTAATGAATTGCACAATTAATTGACTGCAGAAATCTCTCGGAACATTGTGTGTTGGTCAACTACCGCCAATAGTTTCACATTTTCCTGTGTCAGAGAGGGGGACACCACCATTATGAGCATGCCTGCAACAGACCTGGCGTTCGCCGTGCCTAGCTGACGTGACGTCACGAACAAGCGCCGAGGCCTTCCTTTGAGTTGGTGTTGGTGATACGCCTGTGTGGCGATAACGAATACACGCTTCCAATTTGCGTTCACCGCGATGTTGCCAAACACGGATGCGACTATCATTATGCTGTAAACGGAACCTGGATTCATTCGAAAAAATGATGTTTTGCCATTCGTGCACCCAGGTTCGTCGTTAAGTACACCATCGCAGGTGCTCTTGTCTGTGACGCAGCGTCAAGAGTAACCGCAGCCATGGTCTCTGAGCTGACAGTCCATGCTGCCGCAAACGTCGTCGAAATGTTCGTGCAGATGGTTGTTGTCTTGCAAACGTCCTCATCTGTTAACTCAGGGATCGAGACGTGGCTGCACGATCCGTTACAGACATGCGGATAAGATGCCTGTCATCTCGACTGCTAGTGATACGAGGCCGTTGGGATGCAGCACGGCGTTCCGTATTACACTCCTGAACCCACCGATTCCATATTCAGCTAACAGTCATTGGATCTCGACCAACGCAAGCAGCAATATCGCGATATGATAAACCACAATCGCGGTAGCCTAGAATCCGACCTTTATCAAAGTCGGAAACGTGATGTTACGCATTTCTCCTCCTTACACGAGGCATCACAACAATTTTGCACCAGGCAACGCCGGTCAGCTGCTGTTTGTGTATGAGAAATCGGTTGGAAACTTTCCTCATGTCAGCACGTTGTAGGTGTCTCCACCGGCTCCAACCTTGTGTGAGTGCTCTGAAAAGCTAATAATTTGCATATCACAGCATCTTCTACCTGTCGGTTAAATTTCGCATCTGTAGTACTTCATCTTCCTGGTATAGCAATTTTAATGGCCAGTAGTGTATTTTGAATAGGAAACCATGCTTAGAAACGTACCACTGCCGTACTACGACTTCATCAATTCAAATATTTATGTCACCGCCTTCTTCCTAAGGAACTGAGTTAGAAGTGACGCAGCACCAATATTAGGTAACAATTATAAAAGAAGTGTAATGTAATATCCACTTATCACTTACTTACTTTTGGTTGTATTGACTCTTAGACAGTACGTGTTTACATTATTCCTAAACAAAAAAGAACGCAGCATACTATACGTAAAGGACGTAATATTTAATTCTTACGAGGGTTGCCCACAAAGTAATACACTGCAATTCTTTTTTCTCAGCCAAAAACAATGGTGCGAATGCGAAAAGTTACGTATGTATTGTTTGAAGTCTCCTGAGTGAGCGCGCCAAGCTTCTGTCACTTGCGACAGATAGCGTAGCTGCAGGACACTTTCAAAGTGGCGTCTGTACGTGATGTCCCTTACAAGCAACGTGCCGTCATTGAATTTCTCACTGCAGGGAAAGAAACTGTAGGAAATATTCACAAACGCTTGTGCAAATTGTAAGGAGCATTTACTGTCGCCAGATATACAGTTAGTCGCTGGGCACGGAGGGTGAGGTCATCAGAAAGCGGTTCGGCGGAGCTCCACGATTGCACCGGTCGGGGAGATCATCCACGGCTGTCATATTTGGCACGTTGCAGCGAGCTGATGTTGTCATTCGCGAGGACAGGCGCCATTCATGGAAGATATTCTGAGGACGATGAGGAGGTGATTCACATAGTGAAGCACTGGCTCCGCCACCAGGACAAGGATTAGTACCTACAAGACATGCATGCCCTTGTTTCGCGCTGGAGGAAGGCCATATAATGGCATGGAGATTACGTGGAAAGATAGAGTGCGTAGATAAAAAAACACTTTTTCGTGTATGTATTCTCATCGTGTCTAGTAAAGAATTGTTGAAGAAAAAAATTTGCGGTGCATTACCTTCTCGGTAACCCTCGTAATGCAAAGAAAATTGCTTAAACGATAAATGAATGTTTCGTTATGTTTCCTTTCGAACTATTGCCTAATAATTGTAATGCATCACGCTTAATTCAATTCCTCAAGCGGAAGCGGGTGAGTTAAAAGTCTCAACTGAAACCATTGTAGAACGGAAACGATGCGTTTCTGGACATGGGTTTCCATTCAAACTATTATGAACTCACTCTCCACTAAAAGTAGTGGAAGTTTGTAACGGTAATTTCGGAACACCCTATATACACTCCTGGAAATGGAAAAAAGAACACATTGACACCGGTGTGTCAGACCCACCATACTTGCTCCGGACACTGCGAGAGGGCTGTACAAGCAATGATCACACGCACGGCACAGCGGACACACCAGGAACCGCGGTGTTGGCCGTCGAATGGCGCTAACTGCGCAGCATTTGTGCACCGCCGCCGTCAGTCTCAGCCAGTTTGCCGTGGCATACGGAGCTCCATCGCAGTCTTTAACACTGGTAGCATGCCGCGACAGCGTGGACATGAACCGTATGTGCAGGTGACGGACTTTGAGCGAGGGCGTATAGTGGGCATGCGGGAGGCCGGGTGGACGTACCGCCGAATTGCTCAACATGTGGGGCGTGAGGTCTCTACAGTACATCGATGTTGTCGCCAGTGGTCGGCGGAAGGTGCACGTGCCCGTCGACCTGGGACCGGACCGCAGCGACGCACGGATGCACGCCAAGACCGTAGGATCCTACGCAATGCCGTAGGGGACCGCACCGCTACTTCCCAGCAAATTAGGGACACTGTTGCTCCTGGGGTATCGGCGAGGACCATTCGAAACCGTCTCCATGAAGCTCGGCTACGGTCCCGCACACCGTTAGGCCGTCTTCCGCTCACGCCCCAACATCGTGCAGCCCGCCTCCAGTGGTGTCGCGGCAGGCGTGAATGGAGGGACGAATGGAGACGTGTCGCCTTCAGCGATGAGAGTCGCTTCTGCCTTGGTGCCAATGATGGTCGTATGCGTGTTTGGCGCAGTGCAGGTGAGCGCCACAATCAGGACTGCATACGACCGAGGCACACAGGGCCAACACCCGGCATCATGGTGTGGGGAGCGATCTCCTACACTGGCCGTACACCACTGGTGATCGTCGAGGGGACACTGTATAGTGCACGGTACATCCAAACCGTCATCGAACCCATCGTTCTACCATTCCTAGACCGGCAAGGGAACTTGCTGTTCCAACAGGACAATGCACGTCCGCATGTATCCCGTGCCACCCAAAGTGCTCTAGAAGGTGTAAGTCAACTACCCTGGCCAGCAAGATCTCCGGATCTGTCCCCCATTGAGCATGTTTGGGACTGGATGAAGCGTCGTCTCACGCGGTCGGCACGTCCAGCACGAACGCTGGTCCAACTGAGGCGCCTGGTGGAAATGGCATGGCAAGCCGTTCCACAGGACTACATCCAGCATCTCTACGATCGTCTCCATGGGAGAATAGCAGCCTGCATTGCTGCGAAAGGTGGATATACACTGTACTAGTGCCGACATTGTGCATGCTCTGTTGCCTGTGTCTATGTGCCTGTGGTTCTGTCAGTGTGATCATGTGATGTATCTGACCCCAGGAATGTGTCAATAAAGTTTCCCCTTCCTGGGACAATGAATTCACGGTGTTCTTATTTCAATTTCCAGGAGTGTATTTCACACTTGGAGTCGAGAACAGCTGACAACGTAACTTAAATGGTTCAAATGGCTCTGAGCACTATGGGACTTAACATCTAGGTCATCAGTTCCCTAGAACTACTTAAACCCAACTAACCTAACGACATCACTCACATCCATGCCCGAGGCAGGATTCGAATCTGCGACCGTAGCAGTGACGCGGTTCCGGCGTAGCTTAGGAGCAGATATTCTCGATGTAGCGAAGCAACTCAAATCACCAAATAAAGAAAGTCTTCTGGTTCACATTGTATACCATCAATTTTCATTCAGAGTATGCTAATGTAATAGCTCCACACTTAGCAATCTTATACAGTCACTGGCTCGAAGGAAGATCCGAACTTAAAGGCTGGAAAGTTACACAAGTCACACAAATACTCAAGAAGGGAAACTGGAGTAATCTATTGACCCAATCTACTGACGTCTATTCGCAGTAGGATTTTGGGACATTTAATGTGTCTGAACGTTCTAAAGTACCTTGACGAAAGATCTATTGACTCATAGTTAGCACGGCTTCAGAAGAAAAACATCTAATGAGAAATTAAACTAACACTTTATTGTATAATAAGTTTTATCGACAGGCGATCTCTAATTGATTCCGTATTTCTAGCTTACCAGAAGACTTGTGATACTGTTCCTCAAAAGCAGCTGCAGATCAAGCTGCATACATATACGTTATGACATCAGTTGGGCGACGACATTTGTGTTTCCTATCAGAAAGGTCACAGTTCGTAATAATTGGCGGAAAGCCGTCCAATACAGCAGAATAGATATCTGGCGTTACCCAAGGAAGTGTAGTAGGCCCTCTCTGCTGTTCAGAAACTACAAAAATGATTTAAAAGGCAATCGGAGCAGCTATCTTAAACGATTTGCTGATGATTCTGTATTTACCGTCTATTCAAGTTATCATAAAATCAAAACCAATTGCAATATGACTCAGAGAATACATCAGTATGCTGCGAAAAGTAGCAAGGGCCCATAAATAATGGAAAGTGTGAGATAATCCACGTGAGAACTGAAAATCCGTTAAGAAAGACTTTCGATTGAAATTAATACTTAGGAATAATAATTACGAATTTCTTAATCTGGAACGATCACATGTTGTGGTGAAGGCGGACCGAAGATGTATTTTATTGGCAGAACACTTGGACGATCCAACAAATCGGCTAAAGAGGCTGACTACACTACGCTTTTCAAATCTGCTATAGTACTGCTGTGCGGTTGGGATCCTTACCGGAAAGGACTGACGAAGTACACTGCAAAAATTCGGAGATGGGTAACTCATTTTGTATTACCGTGAAAAATCATAGAGTTACGGAGATCCTACGCTACTGGAGTGACAATCATTAAAACAAAGGCGTTTTTCTTTGCGACAGAACCTGCATAGAGAGAAATAATCATCTTAATAAAATGAGAGAAATCAGAGCTCTCACGGAAAGATTTAAATGTTAGTTTCTCCTTTTCGTCTTTAGAGAGTGGAATGGTAGAGATGCAGCGTGTTAGTGCTTCGATGAGACTCATTTCAGAAACTTTAGTGTGAATTTCGGAGTAGTCGTGCAGATGTAGATCATTTGGATGTGGATGGACATAAAACGACGTAAAGCTTCTGTAGCGTTCGCAAATTTAATTGTAACTCTTAGTTAGATCGACATCTGCAGTCATCTCTGCCGTCTGCAGACCGCTGTGTGCATGACTGAGGTATTACGCAGGCGTATCTTCACCTCTGCATAAGGTCTGAAATTCAGTCCACACCAACGTCTTTCTTCACATAGCCCCGTGTTATTCTTTTACATCAATTAAAGCGAATGCTTCATTTTAAAGAGCCGATTTCACTTCTCATCATCCGTCTATTCCAAGCTTGGGCTCTCTCTGATGTCAGTTGTCGAAAGGGTGTTAAACCATAATCTTTTTATCCGAGTTCGAGTTATCTCACTTAATCACTGCTCCACCTCACTAGGTTATGAACAATGGAAAATTTGTGACGATGAAGATTGAAAGGTCCCCATTTCTTGCTAAATTTTGAATACATTTAAGACTGTCTACAGGAAATGCTCTCATACTGACAAATCAAATTATATTAAACACTATTTTACTATATTTGAAGGACAAGTTTACAACGTAAACACCTTACAATACTACACTGGACTTGTGGTATGATTTGTAAGACTACAGGCGACTTTAAATTTACGCCCTGACAGCAATCACTTTAACTTATATTGTTGGTTGGGTTGTTTGGGGGAAGAGACCAAACAGCGAGGTCATCGGTCTCATCGGATTAGGGAAGGATGGGGAAGGAAGTCGGCCGTGCCCTTTCAAAGGAACCATCCCAGCATTTGCCTGGAGCGATTTAAGGAAATCACGGAAAACCTAAATCAGGATGGCCGGACGCGGCATTGAACCGTCATCCTCCCGAATGCGAGTCCAGTGTGCTACCACTGCGCCACCTCGCTCGGTTTAACTTATAGACCTTTCACAAGTCTACCTGGCCATGCAATTGCTATATTGATTCTGCATCGGACAGTGCTTGTTGGAGGTATCGATATTATCAGAATCTACATAAAACCTGAATTCTGAAATAATTGAATGAAATGGTCAATTATTGACGGGTGGTTAATATATACACAGGACTCATCTTTTATAAAAAAAAAAATAATGGCAGTAGTTTATTGATCCTACAATAAGATGAACAACATGATTTGAACGAGATGACAAATATATAATGAACTGTTGGCAACACAAATAGAGCGTGACGATTCGTTGGCAAAGACTAAGGTTTTCCTGTTTAATCTGTTTACTCTGGCTGGAAACATGAATAAGGCAATCTGAAATTATCTAACGCTGCATAGACTTTGATGGATTTACTCTACACAGAAGCTACACTAGGTTGATGCAGCTGAGAAAAAGTGGCGGACTGTGATTCTGTCTGCCGTAACAAGCCGGAGCAGGAATACTGTACCTGACTCTCGATACGTAGAAATGTCTCAGGCGACGGAAGTGGTGCTAGCGGCTGCAGCGTTGCGATGGGCGGCGCCTGTGATTTATTACCGTGGACACGAAGTGTGCAGAGTCGCGGGCTGACATCTGGTAGATGAATCGCAATTACTCTCTGATGGAGCCCTGAAATCTAGGCGGATTCCAGCATGAGAAACTCTCATTTGCTGGTCATGCCATGGACCAATCTGACACACTCATATGGCAGTGCACACAAGAAGATCAAACGTCAAAGTGGCAGATCTGATTTAAATAAGATTGCCCTCGGTACAGCGAGTCGTCCGCAATGACTGATGTCTAAATTGTTGGTGCAGCTAAGACTTCACCACAGGCTTCCCAGGGAAGACCAATGCCAGTGCGAAGTCGCACTCAGGACGAGTGTCCCAAGAGGAACCCACTCACAACAAGCGTCAATACCAGAGTCTGAATGATAACACAACTTGTCTCCACTCCGCGCTTTCCACCAGACCTCGATAAACTCGCCAGAGGCATTCACACAACCGCGGTCACAATGGTTTTGTGACAATGCTAAGACTCCACGTGCTCCATGTCTCCCTTGTAACTCTGTGCTGTACCTATTGGCCAGACCTAATCAAACTTAATAATACTCCTTTCTTTGCTGGAGAAGCAGCCAATACCTGACTCCTAAATTCCTGTGCAGGGAGGAGAAGATATTATTACATTCCCGACTTGTAGGAGCTATGGTCACTTTAGGCAGCATGTTTTGAATTTCTGTTTAGTCCTAAAACGAACATCTATCACAGAGATCATTATTTTGAGAAGCCGAACGTTACAGCATGTCCGACCAGAGGCCTCGCCTTAACTAAGAGAAGTGCATTTCTGTCCCAGCGTAAATGATTTCAGAGCCGCCATAAATGTTGCCTTCCTAAAATTTTTCTGGAGGCCTGAGACTCCCCAAAGAACTCGACAGGCAGAGAAACACCACCTCACCACTCCAACGATAGTGTGCAGGCCAGGGTGAACGTGGAAACAAGCGACTATTTATGGCTACCATCCCTTTGTACAAAGAGCCTATACGAACTGTCGGAAGGCTTTGGCCATGCGACTTACTTCTTTCGTGCATCCCTGTTTATGCCACGGTGATAGGTACCTAACAGGTACCGCCAGGGAGGCAGTTTTTCGACCGAAAGCACTGTTTGCACACCGGTCCGAGAAATTCTTGTAAAGAAGCGTTCAGTCTCAGTAAGTACTTCAAGATGTTCTTTTCGCTAATGGCTACATGTGGCATCCAAGCCCCAAATATCCACTGTTAAATAACCAAACTGCCTGCTTGTTCTCAACTCCAGAAGACTGTATTCGAAGCAGAGCCACCATTAGGACCCTATGTGTATTAACAGTGTACGTGCCCTCACCAGCGCTTGCTGATGTTGATAACTTCTTGTCGCCTCAAGATAATTATGTCCAGTGTGTAATAACAATGCTAACGAGTAGCTTCGAATATGAGAATAAGTCAGAGAGTGAATCGTCCTCCCTCAACAGGTTGATCTACGAGGATAAATGAACATTCAAATCGATTTTAATGATCAATTTTGCTGTTAGTCTGTTCATTACCTCATTTATGGAATGTGTAAATGCCCTATTCTTGTAAACAAAGCATGCGCATTGAACATAAATTACTGTTGTTATTGTAACGTTTTACCGAAAAAAGACTTGGAATAATTCAAAAGTAGCATAACCACTGGATGGCTTCTTAAATATGGCCAACTGCTGCGAAGATCTTGACATAAAACCTCCAAAAATCTGAACAGTTCATGAAAAGACGCTAAGGCTATATGTGTTGATCAATAAATGAGTGCCGAGTATACAAGCTCGTGGTGGATAAACACACTTACTAAAGGGATATCGTCATGGCAGCCTTACTGAAGTTTAAACTGAGAAGTGCATAAGCTCAAATGATGTTAAGTAGAAACGTTAAATTTTAACTATTAATTTGACATTGGCAGGGAACGTAAATAAATGCGGAGGGATCGAGTTCAAATTACTGATTATTTCAACTGAAAACACAGCTCATAGTACATGGCAGAACACAGTTATCTTTGCAAGACACAAATCGCATTCTATACAACTACATAACAAAAAAATTTACCCGAAAAGTGCTCCGAAACCTACCAAAATATCAAGACGCGTTAAATGAGTAGAGAAGCGATTATATAGTTCGCCTACAATTCAGATGTGCTGTGGAGAGACTGATTTATGGCCGACGTGAGTTGAGACGGAAACTTCAAAGTACAAAGCACGTTGAAGCCTGTATTTGTTACGGCTGAGTACAGATCTGAATTCGTGGCAGTGGATTAATACGCTAAGATGCGCCGTGCAATGCGCTATTTCACCATTGCTCGTAGATCGTAATAAGTGAACGCAGAAAGCAAATCTAATGGCAAGCCTGCACTCCAGTCTTCTCCACAAGGAAGTGCCTGCACAGAACTGCAAATACGGAGCGGAGCTGCAACCACCTGCCAGCCTCTCCGTTTGACTGTGTTACATCACGTCTTAGTTCTGATTAGCCTCGTTAACCCCATTCGAAGGCAGTCCGTGTCTTGTTGTCCATGGCCGCGCTAAGCTCTCACTGGACGAGACACTGTTCGATAAAGAGCGTCGCTCGGACTGCCCTTTTCGACTGAGAAAAGACTGGCTTCATCTCAGATATCGACTACTCGGTGCCGAATAAATTTATAAATGTGTTCGCGAGACAGAAAACACGGAAAATAGTAGATGCTCAAAGCTGACACACGTGACAATCAGTTTTGAAGAGCCCGTTCTAAAGTATCAAGTGCAGTTAAATGCAATCAGATCGCAGTTTACGCCAGTTATAATTTGTCATTGAGACAAAAGAAAGACCCAGGTTGAGTTCAGTGTTACAAACGATCGTTACACCTTTTGTGCTTGGTAAGAAGGAAATCTAAGAGTAGTCTTACGGAAGAAAGCTGAGGCTTACGTGGACAGTTCTGATATGAAACGAGGCTGTGCAGAGTACCAGTGACAGCAGAAAAATTAGGAAAATGTAGAGTAGAAGAATGGACAGAATGATAAGAAATGTGTTTGTGCAACAGGAAACACCTTCCGTAGTACTTAAGGAAGCTGTAGAGGGCTGTAATCTCCCTAGGCGGGAAGATCTCAGGCCCACGATGCCATTGAACCCCATTAGTCATAGTATCAAATGAATAATATGTGATTTCCGGGGAATTTATTATAGTCTGTAACGGTAGGATGTCCTCCCTTGTCAATTTCTATCCCTCTGGAATCTCCATGTGAGTACGTGGTCGTCAGCTGTTTCTGAAGTAGATCATTCTCCCAAAGGCATGTAAAGATTATTTGTGCTTAACTGTCAAGCTTAATTACCGTGGGCCGCGCGGAGTGGCCGCGCGGTTAGAGGCGCCACGTACGGATTACGCGGCCTCTCCCGCCGGAGGTTCGAGTCCTCAAGTCCTCCCTCAGGCATGAGTGTGTGTGCTGTTCTTAGCATAATTTAGTTAAAGTAGCTCTATGGAGAGATGACCTCGGCAGTTTGGTCCCTTAGGAACTTACACACACGCCGGCCAAAGTGGCCGTGCGGTTAAAGGCGCTGCAGTCTGGAACCGCAAGACCGCTACGGTCGCAGGTTCGAATCCTGCCTCGGGCATGATGTTAGTGGTGTCCTTAGGTTAGTTAGGTTTAACTAGTTCTAAGTTCTAGGGGACTAATGACCTCAGCAGTTGAGTCCCATAGTGCTCAGAGCCATTTGAACCATTTTTTACACACACACACAGATTATCGTGATTCATCAAACGGTTCAAATGGCTCCAAGCACTATGGGACTTAACATCTGAGGTCATCAATCCCTTAGGCTTAGAACTACTTAAACCTAACTAACCTAAGGATATCACACACATCCATGCCCGAGGCAGGATTCGAAACTGCGTGATAAATCCCTCCCTCGTGTGTACGTAAGGGTCTAAAGTTGAATAAGATTGTCTTTGCTTTATCTACATCCAGTCCGTCACGAAACTTTGTAATAATTAATGTTTCGTTTTCTTTTCTTCAAAGAATTTTAATAATTGTGGCAGAAGCTATCAAAGATAACGCACAGTTAATGCAAGTAAACTCGTAGTTTGTCATTACAAGTCATGCTGGATCTTAGCGTATCCATTGCGTTTATCGTCTTTTGTGTTTGATCAGTTAGCAAATGTAGTTCCTAGATGTGCTGCTTTAATAAGAAGGGAACCTGTACGGTCCTTGCATATGCAGCGAACGATTTATCCGTCCACTAAGCGAAATATGGCCAACGAAACATTACACTGTGTGCTGACTTAAACAGAATTTATCCGTTTCACGCAGCGAGTCTGTTCAGAAATGGAAATACAGAACTAATTAATATATTCCCCTTCTAAAGAAAGTGATTTTACACTTCAGGAGGATATCAACCAGCATTAGTGCTTTTCTTGTAACTTTGCTCGTTACGAAGGTAAGAACAGCAGTAAACTTTTAATACCGTGCTATATTTTATTCAGTAATCCACTTTACTCTACTTAAGACCTGTTCGAAACCTTATCACAGTGTACCATTAACGTAAACTTGATGGTATGAAAAAGGTAAAACAGAATTGACAGACTCCCTGTATTAGTGCACTCTGTATGTAACATGGGTAACCCAAGCCATTGACAGTAAACATATCAAAACAAAGGAAAAAGTACATTAGTCGTTGCGTCAATCACATTCAGTTGAAGGTTTGTATGAGTACACAGTGTACACCAAAGGTACGAACCACGTGGAGGTCTGTATTCCAAAGGACCATTTGACTTTCTGTGACCGTTAAGAAAAAAAATCGAAGAGTTTGATACGGAGTGTTACTGAAGAAAGCTGATACTTAAGTGCATAGTTAATATATGAAATGAAGTTCTCTGGAGAACGCGTGAGAGCAGAAATGTGAGGGAAACGCTAACTAGAAGAATTAAAAGAATGATAAGATATCAGTTAGCACATAATGAAACAGAAAGAAGCTTTCGGGGGGCAAAAGCTGTAATGGAAAACCCAGATTTCGAAAACATCCTAAAAGGTAATAGAGGCCGCGCATGGTAATATATTGTGTTTTAGGTCTTTTCATATTTTTGCCCACCCCGGCATATGCTCGTCCTTATTTAGTTCACAGATAGTCACAACAGCTTCTGAGGCATGTTCAGCTTTATATGATGAGATAGTAATGAAGAAAGTTTGAGGACTCCAATACATGGCGAGTTACTAAGTATTCTATACGTAAATTGGAGGTGGAGAAGGGAAGAAAGGAGAGAAAAGAGAGCGGATCACTGCTGTCAGCTGCAACAGGACATTACGCGGAATCAGCGGCTATGAGTGCAGCTGTGTATCGGACCTGGATTCGAACCCGGGATCTCCTGCTGATTAGGCAGGTGCGTTAACCACTGCCCCATCCCGGACAAAGCTGCACGGACTAGCTCAACATGCCTCACGGTCGATTCACACTCCCATCGAGCACCACCTGTCCGCAGTCCCTGTCCATTTCTTCCATGTTCACTTTCTGAGATTCCCATGAGAGCTCGAACGTATTTTTGCATCAGCACTGAAGAAGGCGGGTCACTGTCAAGCTAGGCCTATCAAGCTATATGAATGCATGGTATTTGTCCTTTCGGATATGTCTGCATTCGTATAACAAAGTCTTTTTTCTACTTTTGCTTGCGCCTTGCCGGCAGTTTTCGCATGGTCGGCATGGTTAGAATTGGATTTGCCATGGTTAATTTGAATGGGTGGTCGGATGCCCATCCTGCCACCACCCTGTACCTCTGTGACAGAATCAGTGTATCTCAACTGTCTGCACCTAGTGTAAATCATGAGCCGGTTCGTATGGCCGAGCGGTTCTAGGCGCTTCAGTCTGGAACCGCGCCACCGCTACGGTCGCAGGTTCGAATCCTGTCTCGGGCATGGATGTGTGTGATGTCCTTAGGTTAGTTAGATTTAAGTAGTTCTAAGTTCTAGGGGACTGATGACCTCAGATGTTAAGTCCCACAGTGCTCACAGCCATTTTGTAAATCATGAAAAAGTGCGAATGTGTTGCAAATGTCTGTGAATCGTGTAACTGCGGCAGGACCTGGAGACCAGCACAGTATTCGCGTAGTGGGATGTAGAAACTGCATGAAAACAACACCAGGCTGGCCCGCACACTTGCCCTCGTCTTTACGCAGCCGGGCCGATTCGATCCAGGGCTGGTGCACCTAGCCAAGTCCACGAAGCAGCGCATTAATGCTCTCGGTTAACCTGGCGGATCATTCATATAACAAAGTATTTACTGTGTATTTTCTCTGAACTGCATGATGAACTCCTGCATAATTTCAAAATCGGCCGGCCACGGTGGCCGAGCGGTTCTAGGCGACTCAGTCCGGCACCATGCGATCGCTAAGGTCGCAGGTTCGAATCCTGCCTCGGGCATGGATGTGTGTGATGTACTTAGGTTAGTTATGTTTAAGTAGTTCTAAGTTGTAGGGGACTTATGACCTCAGGTGTTAAGTCCCATAGTGCTCAGAGCCATTTGAATTTGAAAGTCGAACAGGAATCGGTAAATTTATGGGTGCACAAATTAGCAAAAAATTGCATTACTTAACATTTGAAACTATCAGATAATTACCCAGTATGAGTGCTGTCTGCCTAACTAACGGAAGCAAATATTTTATTTTCAACATTTCATACAGTTAGTGATCGAAATTAAAAATTTAAAATGCTAACAAAATTGGTTCATTAACAGCTGTTGTCTACCATTAAAGTTTTCCTACAACAGGTGCAGTATTAATGTTAGAAGCTGTTTCTTGAGACACAGCAACCCACTGCACGCAAATTATTCAGACTACGTTCATTCAGTTTCTGAGAATGACAGTACTTAGCGTCTTCTAACAATCTTTTTATATAATTTCCATAACTGCTTGTCATTGACAGTTCACCACAAAAAGAAGGAAGAAAGAGTTCAATGTCCCATCGACATCAAACTCATTAGAGGCAAGAAGTGGGACTAACTTCGTACAACCGCTTTTAGTTAGTAAGGGTTGCCTACATCACGGACAGGTATGCACTCATGGGCAAACCTATTGTTCTCCTTTGATTGACAGGTACTTAACTTATCGTCCTCCTTTGATTGACAGATACTTAACTTATTGTTCTACTAAAAGGATCCTTTGGTTTGATTGACAGGTCCTTAACGTATTGTTCCATACCCCTCCCCACCCTATTCAGAAAACCTCTAACCCACCCCCTGCCCATCGCTGCTACCAGTACACTTTCAGGTCTGAGTTATTGGAATATCCTCTATCACTTTTATCAATTTTATTTACTATACAATTAAATTATCAATTATTTAACTCCTACCCTCTGGTAAGCCCCCTCCCCCACCTTTTCCTCCAGAAAATGGTCAGTAGTTCAAATTTTGGCGGGGAAAAAAGGGCACTTGGGTTACCTCCACTAACCTAAGAAAATGGCGGGGAAAAAAGGTCACTTGGGCTACCTGAACTAACCTAAGTCATCCGACTTCCACCTCTACCTTGGAATTGGTGGGAAAGGTCTCAGCCTGTGCTGGGCTGCTGGATAGGCTGAATGCAAGTCTTTATTTTGAAGGCAGCCTTTATTTAAACAACTTGAGGCAGTAGCTACATCCAGTGTGTCCATCATGAGGTCTGGAGTCCCACTGACCTAGTACAAAGTACTGCCTCCAGAGGATGCTGTCGTCCATTCTATGACATAATCCAGGATGCTGGTCTGGGGGAATAATGGTGGGAAAAGGACTCAGCCTGTTTTGGGTTGTTGGAGATAGAGAGGAGTGTACTTTATTTATTTTTGGAACAGTTTATTTATGGACGGATTTAACGTAGTTTATGTATTACACTGATACAAAACACTCGCTCTGACGTGCTTGGGGTTACAATACACAGCCTACAGACCGGCAAACTACTCGTAAATTATCTAAATAATTTGCATACACTGATGTACAGACACGTAAACAACTCGCAAATTGTCAGAATAATGCATGTATAATGATGTGCCAACACGCTTGCTAACTGTAAACTGTCAAAATAATGCATTGAACAGCCTACAGAACTGCAAACCACTCGTA
The DNA here is from genome assembly GCF_021461385.2 of Schistocerca piceifrons. Classification (NCBI taxonomy): domain Eukaryota; kingdom Metazoa; phylum Arthropoda; class Insecta; order Orthoptera; family Acrididae; genus Schistocerca; species Schistocerca piceifrons. Next base: position 358,194,178 of record NC_060144.1, on the reverse strand, counting down.
AATCACGGAAATAATGCAGTTCATATAGGTAAGAAAAGGGATTCGCTACTCATTCAACTACCCAGTTTCAACTACTTTTCAAGATCATCGAACTGCCCACTTCTGCATCAGAAATACATGCACAAAGATCGTTGTATTAGGAAATTTCTTAGGATTTTTGGTAGGTTAGCGAATAAGACAGGTAAATATTCTTATACAAAATATTTATTAACTTTTGCATATATATTTACACACAGAAAACAACTCTTTCCTAATTTTTCTTACGTGTAGTTTTAATAATGTCCAATTTAATTTTTATCTTATAACTTATATCCATATCAGAATCATCTACTTCTTTCTCCATAGAGTAATTTGACAAGTACAGAGAAGGTATCTCCTCGAATTCTAGCACATATCTAACTGTGTTCTTGTAAAGTACTTGTTTCATGGCTAGTAGCTCAGGTCCTTCCTGCAGTTCTTCTAGGTGAGAGGAGTCGGGAAATTTTTATTTTTCCTCGTATCTCATGCAAGACGCTATTGTTAAAGCGTTCCACGTCTTTCTGTCTATATGTATATCTGTATAGGAATTGAAGTTTACAATTTTTGCATAAAAGTGTCCATTAAATGTAGTTATTCCATTAGTTTTAAACATGGCAAATGGCTGTTCTGTTGCAAGGTGGAGAATATCCAACTCACCACACTTGGATATAATGTAATCATTCTTTTTAAGCGGATCCAAAAGATAATAGAGGTTAATAAACACATTTTTCGTATATCCCTTAATATAGTAAACGTTCTCGATTCCATTGATTTTGGCGTGTACTCCAGTACATGACCAGTTTCCATTGCTGTTGACTGTAATTTCAATATTTTGTATCCCCCCTTAACAGTCAAATTTTTTTCATACAGCGTATTTAAATCCATATGTAAACCTGGCCTGCACACCCGCAATAACTTCTTACTTTTCAAATTGCATCTTGTATTCTTCCTTTATTGCAGTTGTCTTCTCCATATACTCCAGTTACATTTTCTTTACTTTGATGTCTTCCATTTCCAGTTTTCTTTTCCGTACACTTAATAGACTAACTATGCTTAAAGGAGTAATTTCTGTAATGGGAATGGTTTAAGTCTGTTTGACACATTGGTCCTTTTTCTTAAGACTTGGGGTACAAGCAGTCCCAATTCACCGATATCTATATCGGACGTTATTGTGGAGAACAATGTTTTAGACTGAGAAAAGTAAGTTTCTCCTGTTTTAACGTAACATTTGTGCGTAATACTTATATTGTCTTTGTTGATGTCAAAGTTAAGAACCTCCACGTAGTTTACAAGTAGATAATTAAAACTGTATTTAGACCAAGCATAACTTATAAGCTTTTCTCGGTCTTGAGAGTCAGGCAGACTCACTTGCACACCAGCCAATTTTCGGGTGTTCTTATTAACCCAGTAGACAAATTGCAGAACGTTGTTAAACACCACACAGCAACTGTTCTTTGAATTATTAGTTAGCTGTCACCACACGGATGCAATTGGCATAGAGTAAAGTGGAGCAAATTTTAAATACTGCATGTTAGTGTCTAATACACTTAAACAGCTTTGCACTGGATGGAACACACGATCTATTCTGTCGTTGTATCTTTTAGCCTCCATCCTGGTAAAGCTATTCTCCTCAGCCAAAGAAGACGTAAAAGTTTCCCATAGTCGCGTATCTGGACACTTTATAGTATCTATAAGATGGTTACCGATAACTTTCTTTGTTCCTTGACTTGTGATTTGACATATAAATTTGTTGTATACCTTTGCTGAACAATTGGAACTCATCCACGTTAAACAGTCTATTCCAGCTGTCTTATTGTTGTCCATAATCACTTTGCTGCTTCCCTGATGGTCTCCTTCCATGCAGAAGTCGTGGATTGATATTAGGTAGTCGCACATTTCCATTATATTAAAAATTCCATCGAAGTCTTGTTTTGTGTCTGAATCCGGAAGGTAATAATCGGCTAATTCCACTTTATATGGTATAGCCGCAGGATTTTTATATTTTCCGGTGCTTCTTTGCCGATTTTACCCAATATTCCTCTTTCTGTCACACTGTCGCTTCCATGTAGGAGAAATGGTAGCTTCGCCTTGACATCGTGTCTTGCAGTAACGAACTTGGAGAATTTACTATGTAGATAAGAGTTAAATGAGCCACACATCTCCTTCTTTAACATTATAGATCGTTCCACCTCCAACTGCTCCTGACAGTCCCTTTGATTACAGATTTTATCTACCATAATGTTACCACAAAGCGGTCCTGTAATATGAGTAAGCACATCTAAATTCTTCTTGCTAAGGAACGTACCTTTTTCGGTGTAATTTATGTTGCCAATGTCAGAAACAAGATTGTCCAGATTCTCCAGTGGTAACCATAAACCAAAACGTTCGTCAATTATTCTCGCCCCCTCCCTAATAGCTGAGGCATGTTAAGCACTTTGAATGAATCCATGTTGCCACTTTCAACTACCACAGAAGACTGATCAGTTGTGGCTGTCATGCATATTTTTATACTCTAAATATCCACGATGGTCACATAATCTTACGGTAATACATCCTGTATTTGCTTTTATTTGCAACACAGCTGTAAACTCCTAGCAGAATTGCGTTATTTTGTGTGGAAGGTGTCTGCGGGAGGGACGGCGATTGCCCCTAGCGAGTGCCACCCATATTTATGGAGTAGTACCAATGCGTTAACTGGAATGTTTAGTACAGAGCTGTACATGGACTCGCTTTTGGAGGTACAGTACAGCGCAATATTCATGTAGTAGAGTGTAGAGCTGTACCTGAATTGGGTTCCAGATGGGGTGCATGTGATGTGGATAGCTCCCAGGGCCCGCAGTAGACCCGAGTTCGCGTTAAACTGGGGATCCGCCGCGTTTTACACCTGGAGCGATGTTGGGATGCAGAACCACATTATGCCACGTCCGGAATAGGGTTTGAAGATGGATCCGCCATGCATAATCTACAGAGTGGTATTGGGATGCAGATCCACGATATATCACATGCGAGTTAGTGTTAAAGTGTGGATTTGCTGTGCACTATATATCCAGAACGATGGTCAGAGGTACAGCCACCACACGTCACATCTGGGATGGGGCTCACAGGTGGACCAACCACACACTACATCCAAAGAAGTTCGGAGTTTTGTACACTTATGGAAGGACCAGGTCCTAGGAGCAACACATGCATATACAAAGACATACAGGAAACAGAACAAACGCACTGCAAATGTGGAATATGTGGGGTGGAGGCGAGTGGATGTAATCGAGTACAGTGCTCTATTACGCCTCCAGATCAGTGCATATGCACTAGGTGTTGGGAGCTGTACTACATTTACAAGAAATTTTAGAATATGGGAAGAGACGTCAAGTCATGATCGTATGGGTAGAAGTGACATAAAAATCGATAGAATTGCTGAAAATACGTATAAATTGAGAGAAAATAAACCGAAATGCGGCGGAAATTGAGGATGTACTTGTGTGTCTCCTGGTTGGTGCAGAAGAATTCTTGTACTTGGGAACGAGACTGTGGCAGCAAGAGGAATAGAAGGAAAAGTTGACATGTAATCATCGGGAACCAGGAAACTGTCACTTTTTTCGTTGAGGCAGCATTCTATTGTATGCCTGTTGAGGTAATTGTCATACACACGAGTTGACTGCTATCTTTGATGCTTTCCTGGAAAAACAGAGAAGCATCTGCCTCTAAAGTTACTTGCGTCTGCATTAAAGGATGACATAGTGTGGATGGAGTGGTTTGTTGATATGGAATTGTAACGAAGTACAGTTTAATGGTAGACTGATGAAGCATTCTAGAGAGAGAGAAAGAGAGAGAGAAATTGCTGTAGGTCATTTGACTATTTTTTCCCGATGTACTGTCAGAATGCATCAGTCGTGTGACATAGCCTGCGTTCGACTCGTATAGAACCACGTGTCTGTGTGGGTCTTAGAGCAGTGTCTACTTGTGATCACTAGCAGTAAACCTCCCGGTCATCAGAGGACTTCCATCTCATATGTGATGAAACGTGACATATTCCTCTGAACGAATGAAAATTTGTGTGATGCACTCCATTTCCTTGTCACATCTTGGGTGTAAAATCAAGACTTCAGTTTCATAACGAAGATGATTCTAAGTTGGCAATAGGTGTTTGTGAGGCAATGCAAATCCCGTGTATACATTTGCTTCACAGATGTCCAGTTTACACAGTCAGTGGCGGCATGACGTGTAATTTCAAATGTCAAACGCTCCTGCTATTTGTTTATCTGTTCCCATCTAAAATTTATTCTCCGTTAGTAACGATCATTTTATATAGGACTGGTACAGGCATACTATAATATTTTCTGAACCGCGATTGGATGTGAATAGTGGCCGGTGTACATCTCTGGAAAGCTATATTGTGCACTTTTCACTCAAATCGATATTTTAAAGAAGTAGTTTTTTTTTCATTGTGCAGTTTGTTGTCATAGCTTATTGAAGAGAAACAGGCCAGAAGGATGCATGTCATGCGCTGCAACTATATTTCTTACATTGCAATATTAACAGCGTTACATTCGATACGACTGATAGATTAGAAACTGGAGCGATCTAACATTATAGCCTGTTTTAAGCGCGGAACCTTACAGCCTTATGAGTGCATGTGTTTCTGTTATCTCTTACCAATACCTTCCAGGTACTGATCCCAGACTCGAGAACAGTACTTTTGAGTTGATAGCGTGGTTCATTTACGTAAAAATACCTCGAATTACATCTGTCTGGAGCTCCAACATGCATAAAAGCCAGCCGTTTCTTGTTCTCTTAAGCATCTGCTATTACATCGCAACACTTTCAAATGTGTTACTGTACATCGATAAGGGGTGCTAATCTCCTCGACATGGGCATATCTGAAGAAATCTTCTGTACCTGGGTGGGCGAGAACTCAGTTAGCTCCATTCATTCACGAGACGCAGAATGTAGCGGTCTACATCTGGTCAGCTGTAGATTAAATCGGTGCTGCTAGGCGGGCTGGTCAAAGATAGTGCGAGGGGTTTTTTCAGTCTCTAATTTTATCCTAAGACTGCGAAAATGCTCTGTGGCTCCCATCTACATAGAGATGGATCCTAAATTATGCACTATGCTCAAGGTGCTAGAAATATGTAGAACACTGTCTGGTGTACTTTGATGATGTTTGTATTCATTAATTAACAATGAATGAACGTATTGCACAGTCATCTATCTGCATTTGCAATGACACTCGCAAAGTAGAGAAGAGGTGGTTTAGCTATGATACTGACATTGGGAAACATGCTGTCGCATCATTGATCGGTGTTGAACTTACTGCAAAATTGCTAAAATTGTTCGCACTATCAACTGTGAAGCTTATTACTACAGAACATTAATGGCGTCTTTTCCGTCCCATCCATCCACTGGTACGGTGTTGGTTACCACATAATGATTGGCTGAAATCGCTTGTTTGAGTTGGAGAAAGAGTTTTCGTGGAGGGGCAACACCTTGTGGGGATGGATAGCACTAAAACAGTGATTGCGTGTGTCACTGCAATATGAGGAATCAGTCGAAATGGAGTGAAGAACCATCACCTATTCTGTCACTGTGACAGATGAGTTTAAATGTAGAGGTCGTCAAACACCTTCAGACAGCAGCTTGGAAACTCTCCACAACGCCACCAAACTCTTCCAGTTTCCTTACGCTGTGACTGTCTTTCATTTAAAATAATCCAGTGTGTATGGTATGTTATGATAGCAGCAGTAACAACATGATTTATACCATGCGATGTCTAGTTTTCTATGTGAAGCAATGGATCACAACATGTTTATGTCAGTTTAGAACCTGACACAGACCTCTAAGTCGTCGCGGAAAAAATCAAAATGTATGGTAGTATACAAAGCATGTTACAGGAGAAATAAAAAAAAAAACAATGTTTCAAACTACGACACAGTGTCACAGAGAGGGTCTATTCTACTTATAGTACAGTTTGTGAGATAGTATCATCCCCCTACAGTACAGGCAATGCATATTTACACTGGTCCGTGCAGTGGATCAATAGCTGTATATTTAATAGAATCGTCACATGTGGTCGATGCCGGCATGCAGATGGTATTAGTTTTTGAAGTATGGGAGGAGAGAGATGTGGTGAAAATCTTATCAAGTTCTCTATCTGATGATGTTAGTGGAGATTTTGTAGTTCATAATTTTTCTCTGTTGGATGGTACAGAATAACGAAGGTAGCATGTTGGGTTGACATACATCAATGGGCCCTGACGGACGTGGATCTGCTTCGGAAAGCAGTACTTGTATTTAATTTGCAGACGCACTGCAATGCAGTAGCATAATCCTCTTCCTTTCCCCAGTCCCCGTACTGTCTTTTGTACTATCTCGTGATGCAGAAATATGCTTCGTTTGGCTCTGACCTTACACATTGTAAACTGTTGGCGGAGCTACGACAACGTGTTCCCACTTCCACCAAATTGGTAAAACATGGTCCTGTCACCCTACCTCAGGTCACTCTGCTTCTACACAGGTTGCGAGAGGTGGCAGACACAGCTTTATTCGACTTCTGCTCAGTTCCTACTTCAATTCGAACAATCACATACGTAAAGCCACATAAATGGCAGCAGTTGCAAGAGATATAGGGACTATCTAAAATTTTGCTGTAGCTGATAGGTTCGAAAAAAGGTGACTCATTTCAGGATATGAGAGTGCCAGAAATATGATTCACTGCTGGCTGTAATCGTAAATGACTTCTCCATAGGATCCAACACAGGTATGTGGTTGAATGGAAAGACTTGATTCCAAATCCCAGACAGCGTTTCTATTGGAGAGCGTGACACTAGAGATCTAAAAGGCTAGTGTACTTTTCTTGTGACCTCAATCAGTACACCACCTACTGTTTGTGATCCTTCTCAATCAACCTTCTCCTATAATCCAGTGGATATATCGCAGAAACTCTCTCATTGTATCAAGAGAGAATGAATTACAGATACTGGAGAAATATCTAGTGGCAGTATGAGGGAGTTGCAAATTCCGGTGTCATACCACATTCCTTACCCGAATCATTTTCTAAATTCAGTGATTTTATCACAAGGTTGCATCACTGGCTATTTGTAACTGCACTGATGGCCTGATAATATACACTCCAGCGATCACCATCTTTATTCAGTATCACGGTATTTGTCTGCAAAACCACTCCATTTGGAGTAATACCATGCCTCGATTTATAAAACCAGTATAACTTTTAACATGAATACTTTTGTGTGCCTGTAGAACCAAGACCGCTTGTGATAGTTATACGGTGATTGCGATCGTGATTTTTTTTTAACATATGGCGGCTTGTAAGATGATTACGCCTCTCTTTCTAAGATGCAGTGGTACCACTCGTAAGAAAAACTTAAGAGACATTTCCACCCATTGTTGATTTTCAGTCACTATTATTTCGTATCGCTGGCAGTCAGTTATTGGCTAAGTATTTTACTTAGTTGTAGGGTATGCGAGATAGTTTTGCCTTGAGCATCATGCTTATAAAGTGTGTGTGTGTGTACGTGTGTGTGTGTGTGTGTGTGTGTGTGTGTGTGTGTGTGTGTGTGTTTTCTGACATGTGCAAAGGAAATGACTATGTCTAGTCGTAAGAAAGGTATGGATTTGACGTAGAATACTGTGACAGCAAAGGGGAAGTGTATGTCAAGTCATAAGAATGGTACAGATATTTCTATTTCCAGGGTCACAGCCGTCAGCAAAGTGTATTTCCGATACTTCGCTCATTGTCTAATGTCGTAACGTTTAATTCTAAATATAGCAATCAAATATGTAAGACGATTCTGTCTGTGCGTGCTTGGAGTGTAGTGCCAATGACCTGTATTGGGAATGATTCACGTTTCCGGCTAATGGTAGGAGATGATCGCATGGAGAGGCCTGTTGGGGTGCAGGAATGTAGTTGACTTAACCGTGTGGTCCTCTAGACGGCTGAATAGCAAACTAATACTTAGTATATGTTGGACAGCTTTCGTGATGGCGTGGAAATTTGAGAACATTCAATATGGACGGGTGCTTACGCTGGACCATTATTCTCTCCCGTGTAAATTGTCCGTTTGACTGCTTCATCATATTTCGCGCTTTTATTTAGTTGCGAGATCATCTACACTCCTGGAAATTGAAATAAGAACACCGTGAATTCATTGTCCCAGGAAGGGGACACTTTATTGACACATTCCTGGGGTCAGATACATCACATGATCACACTGACAGAATCACAGGCACATAGACACAGGCAACAGAGCATGCACAATGTCGGCACTAGTACAGTGTATATCCACCTTTCGCAGCAATGCAGGCTGCTATTCTCCCATGGAGACGATCGTAGAGATGCTGGATGTAGTCCTGTGGAACGGCTTGCCATGCCATTTCCACCTGGCGCCTCAGTTGGACCAGCGTTCGTGCTGGACGTGCAGACCGCGTGAGACGACGCTTCATCCAGTCCCAAACATGCTCAATGGGGGACAGATCCGGAGATCTTGCTGGCCAGGGTAGTTGACTTACACCTTCTAGAGCACGTTGGGTGGCACGGGATACATGCGGACGTGCATTGTCCTGTTGGAACAGCAAGTTCCCTTGCCGGTCTAGGAATGGTAGAACGATGGGTTCGATGACGGTTTGGATGTACCGTGCACTATTCAGTGTCCCCTCGACGATCACCAGTGGTGTACGGCCAGTGTAGGAGATCGCTCCCCACACCATGATGCCGGGTGTTGGCCCTGTGTGCCTCGGTCGTATGCAGTCCTGATTGTGGCGCTCACCTGCACGGCGCCAAACACGCATACGACCATCATTGGCACCAAGGCAGAAGTGACTCTCATCGCTGAAGACGACACGTCTCCATTCGTCCCTCCATTCACGCCTGTCGCGACACCACTGGAGGCGGGCTGCACGATGTTGGGGCGTGAGCGGAAGACGGCCTAACGGTGTGCGGGACCGTAGCCCAGCTTCATGGAGACGGTTGCGAATGGTCCTCGCCGATACCCCAGGAGCAACAGTGTCCCTAATTTGCTGGAAAGTGGCGGTGCGGTCCCCAACGGCACTGCGTAGGATCCTACGGTCTTGGCGTGCATCCGTGCGTCGCTGCGGTCCGGTCCCAGGTCGACGGGCACGTGCACCTTCCGCCGACCACTGGCGACAACATCGATGTACTGTGGAGACCTCACGCCCCACGTGTTGAGCAATTCGGCGGTACGTCCAGCCGGCCTCCCGCATTCCCACTATACGCCCTCGCTCAAAGTCCGTCAACTGCACATACGGTTCACGTCCACGCTGTCGCGGCATGCTACCAGTGTTAAAGACTGCGATGGAGCTCCGTATGCCACGGCAAACTGGCTGACACTGACGGCGGCGGTGCACAAATGCTGCGCAGTTAGCGCCATTCGACGGCCAACACCGCGGTTCCTGGTGTGTCCGCTGTGCCGTGCGTGTGATCATTGCTTGTACAGCCCTCTCGCAGTGTCCGGAGCAAGTATGGTGGGTCTGACACACCGGTGTCAATGTGTTCTTTTTTCCATTTCCAGGAGTGTATTATGGTGTGTGCATCTAGCAGGTGAAAGACAGTTGGAAGATATGTTTGAGCGCTCTCTAGACATGAGAAATACCATAGCTGACTGAAAATTATAGGGATGAATTGGAACATGTTATATGACCGTCATCGGTATTTGCGACTGGAAATATCAGTTTCCTATATTTTTTTCGACGTTTCATGTAAAGGTCTTCGCAGACGGGATAAGTTTCTAGTTACTCAGTGGTTTACAGCAAGCTCCACCTCGCTAAAGCTTCGGATTTCTGGAGAAATAATTTCCACCCTGTATCTTCGGAACTATACGGTGCAACCGATTGGTAGCGTACCGTTATGAGCTTGATATCTACATCTACATCTACATCTACATCCATACTTCGCAAGCCACCTGACGGTGTGTGGCGGAGGGTACCTTGAGTACCTCTATCTGTTCTCCCTTCTATTCCAGTCTCATATAGTTCGTGAAAGAAGGATTGTCGCTATGGTTCTGTGTGGGCTCTAATCTCTCTGATTTTATCCTCATGGTCTCTTCGCGAGTTATACGTAGGAGGGAGCAATATACTGCTTGACTCATCGGTGAAGGTATGTTCTTGAAACTTTAACAAAAGCCCGTACCGAGCTACTGAGCATCTCTCCTGCAGAGTCCTCGACTGGAGTTTATCTATCACCTCCTTAACGCTTTTGCGATTACTAAATGATCCTGTAACGAAGCGCGCTGTTCTCCGTTGGATCTTCTCTATCTCTTCTATCAACCCTATCTGGTACGGATCCCACACTGCTGAGCAGTATTCAAGCAGTGGGCGAACAAGAGTACTGTAACCTACTTCCTTTGTTTTCGGATTGCATTTCCTTAGGATTCTACCAATGCATCTCAGTCTGGCATCTGCTTTACCGACGATCAACTTTATATGATCATTCCATTTAAAATCACTCCTAATGCGTACTCCCAGATAATTTATGGAATTAACTGCTTCCAGTTGTTGACCTGCTATTTTGTAGCTAAATGATAAGGGATCTATCTTTCTATGTATTCGCAGCACATAACACTTTTAACGCCGGAAATGCATATCCTCCTATTTCCATCTATTGTACACTAAATTTTTTCCTTATTTTGTTACCTGAGGATATGACATTTCCGTATCTTTATATACTGTAATTGTTTTACCATTTATGCATTTATGTCGATGTATAATTGGTTTGTTTTGTAAATATTATTTGTATTTTTACGCTGGGTCTGGCCTAGGGAAAACTATGCTATCGAACGACTACATCGATATGTCGTGTGGAGAACCAAAGTGTTTAGGATCTTTGGTAGTGTTAACTCTGCCGTGTAGAGCGCGGGCAGAGCAGAGAGAGTCTGTCTGGAGTATTGCGGTGGAGCAGGTGTGTTGTGTGACGCTCCCGCGAGTTGCCGCGCTTTCGGGGTTTGGCAGCATGTAATTGCGCTCGACTTGCTATGATAGTTTCTGATACGGTGTCGCGGACGGGAAGCATTAGCTGTCGCACATCAAGAGCCCGTTTCGCCTGGTGACAGTGTCGAGAAGAAGGCGCGCCAACATCCAGCTTCTGCGGCAGCGACGGCCGACAATGAGTGACTGTCGCCACCTCCTCGACCGACGACTTCAAACCTTCAAATAACCAACAAGGAAGAATGGAAGCACGTAAAGTTTTAGAACTGTATGGCAGACCTCAGCTTTTAAAACTGTTGCATCACAAAATTACAGCAACTTAGCATGAACCTTTGTTGCTCATTGTCCCAATTGCATTGCCAAGCAGGGTCCATTACTTTTCTGAAATGAACCCGAGTGTCGTTGAAATTCAGACGCCAGCATTAAAGTAATATCATTCCATTTCACTGCTTTAATTTCAAAGTTCAGTTAAGGTACTCATAGCTGGCTACAATATTTAGATTACACAAGCACAAATTAAGAGTGCGAGTTTTGTTAGCATATTTTAGCTTACCTGTGACTGCAGCTCAGCTTGGTACGTACTAAATGTTACTATTGTTAATTGTCCAGAATCATTTAATTCAAGTTCAAAGTTAAATCTCTTATTTCTAAATAGCGTAGATTCAAGTAGCTTTTGAAATGATTGTTGAGGTAGCCCAAAACTAACCTTATTTTACTGAATTTCGTAGTGCTTCAGAAACAAATCTCACTATTAATTTCAGTCACTAAATTAACTTTCAAATTTCCGGTTTTATTAATTCTTTTGCTAAATTAAGTCAGAGTGTAGCGAAATTTATTACTTCTGACAAAATTTCAGTTTTCACACAATACGTGTCAAGCTTCAGTTGCCATGCTTTTAGTGCTAATTATATGTGCAATAACCTTTCTTTTTCAGTTTTTATAGTAGTTGTCCATAAGACTGGTGACCGTAATTTTCCCCAAATCTCAAGTATCTAATTAACACCAGTTAATTGTTAACGTGACGACCACACATTTACTTTCTTTATTAATTTTACCCTTTTCTCAAAATTAATTTCCACCAATTTCATTTGCATTTTTCCTTTCACATTTAGATGTAACCTTTGCCTCCCTCTTTAGCGACAGATTAGCTTCGGTGACGATTGCTTTTCCCAAATTTCCACTAGGTACACGCGGTTTAATTTTTCACTGTCATTAAGGTCGATAAGTGAGGGGCAGGTTACAACTTGTCTACATTGAGATTCAATTGCCATTCCCTGCACGTTGAGTCAATTCGCTGCAGATCCTCCTGCATTTCAGTACAATTTTCCGTTGTTACAACCTCTCGATACACTACAGCATCATCTGCAAAAAGCCTCAGTGATCTTCCGATGTCATCCACAAGGTCATTTATGTATAACGTGAATAGCAACGGACCTACGATACTCCCCTGCGGCACACCTGAAATCACTCTTACTTCGGCAGACTTCTCTCCATTGAGAATGACATGCTGCGTTCTGTTATCTAGGAACTCTTCAATCCAATTACACAATTGGTCTGATAGTCCATATGCTCTTACTTTGTTCATTAAACGACTCTGGGGAACTGTATCGAACGCCTTGCGGAAGTCAAGAAACACCGCATCTACCTGTGAACCCGTGTCTATGGCCCTCTGAGTCTCGTGGACGAATAGCGCGAGCTGGGTTTCACACGATCGTCTTTTTCGAAACCCATGCTGATTCCTACAGAGTAGATTTCTAGTCTCCAGAAAAGTCATTATACTCGAACACAATACGTGTTCCAAAATTCTACAACTGATCGACGTTAGAGATATAGGTCTATAGTTCTGCACATCTGTTCGACGTCCCTTCTTGAAAACGGGGATGACCTGTGTCTTTTTCCAATCCTTTGGAACGCTACGCTATTCTAGAGACCTACGGTACACCGCTGCAAGAAGGGGGGTTCAAATGGCTATGAGCACTATGGGACTTAACATCTGTGGTCATCAGTCCCCTCCCCTAGAACTTAGAACTACTTAAACCTAACTAACCTAAGGACATCATACAACACCCAGTCATCACGAGGCAGAGAAGCAAGAAGGGGGGCAAGTTCCTTCGCGTACTCTGTGTAAAATCGAACTGGTATCCCATCGGGTCCAGCGGCCTTTCCTTTTTTGAGCGATTTTAATTGTTTCTCTATCCCTCTGTCGTCTATTTCGATATCCACCATTTTGTCATCTGTGCGACAATCTAGAGAAGGAACCACAGTGCAGTCTTCCTCTGTGAAACAGCTTTGGAAAAAGACATTTAGTATTTCGGCCTTTAGTCTGTCATCCTCTGTTTCAGTACCATTTTGGTCACAGAATGTCTGGACATTTTGTTTTGATCCTCCTACCGCTTTGACATAAGACCAAAATTTCTCAGTATTTTCTGCCAAGTCAGTACATAGAACTTTACTTTCGAATTCATTGAACGCCTCTCGAATAGCCCTCCTCACACTACATTTCGCTTCGCGTAATTTTTGTTTGTCTGCAAGGCTTTGACTATGTTTATGTGTGCTGTGAAGTTTCCTTTGCTTCCGCAGCAGTTTTCTAACTCGGTTGTTGTACCACGTTGGCTCTTTTCCATCTCTTACGACCTTGCTTGGCACATACTCATCTAACGCATATTGTACGATGGTTTTGAACTTTGTCCACTGATCCTCAACATTATCTGTACTTGGGACAAAACGTTTGTGTTGACCCGTCCGGTACTCTGTAATCTGATTTTTGTCACTTTTGCTAAACAGAAAAATCTTCCTACCTTTTTTAATATTTCTATTTACGGCTGAAATCATCGATGCAGTAGTCGCTTTATGATCGCTGATTCCCTGTTCTGCGTTAACTGTTCCAAATAGTTCGGGTCTGTTCGTCACCAGAAGGTCTAATATGTTATCGCCACTAGTAGGTTCTCTGTTTAACTGGTCAAGGTAGTTTTCAGATAAAGCACTTAAAAAAATTTCACTGGATTCTTTGTCCCTGCCACCCGTTATGAACGTTTGAGTCTCCCAGTCTATATCCGACAAATTAAAATCTCCACCCAGAACTATAACATGGTGGGGAAATCTACTCGAAATATTTTCCAAATTATCCTTCAGGTGCTCAGCCACAACAGCTGCTGAGCCAGGGGGCCTATAGAGACATCCAATTACCATGTCTGAGCCTGCTTTAACCGTGACCTTCACCCAAATTATTTCACATTTCGGATCTTCGTCAATTTCCTTCGATACTATTGCACTTCTTATCGCTATCGATAAGTATCGCGAAAATGGTATGATATTCTGACAAAACATGTGAAATTAGATGTTCTCTTGTAATCCCAGAGTGTGGAGACTGCTGTAGAAAGCATGTAAGCATGCACGTCGGAACCAGAAATAGTAACACCTTTGTACCGAGGGGAAACGAGTCCGTCTTCGCGGTATATGTATAAGTATCTGGCGGTCACTACAGCGTGTCCTGTAGTGAGGGAGTGTGTGTCGTAAGGGAAATGAAAGACTTTAAAAAAAAAAAAAGAAAAGAAAATTATGTGCGCTATAGATACTGAGATTTGTTCCTGAACCACGGATGTAAAGAGAAGACATATCCAGTACATTGCTCGGTGTCAGACTGCGGCAGCAATCCTAATCTTTAACTGTAGTTACACTGAAAAATATGTGTTTGGTTCCCAATATTCTTGTGAGTCTGGAGATGGCCGTAGAAAGCGTTGCACCAAGCAAGCAGGTCGGGGCTGAAAACAGCATCTCAGTGTACGTCTTTATTCCGAGATGGGGCTTATCCGTCTTTTGTACATCAGTTCAGAGTCCGAGAGTGCTTCTGGCTTATGACGATTTGGCTCGCGGCGCCCGCTGGGCGGGCGAATAGTGAACTAATACCCAGAGCCTTCGGGACCGCGTGTGTCGCATGCGTACTCTGTGGGAATATGAGAAGATTCAACATGACGAGTGTTTGCACTAGGTGTATTGATAGCGGTCAAACTGCTACCACTCAAGTCCTCCTGGGGTGTAGGGGTCGTCCACGGCAGGCTGGCCTCCCTCTGGCTGACATGTGCTTCCGCAGCTGTTGGCATGGGCCACGTTTACGGTGGCAGATTCCTCCGTCGGCGCTACACAGTGACACGGTGAGTACGTGGGATGTATTTGACGATGTGCAGACCATTTTGCGGGGCTTAACTGTCAGTGCAATATGGCGATCTGTACAAAATAAGTTTTTTCCACTCAAAGTCTCGTCTTCAGGAAAAATGGCCGACAGTGCTTCGATACCGGCAGCATTAGTAATTTGGAGGGTAAAATCAGTAAGATCCTATCAGAATGCTCCATTGATTCACAAGACGTACTTCGTATTGGGTCATAGGAGCCTCTACAAACTGATTCGAATAAGATGGAAGCAAGGTATCTACGGAAAGTTCTGAGAAAACAAGTCTTCAAACATGAGTTGAAGCAGACCGTCCATCACTGGCGGGGTGCCGTCAATCACCCGCCACTGTGGCATTAGAACATCTCCAGACCAGTTACTGTAGGAAACCGGAAATTGTAGCCACTTTTCTCTTCCATAGGACAGTGCTTCGAATTCTGTTTGCGTAATTGTCCCGATTTTCCCACCTGTGCTTAGATAGCACTTTCTTTCAAAACAACAAGAAAGCTTTTATGATTGACTGTGTTTTCGCGAGCGTGCATCGCTTTTAGCGGTGAGAATGCTTACCGTTTCTGAGACTTATGATGAAGCAGGACATCAGGATTTCCAGGAAGGGAACACGTGGTGCCTCTTTAGGACCATCTGGAAGAATGCATTCGGTGTTATTCTGGGCTATTTTCATAAACAGGTCCTGATAGGGCAAGAATTTCCATGCAGGTAAGCTGAGTCATCATAAAAATGCTTACAAAAGAGACGGTCAACTATTTCTGTAGCACTTTATGAATTCTGGGAAGGGACTGATAAGTAATGGACGGGCTGTCCGTTACTTCTCTCTCAGCGCTGGACACGAAAGCCCTGAGTCATCGCACCAGCAACAATGCCTAGCTGAACACGTATTTCGGAAGGTATTTCTTAGGTGTCATGTATCAAAGGGATGCCGCAGCATCATTCTTTCGGGACCGAAACTGACACCTGCGCGTGATTCGGCAGCTGACGGCCGCGTCGTCACTTTGCGGGGGCTGTCGGTGAATCCCGACTCCTGGGAGAATGTGTGGTAGCGTCCTGTGCGGTCCAGTGGACAGGCGACGGCGGGCGGTGCGTGCTTCGCGATCGAAAGATTTTTAACTCTGTGTAATTACGTGTGACGTATGATTCATGACGGTATTCCTTGCGCAATCGGAATAAAAAAAAGAAATACGATCGATGTAATTACTTCGCACAAGACCTGAATCTCTCCAAACAGCAGAGAATGATGAGCACGAGAAATCCAAGCCCCGCAAACTGATTTTTTCTTATGAAAAAAAATATAACCTTGAATTTCCCTTCGTGAGATCCTTCCTCCCCACCGCAGAGCACAGACGCCAATTTCCAGGTAGATGACGGGGATGGAGAGGGGAGGGAGCGAGAGTGGCGGGGATGGGGTGGTAGTGGTGGTGGTGATCGATTTCCTGAGAATTTTTTTAAATAAATAATTAAACTATATTCCAGATGGTGTCAAGGATGGGGAAGGAAATCGGCCGTGTCCTCTGAAAGGAACCATTCTGGCATTTGTCTGAAATGATTTAGGGAAAGTGCGGAGAACCTAAATCTGGATGGCTGGATGAAGGTTTGATTTGTAGTCCTCCCAAATGCGGGTCCAGTGTGCTAACCACTGCGCCACCTTGCTCGGTCCCCTATGAAATAATGAAAGGAAGATAGTTTGTCCCTCACAGTATCAACATTCACTATGTAAAACTTCAGCATCCATCATAACGATTTAGTTAGTTACTCTTTTACTACTAACTGTATCAGAAAACAGTTTTCAGAGTGTATCCTCATATACCACTGAATGAATCTGGAAAATTGTAACATAGTACGACACATAATTCAGGTTACGCTACGTCATACACCGCTTGAAAATTTAGCTTTCATTGTAACGTTTTCGTTACGCTGTGAGTGAATAATACGAAACTAATACAACCAACATATTTACTGTATCGCATCTTCAACCACTTAATGCAAACTATTTATCACATTTACTCACACGTAAAGTAATCGGATTTTGAAGCCTTTTTATACATCAGAGATCGATTCTTTAAAACATCTAGGTTTGGGAGAAGAGTGTTTACGAGTTTTCGCTAAGAGATATGAGATTGAGCATTCGAATCATCTAAGTGCAGAAACCATTGCTCATTGCAGTGTTGCTATTTTGCGAAATTAACAAATCTAAAAATTTGTATATGTTACATATTAATATTAATTATTGTCTTGCGGTGTAATTACCAGTACTCCGTCTTCACGCCACAAGTGGCCCATCGGGACCATCCGAACGCCGTGTCATCCTCAGCTGAGGGTGTGGGTAGGAGGGCGTGTGGCCAGCATACCGCACTCCCGGTCGTTATGATGGTTTTCTTTGACCGGAGCCGTTGCTATTCTGTCGAGTAGCTCCTCAGTTGACATCACGAGGCTGAGTGCACCCCGAGGTATAATTACCAGGAGCGACACGATATTCAGAAGAATATTCTGATAGCACAAATGCACCGAACGGAGAACGCAGTCGTAAGGTCCCGAACTAGAGCTCTAGTAATGCAGGTTTAGGTTATACTTTGGTTTTCCCAATTCAGATGGTTAATGGCGGGATGATTTCTTTCAAAGGACGTGCTCGGTTTCCTTCAACATTGACATTTATATCGATGGAACATTCCACACTAACCTTCCATTACATAAAAGCGAGCGATGAGAATAATTTGTGACGTTTTTCCTGCACATATCCTGGAGGAATATCTTCAATAATTCGCACGTAGTCCATTGCATTTTTTAGAAAATTATTAATTTGTCCACACCTATAACCAAAAGAAAAATTTATAGCCTTGCTCATCACTAAAGCTGTCAATAGCTCAAAGACAAACCGAATATATGGCGACAGAATTCTTTGATATTTTATACAACAGCGTAAATGTCTGATAGGTGGCAAAGCAAATCTTAAATCTAATCTGAAACGTCTGTCTCATGAACGAATATTTAATTAAACAATGATGACATATTATTAAATTTCTTCTTGTTGTACAGCTGCATCACATTATAGAACACCTAAATCGCTAAAGTACCAAAGTAAGCTGCTTAACTTGCAAATCAGTGTCGTGCGAGATGCCTCCAGCCCATAAAAGATTAATTTAGGACAACTTTGCCACTACTCAAAGTCAATAAATAATAATGATACACTTGTTAGGAATAATTAATTTACTCGTTTCGAGCATGGTCAACCATCACAATACTCGTCGAAAGAAAATTGCAGCAGTCGTACAAGCAGAAACCACTGATGTCACATCAAGTGTAAACCTACACTGATGACGCGTAAATATTTCATATAAACAGTAGCATGATAGTTCTTGTAGTATAGCAGAATCATGTTTACCCTCATGTTAAAGCCATGTTTCATTTACAACAAATTTATGACAGAAACTAACATACTGGCTACACGGAAAGAGCTTTTAAAATTAGGTTTTAGGAGCGTGTATTCACTCAAGAGGAGCAGGTTAAGCATAATTCCGCCTTCGTTGAACACCTTAAATCCCGTGTCACCAGCCAGCTATGTCCGGAAGCATAAGGGTTTTGCACCACGCTCCCAAAGGTAAGAGGCTCAGTCTGCTTGAAGAGATCGAAACTGGTAAACATTCACACGCAAGGAAACGTTACTCAATGATCAGTCATCAAGCAAGAATTGGGTTTTCTATCATTGCGTATTTCCCATTTTTAAACAATTTATTAGTTTTTAAATTTTTTTACGAGGGCCTCGGTCTCGTCTCATCTGTATGCCGTTGTATTTTATCTTTTCGGCATTGTTACCTTTTAGCCATAGATTTGTAGTCTAATCCTCATCTTATAGCTTTATGTATTCTATTTTATTATTCTCTTACACTACTCCTGACTATAAAGGTTTTCTATGTCTCTGTGCATAGCTTTCAACCTGGAGTGTCCTGCAGTGTCTGTATTCCCGTACGACTCATTATATTTTATTTATTCCTTAATTTATCCATTAATATTTGACTTTTACGCTGTTATCACACTGTGAGCCCGATGGCAGCGCCGATTGGTGACTGTCATTACTATTAGCCCAATATTTTGCATGAGCTCCTATCTTGAGTATTTTTGCTCTATGTGAATACGGACCGTCCTCTGGGCCGTTGTAGTGAACGGTTGTTTACGGTTTGCATGCGAGGTCCTGTTCTGTGCTGGTATGCCTGTCGTCGTCTTCATGAAGCTGCATTTTATATGTTTTATTAGGTGTTATGCCTTCTTGACGGATGCATTTTGGCAGATAATTTCTGATCTTTTAACATAGCCTATTCGGGCGAAACGCGTCATTCTTAAGTTAATAAAGAACATTCTGCAACCTGTTACTGTTTTTTAAGTAGAATCAATAGAAGATTGTTGTTCCACCATTGCGAAATGGAATGGAATTATTTTTAACGTGTTTAAATCTTCTAAACTTATGTCACTGAACCATATAGTTCTCTGTAAAAGACCAGCAAGTAGCCACACATAAGACAAATCACCTGTACACAATTTTTGAACTGACTCGTTCCACCTTTTTTACATAGAAAGTACATAAAAGATCTACGGAACAAGTTCTCGTATAGAAAATCTTGCCCGGAAAGAGCCACAACTTCATCACTAATTATGCTTCGTGTATTTTTTCTTAGATACATTCTCTGCTAATGTACACATCCATTTTTGTTACTTGCAGCTAACAGCTGGTGGTTACTCCCTCTCACCACAGGCGCGCCTCCCTACTGTCAGAGATATAAAGCATCTAATATATTCCCAGCCATGGCGGAGAAGAATTCAGAGTTTTTCTCGGTATTTTTGCTCCTTTTTCTCTTTTTCCCGCGCCGGAGGCGACATTGCTCAGGTGCGATTACGCCTGACACGCACTTTATTGCGTGGTACGCACGTGCCACCGGAATAAACAACGGAGGATCCGGCTGCGCAGGCCCAGGCACGGTAAGATAAGCAAGAGATTTATGCCGTGTTAACGGGCATCGGAATCCCGGCAGCGCCTTTAAATCTCTGGTTAACCGATCGGACGAAACAAAAACAGGCGAGTAAGAGGAGGAAGGAGGAGGAGGAGCAGGAGTGCAAGGAGGAAGAAAAATTGCGGAGATGGATGGAGTCGGCACCGAGTAATAGATTTAATGTTTCGGCAATGCACAGTCCGATACTTTCCGCAGGCTGCATAGCGCTGGCTACAGACTCAGCGAGTAAATTTTACGCCAGAGATATATACAGTCGTGCTTGTGTTTCCTTCTGCATCCGACAGGCAGGATTTAGCGCATTTCAAATTTATTTCGCCGAAGTCTCGTTGCAGAACGATAGAGTGCAGAGTAGTTCAGTATTTGCAAGTACTCGTGGCCTGTCAGAGAAGACGAGGAGCAATTTATCTTACAGTGTTTCTTTGTTCCCCGTTCGACACTGAAGTCATTACTCAAGAAGTATGTTTTTCTTTACTTCGAGTGACCTAAATACTGTAGTCACCCTGGCACGTTTATTACTACAAACATACCATTTGTATTCTGGAACGCTCGATATGTTTACGGAGACACCACTACATACCAATTCCAATTCATCGTAAGAGTTTCTCTGCCGATGATTTTTATATCAATAGTTTGGTGAGTTTGTATTGTGATACCAAAAGCTGTGGAAATTTGAAAATAATTGTACCGGCTACTTTCAAAGACAATGCATTAAATTTATGTGTGATGATTAGTTCAGCGTAGAAAACTTTAATTCACAAGGGGTAACGATTCTGTAACAATTTGCTTCATTCTCCAGAGACGAGAGAGAAAGAGAGAGAGAGACAGACAGGGAGGGGGGAGGTGTGCGGGAGAAGGAAAGGAAATTAGATCGTATCATTAATTAGCTACGGAAGTAACTTTTTATCATTTTGTTTGGAATGCAACTATTTTCCATGTACTAACTTAATTTTTTTTCGTAAAGGCGATGACTTGTATACGGAACTAATCATCTAAAAGTTGCACAGAAAATATAGCGGAAATGAAAAGTGCTATGGATGTGCGGTTTTCGTAGAATGGCTTCGCAGTCAAGGGCTCGTATTGTTAGCCAATCAACAGTTTGTAATAATTCTTAGGAAGTGTATTTTTTGTGCAGACGTACACTTTATTAAATGGAGGAATGCCTGTTGAAATTGACAAACTAAAAGTAAGGTAAATTAGAATGTCTGTGGTATTTGTTGCGGGAGTCTAATGCCTGTCGTATACGAGACATTGTATTTTGAAAAGTTTTCACACCAACTGTTGTTGCTAGTTTCACTCAACCTGCGTAATTCCAAGGTGCGATGTTCTTACAATGTGCTTGTGTGTTCCGTGAGTGCATTGAGACTTTCTAGTCAGTTAATGTGTGACATTCTAAGCAGTACATTGTGAGTGGACGATGAGAATTACCAATGCAGAAAAAGCTGACATGCTCATGGTGTATGGAGAGTGTATAAAGACTGCAGCTCACTTCTGAACGGTCTATGCGGCAAGATATCCCAACAGACGTCAACAATATCGGCGATTATATATCGACCCCTTCAATCAGTTACGCCCAGAACACGTAATAGAAGAAAACAAAGGGGGAAATTAATGTTCTTGCTGTTGTTGCAGTTGATCCGGAAGTTAGCTCCCGCACTTGAGTCAGGCAAGTGTCCTATGCATTCTCCATCGACATAGGTTCCATTCCTATTACATCTCTTTGCATCAGGAGATGCATGGAAACGATTTTGAGAATCGTGTTAACTTCGGTACATGATCATTACGACGGAATACTCCAAATTTATTACGTACCTTTTTTAGTGATGAAGCCACATTTACCAATCATGGCCAGGTAAGTGGAAATGAGCGTATGCCATCGTTGGTCGGAAGACCCTATCCGGGGAAGTTCGACCGCCAAGTGCAAGTCTTATTTCAGTCGACGCCACATTGGGCGTCTTGCGCACAGGTGATGAATATGAAATGATGATGAGGAGAACACAACACCGGCCGGGAATCGAACCGGGGCCCACTTGCATGGGAGGTGAGCACGTTACCACTCAGCTAAGCAGGAGGACCATGGCCTGGTAAACCGCCGAAACACACACTACTGCTCTAATTACAGTCCCCGTTGGTTTTGTCAGGTGGAATGTCAGCGTCCATGGAGTGCAAAGGTGTGGCGTGGGATAATGAACCATCAGCTCATAGGTCCATTTTTCATAGACGAACACTGAACCCTTACAAGTGTCGCAGCCTTCTGACAGTCTTCCATGGGTGCTAGAAGACTTCCTCTGCAGCCAGACTAGGAGGAACCTGTGGTACGAACATGATGGCTGTCCAGCTCACATTGCAGGAAGTCTTGCAGCATGTCTTCATGAACTGTTTCCAAATCGTTGGATTGGACCCGGAGGACCTGCACCTTGGTCATCCAGCTCCCAGGATTTGATACCTGCAAACATTTTCTCTGTCTACAAGGACATAGCTACTACGCTCGATAATATGCGACGACTTATTATTGCCGTCTGCTAGGACATATCCGCTGAAATTCTAGCACGTGTGCAGCAGTCGTTCCATAACAGACTGGAAGCGTGTATTACCGCTGCCGTTGGTCATTTTGAACACAACCTGTGATGGTCAGTTCTTACAGGTCAGACTCCACTTAAATAGTCTATGCACTTGTGTTGTTCAGTGTATGCAACCACAGGTATTGTACAAGTGTCGGTCTGGAAACTTTTTACAATGCGATATATCGTAGATGACTCGCATAGAATCCTGAAACAAACCCACAGACATTCTAATTTACCTTACTTTCAGACTGTTAAAGTCAACAGGCGTTGTTACATTTAAAAACATATATATTTACACAAGTACACCTTCTAAATGTTATTACAGTCTGTTGACTAGCTGACAACACAAGCACTTGACTACCAATCCATTCTCTGAAAACCACACTGCAGTAGCACTTTCCATTTCCACAATATTTGCTGTGAAGGTATTAGGCGATTCATCATATATACGTCCAGTGGTGTGAAGGAGAGCGTGATAAGGGGACATATTAGTTAAGAGGTAGTTGGGAGCAAGGACAATGTGACCGAATGTTTAATTTGTTTCAACATATTTGGTGATCAGATCAGGACGTAGCTCCCAAACAGTAACGGAGAAACCGTTTCTAATGCTGTGTAATTTCAATTAATTGGCGATTTTCATACAGAAAAATAAATTCTGGCCCCACATCTCACTCTGGAAGACATTATTTAGGTTTCCCAGTTGCGTAAATTTCACAGCGCTACAGAAATTTTGCCGCAGGCAATCACTTCCACGTTCTTTGAAGGGCAAGCATCCAATGGAAACACCCGGCGGTTCACCTTACATGACTAGGGAAGCCATGGGATACCCAAATCTGTGTGACCGGATAAGGACTGGAACGGATCTCCCCTAACATGAAAGTCCAGAGTCTCTCTCGACTTAATGATTAGTTACCAGCGTCGGTTGGCTGATGCTTCTTCCCGGTGGCCAGAAAGAAGGATGTATGCCACATTTATACTTCAGAGCGTCTCCGGACACTCGTCGACAGAGGAACCTTAAAAAAAAAGACACTTGCGATGTTTTAAAACAAGCCAGTCACCCTGCAACTGCATGTACCCTGTTTCAAAATTAGTTGAAGGATTAGTAATGTGATTGCCACACCATAGTTACCCACAGAAGTCGAGCATAGGCTGTAGTTATCGTATGACAGCGAAACCTAGTATACATGCGGAACCAATCTACGCTAAAAAGAAAAAGTGAATATCTGAAGGTATGAATGCAAGAAAGACACATATAAATGTTTCTATATAAAGGATGAGGAATGGGACGCGGACAGAAATAGTCAAGCAAGTGATAAAGGCATAAGATTGATTTTATTATTAACCGCCGCTTAAATGGTTCAAATGGCTCTGAGCACTATGGGACTCAACTGCTGAGGTCATTAGTCCCCTAGAACTTAGAACTAGTTAAACCTAACTAACCTAAGGACATCACAAACATCCATGCCCGAGGCAGGATTCGAACCTGTGACCGTAGCGGTCTTGCGGGTCCAGACTGCAGCGCCTTAAACCGCACGGCCACTTCGGCCGGCTAACCGCCGCTTACACAAGTTGTAACTTCTGGGTGTTTCTGCTGGTCTTTGCCGCCAGATGAAACTTCTGGTGAAACTACTGAGTGTAACTGAAACTGCTGAATGAAACTGCTGCTACTGTGTCTTATCTTTATCATTTCAACACTGATCTACGGAATTTTCCCAGATAAAGCCAACTCAAACTTAATCTATTCATATATTACCCACAATATACAAGTACAATGCAATCTGACTGCTATGCAATGACAACATGACTTCAAGTAATCAACACAAAAGAATGGCCCTGAATTGCAAGAAATCTTAACAATAACCCGTACTTTTTCATGAGTCACTTACCTCACAGGAAATCTTTATAACACGAACTACAGCAATTACAGCAAGCAGCAACGACAGCAAGCTAAATAAAAAGATTCAAACTACTACAGACTCCAACTACTAGGAGGCATATGGTTAGCAAAATAAAGATTTTGTTGAAGAGGAAACAATGTATTTAGAAAATTTTGCCCTATTCATGTGACATTCAGTTCCATAAATTACATAGTTCTCAATAATTCCACTACCCAAACATTACCAACTAGATCCATCCTCATTTTACAATGCATGTCCCACCAAAACTGTGTCTCCACGATGGACACATGTCCAAGCAGTCCGCTCGCTAACTGCTAGTCCGTCCAACCACAGAATCTCTTGCCGAGGGCGCTGATTGCTGTCAGCGATATTAATATAGTCTACAGCGCTGCCAACATGCAAACATGCTACTTACAAAGTTGTGTAGCAGGAGCACCAGAGACGTCGACGAGATGTTCCATGCGTAAAAAGACGTGCTCATCGTTTCCTAGCAGCTTTTCTGTTGGAATCTGAGGAACGTGTTACTGTATACTGACCTTCAGATCAGGCAGATACATGACATGTCCCAGGTAAGCACGTTAATTTGTGTATCCCTAGGGACAAAAGTCATACGAATTCAAATTAGGTTGTTATGCAGGTCATGCATTTGGAAAAACCTCTGGAGATAATGTGTTCGTGGAAGGTTGCAGTAAGGAGATCTCACTGGCCATCGACATACGTTATTGCCCCATCTTGCGTGAAAACAATGATATCCACACAGCAGCGCTGTTCCAAAACAGGAGGTCTCGATAACTTGCAGACGTCATGGGACACCCGACGAGACGTCTTGGTGTATTCTTTTCAAAGAAGAACGGACCGAGAATAAAGGTGCTCGTGAATTCACACCACACAGTCACATACGGCACGAGCAACGGCTCTTCGTGAGTAACATACAGTTTAATAATACCCTAAATTCGGCAGTTCTATGTATTCACTGAACGCTCTAGTTAAAAATATGTTTCGGCTCTTCGTAGAATACTGCCCGGCCACGTGTTATCAACTTCGATCCCTACCAGAAACCCACGAGCAAAAGCGGAACATTGTGCGTATCATGAGCTTTTAGTTGCGGCGCCGTTTGGATCTGGTACGTGAACCAGTGTAATATAGACCGCAACACTTCCTGTACTGTTGGCCACGAGATGGACAGTTCTCGGGTCACTGCACGAGCACTGGCACTGCCGGCGGGGTCACGTGCTGCATGATTAGATAGAGCAACAGCAACCTCGTCAATAGCTTCTATCGGAATAAAACGCGTTCCTCTTCCGGGTGCGCCACGAAGCTCACCTGTGAATCCCCATTTCACTGTCATCTTCTTTAAACCATTTAATGACACTGGGGCTCTCCTCAGACCTTCCAGTCGGCGACACTCTCTCAGTGCAACACTCTAATATCTTCCAGTCACATAAAACAGTTTCATTAACTGTGCATGGTCTCTCTTCTCTATTGATATAGTGTTCAGTAATGATATGGCTTGTCAAATGACAGCGTGGAAGTTACCCCATCATGCAAAAAGTGTACACCGCCAGATTTTCCCCTGATGGCCAAAATTGAAACTTATTTTTTTCCAGCACCAATGGGTTCCGCATTAACGCTTTAGCATCTCCGCCGTGTTTCGCTGCATACGATAATTACAGTCCTAACTAGACCTCCGTGCGTAGCTACTCTCTAATTGTAACAACAAGGTATGTAGTTTCGAAAATCTTACTGATTGGAAAATTTACTGGCCGATACGCTGAAAGGCGTAATGGGCCAAAAGTTGGTACAACGGATCTGAAAGAGTACCTGTTTATGCACAATGTGTGGCTAAGTCTTTGCTGTTGACGTTGAGGAAGTAACGCAATAAATAAACAAAGGACAATGATCACGACATCTATTGGCGCAGCTCTGTATGAGTAAACTTGTGATAATGATTTTCAGCTGTTGAGCTACAGATGTATACGAACTTACGATGGGCAGCACATACTATTGTTAAAATATTAATCATATTACGCAAATATCTTCAGGAGTGTGGTGAGAATTCAAGTCTGCCTGACGTGGAGAAGTGGCAATAACTTCCTTTTATAAGCTTTATTAATAGCGATTTATCATTAAAATGCTATGCCTTATTTTATCTTACACAGTGAGTGTGTGTGTGTGTGTGTGTGTGTGTGTAGTGAGTGAAGTGCTATGAAACAATGTGTGTATAGTGTGTGCAGTGACTGATAGTGAGATATGAATGAACAGTGTGGCATTACATTATTTAATATGTTATTTGTAAAAAAAAGTATTGTTTGTATACCAGTAGTAAATCTAATGATTGTCTGTAACTAGAAGTCTGTAAATATATGTGTATACGAATTAGCGTATTTGAAATTGGCCTAAACTTGTAAATACTTTGACATGTCCTATGGTCTATCCATGTAAAAAGAGATCTACGGATGAATAAAGGTACTACTACTGCTACTACTACTACTACTAAACAGTAAACGAACACAGGAAAGCCAAATACAAATTCACGAGTACAGCTGATGTCTACCGGCCACTGAATAAATGATACACAACGTTCTGTCACTAATTGGTCACAATCGTTGAACCTAGCTTATGATAATAATGCCTCCTAAAACTATATGGAAACTAATCTATCTGTATCATGGAGGGAGTGAACCTGGCACAATCTTGCACTACTCTTCTCTTTGTGTTGTTATAATCTGAATTTAACTTTACTAATTTGTAGATCGTCAGTGCGATGACTTGCTTTCTTGTAGAGGTTAAGATATGTATTACATCGATATTATTGGTGCCATAATCCTTTTTTTCTGAAATAGAAAGTTATGGCCCGAAAAAGTGTTTCTTAGGGTGGGTGTTTCCGGAGCAGCTGTATATACATTGCGGTAGTTTACGAGCAAAACTCGTTTTGTTTGCTGCACATTACTTTTTTACTTTATTTATACGCTCAAAACGCGTTTCACCTTTTTAACAATGCATCTTCAATGTGATTCTCAAATCAGTTTATCTGTCTTCAAATCATTCACGTTCACTGAAACAAGCAGCAATTGTCATATGTCTCTCACAGGGCATACGGTACCACTCAGCACAGATATCTAACAGAAAGAACTGGACATCAGACAATGAGTATAACAAGAATCCAATCACAAAATGAAACAAAAAATTAGACAACAAATCCAGTCAATGAATACAATACACTTACAGCCACTAACACAACACAACACAGACAAGCACACACAGTGACTCAACAACAACGACTCCAAGAATAGACGACAACATGAAAGAGGCACTGTTTGAGGTTTTCCCGACGGATTAGTTGTAAATACGGTACTCGAGCGACACGTCGAACGTCGTTCTCCAATTTCCACAACATTTCGTCGGTGCAAATGGCCGACGTGTTCAGGGGCAGCGAATGCAGTGCTGAGACTGTGACTGAAGCCTCATACACCCGCCAGTCTGAGGGGAAACTGCACAGGCATAAACGCGCCAAATTCGGTGACTGCTTGTCACAGCACAATTGTGTCTACATATTTATTATCATCTTATGCATTTTCCGGAACTGGGCTGCTTGCATTAATCAGGCATCATAATGACAGGTAGAACCGACAAATACTATATACTTTTTATTCACGCTGTAACCGGTTTCTTGCTTCAGTGTGTTATACAACCTTGTAAGCATATTTTCGGAAACAAGTACTTGAAATGATGGGTCAGTCCGTCCTATGAAAATAAAATGTCCGTTGACACTATAGGAATCGTTCAATGTACTTACAACTAATTTTCGTACAACCTTCAACCTCCTTTCGCAAAGAATGAGAACATCCTGAACCTACCTGGCTGCCCGCCCATGTGGTCGCCAGCATGAGACACACGATTTTTTAAGAACAACACGTTGGTGATGGGTGTGGATTACGCTACTGCCTTTGAATTAGCAAGTAGTCATGAATCTAAGCGACCGAGGACAGACAAATGGTAAAGAATGGTACTATACTTCCTAGACCTATCCATCGCTCATCAAACATTCGTGTTCGGTTTGTCCAGTAAAGGGGGTGCCACGTTGACTTTCAGCAATGGTAGCCTTCTTTAATAGCTCTGGAAAATCGTAGCGCAGAACTGGACGATAAACAATACATTTTATCTTGTCCAACAAAAGTGCGTATGGCCATACGAGCACGTCACACTCATTTTATGTGCGCATTGACTCACATCACTATCAGCGACAAGTCCCACCTATGAATTGTTACCAGAGCGAACGTGACTGGTTGCTTCTGTGATCAGTCGAGGATCTGCATCTTCCCATGAATGGTTCTTGTGATGTGTGTGCGTTGAGGCCGCCTCACCCGCCAACAAAATAGAAGCCGTGGACCACTGATCTTCATTAATCGTAGAATTCATTGGCAGACGTATACTATGGAATGGTGGTCGTGTGTTCGGAATCTCTCACATTTCCCGAGTAATACGGATAAATAAATTGGTCGAGCCCAGTTCTTCTCACTCTCGATCCTGAATCATCAACTCGTCGCAATACTTGCTGCTTCACGATCAGTGTGTGAACTATATCACCCGCTATCTTTACCGTTGTTGTGGATGGTATCGGGTCTGCAAGTCGCTTTAAGAAGTTTATGGAATGCGACGCTGAGAATGTCGTTCGGCGTGCATGACACATTCCTGCCGATTAACGGCATTGGCTAAGTCATTCCAGAATGTCGTGTTTGTCGATTCCAGTGTGGAATGATAAGATTCTGTTTCTCTGGGTTGCTCACACACTGTGGAACCACTAACCATGCTGGGATGCAAGCACATCTTCAACAAGACGTATACTTAATGGCCGCTGCAGGGGATAGTTTTAACTCATATTTCCACCAACAGTATCGGCTACGTGCAAAGATAAACACAGCCAATAATAAATAAACAACAAATATCAACAGAAAGACACCACTGGTAAGTCCTCGTTCTCGACACGGGTAAAACGGCACATAAAAGTATTTGCTGCCAGAATTATGATTATGGGATTGTCTGCATTTCTGACGTGCACTATAGTCTGTTAGAATATGGAGCACATTTTAACAAATAAGTCGCCCTTTGCGTGATAATAATCAGCATCTTGATGCAGATGTAAAATTAACTTCGAGTGCGCCCCGGGGCAGGATGTAGGCCCTTTGATGTTCGTGATATATATATTCATGATCCTGCAAACAATATTTATAACGGCGTTAGTCTTTTCGCCGATGATTCAGTCGTCTATACTGAAGTACAGTCTGGAAAGTTATTCATTCGATCTTTCATAACGTTTGAAAGTGATGCAAAGGTAGGTAACTCGCTTTAAATGTTCCATGTTCAGAAACTGAAAACTGTGCTCTTCGCCATACGAAAATCCTTTACATGTCAGCAAAGAGTGACCGAGTTAAAATTGTTATCGATCAGCTCATACATATAGCAGAGTATAACAATTTGCCCTGATATGAAATT
This sequence comes from Schistocerca piceifrons, assembly GCF_021461385.2. NCBI lineage: Eukaryota > Metazoa > Arthropoda > Insecta > Orthoptera > Acrididae > Schistocerca > Schistocerca piceifrons. The sequence goes on along the minus strand of NC_060144.1, from coordinate 358,164,075 downwards.
GAACTGTCTCATGGGCTTAGTGGTAGGTAAGGCAAATGGCAAACTTCGTTTCATTGATAGAATACTTCTGAAGTGCAGTCTACAAAGACACTGCTTACAAATTGTCTGTGTAATGTATTATAATCAAGCGTAATATGTGTCGTGAACAAGACGTAATCGGGAGGATAGTAATCATTTGGCTTCCTGTCAATCTTATTTTACTGGGCAGGCTTTGCTTGCTAGCGTCATCGAATTGTTGGCTCCGTTTGTGCTGTAGCGCGCCAACAAAACTGTACATGAAGCTGCGAGAAATAACTCACTACGCACCTATTATTATAGTTTCAGTCATTGTCATTATTTCTGCTTGTCATGAAGGTGCGAAGCTTTTTGTGTGTGCGTAGACTTTTGTCTGGTAGAATAACAGTAAAAAACGGCTCTGTCCCGATACACCTACTTGCATGGTTCTGTGGCGACAGATTACTCCAGTGTATTTCGTTAACGTTAGTATTTTCATTGGGCACAGGATTATGATGAACATCCCAAGTCCCCGCTACCTAGGCAGACTCGGATGTCTCATTCCTAACCTGTTGCTTTATTGCTTTTAATTTTTTTCTATGCTACCTGTCTGATCGTTAAGGTGAGTTTGGACATTTTGTTGCCATTTAGAGAAATCTTGTGTCAAGGCTTTTTGTGTGAGTCCTAAATCGTCTGTAACTGAGAGTGCAGAAGTGTTCTGTTCGGAATACACTTAGATGATAGTTTGCTGCACAGCTTTCTTTCATTATGATTGTAGCCGTTCTATAATTTATTCGTCCTTGTCTTTTAAAAATTCATCTTTTATTTTCATGATGAATGCAGAAATCCTCTACTTGGATTTCAAAGTTTCTTCCTGTAGTGGCAAAGTACCAAGTTTTCCATTCAATTTCTCTGCAGATTCCACAATACTTCCAATGATAGTTTTCACGTCTGAAATCTCGTTAGCTATGGTTCCCAGATCGAGTCACAATTCACTGCGCACGTGACTAGCAACGTCTGTTTGTAACTGCTCAGTCTGATTTATGACATGTTCATTATTTTGTGCGACAAATTGTCTTCTTGTTGCTTCATACCGCCATGTTTCTGATTCAGAGTGATTATATTACTAGCCAAATTTTCTGGGCTAGGACGAGACGTACAGCTGAAATATTTCATATGTAATATAGATATATGCAGTCAGATGAAACATTGTTAAGTGATACAGGAGGATCTTGTAAATTTGATTTTGCCTGTTACTTTACTCGACTTACTAGTCTAGGATATAATCGGCATGTAGAATGCTCGTACTTTTAGCAGTAATTTAAATCTATTAATTATGCACTTGCATCGTGTGTACTCTATGTTACGGTTTTATGTGTCACTATTTTATTCTCTCCCTTTCTTATTATATAACCTAATGCCACACCACAAAATCTCTAATTTTTAATCTTCGTTCCAACTAGTTGTATTTCTTCACGTACTTAATCGAAAACATTCCTGACCTCCTTAAACCAGTTAAATAACGCGGCGTGAAACGTTAAGAATCAAGTACTACAGATTGTTCCATAGGCACACATAAAAACCATATAATATATAAACATTGCAGTTCTTCGTGTGTACGTTAATGTCACATTGCAAATTTTATCGTGCACTCATTAAGGCGGAACCCACTGTCTGGCACTCTGCATCTCATCCCTTGTATACCAGAACAGATGGAAGAGCCTCTGAGGCCCTTTCCAATGGCAGATCGCAGAGAGCTTCGAAGCCGTTTGACTGTGAGCGCTGCAGGCAAACGACCACTTCATTATACGCGCAGGCGGACTGTGCTGTGTACATCTATTCGAGGGTCCGTCAAGTATTTGGCAATTCAGATCGGGAGTGGCTCGGATAAAGATACAGCGCACCGATCGATCCTGTAAAGCGGAAAAAGTCCGGAGCGATGTTGCATTCAGTGAGTTCCTGAAACCGTCTGGTCTTTTTCCCTAATTTCAGTTTAATACAGTTTTTCTAATCCTTCACCTGTACTTCAGTAGATTTTCTGTGCAAGAATACCGAAACCATGTAGCAGTATTGTGTCAGTGCTAGTCAAATGCACCCTTCTTTCCGTAACGAAACTACATTTCCAAACAACAGCGTTAAAAGTTAGTGGGGTCAGCGGGCTTGGGAATGTAGTGCTTAAAATAATTTGATAACTTTATTTTCCTCAGTGTTATTCATTTCTTAATTTATGAATCCCTTTTGTAAGGACCATTTCTAAATATGTACAAAAGGGCCGAGGATCCTGCTAAATGTGGTGAGTAGAAGCACTTCATCGCGTACAGTGGGTGTTATGAAACGCTAGGTCGTTTAATCTGACTATTTGATTCAATTTATCCAGAGGCACTCAATATGAAATTACTCTTATTACTTCAGTAATTTCCAACAACAAATTGTAATGTTTAACATGAAAATCGTTTGAAAGATGATTGGAGCTGCTCGATTGTAATATCAATCACTCACAAAGCTTATTTCCCATTAACAGTCGTGTTATAGATATACGTTCTAACACGATCGGGTCTTGGATAGCCAAATCCATCATCAAGTGCATAAGCCAACGCCAGATATCATGAATATCACACGTATTTTACGAAAATGCCTGAATCTGTACTCACTCCAGTTTATTAAATATACTGATAGTACAATGAGATCACTCTCGCCGCATAACAGATAGGGTTGGAAACTCCGATAGCCGGTAAGATAAAGACATAATCTACCTTCTTCTTATCTGCTGTTAAAGCGATGAACTTCGTCTCTACTGTGGCGTACGTGACATCTTCGTGCTATCAGTATATCTAGTATACTTGTAACTCTGATTATATATTGATAAGGATTCGCCACCACGTCCGTACCTCTTATGGTGATTCATAAAAATGAGAGGGGCACGAATGACGCAATATGATCAAGTAAACTACAAATTGAAAGATGTTTGGATCCCAATGATGTTATATTAAAGTACCTGTAGCTCTAACCGTTTCTTCTTGCCCCTATCTTGAGATAAATATTTGCTTACCTGGAATGATCTCCCTGTCAACTTGATCGTGACGGTATAGGAAATAAAAACGAAATAAAAATTAACAGCAATGCTTCAGTCGCGATGAGCTGGAAGAATTAAGGTCAGGGCATATGGTTGGACACAAGTAACAGACAAAATTTGAGTTACAGTCGGTGTAATTTTAGAACATGTTTTTTGCTGGCTTATCATGTCATTTCTGGAAACCCAGAATCTACTCTGTAGGAATCAACATAGATTCCGGAAACAGCGATCATGTGAGACCCAACTCGCTTTATTTGTTCATGAGACCCAGAAAATATTAGACACAGGCTCCCGGGCAGATGTCATTTTCCTTCACTTCCGGAAGGCGTGCGATACAGTTCGCCTGATAAACAAAGTAAGAGCCTACGGAATATCAGACCAGCTGTGTGGCTGGACTGAAGATTTTTTAGCAAACAGAACACAGCATGTTGTTCTCAATGGAGAGATAAAGTGACCTCTGGCCTGCCACAGGGGAGTGATAAGGGCCACGGTTTTTCACAATATATATAAATGACCTACTAGATAGTTCCATGCGGCTTTTCGCGGATCATGCTGTAGTACACAGAGAAGTTGCACATTAGAAAATTGCACCAAAATGCAGGAAGATCTGCAGCGGATAGGCACTTGGGGCGGGGAGTGGCAACTGTCCCTTAACATAGACAAATGTAATGTATTGCGAAGACATAGAAAGAAGGATCCTTTATTGTATGATTATATGATACCCGAACAAACACTGGTAGCAGTTACTTCTGTAAAATATCTGGGAGTATGCGTACGGAACGATTTGAAATGGAATGATCATATAAAATTAACTGTTGATAAGGCGGGTGCCAGGTTGAGATTTAGTGGGGAGTCCTTAGAAAATGTAGTCCATCAACAAAGAAGGTGGGTTACGGAACACTCGTTCGACCTATACTCGAGTATTGCTCATCAGTGGGGGATCCGTAGTAGGTCGGATTGACAGAGGAGATAGAGAAGATCCAAAGAAGAGCGGCGCGTTTCGTCACAGGGTTATTTGGTAAGCGTGATACCGTTACGGAGATGTTTAGCAAACTCAAGTGGCAGACTCTGCAAGAGAGGCGCTCTGCATCGCGGTGTAGCTTGCTGTCCAGGTTTCGAGGGGGTGCGTTTCTGGATGAAGTATCGAATATATTTCTTCCCCCTACTTATACCTCCCGAGAAGATCACGAATGTAAAATTAGAGAGATTCGAGTTCGCACGAAGGCTTTCCGGCAGTCGTTCTTCCCGCGAACCATAGGCGACTGGAACAGGAAAGGGAGGTAATGGCAGTGGCACGTGAAGTGCCCTCCGCCACACACCGTTGGGTGGCTTGCGGAGTATAAATGTAGATGTATCGACTCCTTTGAACACAAGATATGTGAGGCAGCTTTTACACCGTGCGAAAACGCCCATATACAATGCTGCATTTGCAGTGGTGGTAGCCTGTTCTCCACGGTAAAAATAATTTATATAAATGAGACTACTAGTGGTAATGAACAAGTTTATTTCAGCCCCTCGACGATTCTCACTGCACACAAAACACATAAAACTACTCTGAAAAAAGAGGATGTTCGTTGGCCAAACGAGTGATGTAGATTCGTTGTAAATGCTGCAATTTGCGAAAATCTTACCAAATTTGTCTCAGAGTCATGGCTGTAGTCGTTTCACAGCGAAAGCTGCAGCCACCAACGGTCACAGCACTGGCGATAATCGAGTACATCTTCTCGCGAAGCGACTGAATTGCTACAGTGACGTATGCTCTGGAGTTCTGATCCTAAGATGATGGAGGTCAGAAGATGCCGTAAATTAAGCTGTTGTCTGACTCATGTAACTTCACATACGAGCAATATCAAACGAACGAGACGAGAGGCTGCGTATGAGTATTGAAATGTATTCACAGTAGCGAATATGGGCAACCTTCAGCTGCACGACAGAATGACGACAATAAAAATTTGTGCCGGGTCGGGACTCGAATCCGAATTTCCTTCTTATCGGGAACGGTTGCCTTACCACCTGGTTATTTTTTTTAATAGGAGAAAAGATTAATTATGATAACAGAAAAAAAAGCCGAGAACGTAGCCGAAAAACCACCACCAAACTCACATGATATGTATCAAGAATTATTTTTATATGGGTTTCTAGTGATTTTTTAATTTTTTTAATTTTGTGTTTTTTATTTTTTTATAGTTTGTAATAGAATCTACAAGTAGAAGGAAAACGAAACCAGATTACATTCGAAATAGCAAACTAAGAAAATTCCCAATTTGATTTCAAGGATTGTCAACGCTCATGTGTATCTAAAGTTCACCTATACACATTTTACAATAGAACTGGAGCGATGCTGAGTCAATGCACAAAACAAAACTAACAGGGAAAGCAGAAGAGGACAAGCTGAAGCAAATCAGATTGGAACATACATAATAAAGAAAAACAATTATCAGAAAAATTAATTTAACCAACACCTTGCCGACGGAAAACAAGATTCAACATGTTTGAGAAGTGGTCTCGATAGCGAGGCATTCGCAAGCATGTCCAATAGGCCGTGATCATGTACTTCATGAAGTTCATGTGATCTTCCCCCTCGCTTTCTACAACATAATGAACGAAGTGTGCCAGCAACCACATAACTGTATGGGATTTCGACCGTGGAAAGAAACAAGAATTTGAGTGCAATATGTTGTCCGTAGTGTATGCAGTTTCAGAAGATCGAGTAAGGAAGGCCGATTGTGTCCTGATCCAAGACCAGTTTGCCATATGACCTCCACAAGTAAAGCGATTTCGTATCGTACTGAAGACGTACAACGACTACATAAATCTGTGTCACTAAGCCCAATACGGGAAAGTCGGTGGTTCGTCGGAATCAAGTATTTACTACCTTATATCACGAGGATGCTACGCGCACCCGCAAAATCGGAAGACTGAACCAAACTGTCGACCAGGTTGTATGCGCCGATTCTCTTTCAACGAGGTTCGGGCAAGGGACTGCTTCCCATCGAGTCTTTAGAAATTTCATGGTGAAGAGAGGGCTCCGTAAGATGTCAGTCCCTAAGATGCTCACCCCAAGATAGAAGTCACGAATGTGTTTTAACTTATAATTTAAGCGACCATCATCAATAGGAGACGGGCACAGAGAAATAAATGAGACGTGAATGTGAGAATTTCTTCAGTCACCGCCAAAATCGCACGACGCACATATAGCGTCTGCGTCTTCCTTCGTATATCAGTCAGATCCAGTCCTCCAAAGGAACGAGGCTTCGTGATCACCTCATAGCGTAGGCGAAATGTATGTCTTATCCATAAAAAAGGACGGCACAGTTTCTTCGCCATCAACGATGGAAGCGGATAAACTTGGGCCACGTAATAAGCTTAGCATAAGACGTATGTATCCAGTATTCGGACTTTCTGGAGCAGAATAAGAAAACGCCTTTCATACTCTAGTATCACTCCCTGAATTTTGTCCGTAACGGACTTTCATTTGAGCATCGCCATTATGAGCTGACAACGATCAATGATGGCACCGAGAGACGTATGCCGATGCACCGCTGTAGCCCATAGAACAACCGCGTCACCAAAACCTCGCAAGAGAAAAGCTTGCATTTACCTTCATTTAGTTTTGCACCTGAACTCCGACAAAAATCATCGCTATCAGCATTCGGCCGAGATATCTCAGCAGGATTCCGAATTACAACCGTCACGTCATCTGCGTATGCACGAACAGCTATAGCCCCGCCGGAAAATATCCAACCTGTCAGCTGGGATTCTAGCATCCGAAGTAGGGGTTCCAGAGACAACACAAACAAAGTCATTGACAGCGGGCTTCCTTGAGGCACTTCCCTACGGATACTTATTGGGGGCGTCAGTTGGCCATTAACAACCACCGAAGCCGAAATACCTGTAGACAGATTTGAGAGCACTCACCGTGTGTCAACAGTGAAACAAATTTCCCCCAGAATCCGAAGCAGAAAGCCGTGATTAACACAATCAAATGCCTTATCGAAGTCTAGAAAAGCAAGGGAACAAGGAACGGACGTTACAGCAGCAACCGAAACCACGTCACGGCACTCGACTGTAGGAGTAAGAAGGGTATGACCAGATAGGTAGCTTTGGCGTTTTGGAAGAATCGTCTCTATCAGAGCAGACATCCTACTGTTCACTTCCCTCGCCACAGTCTTATAATCAAAATTTAACGAAGTAAATGGTAGAAAGCTATCAGGGGCAGCCGGTCCAGTCCGTTTCTGGATTAAAACAACTTTTCCCACTTTGAACGAGATATGCACTACTTTACCCTGTAACGCTTCATTCAAAAGGGAGGTAAAGGTAGCACCCAACAACGGCCAAAAGTGCACGTAAAATTCCTTGTGAAGTCCATCTAGACTCGGGGCTTTTGAGGAGGCGATCCCACAATAAGTTTGTAAATTTTCTCAGGCTGAGAGGCAGCTAAGAGCGTTGAATTATTTTCAGGTGTAATTGTCGTATCCAAGATGGTGACAAGTGGGTCATAAAAGGTCGCATTGGACTCATCGATATCATAAATGTCTACATAGTCCTGGTATAGGATAAGCACCACATCAGCTTGCGCCATTACGATACGTCCATCATGTGTCCTGAGAGAATGAGTACGGCAGCATTGGAGAAGGGTCTGATGCCGAAGAAAATGATATCAGGAAGTCAGTTCTTCCATCTCCAATGAAAGCGGCTTCGATCGGATTTTCAAACTTTCCATTTGTATTCAAATGGCTCTGAACACTATGGGATTTAACATCTGAGGTCATCAGTCCCCTAGAACTTAGAACTACACTCCTGGAAATGGAAAAAAGAACACATTGACACCGGTGTGTTAGACCCACCATACTTGCTCCGGACACTGCGAGAGGGCTGTACAAGCAATGATCACACGCACGGCACAGCGGACACACCAGGAACCGCGGTGTTGGCCGTCGAATGGCGCTAGCTGCGCAGCATTTGTGCACCGCCGCCGTCAGTGTCAGCCAGTTTGCCGTGGAATACGGAGCTCCATCGCAGTCTTTAACACTGGTAGCATGCCGCGACAGCGTGGACGTGAACCGTATGTGCAGTTGACGGACTTTGAGCGAGGGCGTATAGTGGGCATGCGGGAGGCCGTGTGGACGTACCGCCGAATTGCTCAACACGTGGGGCGTGAGGTCTCCACAGTACATCGATGTTGTCGCCAGTGGTCGGCGGAAGGTGCACGTGCCCGTCGACCTGGGACCGGACCGCAGCGACGCACGGATGCACGCCAAGACCGTAGGATCCTACGCAGTGCCGTAGGGGACCACACCGCCACTTCCCAGCAAATTAGGGACACTGTTGCTCCTGGGGTATCGGCGAGGACCATTCGCAACCGTCTCCATGAAGCTGGGCTACGGTCCCGCACACCGTTAGGCCGTCTTCCGCTCACGCCCCAACATCGTGCAGCCCGCCTCCAGTGGTGTCGCGACAGGCGTGAATGGAGGGACGAATGGAGACGTGTCGTCTTCAGCGATGAGAGTCACTTCTGCCTTGGTGCCAATGATGGTCGTATGCGTGTTTGGCGCCGTGCAGGTGAGCGCCACAATCAGGACTGCATACGACCGAGGCACACAGGGCCAACACCCGGCATCATGGTGTGGTGAGCGATCTCCTACACTGGCCGTACACCACTGGTGATCGTCGAGGGGACACTGAATAGTGCACGGTACATCCAAACCGTCATCGAACCCATCGTTCCACCATTCCTAGACCGGCAAGGGAACTGGCTGTTCCAACAGCACAATGCACGTGCGCATGTATCCCGTGCCACCCAACGTGCTCTAGAAGGTGTAAGTCAACTACCCTGGCCAGCAAGATCTCCGGATCTGTCCCCCATTGAGCATGTTTGGGACTGGATGAAGCGTCGTCTCACGCGGTTTGCACGTCCAGCACGAACGCTGGTCCAACTGAGGCGCCAGGTGGAAATGGCATGGCAAGTCGTTCCACAGGACTACATCCAGCATCTCTACGATCGTCTCCATGGGAGAATAGCAGCCTGCATTGCTGCGAAAGGTGGATATACACTGTACTAGTGCCGACATTGTGCATGCTCTGTTGCCTGTGTCTATGTGCCTGTGGTTCTGTCAGTGTGATCATGTGATGTATCTGACCCCAGGAATGTGTCAATAAAGTTTCCCCTTCCTGGGACAATGAATTCACGGTGTTCTTATTTCAATTTCCAGGAGTGTACTTAAACCTAACCAACCTAAGGACACCACATACATCCATGCCCGAGGCAGGATTCGAACCTGCGACCGTACCGGGCACGCGGTTCTAGACTGAAGCACCTAGAAACGCTCGACCACATCGGCCGGCTTTTGAATTCTCTTCGAGGCCAACAATTTTGCTTTTGGGCGGCTAACATCCGCAATTCGCAGAGGGGACTGACACGAAGCTAGTTCACACAGGATGGAATAGTAATAATCTTAACTTCTCCTAAGGTCTCGCGCTTTGGCAACACAGAAAAGTGTCAAAGTTTGCATGAGCCTTGGTTTTCCTATCTGTGTCCACCAGTCAAGGGTGGAAGAGTATTTCCCACTGGAACGTAGAGTACGCTCCCACACGACTCACATCCCGTCATTAGAGAGGGGTCAGCTAGGTGAGCGACGTTTAAGATCCACGGAGGGCAAAACAATTTGACCCGTAGCCGTTCAATATTGAGAGTTGTAGCCACAGCACAGTGATCCGTAAGGGAAGCTGGTATGACTTCAACATTAAGAATACTTTCGCTCAGACACTCTGATGAGCAAAAACTACGTAACCTGCTACTAGAAGTCTCAGTAAAGTGGGTAAATTTAACTAACGTCGGGTATTTACACATACAGACGTCTCTTAGGTGTAAGGGGCGAACTAATTCCTGTAATTCACGAGAGAAATTAATATTAGGAGATTGATCTGCAGCACGCAATACACAGTTAAAATCACCACCCAACATAATACCCAGAGGACTCTTACGCAAGAGATAAACGATATCCTCTTTATAAAAAAGCGACCAGTGCCAGAAGGGGCATATGAAAGAACCAAAGTAAGACTAAAAAGTTGGCAACCTATGCTCCTGCCAGAATCCAACATTCCCACCTCAGCAATAAGAACGCCTTCGCCAAAGAATAAGGCAGTCCCCGCAAAATATTCGGGTGCTACATTAAAGATCATACGACAACCAGGTAAGGAGAAATTATTAAATAACACCTCCTGTAAGCAGACTATGTCCGAAAATGAATCATAAATGAACCCTACGCAGCGAAGCCAATCGCAATTCTGATTCCACACGGTTAACGTTTAAGGAAAGAAAAGTGTACGCTTGGGTCATCGATCACAGCTGGACAGGGATGTACGGAACCTCCGAGTACAATTAGGTAGACAGCTGAGAATCTAGGTCCACTGTGGAATCCACATCGGTGGACCAGCACCCCTGTCACCACAACATTTTTTCTTAGATTTCTTACGTCCCACCACACGGTCGGGCTGTATACGCTGTTTCTGTCGGCTACGTGGGATGGTGGCCTCTGCTGACGGAGGTGTGGGAGGGGTCTCAGGTACAGTTTCCTACCCCTCGGAACTAGGGTTGCGTAATGCAGTTCCCGTCACTAAAACGTGAGCATTCTGTGGAACTGAAAATGCAACGGGTGAAAGTTGGTCGCTAATTTTATTCTCCTCGGGAGTTGCAGTAGTCGGAAAATGCGGGAAATCTTCAGCGGCTGAAGGAGGAGGTCGGATTCTAACGGAGGACATAAGGACGAAGGGGGAACTCTGCTCCCTCTCCACACACAGGCAGCTCAGAAGCAGCCACTTCGCGAACAGGGGGAATGCTGGAGATAACTTCTTCGCCACTCACCTTATCACGGACAGGAGGTATTGTAGCATCGAGACGAGCAGAGGACACAATCGATAGGGGGGACTTGGCACAGAAGGCAAAGCAAAATCCTCACCATCACCATTCTGAGCGCGTCGTCGCTTGTTTGTCGCCGTTATAGGTTCTATCCTGGGGACGACAGGAATCTGAGCCTGTCGCGGAGGTAAAGGAGGAAATTCATTGACACGGTTATCAGAACTGACTGTTTGTTCATTATAATACGAAGCAGAAGTATGCCCGATGGCGGGAGTGAAAGGAACAAGACAACCAACCGTCAATTTTATATATATATATATATATATATATATATATATATATATATATATATAGGGTGTTACAAGAAGGTACGGCCAAACTTTCAGGAAACATTCCTCACACACGAATAAAGAAAAGATGTTATGTGGACATGTGTCCGGAAACGCTTAATTTCCATTTTAGAGCTCATTTTAGTTTCGTCAGTATGTACTGTACTTCCTCGATTCCCCGCCAGTTGGCCCAAGGTAATGTTGACTTCGGTGCTTGTGTTGACATGCGACTCATTGCTCCACAGTACTAGCATCAAGCACATCAGTACGTAGCATCAACAGGTTAGTGTTCATCACGAACGTGGTTTTGCAGTCAGTGCAATGTTTACAAATGCGGAGTTGTCAGATGCCCATTTGATGTATGGATTAGCACGGGGCAATAGCCGTGGCGCGGTACGTTTGTATCGAGACATATTTCCAGAACGAAGGTGTCCCGACAGGAAGACGTTCGAAGCAATTGATCGGCGCCTTCGGGAGCACGGAACATTCCAGCCTATGACTCGCGACTGGGGAAGACCTAGAACGACGAGGACACCTACAATGGACGAGGCAATTCTTTGTGCAGTTGACGATAACCCCAACGTCAGCGTCAGAGGAGTTGCTGCTGTACAAGGTAACGTTGACCACTTCACTGTATGGAGAGTGCTACGGGAGAACCAGTTGTTTCCGTACCATGTACAACGTGTGCAGGCACTATCAGCAGCTGATTGGCCTCCACGGGTACACTTCTGCGAATGGTTCATCTAACAATGTTTCAATCCTCATTTCAGTGCAAATGTTCTCTTTACGGATGAGGCTTCATTCCAACGTGATCAAACTGTAAATTTTCTCAATCAACATGTGTGGGCTGACGATTTTCTGTGAACGTTTGGGCAGGCATTGTTGGTAATGTCTTGACTGGGCCCCATGTTCTTCCACCTACGCTCAATGGAGTACGTTATCAGGATTTCATACGGGATACTCTACCTGTGCTGCTAGAACATGTGCCTTTACAAGTACGACACAACATGTGGTTCATGCACGATGGAGCTCCTGCACATTTCAGTCGAAGTGTTCGTACTCTTCTCAACAACAGATTCGGTGACCGATGGATTGGTAGAGGCGGGCCAATTCCATCGCCTCCACGCTCTCCTGACCTCAACCCTCTTGACTTTCATTTATGGGGGCATTTGAAAGCTCTTGTCTACGCAACCCCGGTACCAAATGTAGAGACTCTTCGTGCTCGTATTGTGGACGGCTGTGATACAATACGCCATTCTCCAGGGCTGCATCAGCGCATCAGGGATTCCATGCGACACAGGGTGGATGCATGTATCCTCGCTAACGGAGGACATTTTGAACATTTCCTGTAACAAAGTGTTTGAAGTCACGCTGGTACGTTCTGTTGCTGTGTGTTTCCATTCCATGATTAATGTGAGTTGAAGAGAAGTAATGAAATGAGCTCTAACATGGAAAGTAAGCGTTTCCGGACACATGTCCACATAACATATTTTATTTCTTTGTGTGTGAGGAATGTTTCCTGAAAGTTTGGTCGTACCTTTTTGTAACATCATATATATATATATATATATATATATATATATATATATATATTACTCAAATGGAAAGTTCCATAGGAAGCAGGTTCCCTCTTGACCAGTATACATGACACGGACGCGGTAACCACAAACTTGTAAATGAGGTGGAATATTGCGTTTGACATGCAGACATGCATTTCCACGGAAAGAATTCCACTATAACACTGTAATCTGTGTCGACTAGACCAACGTTCACGAAGGACGTTTTTCACCTTACCATAAGGAGCCAATATGTCCTTCGGAAAGTTGTCATCAACCTCCGGCGGTAGGTTGAACACTCGGACATTAGTATAGTCAATTTCAGCATCTGCGAGCGACAGCATAGTAACGGAATTATCACGATGCTTGAACGGGACTTGAGAACCACGTCGCGACAGTAATCTTTAAACTTGAAGGGGATCCATAAATTTAACGTAAAACACGTACTCGTTTGCATCAAAATAAGCGGTGTGGACGTGGAGTTCACACGAATTGTATCGACAAGTCAATAGTGGATTTCTAGAGACCCGGGCTGCACGTGTCGCGCTGTTTTATCGAAAGTAAAGCTCACAGTACTTTTCCGTGAAATACACGCGGGAACCATGGTAGCCATAGCGGAGCGACTGACGCCGGTGGAAGTAGATGGACACAAACAGAAAATAAAGGCAGAGCGGCGGCGCTACGGCTCACTCGGCAGACAGAACAATACTAACGAGGAAATCTCCACAGAAAAAAATGGTTCAAATGGCTCTGAGCACTATGGGACTCAACATCTGAGGTCATCACTCCCCCAGAACTTAGAACTACTTAAACCTAACTACCCTAAGGACATCACACACATCCATGCCCGAGGCAGGATTCGAACCTGTGACCGTAGCAGTCGCGCGGTTCAGGACTGAAGCGCCTAGAACCACTCGGTCACCGCGGCCGGCAACTCCACAGAAGCGATGCTGGAGCAAGTGAAATAGTCCAGAACTTCCCTGCTCTGCACTCGAAGCAGAACTGGCTATTCAAGCACGACTCATACCCACACTCAAACTTGCATATATCGCCAACCATGTGTCTATAATCTGTACTCGTACATCAACTTTGTATAAATGAATTTATATGTGCTTACATGCCCGAGGGAACGTTACATCATAATTCACATTAACTCAGGCACTGCAATATCGCGTTCATCCGCTAAGACCAGGCAAGCTGCTTTCAAGTAAAATGTCTCCGCTGTACTAGAATATACATAATAGATGTACGAGTACAAGTTGTAAACCCATGCTGACGACATATGGAAGTTTAGGTCTGGCAGTGCACAGATAGCCAAGTGGTAAGGCGACCACTCACGATAAGCGGGAAATCCGGGTTCGACTCTCGGTCCGGCAAAAATTTTCATTGCTGTCATTCCATTATACAGCTGATGCATGTCCGAAGGAACTTTGCATGTAACTGCAGTTAACACAGGTACTGTACTATCACATCGTGCATAACAGTCATCAGAAAAGCGTTTGTCCGGTAATTATGTAGGTTCACGTGCTCCACCATTAATAAACATTCCACGCAGCCAACCTTACCGAGAAGGCTTCATTTATCTCTCCAGCTTCTTCCCTGCGGTGGTACCGGGTATCTCCGAAGCTTTTAAGTTGGCTTTCCAACTGTGGTACTCTCTCGATAACGTGGCCACAAAATAAAGTTGAAGCAGCCACCCTGTTCTTTTAAAGCTCCACATGCACTGTACTCTCGTACAGCGGTTTGAGAAGCATTACAGTGAACTGACGTTGATGTCTCGGCGTTCATGGAATCCATCTGGATCACTAACGAGTGCCATCACCGCCTACGCTAGACACCGATCTGTTATTACCGGAAATTACTTGACCTGTTCCCATACATTTGAAGCCACAGATCCTCACACACCTGCCAACAAACGCAAAATCAGTGACATATTTCGTTCCAAAGACGGGCAAACAAGCTATTAAGCAGGTCGTCATAATCTTTCGGCTGATCAATGTAGATATACTATTTACGAGGTACAAAATTACGTTCATACATTCCCCTAAGGAAATAAAAATTTAATAGCCTTGTATATAGACTATCTGTAAAAAGCCTCAGGAACGCATTTTCTCATTGGTGATAATTATTTTGCGCTATTAAATTAACTGATCTGTCTCAAGTAGGTCTCATGGAAATGTTACCCATTACCTCGCTATGACCCAACCATTGCCACAAAAATATTTAGGGGCAATTGAAAATAACTGATCAGTGGACACCAGTTCGGCCGTTCAATAATTTACTTTAACATATAACTGAAATAAACTGACCATCTTCACCTATGACAAGACAGATACCTGTCTGAGCACCCCATCGGGTTTTGTGAGACAACCGGGAGCCTTCGAATTTAAATATAAATTTCGTGCTATGATCTTATGTGACCAAACTGCTTAGGTCATCGGTGCTTAAGCTTACACACTACTTAATATAACTTATGGTAAGGACAACACACACACACACACACACACACACACACACATGTCCGAGGGAGGACTCGAACTGCCAACGGGGGGAAGCCACACGGCCAGTGATAAGCCTCATCAGACCTCGCTGCTACCCAGCGCGGTGAGCCTTCGAGGCTGTGCGTATTTACGAGATCTTGGATTGGCATTCTTATATAATAGATTTCCTCAAACGCTTCCGTACAGCGACGTTTCTCTACGTGTGACTGCTGATTACGATAATGAAAACATAGAACGTAGACTTACTTTCCGTAGTACCACAGATGATTGATATACTGAATCATTTTCTGGGGCAACATTACACTGACACACAAAGTATTCTTTATACAGGCTTGCGCATCCAACGCTAATAATCGAAATTTAAGGAGGTGAAAAATTATAAAAAATACCGTGTTCTGATGTTGGTCTCAGTAGATTTTTCTTTTATGAAGTTTGTTATGGAAAGAAATATACGAAAAGAAAACAGGATAAATTAGAATTAAAAATAAAACACCAGGAAAAAATTAGTTCAGACAATCCTACTTTCCACAGAAATGAAAAACATGCCACCAATAAAAGGTTTCTACACTGCTCTGTTTGCTGGCTGAGAGCTATACAGTTTCAAAAAGAAAGTAAATTGATTTTTGCTTGAGAACTATTTGAACGTCATAGATAAATTTCTGAGTACATATTGGCTATATAAAATGGAATTAATTAATTAAACCACTAATGTAAATTATCCTCAAGTACTCCCGTTTTCACCGGCCGTTGTGGCTGAGCGGTTCTAGGAGCTTCAGTCCGGAACCACGCTGCTGCTACGGTCGCAGGTTCGAATCCTACCTCGGGCATGGATGTGTGTGATGTCCTTAGATTAGATAGGTTTAAGTAGTTTTAAGTCTAGGGGACTGATGACCTCAGATGCTCAGAGCCTTTTGAACTCCTGTTTTCACTGAGAAAATGTATAATTTTTGTTACTCTGACGATATATTCCATATCGTAGGGCTTTATCAGAAATAACATCAATGGAACATGCAGATACCCACGCTGTACACACCGACCTGTTGTACATGTCGGCTGGGGTTCACCTGGTTCCTCTGCTTAGTTGGAGAGCTATCATCCTTGATATTTGTTGAAAGTGTTAACCCCTTCTGCTGCCGAAACTTCCGATGTACCACATTACGGTACATGCCGTCGTTGAAGATTCATGATCTGTCATAGCTCAGCATCTGATATTGAAAACTTCTGGTAATGAATCTACCAGAACTAACCGCTTTCGATCACTCACACTAAATGAAACATTTTATAATGCTACGTTTACTCAATTCCAGGTAGTAGGTAATGCGTTATTAATCTGGCCAGAGACTACACAAAGCTGCTCTAGGGAACTGGAATTACGATTGGCCTTCCGAAGACCGTTGATCGTCTACTCTGGATTACACAGAGCTGCAATACGCTCGCTCGTGCGGTAGCGTTCTCGCTTCCCGTGCCCAGGTTCCCGGGTTCGATTCCCGGCAGGGTCTGGGTTTTTCTCTGCCTCGCGATGACTGGCTGTTGTGTGATGTCCTTAGGTTAGTTAGGTTTAAATAGTTCTAAGTTCTAGGGGACTGATGACCATAGATGTTAAGTCACATAGTGCTCAGAGCCATTTGAACCGTTTTTGCAATGTGCTCCAATAAGCAAATATGCTGTGAGAGGGTAATATAGATAAATAACGGGGTCTTGATGGCTAAAATACTATTTCCAAACGATAATTAATTTGTAATGCAACAACATTACCGAAATAATCGATATGCTAACACCGCCGATTCAAATCAGCTATTACCATGGTGAAAGAGATCGTATTCTTGCGCCAGTAGAGGAAGTTTTATCTACTAATCGAACAGTTTATCAGAAAAACAATTTCATCTGGTCATAGACTATTTTAAACAGTTACTGTTTCAAGATCTCGTAACAGCAGCAGCATTAACTCAACAAATTCCTATCTCCGATTAGAATCCTCCGATGCAAGTTTCAGTTCATAGTGGGTTGACAAGGGTAAGAATTTAAATCTCTATGCGACAATACACGAACAACATACCACGTGGGTTTGCAGATGTAGCGTTTCGTTGCATACCTTCATTGTTAGCCACCATCTTCGCACAGTAATCATTGAGTTTTAAAGCGTAAATCGTAATCTGAATTAGCTACTAAAGGGTCAAGCGTCTATCTCTCTTACTTACGAAGATGAAGAGGTCAACTGAATATCGATAAGTTATAAAAATCATGAGATTCTACTTCACAATCTCAGCATACATAAAGTTTTATATAATGTAACAGTTGTGATACTAAATGTAACTGGGTTTTCTCTTTTGATGCTAGTCAATTGTCAGGATGAGCATTCTAAAGCTTTATGTCAGGGTGAAAATAGTAGATAAATTAATTTTTCTCTCTTAACAACATGTGGGCAGGGTGGGTTCTTCCTTGGCTCGGGTATGAGGTAGAATGAAACAGCATTTTTACATAAGATAACTTTTATTGAAAGTTTCGTACAACTGTATCTTACTGGATGTTCTGGTTCGGAGAGCGGCAGCTGTGTCGTTTGCGAAGCCTTCTGCTGCGGCAGCGGCGGCGTCTGATTACGCGTGGCAGTGTGTATCTCGTGTCGTCGTCTCGCCCAGCTGACTGGAGACGCGCATCGCGCTGTGGCCCGTTTAATTATTGAGAGCGAAGTCGTGCATCGGATGGTGATACCTTGGATGTGGAGTGCCAGTGTTTCTCTTCTCTAAGCGGCCGCGTGTGTTGTGCGTCGGGCAGCGGAGCGGCGCGGCGGGGGAAGGCCAGTGTCCTGGACTCGAACAACGGACTCCCGCTTGCCAGTCTTCGGCTGTCAGATCTTCATCCCAGCTCACAGGTGACTGCTGATGTGAGGCCGTCTCCTTCCCGTCCTCACGAGTCACCCGGGTACGTAAAAATCAGACTTCAAATACCTTTTAATTTCTGTCTTCTGGCGCCGAGGCTGCTGCTTGCTATTCCATTACAGCGGCGGACTTGGTGCGTCTGTGCATGATGCAGTCTCTTCTTGCATGACAGTCTTCAGCACCGAAACTGACTGGAAACTACTGCTACGATTCTTCACTTCTTCGTCTTCTTCGTCTCTCGTCTTCGTCTATCGGGCCCACTGCGTCTCGCGTATTTATTCACTTCAGTTTACTGGAGGTGAACGACTTCACGGTCATTGCCTCTTCTGTCACGTTGAGAAGCTTCTCGAAGAATCTTCTTAACGTCGGTCATTGGCTCTTGGAATGTAGGCGAGGGCCTTTGATCACATGTGACGACTGAGAAACACGTGAGCCGGTCATTGCCTCTTCTGTCACGTTGAAAAGCTTCTCGAAGAATCTTCTTAACGTCGGTCATTGGCTCTTGGGATGTAGACGAGGGCCTTTGTTCACATGCGACAACTGAGAAACACGTGAGCCGTCGGGCGATGCCCTGACGGCTGAATCGACAGCATCCGCTTATGTGGAACTTGCTGACTTCTGCTCTGCTGTTCCGCCCGCGATTTTCCAGTGTGCAATTCTTCTAAACTGAACTAAGTTTTTCATTTATTTTCTAATTTCTACTTCACTTTGATTTCACTAATTTATTTACTTAAGTATCACTCAACATTCCTCCACCCTTCGGAGAAATTCGCTCTCGAATTTACCACTTTTTATTAGAATGACTAAAATGTTTTATGCCTCATGTATTTCCAAGCACCTGGTATGTACTACACTGCTGAGAATTGCAAAACCCGGAAGAAATGGACTGAATCACTCCGAAATAACTTGATGTTAGCAGAGTAGTGATATGATACACTACGTGATCAAAATATCCGGACAATCCCAAAAACATACTTTCTCATATTAGGTGCGTTGTGCTGCCACCTACTGCCAGGGACTCCAAATCAGCGGCCTCAGTACTCATTAGACATCGTTAGAAGCAGAATGAGGCGCTCCGCGGAACTCACAGACATCGAACATGGTCAGGTGACCGTGTGTCACTTCTGTCAAACATCTATGCGAGATTTCCACACTCCTAGACGTCCCTAGCCCCATTGTTTCCGATGTGATAGTCAAGTGGAAACGTGAAGGGACACGTATAGCACAAAGCGTACAGGTCGCCCTCGTCTGTCGACTGACAGAGATCGCCGACTGTTGAAGAGGGTCGTAATGTGTAACAGGCAGACATCTATCTGTATCATTACGCAGGAATACCAAACTGCATCAGGATCCACTGCAAGTACTGTGACAGTTAGGCGAGAGGTGAGAAAACGTAGATTTCATGGTCAAGCGGCTGCTCACATCACGCCGGTAAATGCCGAACAACGACTCGCTTGGTGTAAGGAACGTAAACATTGAACGATTGAACAGTGGGAAAACGTTGTGTGGAGTGAGGAATCACGGTACAGAATGTGGCGATCCAATAGCAGGGTGTCGGTAAGGCGAATGCCCGGTGAACTTCATCTACCAGCGTGTGTAGCGCCTACAGTAAAATTGGCAGGCAGTGGTTTTGTGGTGCGGTCATGTTTCTCTTGGGAGGGGGGGGGGGGGGGGGGGCTTCACAGAGTCCTGACCTGAATCCTATAGAACACCTTTGGAATGTTTCGGAACGCCGACTTCGTGCCAGGCCTTACCGACCGACATCGTTACCCCTCCTCAGTACAGCACTCCGTGAATAATGGGCTGTCATTCCCCAAGAAACCTTCCAGCACCTAATTGAACGTATGCCTACGAGTGCGGAAGCTATCATCAAGGCTAAGGGTTGTGCAACACCATACTGAATTCCAGTCTTACTGATGGAGGGCGCCATGAACTTGTAAGTCATTTTCAGCCAGGTGTCCGAATACTTTTGATCACATAGTGTAAGTGATTAAGACTGGAAAGAGGTAAAATTTCTTGGCAGATTAAAACAATGTGCCGGACCGAGTCGCAAACTCTGGACCATTGCCTTTCGTGGGCAACTGCTCTATCAACTGAGCTACCCGAGCAATGCTCTGACACGGACCTCGCTGCTGTTTTTCCAGCATTACCTTGTTGCATACCTCTCAGATATGTCAGTGGGTAGAGCGAAAGCAAAAGTCCCCAACGTCATTGTGGCACACATTTTTGAGAAGTTTCATATCAACGCACACTTCACAGAAGCGAGAAACATTAATTCTGGGAACTTCCCCCAGGCTGTGGATAAGCAGTGTCTCCGAACTATCCCTTCTTCAAGAAGATTCGCAGGAGAACGTCTGTGAAGTCTGGAGATAGAAAATGAGTTACTGGTGTATGTAAGGCTGCGAGGGCGATTCGTGAGTCGTGCTTGGGTAGAAACGTCGGTAGATGACGTGACAGCGAAAGGCAAAGATCACGAGTTCCAGTCTCATTCCTGCACACAATTTTAATTTGCCAGGAAGTTTCATATCATCATACGCTACAATTCAAAGTGAAAAATTCATTCTGCAAAGAGGTGACGTTCACGTATTACCAGCAGCGCCTTCTTCTGTGTGAACGGACACTTCAGTGATATATCACGCTCAGACGGTACAGAAACGTCAAACTATGTGGAAACTTACAGGCATGTGCAAGTATGTCTCGACTACTTCGTAAGGCGCAATACCAGCATATCAGTTCCATCAGGGTAGAATGATTGGTTTCCGGGACAGGGTTCTGTCGTACTGTGACATAGTGACACGTACAGAGCACACTAGTACGCCAGTGCTACATTTGTGGCACCAGTGGTTAGAAAGGGTTCATACACAGCGAAGAGCGGGTACTGGACCAAGCAATGTGACCACAGCAAGGACTGACCGTTACCTCGTCCACAAAGCTGTAACTGAAAGAATAGATTCGTCCACAGTGCTTGCTTGACGTTGGAGCTTTTCAACGTGGGTGGCCTTATCTACTATGACGGTTCCATGCCATCTGCTGATGGCTGAACTGCTTGGAAGCATGAGGTTACGTTTGATTTCATTGACGAGAAATCAAAAAGGCCTCACTTGTAGTGGGGCACGTACGCCCCGTCACTGGAATTCTAAGTTGCAAATTAGTGTGTTTCCGAACGACTTCCGCTTCTGTTTGTCCTACAATGATGGCCTTGGACTTATTGGACACTACCCTAGCGAACGCTGCCGCTTAGACTGCAATGTTGAGTGGCATAGCAGGCAAACTCCAAGTACGGGATGCTACTTGCTATAATGCGCCATCTCATACCTCCAACTGAAACGTCCCCTAAGAAAAATTTATGAATGACTGTGCTAATAAATCTCTTACATTATTTGCTTTTCAAACAGCTGAGCAAAACTGAACGTACTCAGATATTAATCACTTTACTTATTCTGATCAACACAAAATTGACACACAATATTTTTAGCGCAACGCAATCTCACTTTCAATAATCGCTACAAAAGAATGGCCCTGACTAACAATAACCTATACCTTTCATGAATTACTTACCTCACAAAAATCATCGTTATTAGAACTCCTGCAATACAGCGAGCGCCAATACTGCCAGCTAAATAAAATATTCTAACCACTGAGGTCACAAACTACTGATAGGCATAATTAGCAAATGAAAGATTTTGGTAGAGAACAAACAATGTATTTACTTTAACAGTGTCCAAAAGTGATGATATATATATGTCAGTTCATGACATCCAGTCTAACAAATTAACTGTCGCTGATGGACACACGTCCAGATCATCCGCTCTCAAAACTCCGCCATCTTTCTCCCCACATCCACCACTGCTAGCGGCTCACCTCCAACTGCGCAACCTACGCGCTGTTCACATCCAGCTGCCCAACACTACAATAGCAAACAACAATGCAAACCGGCCACAGACTTCACACGGCACTGCTAGTGATTTTCATACCGAGCGCTACGTGGCGTTACCATTATAAAAACCTAAACAGCCTACTTACACAACGTACTGAGGATACTATGAAGGGCAACCGTTATATCAGGGAAATGTTAGAACTCGAGGCACTGTCTCTCCTGGAAGTAGCTCCACATGCCATATTTCAGAATATATGGCGAAGAGGGTGCATACTACTTCGAAGAACGATGCGTACCATTGCTTCCCTTCCATGTGTGTTCCCTAGGTATGTTACCTATCGAAAGTCTGGGATGTGGTCGTTCGGCGACAGGTTCGTTCTGGTCCTCTTACAACCAATGTGGATGATCTTTGTTGATCTACTGTGGGTGCTGGACAGCGGTTGCTGAAATATTTAACAAAGAAATTCGCCAAACAGCTGTGCAAATTAAAAAGTTGTTTTACTTTCGCTACCAGTTTCACCAATTCAATATGCCATCTTCAGGCCTCATATGCAGCACTACTTCGAAGAACGCGTACCACTGCTTCCCTTGAATCAATGTTCGCCCGACATGTCGTCCATCGAGTTGCTATCAAGTCTTAAAAGAAGCAATTGAGAATTCACGACATCCAGAAACAGTATGACCTCAGTATACCAACACTGATAAATTTTGAGAGGGGCATATGGGGCCTGAAGTGGCACAGTGAATTGCCGAAAGTGATAACGAAAATAAAATAAAATAACTTCTTAATGGGCACGACAGTTTACCTAATTTATTTGTTTTGAAAAAACTGTCGATCATTGTGCACACTGCTACGAATAGCTTAGTAGTGTGTTCCGCAGCAGCGCTGTGATTCCCTTCCACAAAACGTCTAGAAGCTCCGATTGCAGCACGTGGCTTCTTCATGTCGCACTGAATCCTCACAGTCAAAGCACACGTACAGTTCTCCGGTTCTAATCATTTGCGTACTACCACGTCCCCAACCCACGGATTAAATTTCATTGTAATCACATGTTTTTTCTCTTAGTGCTGCAGTTTTTACAAACATTTGAGTGCGGTATTGTCTGTTATTCTTGTTGTTCTGGAACGCTAGCAGTGTTTCATCCGCTGAGCAGACAGTCCAACGCAGTGATACAAATCTGTAACTTCACACTCTTTGCTCGTTTCACGCCTGCTGTGCACTGTAATCAGGGACATTTAATCGTGATTACCAGAACGGACACAGTTCGATGCTCTGAACCGAAGCGTATGTCGGCGGCTTAGCAATTTACGATCCGTAATAAAGCACTTTAATGGGAATTTTGGTCATTAGTGCTTAATTCCAGTCCATTGAAACAAAATAGTCGCTTTGAGGTTAGAGGTTTTGCTAGCATAATCGGTACGAAGAGTAAACATCATGTCGAGTGGTTTGCCGTCCTGCCGGTCTCCAGTAATGCAGTTAGTGACCGTGCTTGTAAGCTTTAAAAATTGTGGGCTCTAGTAGCATGAAAACACCGCGGAATGCACTTTATTGTCTACTGTGATTACGTGATAAGCCATACAGTTTGCAACAGGCTTTTTATTGCGACTTATAACCCAAAAGAGTTTGTTGCAATTCGTCAAATACTCTTCAAAGAATAGCAGTGGCATCAATACCAGGGGATAAAATGGACCATATGAAGTTTATATAGTACCAACATAACATAAACATCGGTTTCTGTTTTAAACTATTTGAGATAATACGCAGCACTATGATTGAAACTTTACAGATGTTTCGTGATCTGTGAGTATGTTTTCTGTAATAAATGTTGTTCTCATAAGGCACATTGATTTTAACAAATTCGGGGAAAAGTTATAAATCCATAGAGATTCAAAATGCACCGTACGTAACGTGGTGGAACTGTACAGAAAACATGTCACAGGTGCAAAAGCAGAGAATTTATTGGCAAATAAATTATATTCAAATTTATTCCACGTTTAAAGTCGACAAAATGGATCCGTCATTCTGATATAAATCAGCGACGTCAATAGCCGATATCTTTCTTCGAGCCGCACTGCACATAACATATGGGTAATTGGGTTAATTGTGCTGAACGGCTGTGGTAAGGTATACGGGATTGCAGGCATTACTGCGAGAGTTTTCTCAGAATTTTCCAAACATGCAAGAGCGTATATAGAACCGATCACTTCATACTACTCGTTTCTTGTCCTTTCTTCACGAGATAAAGCTAAGCGTGAACGCATGCAGTTGTTTAGAATGAAATCATTATATATTTAAGCAATGTGAACCTCATGAATATCATCTATAATCATCTATAATTTTCTGTATACGTATACACAACGAAGACACAGGTGCCGGCCGAAGTGGCCGTGTGGTTATAGGCGCTGCAGTCTGGAACCGCGAGACCGCTACGGGCGCAGGTTGGCATCCTGACTTGGACATGGATGTCTGTGATAACCTTAGGTTAGTTAGGTTTAACTAGTTCTACGTTCTAGGGGACTAATGACCTCAGAACTTGAGTCCCATATTACTAAGAGCCATTTGAACCATTTGAAGACACAGGTTCTTCCTTGTATCATAGTCCAAGATTGTTCAAAGAACGGCTGTTGAGTTAGTGTTGCGTGACTAAATGAACCATTTTAAGTTTAATCAGTACGATCTAGTACCAGTAGTAGACCAGATGGTACTAAGGACTACCGTGCTCCGTCATTTGTTGATTGAAAAAACGTTGTGCGAAGACAGAGGGCTGACCGAAATCCGTTACATGTTTCCGCAACATGCGACACTGTTTAACAATTACATTATGTGATTCACCTGAAAAACGCTAGATGCACAAATTCAGGTTGTCTGCTACGGGTGTGTGACGGATGACCCGAGGTTTCTATAGCACACAACCAGTGTAGAGGTCTGCAAGCAGACTCACACGTGTGAGCTCTCCTCTACTCCTTCTGTTCACCGTACGCCTTGGTGTGTTCACCGAAGACGTTCACTTACGGCGATTTTGAGCGATACATACGTTTCCTGTCCATCATGCATCGTAATGTCTTTTACGCACTGTACACAATGCGCTGCACGCTCAACGTCAATGATGGCGTAAACATGATGAATCTTTGATGTATCGATTATCACCCATATTTTATTATTATTAGTTTTATTTTCATAATTTTTATTCACCAATAAACCATTTACAACATTGTATTATATGTGTCATCTGAACTGGAGAAGGTCAGAATCATACAAAATATACTAATTTATGGCTATAGTAGTATTTCCTTGTTGGTTTAGATGAACAAGTTGTGTTGTTAATTACGCAATTTGTGTCCAAATTTTTATTCGTATTTGCAGATAATACCCAAGAACCTTTGTATCCCCTTTCTGGTCAATGCCCACACTACACACGATCATACATTAGACTGCACTACTCTGCAGAGCACGCTCCTCACACAAACGCACACACGCATACAAGCACGCACGCTCTCTCTCTTTTTCTTTCTCTTTCTCTCCCCCCCCCCCCCCTCTCCCTCTCTCTTCCCGCTCCCTCTCTCTTTCGGCTAGAGCCGGAACTCGGACGCTACTTAAGCCATTCTGGTGAAGCCTCCGTGTTCGCCTGTTGGTTATCATAAAATGATAAGTCAGATCCTCAATTTGTGACAGTTTACTACGTAATGAAAGTCGTTTGCTATTAAATAATTTTAACTTTTACGATCTTAACGGTTTTATACTAACGGACTTTTTTATAGTTTAGGAATAGTATGATGTTATGAGGTACTGTCTATCACACACGAATAACAGGACTCTAAGTGAATTTTACGCTAATGACTTTTGCTTTGTTACTGTATGTGAGTCTTCATTCCGCTTCCGGAGACAATCGGTAAACATTTTTACGTGTTTTTTTTTTTTTTTTTTTGTTTACCGTACAATCAATGGTCATATGTGCCCAAGTCACCAAGTCACACTCTGTAGTTCATTGGTCGTTCGAAATGCGAGGTCTTATATACCGACTGTAGTACGTAATGGTAGGGTGGGTAGCAGTGGCGTATTTACTACCGTGAAGACTTTGACAGGAGCTCTGGAGATCCTGTATGAAAAATAACTGGCGTGAAGATGGATCAAACGCTTCTTTTTAGAGATAATCAACCTTAGAAGTTACTGTGGCAGAACATTGGAGAGAAAACTGGGAAAATGTAATGTGTAAATTTCCTGACGTCTGCCTGTTGTAGAATTATGACCATGATTAAGGTTCACATGTTACGAGCGAAAATCAAACGTCTCCTCTTTTTGTAAACAGTGGTCTTGTCAAACACGGCTCAACGACATTTAGAAGCTGATACATTAATTTCCAGATGGCAAGCAAAGTAAGAGCAGTCGAAAATCAGTTGACAGTTAGAAGTAATATCACTTGCAATAACAATTTTCATACATATGCTTATAGATTCCCTCCTACGCAAAGCCTGTTTGTTTTAATAATTTTGACATTCTGATCAATTGTTATCTATGTAGCAATTCCTTTTTCGTATAGACTCTGTAGCCACTTATTTTTAACTCCTCAGTCCCTGTAGTTATTTGCCGACAGGAGTGGCCGAGCGGTTCTAGGCGCTACAGTCTGGAACCGTGTGGCCGCTGCGGTGGAAGGTACGAATCCTGCCTCGGACATGGATGTGTGTGATGTCCTTAGGTTAGTTAGGTTAAATTAGTTCTAAGTTCTAGGGGACTGATAACCCCTGATGTTAAGTCCCATAGAGCTCAGAACCCTTTGAACCATTTCGTACTTATTTGGTGTTAAGACAGGCACAGTTTATTTATCTCCTCAGAATTCTGTATACCAGCCTATGGCCTACATTAGTTGTTTGTTCGTCACTTGGGGACTAATCACCTACCAGATGTTATGAACTTCCTTTGGTGCCTGAATGTTTAGTAATGTGTCCAATTATCTCATCATCTAAAACCGTTGCGTTGGCATTTTTCGATTTCTTGATGACTTGGTCAAGTACTTCCGTAGCGATTCCAACGGTGGGACTGCAAGTCTCGACAACTATTTGCCGTTCCCTTATTTATTATTAATGCGAGCCACATTTTTTTCACTTAACATTAGCTGATGAGCAACAGTACGAGGAAATGGAACGATGTTCCCAGCAGCCTTACAATAGCCTCCAAGAGTTTTGACTAGTTTAGTATATGCCGAGCACTTTAAGGAGTGAAATCAAACGAGTTCGTTTATCTGTCGTTAAATATTTCAGCTAAATTTCTCAGTCACAGGGTTTGGACTAAACTGAGAATAATAATGAAATAACACAATGCGAATATGTCAAGAACATAAGTTATGTTCCATCCACACACTGTGGTTTTAGGGTGGTGGTGGTTAGTGTTTAACGTCCCGTCGACAACGAGGTCATTAGAGACGGAGCGCAAGCTCGGGTTAGGGAAGGATTGGGAAGGAAATCGGCCGTGCCCTTTCAAAGGAACCATCCCGGCATTTGCCTGAAAAGATTTAGGGAAATCACGGAAAACCTAAATCAGGATGGCCGGAGACGGGATTGAACCGTCGTCCTCCCGAATGCGAGTCCAGTGTGCTAACCACTGCGCCACCTCGCTCGGTGTGTGGTTTTAGGGTATCGCGACTGTCCGGAAATACTGTTTATTGCTTCTACTACAAGATCTCAGTTTATTACAAAGGAAATTAATTGTTCTATGTAAATTGTTCAGCGCCACATAGTACTTAAACAAAATATGCATTCAAAGAAATTCTGAATTCTTTGTCTGAAGCAGAAACAGGCTGCCATTATTAAGTGTGTAATTTAGAAATTTGAGAAGTTTTTCACCTTCAGATCTAAAGTGTACTAGATCAAGATCATGAATAAACTTCCATTTCAGAGATTTTCTTAAGATTTCATTGCTGAAATTTATTCTGGAAGTTTAAAGAAGAGAAAAAATGTAGACACAAAACACTAACCCTCTAATAAACTCGAAATCCACAGTCATCGTTTCAGACAGCGGTTACATTATCATTACGCTTTTTTCCTTTTTTTACTGAAAAGCTGACAAAATGGTTAGGTCCCTGGGGAGATTAAAACCTAGAGTAATGACTGTGTTTATGCACAAATAGGCCATGTTACCAATTAACCTTTCCTTTTATATTCCTTATCTTTTATGACTGTGCTGGTCTCTCACATTGTACTGGCCAGTTTTTTGATTATTTTTCAGTTTTTCGAACACACTTGGTAGACATAAATGTGAAAACTCCTAGGAAACAAACTTTATGTTGAGGGAGAACGCAATCAGAGAAGGCTCCCAAACAAGGGTAGAAAAAACATAAAATATCCAATGACTTGACGATTAAAGGCAAGTTCCTATATATTTGCAAATAAAGAACGATAACATGGGAGCTTCTGCCATTTCCAAAACGCGTTCACCGTATGTTGGCCCGACTACACAGTCGGTAGCGTGTTTGAGGACTCGTAAGATCGAATTTGTTTTCGTCCGAGGGAAAACAGAAAAGTCCCGACAGAGAAGAAGTTGTACTGATAAAGCAGCTTCACCTGATCGGCTAAGGAAAACCATTTGTGGGCGAATGCAGTGCCTTGTATGGTAATGTAGTACGTCGTTTGCATGTCGCAACACCAGTCGAAAGACCAGTGCGAAGGCGGCGTTCGTAGGTCCGCATCAGACTGTGAATGACCCTATACAACGATGATTCTACTTCCATCGAGAATAGAAGAAATCCACACTGTTTTATAGTCTATCAATTATCAATGACGCGGCCTTTTTAATCGGTGAGCGGGTTCATTGTACTCCACAAGGGGAAAGCAAAGATCTCTGATAAAATGTCGGCTCCCAGAAAATTTATTGTAATACAAAATTCGCGTATGTGCTGCAATATAGATTTGTTCCGGCCAGCATCTGCAGAGGGAGTCAGACCAGCCCGCTGCAGACACGTATATAAGCCAGATGTAACGGAATGAGTAAGTCGAGTACATCTTAAAACGTGATGCCGTATAAACATTATTAAATCATTTTCTTAGAGGCTGCGAAGCCCTAACCCTACAAGGGGACGGAGCCTCGCTATTAAAATGTAAAACGACAGGATAATTCCATAAATTCTGCGGTGAGCCTGAATATTTGTGCGACAAAACACATTTCACTGGAAATGTAGGAATCTATGATTCTTACTTTGTGAAGAAGGCCAAGTGGACTGCCTTCGTGTTCACGAAATTCACCTTAAATTCAATCCGTCATCTACCGCCAATTAAGGACAGCCATTTCATCAGGTAGCGATCCACGGTAACCCCAGCGGTTTGGACGAGCAACCACATTTGCCCATGGAAAGACATTTTCATGAAAATTCCATTCATTAACGCTGACCTCAAGGAAAGATCAAAAGAGATCCTACATATCCTACAGCTGGGATATGTCAGCAATATGACGTAGCAATACCATAACATCAGTAGTAGGTGAGTGGGGATATCAGCAGAATTTTGATACCAAATTGAAATCAAATTAATATTCAAATTAACTAAATTTATAAATCAATTGCCTCTAACTCTACCCCCAACCCCCAAACACCTTCAACTCCAGTCCCACCCCCCGATGAAGTCAAGTGTTTTCCTCCGTTGGCACGTGGCTTCACCCCCCCCCCCCCCCCCCCCCCTCCACCACACCGTCACTTACCCTATTGGCGGGAATTTCGACTTCTGGCAGGAATTTTTTAAAAAATTGGGAATTTCTTTGTCCATGGCACTCTGTAGGTAAGGGAGGGAAACTCTCTCGCTACAGGATGCTACGTGCTGTTGACATTCTGCCAACCAACGAATAACGTGTTCTATAATAAAAGAATACCAGAAATCTACAGTTTGTAGAAGTCCTGACATGGCTGTCGGGACGTGCCGGCCGCGGTGGCCGAGCGGTTCTAGGCGCTTCAGTCCGTAACCGGGCGACTGCTACGGTCGCAGGTTCGAATCCTGCCTCGGGCATGGATGTGTGTGATGTCCTTAGGTTAGTTGGGTTTAAGTAGTGCTAAGTTCTAGGGGACTGATGACCTCAGATGTTAAGTCCCATAGTGCTCAGAGCCATTTGCACCATTTGTGGGGACGTATCAGAGTTTGATGAAGCTCATCTGGTAAGCAATTAGAGCATATACTTATGGAAATAAATATCACAGCAGTATCAGGAATCAATTGTTTACACATGTCAGCTGACTGTTGCAGATCCCTACGAGGTATAGTGGCTGTCAAATGAATGTGTAGAACTGTGCCAGACTTTGAGTTTCCTTGAAATACATTGCTACATGACTCTGCAGACAAGCCCTCTGATATGTCGTAGCAGTAGACGGATTTGTTTTAAGATTATGAGTTTCCAATCTGCACCACTTGTTGAGTCGCATGTAGGTACGAGGCGAATGTTACTACACTTATCATCCATTCATGTAGACCATCCAGAAGAGTGAAATTCCTAGGATATTTTAGTAGAGTGGTGTATGGGACACACAAATATCCTCGTACAAAATCAAACAACACATGGGTATGCCAGCTGTACGACCGTATACATACGGTAAAAATACCAAAAAAAGTAAAAAAATGTCATTAAATCGATAAAAGTCGACGAATACCTGCTATAATTACAAAAAAATTATGTGAAGTACATAGAATTGAGGGAAATACATGAAATACGGAAAATCGCGAAAAAACTTGCAAAATAGCGCAAATTGAGTGAGAATACATAAAATTAGAGAAAATGTTCCATGAAAGGCGAGTAATTGAGATGGGGTGGGGTACCTGAATACTCAAGGCCAAGAAAAGCTTAAAAATTATGCTCTGGCTGCATTCACTTTTAACCGTCCCCACTCCCCTTGAAAACTACGTGGGTTTTCGTAACACGACTTCAACAAGGGCGACGTAAGCATTGAACAGAGGCGCCACATTGAAGCAGGCAATACATGTGCATCCCAATCCATAACTGTGTTCTCACATATGTAGTCGAATATAGATATTACCGAATTATGGTTGTTTCTCACAAATAATGTTAGTCCTTGAATATTAAGGAGAAGTATCACTGCCTTTATCAGACTTAAGCTATTCCATAGAGCAGTGTTTTTCAACCTTTTTGAATACGCGACCTCTTTCCAAATAAAAACATTGTGGCGAACCCCAGAACCATAATAAAAGTATGTCAGCGATTTCAAAGGCAACGTATTTAATTTGGTTATTGATACTGTGTTGATCGAAAAATCAAGTACAATGTGAAATGAGGTCATAGTGCTCTGCGGGCAGGTATATATTTACATTCTTTGCCACGGCAAAGGTAAGGGGGAGAGAAGCGGTAAGCTTCAACCACCACGTCTGGTATAAGTGGTAGCAGTGGACGCGAATCAGAATCGAAAAAAGTAGACTTTATGACGACATTTATCTGAAGGACGGTTTTCCTATCGTGAACAATAAACCTCAATGTGTAATTTGCAGCGAAGTATTGTCATGTGAGAGTATGAAACCATCAAAGGTCCTGCGTCAACTCTCAACTAAACATTCCAAGGAAGCTGATAAATCGTAGGATTTCTTCGAAAGGAAACTGAAAACACTTAACCAGCAGCAAACCACTATGATTCAAGTAATAAAATAGTTATGTTATTTGTTGGTTTAAAATAGTATTAATGTTTCTGATTTTTATTCATTTTTCTCATTGAACAATATTTTCCATGTGATTTTAGGTATCTATGTAAACGACAAAGAGTTACTAGCTAGCTACCGAGTCGCATTCCGGGTCGCTAAAGTAGGAAAACCGCATACAGATGCAGATAATCTTATTTTGCCAGCAGCCCTGCATGTGGTTGAAATTATGTTAGATAAACAAGAGGCAAACATAAGTATACCATTTTCTGATAATAACATTGAACGCAGAATAAACATTATGGCCGGTGACATTTGAGAACATTTAGTCACAAAATTAATGAAGAGCCCACATTTTGCTTTGCAGTTTGAAGAATCTACTGATGTTTCAGCTTCTGCTCAATTTGTAGTATTTGTACGCTTTGAAGCAGATTAAAGTATCATAGAAGACATTTTATTTTGCAAAGCAGTCCCTGCTAACATTACTGACCAGTGTTTGCAAGACATGCTTTTAGAAACCACTCCCAGCTACGATATTTATTGGAGTAAATGTATCGGCATTTGTAGTGATGGTGCTAAAGCTACGGCTGGCAGTAAAAGTGGGCTCATCACGAAATTAAAATGAATAATTCCAATTTTTTCGTGGTCACACTGCTTCCTTTCTCAACAAGTTCTGGCAGCAAAGATTTTAACTTCTGATTTAAATGATGTGCTTAAAGAGGTGATCAAAGTTGTAAAGTTTATCAAAGGTAAAGCGTTGCAAACTCTTCTATTTAGGATCATTTGTGAAGATGTGGGTTCGCTCCATCGAAATCTCCTTTGTCACACAGAATTCTGGTGGCTTTCCAAGGGAAAGGTATTGACCTCTGGAACTAAAAGGTGAATTGTTAACGTTCTTATAAGATTCCAAATCTGGAGATCCGAATTACTTTTGTGACCCTATTTGGCTATTAAAATTAGCATTTCTCACGCATGTTTTTAACCAAATAAATATTTTGAACAAGATACTCCAAGGGAAAGAAGAAAACATTATAACAGCTAAGGATAAACTCAAAGGATTCCTCGCTAAAATATAGTTTGTGGTCATCATTTTTTCAAAAGATAATTTTGAGTTATTCCCTTGTATTCTGACGATCGTCGAGGAAATTGCAATGGACCAGTCGGTGGCACTAAGTTCTCACATTCCTTACATGATACAGAGCTCGCATAACTTGGAAGAAAAACTGTTAAGTTACTTTCCAGAGCTTAACTCTGAAGCTGACAATGGTCATAGACGGATACTAATTCCTTTTTTAGACACGTCAGCACAACTGGCTGATCTGAGCACGGCGATGAAAGAAACACTTATAGATTTAGCAGCTGACAGGATGCTTAAAATGGAATTTAACTCGCAAAAGGTTTGCGTCTTCTGAATGAAGAGATAAGAAGAGTATCCACAGCTGCGAAAGGAAGCTTTGTAAGAAGAGTGTCCACAGCTGCCAAAGGAAGCTTTGAAATTATTAGTGCCATTCGCCACTTCCTAGATATCAACTGGAAAATGATTTGGTGCTTGGTGTCTCAAAAATAGAACCATGATTTGACGAATGATTAATAAATAAACAGGAACAGCCATATTGAAACTGCTGTATTTTTATTGTAGTCTAGGACCTTGGTTACTTTCATCTGGCTAAGTGGCACACGTGGCAGATATTGCTGGTGTCACCCTTAGAATAAAATCTGTTCAAAAAAATGAAGTCTTGATAAGTGTGAAATATGTTTTTTAAAAATACAAATGAGAGACTGCAGTTGTGCCGATAAGGTGCTGTGCTTTTGCGTATAATCGATGGATAGTACCATTGTTGTTATTGACTTTACTCTTCATGGTATGGTTTATGCTCTGCAGGAAGGAAATGTCAATGAAATAACAGAAAACGCGGGGGAAAGAAGAGATTCATATTTTACATTAGTGTTATTATTATTATTATTAATTATTATTATTATTATTATCATTATTACGACGAACAAAGTACATTAGACGCTCCGACAAAGACAACGCCGCCGACAATGCAGTATTAAGCTATACTGTTAGCGACACTCCTCGCGTTGCAATTATTGTAACCGATAACTTCGCTTGGGTCTCCTCGACAATGTTGCCAAATTCTCTGTGACTGTGTTGCAAGCACGACTCATGTTACTTCATGGCCCTGAAATACCTCTACATGAATTCCTTTTTAGATATGTCGTCGTTTGCCTACACGACTGCAGTAAAGCTGCGCATTAACCAATAGGTAGGCAGATGTTTCATTCACCTAACTGCCTTTTGTGTTTATGACTCATTTGGAAGAGAAGGTAAAAACAAAAATCTTTTTGACGACTTATTGTCAATTTTATTCTCTAATGTTATTTCACATGTCTTAAACTTTTGTAAAACGTATTTGCATGACAATTTATTTAAAGACACTGATTTGAATTCGAGAGACGCTTTCAGATTGTGTAATTTGTCTATCATGCTGATAGAAATTACTGAACATGGATGTTTTCGTTCTGAGTTTAAATTCTCCCTATTTCCTTACTTCCATTGTGCTTTCAAGATAATGAGGGCATTTAGTGGAGATCGGTAGTTTTCGCAGAAAACTGGTGGGAAACTTGTTTCCCAATTTTAAGCAGGGTGAGCAAGTCTGGGGAGTGTATTGCCTGGCATCTGCATTTTGATCATCTGTACTTGTTGGCCATACACTGTTGGATGTTGCAAAATAATTAGATGCGAATTGTATCCTATGCTCGAACGTAAAATGTATACTGACTTTGTTCATAAAACTAAAAGAAAATGGACTGCACCTATTTTCGTGGAAAAATGACATTTATCAATGTCGCAATGTGTTTTCCTTTTTAATAGAAACTCGACTGTTAGAGATGCATTGACATTAAATACAATTGTTACCGTGCAGTGTTTCACATTCAGCATGCCAGTCATTTGTGGAGGTGGTGTGGGGATGGTCCTGTGTGTGTGTGTGTGTGTGTGTGTGTGTGTGTGTGTGTGTGGAGTAGACCTGGTGCCCCAACCAGAGGGTGGCATGTGGGGTAGGATGGTGTCACTACATTTTCGTTTTGTGTTGGTGAAGGGTTGTCACATCAAGGTTGGCTATGTGTTGCTGTTGGATGGGTGTTAGGCCGCACATAAATGCGCTGCTCACAATACCAGTTCACCATTGTGAAAAGCCTTTGTCTTCCTGCAGATGGATGGAGGGAAGGTGGAAGGGAGAGGGAGGGATGAGGGGAAGTAAGATGGCCTCTAATCTCAGCAGTTTATAATCATATATTGAGGAGAATGCATGTTCAACTACCGCCTTCTGCAGTCTTTTGGGATGACGATTTTCCCCAGTACATAGCTTGCATTATGAACTGTTTATTATAAACGCTGTATTTTTCAAAACAGTTCCAACGTTTAATTAGGGCAGTAAACCATTTTGCAACTACGCAGCAGCCTGTTTTGGCTTCGATTACCAGGCCTGCAGGTCCCGGAATCTAGCGAATTCTGACATCAGAAAGCACTGTAGGCTGACAAGTAATACACTTCTTAAGTCCTCTCTGTCCAACACCATCATCTCTTCAGGTCAACATAATTCCCACCAAAAAGAGGAAAGAAAAGAAGACAGAACCTCCCACTCTAGTCTTTTTCTCCTGCCAGCTTGCAAGTAAATGGTAGAGATGGATTGCCATCTGCCACTAGTTTTGAGTCGCATTCTGAAATTTTTCCCCATTAGGATAACATTCGTGTTATGGCCTCATCAATTTTTTTAGCTGTATTGCGATTTTAGGCAGTCCTCGAGTAGTGCTATGCATATAGTTTTAAATTAGAGTCAGTATAAGTGGTTAATTACGTAATTAGGATTGATGTTTGTTTTAGTTTCCTAACCAAAATAAATAACTGTTTCCACATTTTGTAGGCTGCACTTGGGCTATCTATCCAGAAGGACCAGGGTTTGAGTCCCAAAAAGGGCACTACCATTCTTAATTTCCTGCCAATTTTCGGGTGGGGGATGGGGTGGGACATCAGCAAAGCTCAGGAGCAAAGAAGATCCCACAATTATTGAAATTCCGGCCAAAATTCAAAATTCCCACGAAAATTTGAAGTTTATGACTGTAGGGGATGTGGGAGAGGCGAAGAGACACTATATGACCTCATCCCGAGGTGGAATTGGGGTGGGGACGGGTGAGGAGGTTGGGGATGGTACTAATTAATTGATCAGTTTAATTTCTCGACCTGCCAGTTATACCACACGAGGCAGCCACGAAACTGCGGGCAGTGTGAATATGGCAACCTACGGCAAAGTTGTGTCAAGGTTGGCACAACACTTAACATCACCTCTCACCCAAAGGACCAAAAAATCGATTTCAAAAGTTCTCAATTTACTAACAACTTTCCTCGATTTTTCGAGCTCCAAATGATGGACCAAAACTGTTTTGTATACAGAAGTTTATACAGAAGTTTCAGCCAGTCGGAGTCAGGAGCAGTGTATAGGTAATTTCATTTGGCTATTCGTGATCATACCAACAGCAGCCCTCTACAAAATGCTGCCAGTGCATTTCAATAGTTATTTCCGTCAGGAGCTGCAAACCACTTGCCACAATGAAAAAATTACCAACCGTAAACCAGCTCACTATACCCCCACCACCCCCACCACAACCCACTTAGAAAGAATATAGAAAGAGCAGCTCACGCTATCGACGTTCGACAGAAGCCCTTTAGCCCAGAAACAGGAAACAGGCTTTGGCACCCTCAACAATCAGAAGGACAAGACTCAAGGTGTGACCAGATATTATATGTTACAAAGAAATATTCAGTGCACTGAGGTGATAGAAGTCGTGGGATACATCCTAATATCGTGGCGGACCTCCATTTGCCTGGCGTGGTCCCGAAACTCGTCGTGAAATGGACTCAACAAGACGTAGGAAGTCCCCTACAGATTTATTGAGCCATGTTGCCTCAGTAGCCGTCCATAACTGGAAATGGGTTACCGGTGCAGGGTATTGTGCACGAACTGATCTCTTCGACTAAGTTCCAAAAATGTTCGATGAGATTCATGTCAGGTGATCTGGGTGGCCAAATCTTTGGCTCGAACTGTTCAGAATGTTGTTTACGAAAAACGGGAACAATTGTCGCCCGATGACATGGCACATTGGCGTCCATAAAAATTCCATCATTGCTTTGGAATATAAAACCCATGAATGGCACCAATGACCCCGTACCCTAACATAATCATTTCCTGTAAATGGTCTACATCAACATCTACATTTACATCAATACTCCACAAGCCACCATACGCAGCGTGGTGGAGGGTACCATGAGCACTCCTAGTCATTTTCTTTCCTGTTACACTTTCAAATAGAGTGATAGAAAAACGACTGTCTATGTGTGTCCGTATGATCCCTAATTTCTCATATCTTATCTTGTTGGTACTTATGCGCAATGTACGTTGGCGACTGTAGAATCATTTGGCAGTCAGTTTCACATGTCGGTTCATGCCGGTTCTCCAAATTTTCTCGACAGTGTTTCTCGGAATGATCGACGCCTGCCCTCCTGGGATTCTCAGTGGAGTTCCCGAAGTATCTCCGTAACACTTACGTATTGTTCAAACCTACTGATAACAAACCTAGCAGCTCGCCTCTGAACTACGTCGATGTCTTCTTTCATTCCGACCTATACAGTCCCAAACAATCGAGCAGTACTCGAGAATAGGTCACACCAGTGTCCTATATTCGGTATCCTTTACAGGTGACTAACTTTTTCCTAAAATTCTTCTAATAAACCGAAGTCCACCATTCGCCTTCTCTACCGCCCTTCTCATATTTCCGTTCCATCTCGTATCGCTTTGCTACGTTGCTCCAAATTTTTAAACGACTTGACTTTGTCAAGCACCACACTAGTAATACTGTATCCAAACATTACATGTTTGATATTCCTACTCATCTGCATTAACTTATATTTTTTCACATTTAGGGCTAGCTGCCATTCACCACACCAATTGCAAATTTTGTCTAAGTCGTCTTAGTCACTCAACTTCGTCACTTTATGGTACACCACTGCATCATCAGTAGACAACCGCAGATTGCTGCTCAACCAGTCCACCAAATCATTTATATACATAGAGAACAGTGGCGGTCCTATCACATTTCGCTGGGGCACTCCTGACGGTTCCTTTGTCTCTAATGAACACTCGCCGTCGAGGACAACTTACTTAGTTCTATTACTTAAGAAATCTTCGAGCCACTCACATATCTATAAACTTATTCAATATGCACGTACCTTCCTTAACAACCTGCAGCTCGAAACCGTGTCAAATGATTTCCGAAAATATGGACTCTGCCTGTTGCCATTCATCCATAGTTCGCAATATACACTCCTGGAAATTGAAATAAGAACACCGTGAATTCATTGTCCCAGGAAGGGGAAACTTTATTGACACATTCCTGGGGTCAGATACATCACATGATCACACTGACAGAACCACAGGCACATAGACACAGGCAACAGAGCATGCACAATGTCGGCACTAGTACAGTGTATATCCACCTTTCGCAGCAATGCAGGCTGCTATTCTCCCATGGAGACGATCGTAGAGATGCTGGATGTAGTCCTGTGGAACGGCTTGCCATGCCATTTCCACCTGGCGCCTCAGTTGGACCAGCGTTCGTGCTGGACGTGCAGACCGCGTGAGACGACGCTTCATCCAGTCCCAAACATGCTCAATGGGGGACATATCCGGAGATCTTGCTGGCCAGGGTAGTTGACTTACACCTTCTAGAGCACGTTGGGTGGCACGGGATACATGCGGACGTGCATTGTCCTGTTGGAACAGCAAGTTCCCTTGCCGGTCTAGGAATGGTAGAACGATGGGTTCGATGACGGTTTGGATGTACCGTGCACTATTCAGTGTCCCCTCGACGATCACCAGTGGTGTACGGACAGTGTAGGAGATCGCTCCCCACACCATGATGCCGGGTGTTGGCCCTGTGTGCCTCGGTCGTATGCAGTCCTGATTGTGGCGCTCACCTGCACGGCGCCAAACACGCATACGACCTTCATTGGCACCAAGGCAGAAGCGACTCTCATCGCTGAAGACGACACGTCTCCATTCGTCCCTCCATTCACGCCTGTCGCGACACCACTGGAGGCGGGCTGCACGATGTTGGGGCGTGAGCGGAAGACGGCCTAACGGTGTGCGGGACCGTAGCCCAGCTTCATGGAGACGGTTGCGAATGGTCCTCGCCGATACCCCAGGAGCAACAGTGTCCCTAATTTGCTGGGAAGTGGCGGTGCGGTCCCCTACGGCACTGCGTAGGATCCTACGGTCTTGGCGTGCATCCGTGCGTCGCTGCGGTCCGGTCCCAGGTCGACGGGCACGTGCACCTTCCGCCGACCACTGGCGACAACATCGATGTACTGTGGAGACCTCACGCCCCACGTGTTGAGCAATTCGGCGGTACGTCCACCCGGCCTCCCGCATGCCCACTATACGCCCTCGCTCAAAGTCCGTCAACTGCACATACGGTTCACGTCCACGCTGTCGCGGCATGCTACCAGTGTTAAAGACTGCGATGGAGCTCCGTATGCCACGGCAAACTGGCTGACACTGACGGCGGCGGTGCACAAATGCTGCGCAGCTAGCGCCATTCGACGGCCAACACCGCGGTTCCTGGTGTGTCCGCTGTGCCGTGCGTGTGATCATTGCTTGTACAGCCCTCTCGCAGTGTCCGGAGCAAGTATGGTGGGTCTGACACACCGGTGTCAATGTGTTCTTTTTTCCACTTCCAGGAGTGTATCATGTGAGAAAGGGCAAGCTGAATTTCGTCCGAGAGATGCCTTCTAAAACCATGTTTACTCGTTTCCATAAGCTTCTCAGTGACAAGAAAGTTTATTATATTCGAATGATTTGCTGAATTGATCCATTCCACGTAAACACAGATGACACCACTGTTGAGCCACAAGCAGCTTGCACAGTGCCATGTTGACAACTTCGGTATATTGGGTTCGCGCCACACTAAAACCCCTCTGTCAGCTCCTACGAACTGAAATTGGGACTCATCTGATCAGACAGCGGTTTTTCAGTTAGAGGGTCCATCTGATATGGTCAAGAGCCCAAGAGAAGCACTGCAGGCGATGTCACGCTGTTAGCAAAGGCACTCGCGTCTGTCGTCTGCTGCCATAGTCTATCAACGCCAAATTTCGCAGAACTGTCCTCTCAGATACATTCTCGTACGCCCAACATTGATTTCAGCGATTGTTTCACGCACTGTTGCTTGTCTATTAGCACAGGTAACTCTACCAAAACACCGCTGCGCGGTCGTTGTTGCGATGTCCGTGGTGAGAGGTAATTCCAAATACTTCGTATTCTCGACACAGTCCTGCTGCTGTGGGTCTTGAAATGATCAATTCGCTAACGATTTACGAAGCAGAATGTCCCATGCGTCTGGCTCCAACTACCACTCTTCGTTCAATGTCTGTTAATTCCCGTTGTGAGGCCTTTATAAAGTCAGAAACTTTTTCACGTGAATCACCCTAGTACATATGACAGCTCTGTCAATGTACTGCCCTTTTATACCTTGTGTACGCGATACTACCGCCATCAGGGTGCCTATTCTGTATCTTTCCGACATTGTGCCGTTCGTTTCGGTACTCAAGAGCACCGAACGGTCTAGTACTCAAATTAGAGCCCCTGCATTATTCAGTATGCGTTTCGGAAGCGATACCGTTCGGGTCTATAGAACCGAAGTGCTGTTGTCGGTTTGCATCGCGCAAGCCAACCAAAAGCAAGCGGCCGCAGATCCGCACATGCGCACTGCAGCGCGCACAGCGCCACGAACACAAAGCGGCTAGCAGACGACACAGGCGCGCTATTCTTCCAAGTACCGAAAATTGTGTTTACGTTGCCACAACGTTACTGGCATAAAGCATGACGCAGCATTCCATCGAGATGACGTGCCCACCTTTATCGCTCTTGCCTCTTCGTCAACAGTATCAGGCGCAGTATATCCATGCCCATGGTTCTCAGCTGAAATGCATAGAAATTTTTACAGTTTCCCTGATCGCATGTTTCCATGAATGCATAATAACGATAGCGTATTTGACTGTATTCTGCAGATTGTCGTAAATGCCACATTATGTCATTTTATTCTCATTCACACCGACATCGTGTTTTGGATTTTACGTTTCGGAAAATGAGTTAGGAATAGTGTGTAGTACCACATTGTACTAATACATCTATAAAAACACTCGAAAAATTGATTCTGAGAGTTTCAGAGAATAAGAAGATAAACAGAATGTGGTTATAACTCGCTCCTACAGCTTCAAATGATTAAGTAGCCCACTTCCCTATATGATACGTCAACGATTTGGGTCTTAAAAACAAAATTGAAAAAACGCATTTTCGAGAGATCCTGCAGTTCGTCGAAGTTTATAACATGCATCTCACGAATGAAAATGTTTCGTATATGGTGCTACTGTCTAAAAATATTACGGTTGTTGTTGAGGATTTCCTCGCAGATAAATACTTGTGACAAGCAAGATTATGAAGATGACTGCTGCTAGTTACATTCCCAATAATTTAAATTGTGCCCTTAGATTCCTGTCTAACCGCATACTCGTAAATCGCTACATATTCAAAAAAAATGGTGAATTGTCGCTGTAAAGAAAAAATATAAGGGTCACAGTCGATTGTTTCACTCACAGCAATTTCATATTTCGTTTTTTAAACTCACAGAAATCACGAAATCATTACTGAGGAAGTGCGTTCTTACATGTAAATAATGACGAATATTGCAGAAAATTCTTAACTTACCCGAGTAACAATGTCTCAGAACTTGTTGCATATATGAAGAGGAAACAAAATTTTTTCCATCGAAGCGTGCGAGAAGCCGTGTGTCCTTTGATGTCGCACTTCCGGTCGCTAACCACTTGCTCACACCAAACAACGGAAACATAGCGCACAATTCTTGTACTGATAGCGCAGAGGAAAATAGGCTGACTTCATTGCCAAACGGT
Source organism: Schistocerca piceifrons (assembly GCF_021461385.2). Classification (NCBI taxonomy): domain Eukaryota; kingdom Metazoa; phylum Arthropoda; class Insecta; order Orthoptera; family Acrididae; genus Schistocerca; species Schistocerca piceifrons. The sequence continues at coordinate 358,122,375 of NC_060144.1, read as the reverse complement.
GCTGCGTAAGTCATAAATGCGTAATAGTTAGGAATGTTTGCAATATTGGCTTCACATGATTGGTTTCCATTGTTACTTGAAAGTTGTAAACACGTTTCCATAGTTACAAACTAAAACCATTTGTGGGAAAAAGTACATAAAGTCAATAGTAACGTCAGTTCACACTCATGTAATATACTAATATACGTAAGCAGAGCCGATGTCTCGATATTTAATGATCATTAAACTCTTATTTGCATAAAAATAACACGTATTTTGAGAGAATATTGACCGAAAACTTTTTTTTTTGTAAGCATTCACAGTAACAACTTAACCCAACCATACTTCTAACAAAGGAAAATAGTCTATTATGAACTCTCTTTCCAACCAGGTGCGTCCTCTGGTGATTCTTTAGTAACACAATGCCGGCCGGGGTGGCCGAGCGGTTCTAGGCGCTACAGTCTGGAACCGCACGACCGCTATAGTCGCAGGTTCGAATCCTGCCTCGGGCATGGATGTGTGTGATGTCCTTAGGTTAGTTATGTTTAATTAGTTCTAAGTTCTAGGGGACTGATGAAGTCCCATAGTGCTCAGAACCATTTCTTTTTTAGTAACACAATCACTAAATCCAAAACTAAAACCGCTAAATATGTTAAAAATAAAAAGTTATAGGTGTGCATGAACCACAGCTCACTGATCGACAGGGCCACACCGAAATCCAAAACCTCTCGGTACAACTGTCGTAAAATCTGTGGGAGGACCATTCGGTAACAGGTCTCAGAAGCTTACTGAATAGGATATTTCGGTAAAGAACCGAAAAAGACATCACTACCGATACAAACCTACTACACCCATAGGTATGAACGATACAGAATAGGGCCGCTGTATGTGTGCATACCGCTATCCCATGACTTTTTACACTTCAGTGTACAAATACTTCCATTACATTTCAGCCTGTGTGCTATCTAATAATCTGTAAATAGCTCTCATGCAGTCATAGTCACAAGTAAATCATTTTGCCTGTAATATGCCTAGGTCCACAAGAGCTAAGGACACGTAATGAAGTAGTCAACTATTGTCTTGAATGGCCAGGTCTTCGATGCGAGAGAGGCGCACAGTGGACCAGCGATGACGGCTGACGGCTGCCGGCCATTACGGGAGGCAGTGTCGGCGCGTTAGCACTGCCGCTAACGGCCGGACGGGAGGCGGCGGCGTGGGGTGAGCCGGCGCCGTGGCGGCTGCGGCAGTGGAGGCGGCAGAGGCAGAGGCGGAGGCAGAGGCTGGCTAATTACGGCGGCGGTCAGGCGCAGCTGCTGCCTGCCTGCCTTCAGAGCGGCCGACGCACCTAGCGCGCCCCCACTCCACTCCACACCCCTGCCTCGTCAGCGACCACTCCACACGAGCGCTGTTACTAAACTTCACACTTTTACTGCATACCTCTGGTCACATTTCTAGGTTGGCGAGTAAGCTGGTAGCGTTTCTGTTTTGCATGTTGGTATTCCGGTTGCTATGAGTCTACTTACCGATTGTCATTTTCTATTTTTAGCTCGCTGTTGGTATTCAGCATACAAATTGTAATTTTCTCATATGGAGATAGTAAGTGGAGCTGTGGACGGTAGAAAATGGGGTGCTAAGTGGAGAATTCGCAACATTTACCACATATTGTAATGCATATATGCACTCCCTTCACTTGTTTAAGCCAAGTATTACGCACATTTATGCGATCGGGAATGCTCAGTAGCAGAGAGGCTACATGTACATTTAACAATTAAGCGTCAGCAAGGAGCATCAGTGATGAAATTATAGGAGACAATGTTGGTTCAACGTTAGTAGGGACAAGATCCGACTATTTGGGAGTAGGATTTTACAGTCTGAGACAGTTTTCCGAGACAAGCTTCCGTCACAATGTCTGCAAACGTGACGTCAGATCCGCCTAGCAACAGCGACCAGCGACCTGAACGTCCATTGGCTGAAGGTTTGGATATATATATATATGAAACGAGAGAAGTGTCCTTATTGGCTGAGGGAGAAAGGGAGGGGTCTCTCTTGTCCTTCGGGAAGACAGGGTGAGTTAGTCGCGAGGAGCCACGCAAAATGCACGGTCGAGTAACCAGGGCGGCTCTAAAAGAACGGTCGCGAGTGTATATTTCTGATGTTAAAGATGTAAAGTGAAGTTATTAGTTATAAGAACGCCACGTGTCGTGGGCAGGGTCTATCATTATGTAAAGTCAGAAAACGGCATTAATGTGTGTAAAGGGTCGATTATAATGGCGTAGTCTAGAGCCGCCATATTGCAAATGCTGATTCTGTAACGTGTGTGCCAAAGCAATTTCTGTATTAAAAGAAGTATAGTACAAACGTTGTTGACAAGTAACAACTGGCATCCCTATACACTCCAATTCAGCAGGATCACCACCTACATGGAACCTGGCGACTGAGCGCTACTTCTGTGCTACGAGGGACTTCCCGAAACAGCAAGACACCAGGTTAGTGATACCACCCAGAGAAGCGCTTCTTTCTCGCTAAAATGCCAATGAGGGTGTTGTAATATTCTTCAGAAAGGGTAAAAGCAGCGGAGACAGCAAGAAACACTTGCACCACTTATAGGGATAATGCCATTGGATAGTGTACGGCAAGAAAATGGTTTTCTCGCTTTACAGGGGATCGTTTTGACACTAGCGACTCTCCACGTTCAGGAAGATCTTCGGGATCAGATGAAGATCCTTTAAGTGCACTAATTCGCAATGATCCACGTCAGTGTACTCGTGCACTGCGAAGTATGATCAACCGTGACGACTCCACTGTCGCAGTGATTCTTGCATTCAGTGGGGAAGTTTCAAAAGTATTGTGTATGTGCCCGCATGCTCTAAGCCAAAGTCACAAAGTCTCTAAGTGGCCGCATGGGCATCTCTGCTTGTTCGTTATCACTTTGATCGTGAACAACGCCTACCATTCCCATCCTGTATCGTTACTGGTGACGACAAATGGTGTCTTTACACTGACATAACGAAAAGAAAGGAATGGTTGGGCTCCAACACAGCAGAAACTCCCCGTACAAAGAGCTGAGCGCATCCACAGCAGAAAATGTTACGCATATGGTGGTAGCACACCGACGGTCTGTTCTACTGTGAGATTCTATCGCGATGTGTAATAATCACTGCAGACATTTGTTGTCAACAACTGAGACATCTAGCAGACGTCCAAGAACAACGACCAGGAAGACTGAGGAAAGTGATGCTAGTCCACGATAACGTGCGCCCGCATTCTGCTGGACAGACAAAAGTACTTCACAGGCGCTTAGTTCAGACGTCATTCCGCACCCACCTCATTCATCTCACATTGCACCCCCACTTTTTCATGTTTTGCGCTCTGTATCGAACAACGTTGAAGGAACTTATTTTGCGAATGAAAATGCGCTCCAAAAACGGCTTTATTAGCTCATCACCTCGAAGCCACGTGATTTCTACAGTCGTAGAATCGAAAAGTTACTCCAGCAATGGAAAACTATTGTAAATAGTGAAGAACCACGTAAAGACAAAAATATATTTCTCTTCTCCATCATATTCTTTCATAATCCTTTCATTTTTCACACTGAGCTCTTTTTCTCTGACCCAACCATTCGACACCATTTATTTAGCTCTTTATTTTAGCTTCTTAATAATTTTGAATTTCTCGACTTCTAGTCTGAATTTGTCCTCGTTGTTCAATCTGCCTTTGTTCAGATCTTTTTTATCTTGCCTCCCCACTTTTCTTTGTTTGTTTCCCTTATTTGCAAAAATGTGTAGTTCTTCTTTGTTCGTCTGTCTTCCTTCAACCTCTGCAGATGTTCATAGAGTCTAATACATCTTTTCCTAACCTCAAGTGTTTTCTTAAGACAGAATGAGTATGTTTATTTTTTTAACAACTAAATTACCGTATTCGTTCTTGAATGAACCTGATGTTTTTTCCCAGAATTATTCTTTTCCATATCTTCTAATGCCCTCTTGCATCCGGATAAGAGTGGTGTTATCGACTTATAGTGAACTTCTGAATTTACAACTGTATTATGAGGACTTAATTTAACATCTTTAGAAAATATGTTCACCTTACAGAGTTCTCATAGTCACGTACGCTATTACTTTTTCACTTTCTTGGTATATACACTCCCGGAAATTGAAATAAGAACACCGTGAATTCATTGTCCCAGGAAGGGGAAACTTTATTGACACATTCCTGGGGTCAGATACATCACATGATCACACTGACAGAACCACAGGCACATAGACACAGGCAACAGAGCATGCACAATGTCGGCACTAGTACAGTGTATATCCACCTTTCGCAGCAATGCAGGCTGCTATTCTCCCATGGAGACGATCGTAGAGATGCTGGATGTAGTCCTGTGGAACGGCTTGCCGTGCCATTTCCACCTGGCGCCTCAGTTGGACCAGCGTTCGTGCTGGACGTGCAGACCGCGTGAGACGACGCTTCATCCAGTCCCAAACATGCTCAATGGGGGACAGATCCGGAGATCTTGCTGGCCAGGGTAGTTGACTTACACCTTCTAGAGCACGTTGGGTGGCACGGGATACATGCGGACGTGCATTGTCCTGTTGGAACAGCAAGTTCCCTTGCCGGTCTAGGAATGGTAGAACGATGGGTTCGATGACGGTTTGGATGTACCGTGCACTATTCAGTGTCCCCTCGACGATCACCAGTGGTGTACGGCCAGTGTAGGAGATCGCTCCCCACACCATGATGCCGGGTGTTGGCCCTGTGTGCGTCGGTCGTATGCAGTCCTGATTGTGGCGCTCACCTGCAAGGCGCCAAACACGCATACGACCATCATTGGCACCAAGGCAGAAGCGACTCTCATCGCTGAAGACGACACGTCTCCATTCGTCCCTCCATTCACGCCTGTCGCGACACCACTGGAGGCGGGCTGCACGATGTTGGGGCGTGAACGGAAGACGGCCTAACGGTGTGCGGGACCGTAGCCCAGCTTCATGGAGACGGTTGCGAATGGTCCTCGCCGATACCCCAGGAGCAACAGTGTCCCTAATTTGCTGGGAAGTGGCGGTGCGGTCCCCTACGGCACTGCGTAGGATCCTACGGTCTTGGCGTGCATCCGTGCGTCGCTGCGGTCCGGTCCCAGGTCGACGGGCACGTGCACCTTCCGCCGACCACTGGCGACAACATCGATGTACTGTGGAGACCTCACGCCCCACGTGTTGAGCAATTCGGCGGTACGTCCACCCGGCCTCCCGCATGCCCACTATACGCCCTCGCTCAAAGTCCGTCAACTGCACATACGGTTCACGTCCACGCTGTCGCGGCATGCTACCAGTGTTAAAGACTGCGATGGAGCTCCGTATGCCACGGCAAACTGGCTGACACTGACGGCGGCGGTGCACAAATGCTGCGCAGCTAGCGCCATTCGACGGCCAACACCGCGGTTCCTGGTGTGTCCGCTGTGCCGTGCGTGCGATCATTGCTTGTGCAGCCCTCTCGCAGTGTCCGGAGCAAGTATGGTGGGTCTGACACACCGGCGTCAATGTGTTCTTTTTTCCATTTCCAGGAGTGTATTTACATTCAGATATTTAAAGATGCCTTTTTGCTTCATGTTGCCCTATTTGATTTTTAAAATTCTTGGTGAGTTACTTTCGTTGGTCATGTATTCCGTCTTTTCAAACGATATTTGTAAATTTGCTTCCTCGTCAATTTCTTCAGTAGTCCTCGTCTTTTCTCTACATTCTCCGAGATTCCATCTGTTATTAGGAGATCGTCTCCAAAGGCCAAACAGTTTATTGCTTATTTTGACCTACCCAATTTATATAGTTACTAACTTTTAGTTTCCGTTCCCCTATATTTCTTCCTCTTATAATTTTTTCCAGCACATATTTGAATAATAACGATGATAAACCGTCTCCTTGTCTGACTCATGATACAATTCGGAAGGAATTAGAAGTTGTTCCACGACGTTTAACTTTAGATACCTTTTTTGTAGGACTATGTTTACTTAGTTCCTGACTTTTCCTGTCTACTGCAAATTCCGTTATGGATTTGAAGAGGAACTCTTTCTGCTGAATCATATATGTTTTTAATAAGTCGACAAGTATTAGCACTATAATTTTACTTGATATTTTCATATGCTTGTTTATTTGTAGTTTTCTCGGAATAGGATCTATTACTCTAAATCAAGCTTCATATTTTTCAATTCGTTCATCTAACTGAGGATTCAACAAATTTATGTTGAAGAGAGCTTTCGATAAAATTTTGTATTCTAACGGTAGTAATTAAATTTCTCTGTGATCATTGGTGTCACTTGAACAGAGTGCTTATCATTATCGAGGACACAAATTCTCCCCGCTATCGTGCGCGGCGTCTACAGTTGTGGCGGTTGCGGGCGGCCGTTTTCGGGGAGTAGGGGAGTTCCTCTTGTCCCACCTGCTAGTGAGGAAGTGGCGGTCAGCCGATTTGCGTGCCACACTGAGAAGTAACGCACTTTGCGATTATAGGTTGACGTTGTGCGTGGCACGTTACTATATTCGTTTTTCTGGTGTCGTTGGAAGAAGAAGAGTGCCTTTGCGGCCTTAGTATGACGAGTCTCGTGTGTCGGACTGCCGCGAGTTGCATGAATCAGGCCAATTCGGCCACATTGCTTGAAGATCGCCTCTGTTTTAGGAACTGACTTGTCGCCTCAATACCAAGCGGCTAATGTGTGCGCCAGCACGTTTTCCCGGAGCACGTGTCATCATACTGTAAGAAGGCTGTTTAGGTTTTTATGTTGGTAACGCCACGTAGCGCTCTATATGAAAATCACTGACTGTGCTGTGTGTGGTTGGTTGGCATTGTTGGAATTTGCTGTTGTTGTGTTGGGCAGTTGGCTGTTAACAGCGCATAGTGTTGCGCAGTTGGAGGTGGGCCGCCAGAAGTGGTGGATGTGGGGAGTGAGATGGCGGAGTTTTGAGAGCGGATGATCTGGACGTGTGTCCATCAGAGAGAGTAAATTTGTAACACTGGATGTCATGAACTTATATATATATATATATATAATGACTTTTAAACGCTATTAACGTAAATACATTGTTTGTTCTCTATCAAAATCTTTCATTTGCTAACTATGCCTATCAGTGCCTTCAATAGTTAGAATCTTTTATTTAGCTGGCAGTATTGGTGCTCGCTGTATTGCAGTAGTTCGAGTAACGAAGATTTTTGTGAGGTAAGTGATTCATGAAAGTTATAGATTATTGTTAGCCAGGGCCATTCTTTTGTAGGGATTTTTGAAAGTCAGATTGCGTTGCGCTAAAAATATTGTGTGTCAGTTTAGCGTTGATCAGAATAAGTAAATATTGAAATGTCTGAGAACGTTCAGTTTTGCTCAGCTGTTTGTAAATAAAAAAAAGTAGAGGTTTATCAGCACAGTAATCTACTAATTTTTCTAATGGTTTGTTTGATGGTGTGATTTTCACAAGCGGGTCAGTTTTGTTTCGATGAGTACTTTTAGTGTCACATGCAATCGGGCTGGAAGCTCAGTTGTTAGTTGCATTTGTCGTTAGTTTCATTTAGCGGCTACTGTGCACTCTCCTCTGTTAACTGACGATGTTGTATTAATGACATTGGCATCAGAGCGCGATTGTATTCCTTTGTTGCAATGACTGTCATTCCTGTACAGGCTGTCGATCGATGAAGAGGTATCACGCACGTTATACAGGGGTAACGTCTTGATCATGTAAGTTGCTGATTATTTGATGTACTAGAAGCGTACCGAGTGTTGACACACCATCATTAGCTAAAAAGCTATTGGGAAAAAGTGTGGCCCTCTCTGTTGTCTGGACGGGGCCCATCGCGGGTTGTACGTTTGAAGTCCGTCGAGGTGGTTAGATTGTGTCTTATATGTCTTGGTTTACTGCCTCGACTTATTTTATCCAAATTCATTTGTGGCGAGAAATATTAAAGGAGTGACTGCAACATGTGAGTGAAAAAATTTTCTGCTGTCCTTGTCTGGATGCGATTGCTTGGTTTATTCAAGTGATTCAGTCCTTCCGTGCCAATCGGCAAAATTCTGAAACATTATAATTTATGGACTCTGTCAATAAAATTTGAATTAAGTTATCGAAAGCAGAAGTTTCAGTGTTGTAGTGAAATTGCTAGTTTTTAAAAGATATTTCCAAGTTTTACTAAGTTTATTTTTGGCTTCTAACCCACCGATGCTTTCTGCTTCATGGCGCTACTTAATATTTAAATATCCCCATCGGATAAGGTCGCAACACTGCCACAAAGAGTGCGCCATTTAGATAGCCCGCGTTATTTACACAGGTTCTATGTTTGAGGGTGCACAGCTTCTCCTATCTGGTTGCTTCTCGCCTATCCAGTGGCGCTACCACTGGTCACCAGTGACTGGGAAGCAGGAAGGAGACACTGGGCGATTTAATTGCTGTTAATGTATAAAATAAAAGGAATATCGAACGCAAATAGTCTGTCAGCCAATAAAACACAGCAAACCGTTCCCCAATGACGTGTATGGTAATGGTTTTGCCCCCTTTTGTTATGAAGAGGGCGAATTAATGCAACTTTTCAGCTTTCTGGGGTTTTTCAATGTCCCACACCATATCTAGGTTTTCTTTTACAATTTTGACATCTTGATCTCCACTAACTCTTAGAATTCCTTTTGTGAAGCCATCTTCCGCGGTACGGTAGTTTTCTTGGGTTTTAATCGTTCGAGGTAACTTTTAATCGTGGATGTTTGGTGGTGGTGAATTTATAGTTTTCTTCATTGTTAATTGCGAGTTTTCTATTTTCTTTCGTAAGGCAATGCGATCGCGGAACGTAGCCAGACATGCAGTTATGGAATGTTTTGCAATAATCTATTGAATTACACTTTATGTGCTGCTCATCCATAATTTTAAGCTGGTATTTTTACGGTGGATCTTTTGTGTAGTAATAATATTTTCTGCTTGTTTAATGTCAAACTGACAGATTTTACCACTATTGCTTGTTTTCCTGCTGTGCGAGTTGTTAAAAACTTAATTTTTTTGTCTACGTGCCTCTACGCTTTTGCTAGTCGGCCATCTGTGCTTTCTCTGCTTGTTCTCTGGGACTGTTGCAGATGCAACTTGTTTAATCGTTTCTGTAAAGTTGTTGGCATTAATACTCTTAGTTGCCAAGTTGCGCGAATAGCTCTTTCAATTACTTGCTGATGACTCGTTACGGGCTTTTATCCGTAATCTTATGTTTTGGAATAAGTGTCATGTGGACCCCAGTTGGATGGCGATGTGAATGAACATCCATTCTTCTCTCATCTTTAACGTTCTAAATTTCTTGAAGATTACATCTACAGATGTTGACCAATCCGTTTGTAAATAGTTTTAGGAAGTGTTTTGTCATAATTTTGAGACTGAATGACTTCCACATATCTACTAATCTTCAGAAATTTCTGTTAGTTCTCTTACCTAAATTTAGATACATACTCCGCAAGCCATCATCAGTGCGTAGTATGGCATCGTTTTTTATGAGCTGGATGTTTTCGTAAAAGTTTTTAGAATGATTTACCCAGTTGAGCTATGACCCTATTCATGATTATCATGTTGTTCATTTGAAGCTTTAACAACCTGTTTTGCAGATCATGCCAGAATATTTCTCCTTTGTCTAGGTTCTTTTTTGTCTTCATTTCTTGGTACATGGTAGTTGAATATTGAGTAATATTTATTCTTTCATTTAGTTGTAAAAACAGAGTCTTTTACCAAAGGATTCAAAATAACGGTATTGCGGGTTATACTTTCCTGAACGTCGAAGGCTGTTCCTAATTTTCTAATATCTGAGTTGGAAAGTCAATATGGGTTTATCTGCAAGAATCCGATAAAATTCGCTATCTATTACTAGGTTATCAGCTACTAGCAGAATGTTGTTGCTGTACAAAACTTTTATCATTTGCTTGAGTTTAGTCCGCAGCTCGTGGTCGTGCGGTAGCGTTCTCGCTTCCCGCGACCGGATTCCCGTGTTCGATTCCCGGCGGGGTTAGGGATTTTCTCTGCCTCGTGATGACTGGGTATTGTGTGATGTCCTTAGGTTAGTTAGGTTTAAGTAGTTCTAAGTTCTAGGGGACTGATGACCAAAGATGTTAAGTCCCATAGTGCTCAGAGCCTTTTGAACCATTTGCTTAAGTTTCCCAACTTTGCAGAGAAAGTTAATATTTATTGCTGCAAATTTATATTTCTTCTTAAACTTCAATTTCAGATCACAAAGGTTTTCAGAATCCCCCAACTGTTGCTTTCATGATAACGCAGATACTTTAGCAACCGACCGCCTGCCTGCACTACTTTCAGGAATGGTGGACTGACCACCTGGAGTGTACTTGTTTTTCATCGCATTGTAGTTATTATATTTTTGCAGCGTGTGTAGGTCTTTGTCAACCAGAGTTAAAACTATGATTAGGAGCAGCCTCTAACATGGTATGTAGACGCTGACCACACACTGCCCGATCCTGGAAGAGGCATGTTCGAATTTTAATATCTAGCCCTTAGGTTTATTGTAAAACCAGTTCTGTGTCTTCCATCTTCCACCAGTTGCTGTACCTGCGCTCTTTATCTCGTCCTCGTTGCCGTTGAGGACTCACCGTAAGCCTGGCCTGCTACTGTAATCCGGGCCACGTGATCAACTTTTATCCACACTCCTCCTTCCACGTCACTTGTGAAAAGGGGTCCCGTTCTTTATACTGGAAATGACAGTTTTGTAAGGGGTTCACGATCCAGTACCCAATGATAAAGACAGTTTTGCATCACGCTCGTCGATGGTAGGCAAAAATCGATTGTCAATTGCAGCTAACGTCAAGTGAATGAAGTGTCAATTACTCGAGTCTGGTAGTCCGTCCAAACCGGACGGAGGTGTGAGATACGTGTCTTGTAGTGGCTGAGTGAACTCCCACCTCCGTGGATTGACCCTCAGAAAAACATTACCGATTCCTGACATGTGGTACTTATGACAAAGTTTTTAGTGTGCCGTATATTCGCGTTTTGCGTCAACTGCGCCGGCCACATATTGAGTTGCAGATAGGATTTTGCACGTGAACCATTCTTACAGCATGTGGCGCAATACCAAGAATTCCAACCTGTGATGAGATCAATCCTATATAGAAGTCTTAGATGAAAGAAGTGCCTATCTCATATTGGGTTTAATCAGAATATAACAATCAAACAGTGTAAAACATCTTAGTATTAGTCACTGCTAAAAGACTTTATTATTATGTTGAACACTTTTAGCAGCAGAATCCTGATTATAAGCAACTCCCAAAGCCGGCTAAACCCTATTATCATTTATCTATTAGGCCACGGTCCCGTCAAAACTAAACTTAGGCTGCTACTTCGGCTGGTATCAAATGGCGTCATGTTAATCGGGAGTGTTCCACTTTCTAATTCTTATTGTTATCATAGTTAATAACCTTTCGACTTAAAGCCCTTCCTATAGACAAGCAATCATTGCCGTTAACCTTCATTGTCTGTTTTAAGAAATGCAACGACGATTCTAAGCTGTTATTGTCACTCATATAGAAGCTACGCCCAACCAGTGAGCCGAACATAGCTTGCTTGTAGAATGTTTGGTGGTGCGCAATGGCATCTAAATGCCATTATGTACAGCAGGCTTTCTATACACTCTGTCCTCGAGTATTGTCAGATATATGAATAATTTGCCACCTACCTATGTTGACGAGTCTACATGTTGGTCGTTGGGGAAACTTGTCACCTACAAAGTCACCTTGTCGTTATTCTGGAAATGCCTGACACTCTAAGATTTCTGCATCCGAGGTAAGAGGAAGAAGTCATTGGCTGCCGTCTGTGGGTAATACTCAAATGACCCATAATTTTATAGCCCAAAGAAGCAGCAATTGTGACTGCGCCCAGTGCAGGCTGAACTCTTGGAGTTGTCGTGGAGCAATGTTACTCCCTCCCCCTTTTCCCTCCTCCAAAGATAGATTCCCTTTACTTGCTTTTGTGGAGATCTTACATTGTTTCTATTTGCAAAGTGTCAAAACACAGGAATTGGAAGTAGTAATATAAACACTTACATAATAACTGTGCTCATGGGAATCGTATCTTACACCCACGTGTGTAGAGCTGAAATATGCGATACCGAATGAAATGTCTATATATCTATGTATAACATGCAGTGAAAGGAGTCAAAAGTAAAATATAACGCAGTGCTAAAACAACGTATTTATGGCTGACCTCTCGGAGAGGATAAAAGGTATGGCTTATAGTCACTATCTTGCCAGAGCCAGTGTAAAGTTAATGGCTACTGTTATTCGAATTTGCGGAAGTGTTGCGCCATTTGAATTACAGTCTGCATGGAATAGAGAAGACGTCACCTCTCAATCGTAACAGTACTGGAGACGGAAGACCGCCAGAAACAGAAAAGCATTGAAACGGTTTTCGATCTGAAAGCATAAGGAAACTGCCTCACAGAAAACATCAGCGTCGAACATATATGTACTGGAATCTACATCTACACGCACTGTATGCGACACACATTACGCAGAGCAGCTATTTCAAAGTCAATGGACGTGTTTTCATTTGGAGAACGCCACCAGACGCCAATAACAATACATTTCAGTATCATGTAGGTTCAGTGTTGCTGTGGGACGCGTAGTTGCACCGAGGTCTTGTCCAGAATGAGCCGCTTAGAGGGCAGGAACATGTCAGTTGTCTGGGCGCTTATTTTGATCCCGTGCTGCAAACTCCGTTTCCTGGTCAGAGACTGTGTACAAGGGAGATAATCCTCTCAACCGGACTTCTGCATCAATCTAAGAATAATGAGGACGATAATACTGTAAACAACTTCCTTCAGTCCATTGTTCGCAACATTATTCAGTCATTGTGTGGCATTCCGAGGATAAACTGCATTGTTAATTTTCTCCTCAGAGGAGTTCGGTGACTAATTTATCTATCCTACGCAAGCAAGTTGTTATTCATGAAACAGGTAGGCCAAAAGCCTACCAATATTGATTTTTAACTGTCTTCATAGGTGCTAACAGTGTTTTGGGTAGTCCTTGTCGAAACCCCGAAATGACGCTTCTAGTTTAGTGGCCATTATATAGCAAGGCTTCAAGTAACACAACAACATTTTGTTTGCTTGATCCATAGCTCTACGACGGGTAGCAATAAAGTTTTATAACCTGGGAAAATATGGGTACATAATCAGTTCTTTATTTTTTAGCAAGTACATGCCGGTACACATTAAGTCCCCGCAGTACAGCGCAGGAGCACCACGCTGCAGGAGCCAAGGAAACGGCCATCTCATTGATAAACTGCAATATAGCATGCTAGTACATTTCCTGCGTTTGAGACCATACATCGCTGTAAAAAACCATGCCAACATGGCGAAAGTGTACAACGACAGTGCACCATTATATGATATAGTGTTTAGGTAGCGTAAACGATTCCACTGAATTCCGGTTTACATCGGCTGTGACAAGATAGCCCCTAAAACCATACCTTTTTTTTCTATCCGAGCGATCAGCCATAAATAACTTGTTTTAGCACTGCGTTATATTTTACTTTTGACTCCTACATCGATGTGTGTACATTCTATTCGGTATGTGCATACTTCAGCTCTACATAACGGGGATGTACAACATGATTCCACTGAGTACAGTTATTACGTAAGTATTTAATTTACTACATCTAATCCCTGTGTTTTGACACATTTCAAACAGAAAGAACACAAGGTTTCCACAAAGGCAAGTAGAGGGAATTTGTCCTTGGTGGAGGGAAAGGGAGTGGGGGGTGACATTGCTCCACGACAACTCCAGAGTTTCCACAAAGGAAACTTCACAACTGAAACACCAGTGTGAGTACAATCCACCACTGAAGTCAGGATGTTACTACACACTTCAGATCTGGATTACTCAAAAATGTAATTCCTTAGACTTTCCCGGAAATTGGTGTCAGCTCGTGGAATCGTGCATACCGCCGGCGGTCTTCGTTTTCCCAAAATCATATTACGACGTCGTAACTCGGCGTCTTCTTCTGGTGATCCCTACGACTGGTTGACAAGCTACCGTGTCCCATATTCATGCTTTAGCGGTTTCTGGTGTTCCCTACGCCGTCCGCGCCCCCTGCGGCCGTTTCTGGCGGTGCTATTTATCACCAGGTGTTCTGTCTTCGTCCGCGTCCGTTTCCTCTGGTTTCCCAGGTAGCGACCTTGCCAAACGTACTAGGTTCACGCCCACTAGGCACGTTCCCAGAACTAGCGACACGCTGCATACGTTTCATGTAGTTGGCAATCGCTCCTGCTTTCTATCGTGCCGCGGTCATTCTCCTGGCCTTGTAGTTTCGGTACGTCCCTGCAAGTTGCGCTTCCTGCCGTATCAGGCTGCTGTGGGAACTGCATATTCTGTCCTTGCAGATGCCCTAACATATGTTACAACAAAAGCAGGTCACAAAACTAATGCCACAGATTGTATGGGAATGAATATTAAACTCAGCAGATAATTGCTTGAATGGAATTAGAATTTCAGACGAGCTTAGAAGAAATGTAATATGCTTGGATTTTATTTTCTCATTTAGTCTACCAGGCAGCGTAGCTCTGATTGTTATTTGTAGCAGGCACGACGTTACCTGGGTATTTATATATAGCTCTGCCGGAGATTTTGTGTGCTGGAATTCATTTTTTACCTACAAAGCTTCTTCGCAAACTTGCTAGATTCGCAAACGCAAGAGAGAGTTAAGCAGATCTGGTCGTGAGAAAAGCAACGGAAGTAAGACACAGCATCTGGCGTTGTGTTTTTGGATGGTCATGGCATTTCATAAGATCAGTGCGAACTATAAACGTTTAAAGAAAAACGGCTAATTATTAGAAATAAGCTGGGTTTGGGGTATAAACACTCACTGGCCTGCGCCACTCCTCATCAAAATTTCGGCTTCTGTGATGTAAAACTGGAGAGAAGTGACGCTGTGAGTGAAGAATTCTGAGTAGCGGCATAAGACATGACACTTTAGGGCGGAGTTATGTCGCCCCCCGCTTTGCGAAGGTGTTTCCAAAGAGCAAGTTAGAATCTGATGTTCTTGAGCAGGAGCAAATCTTCATTGCATTCTTGAGTTCTCATAGTACTCTTTCGTTTAGCCATTGTGGAGCATTTAGAAAAATTCTACCGTTTTCAGTACATTTTTTCCAGAAACAAAACTAAATCATAATGTAATAAGGAGGCACCCAAAACGCAAAGGGAACTTAGTGAAATCGATTTTCCTAGCATATAATTTAAATAAAACTATCGAAAGAAACAAAGCAATACAGTTAACGTTTTAACACACAATGCGAAATCAAAAAATCCATATATCCTATCCAAGTATATCCAATGTTAGTTTGTATTCGTAACGATGAAGCTTCGGTGCTTACTTCTGTCACTGACGTAAACATCCGAAAAGTAAATGTATCATTGTGTTAAAGAAACTAACAGCGCCACCCATTTGTTCTTTTGTTTACTACAAAACTGACATTGCTATCTATTGGTTTTGTGGTGTAATACACCGTGACATTTAGGCATCATAACTACTAAGCTAAGCAAACGATTTTAGATGAAATTTAAATTACCGTATATTTTCCCCGTGTCAGAATTTTGAAGAAATATGAAGAAATAAAGCCGATATCATGCCCCAAGCCACGATCAAATAACCTGTGAGAACCCTATGAAAATTAGTCTAATAGTTTTTCAGATTGCCGTTTTCAAACGGACAGGCATGACGGTCTTACAGATTAATTTTTAGTAAAGATTTAGGTATAAAATAGATATTTGTACACATATTTCACCTGTATCTCTAGCGAACTGCGTCTTGTAGTTTCGTTTTCACAAAGCTCACATGCTGACCCTTTAATCTCCGTGCAACAATTGCAACCGGTGTCCTCATTATATATTACTGGGAAAAAAAATTGTGCAATCGTCATAGGCCATACCACCCACTCCTGCTACCTCCATTTATGGTCATCCTATCTAGGTCACCCTCCCACCCCCACCCTGAGATACCTTGGCCTCACCATCGATCGTCACTTCACCTTGACCCCTTCTCACCTGACCATCCAGCAGAAAGCCCATATCCGCCTCCACCTCCTGAATCTCCTGTCAGGCTGGACATGGGGATTTCATCCTTCCACCATACCCCACACCTACAAATCCGTCAGCCGTCCTATCCTATGTTATGCCAGCATTGCCTGGATCTCCGCCCCAACTTTTATAAGGCCCTCCAAAACCTAGAATGCCACATGCTCCGCCTTGCCTTCCGTATCCGCCTTCTGTTCTCCACACATCTGCTGTATGATCTCATCCCCTCCCCTATGTCCTTCTTTTCCTCCAACATACCTGCATCCTTTACACTGTGGGCAAGCTTGATCCTCCACCCCATGGTGTCATCCTTCCTCTTCACCCCAGCATATTGCCTTTCGTCTATCGCTGTGTACCTCCCTCCCTCCACCTCCACACCCTCCATCTCCTTCCTCAGGTTAATTTCCAGCACCTCCTCCTCCAAGATGATGAACTTCACCGTGACATCTACCCTTCCTACCAACTGTAGCCTGACCTTGCCCCCCCCCCCCCCCCCCATACCCAGGGCCCCCCTTTTCCTCTCCCCTCATTCCCCAGAGCGGTTTTTCCTCCTCCTGAACCCTTCCACACCCTCCTCGGCTATTTTCCTCTCCCATCCCTCCCTCCTCCACCCCCCTTCAGTGCGCCCTCCGCCCCATCTCACATTCCCATTCTGCCCTTTCTTCCTTTCTCTCTTATATCTGTATGCCTGGCAGATCATCTCGGTTGGTTCTTCATCGTCAGTGTGCTACGTCAGAGTTGTGTTCCGTGCTGTTGTACAATGACGCCAAGTGCTGTGATTTTAATCGTGAGCTGACCTTGTACATAGAATTGCTATCTACGATTGTTCTGTGCTACACCGCCCATCGTAACTTTTATGCTCTGGCCATACTTAGCCTTGTGTTCTTTTAATCATTTCAGTATGTGATCTTTTTGTGTTCACTGTTTTAGACTTTTCCTCCATTTTTACCATTACCGCCCTTTGTATGCTATCTTCCATTACGTTTCCCCCTTTTTATGTCTCTTTTCCATCATATTTTCTTCTTTATGTTGTTTTAAATGTCTCCCTGTTATGTATTATCTCTCGGCTGAAGAGTGGTGCCTATGATACTGCCAGCCCACTCGGGATGGGTAATTGAAATTCAATAAAGAAAAAAAAAATTGTAAACCGGAAAGATGACGTCGATTTTGATCTGATGATGGTAAATGTCATCTGGGGAATATGAGATGTGCTGATAATGGTTTCAATGTCGTCCACCAACAGGCAGCATAGTGGCACAACTACCATTGCGTCATTTGTGCCTACCCTTCAATAGGGAATGCTTACAGTCAAAAAAGGCTCATTGTACTGCAAAAGTGTGAAACAAGCAGACAATCATATCTGGAGACGTGCGCATGCTTCCTACAGCCCTGAGTTACTTTTCAAGGGGTAAAATTGTGGTCTTCCTAGTGGTGGGTGAGAATTGTCACAAAATTAGTACGTGCTGCTCCCGTTGTGCAACGATGCTGGTGTCAGTGGTCTCATAAACACTTTCACTCCCATAGACGAGGTTCTGGACGTCCGTGCAACACAGATGCCCACCAATGTTTTCATATTATAAGGGCAGCACTGGCAGATCGTACAGCTACCACACCACAGATGAGAGTGCTTGTGAGCTCAGACGCGTGAAAGGGACCTGTTGCGAACTGATCGTTTGCAGTGGGACTACAGACTAGCACACCTTTAGTCCATTTTCCACTCACGCCACAGCATGGACGTGCATGGCTCGACAGGTTCCATCAAAGGATCCCTTGGAATGGCGCACCGTGGTCTTCGGCAATGAAAGCTGATTCTGCTTGGATGAAAGTGATGGTCGTTTATTTATACGACATAGACCTGGTGAGCACTTTCTCGTAGAGTACATTCGTCCAAGATACACAGGCCCCTCCGCAGGTCTTATGGTCTGGGATGTGACAAGCTGCAGCTCTCATTCACCTTCGGTGTGTCTTGAGAGGGAGCTGACCAGCGATCGATACGTGTAGAATGTGTTATACCCGTGCTCTTACAGTTCTTGCAAAAGGAAGATAATGTGTTGTCCCAACACATAATGTTCGCCCGCACACTGTCCATCAAACTCAACGCGCTCTGCATGACGTGCAGCAGTTTCCCTGTCAAGCACGATCTCCGGACTTGTCTACAATCCAACACGTGTGCGATATGATGAAATGAGATGTGACTTGTGCGACTCGTTAACCTACAACTCTTGCAGAACTATCTGAACAAGTCGAGCAGGCACGGAATAATGTTTCTCAGGACATTAATCACCACCTGTACGATCCACTGGAAGCCAGAGTAAGCACCTTCAATGCTGCCCAAGGACGCTACTCTATGTACTAGCATGGGACGATAACTGGTACATCAGAACAACTTGTTCCATTGATCTGTAAATTTAATCATTTCATGTACTCCACATGCACTGTTGCAACAATAAATCTTGAGTTGAAAACCTCTAAAACCATGTAGTAATTTTTTTTCGGCAATGTATTTGGTGGATGTTCACCATTCTCTGTCTTTCTCTGCAGTTTTTTTCCGTCTGTGAGTCATACAAGGATATCATTTTGTAGGTATTTGTAAGTTGGCATGAATACGATTAGTGGTAAAGTAGTAATAAATTAGAACGTCATACCTGATGTGGCAGTTTTACAGCATGAAGAACGGGAGTGCAATAAGGAAGATATTTGTTTCCGTTCGTCGTATTGTGGGATCTGTCAGGGAGAAAGAGTTTCTTAAGAAGCTGAAATTGTGTGTCAAATTCGTTTCAAATGGTAAAGTGCTCTCAGTTAGAAATACGTGATGGATAAATTCTGCATATTCCGGGGTCATGAGCTATTATTACTTTTCACCCCCACTGCTTCTCCTTTGATAGGTATGTTCTTACCCCCAGATTGTTACCCCCATAGAAATTCTTTTGAGACGATAAGTGGTATATGTACCACGTTTGGGGGAAATCGGTCCGCTGGTTTCGGAATAAATGTGGAAAATAAATATATTTTTATAATATGTATGTATACTTTTTTTCGGTCATCCGATGAAATGAAGCCTATACGGTGCCCCGAGGTACGGCCAAGTTACCTGCTAAAACACAGAAAAAATTCGCCTGGTATTATTGGAGATTAGCGTGTTCGACTGTCAAGCAGACAGACACAACGGTTTTACAGTTTTATTATTAGTAATAGATTGTACGTGATGCGATTGTAAGCCAGCCCCCTAAGTCCACATCTCGGCCACGGCGTACCTCATTAGAGTCCCGCAAACAGAATGACGTCTTTCTTACTAGCCGCCGAATTTGAAACAGCCCTATGAAGTGTGGCTTCTTCCTCCAGTAAGAGCACCCTTCAATATGTGGTGCTTGCGGCATACATATGGCGCCGCGTCACATTTTAGTACAGACTGTTTCATATTCAGACAAGAGGATATCAGCTCCTTTTCCGATGTATCTGCCATCTATTTTAACTGATAATCATACCGACCTGTACAAATTTTAATGTATTGTCAAACATCCGAACCGTTCCCTGAAATTTTAAGAAGAAATTTTTAATATGTTTTCAGGGTGGCTGGCTCACCCATGACCTTTTGTAAACGGTCAGCTTGGATGTGTGATTATTTTAGCTTTTGTTTTACCTTCCTTCTGTTTTTTTGACTGGCAGTTTTAGGACATCTGACAACTTTTCGCTGTTTGATAGATAAGAGCTAGGATGTTCGTTGGTAAGTTTGGAAGAGAGTGCGTGTACACGTGTCGACATATTGTTCCAGTATTATGATGGCTTAATGACATTCATTCCCCACAACATTAATAAGAATGTTGCTAATCCCGCCGTGGAACGCACGTGAACCACAAACGCAAACACACAACTCTGTTGCTTTGGAAGCTACCATTTCACTGCCTAGGTATCAAGCTATAGCAATAAATGAAACGAGGAACACCTGCCTTTCATTTGCAAATATATGTTTCCATCTCTTTGACAGTAAAAAGTTTGTTAAGTGTCATTCGCTATTCAAGCATGAACCTTGCGAACCCCTGGTTTAATGGCTTTCTAGCACGGGCTACTAATGCCGCGAGACCCTACTCTGCGGCTTCCTGTACAGGTTGACAGAGATGCGCTCATCTTGTTCCCGGCACTGATGCCGGAACTGACGCTCATGCTGCACAGATTTATGCAGACATCGGCTTTCCTCACATCCATGCTAATGATGGATGACGAACCCGACTCCGCTGTCACCTCGCTACTGAATATTCCATCAAGACCCCATGACTTGCATAGGCTGCTGAATATGGCACTCCTTGTTCCACATTCACGCGATTTCAGCCACCTTACTGTCATTCATGACGCTGTCACTGGGTTGAATAAATATTGCCTTTAGTAGCAATTAGCTTCAAATTCTACTTCGTTCCGAAAACTAAGACCATACTGCTTCCTCATGGATTAGATACGGTACAATTCATACACAATCGCTTGATGCAAGATTTTTTTCTTGGAGTTTCTTCTTGCTATGAAATTTTCTATTGCAGATGCTGAAAATTTGGTGCTCGTTCATTTCCTTCAACGAAGAAGACATTCAGTGACTATAAATCAATGTCTTTATGCTTTCATATATAGCATACAAATGATAACTAAAATATCCTGTTTTCGGCGTGAATTAGGATATTCGTCTCGAAGTGTGTATCGAAGTTCGAAAATTAAGTTGAAATATCTGTACTGTTCTATGTTTTTGTTCCTATGGATCTACTCATTTGAGAAACATAACACATCGCTCATAGCGCTTACTGATCCTCTAGGGTTCCTTGACTGAATAACATTTTAATACAGACGCTATTTTAACCACTCTTCCTGCATGCTGGATGACAGAAGGCAGCAGATTACTATGATTCACTGAACAATATTAACCATTAATATAGATGCCATGTTGCTCAGCCAAAATGAAGACTTCTTACACGTTTTTTGATGCGATAAAAACAAAATTATTTCGTAGATGAATACAGGGTAATAAATAAGCATTGGTAGGAAAATGCCGGACAGTAAATGTATCGAATAGTGAGATGGATTTTCTTTTGTAACGGACGTGAAAAATACGTCACTGTCTGATGTGAAAAGTAAAGCACATCCAAGAGGAGCTGGAAATGAAATAGAACTACACCGCCTGAGACGGTATGTAATGTAAAGGATGAGCCAGACAATAGGAGATTTTACTTTATTACATGAGCCTCCAACCGGTAACTTCATTTCTCCATTACGGCCAAGCCACGGCCGGCACTGTTAGCTGCCTGTAAATTCTTTCGTCCCACGGTCTAGTAACAGGAAGTCAGCACCGAGAAAGGGCACCTTGTTCACGCGCCTCTCTCGTGTGCTGACGAGGTAACGCCGCCCCAGGCGTCGCTTAGCAGGCAACGCTCTGGAAAGTTCCATGCCGCCCGCACGGTTTGCTCGGTCCTGACCAATCAGGGTGGAGGAAGCCGCGTGGTGCGTCGAACATACCCGGCCGCCCGTCGCCGGGCCCGCTCTCTTGTATTCTTGCTCACCCGTGAGTCGGATGCGCGCCCTGTAGCATTGATCATCTCCCGCTTCTCCCGGTGCTGCGGCACTGTGGACTTAGTTTTGGCAGACAACCACTTTCGGTAGCTTCGCGAACAATGTTCGCCAAATTGTAAGCTCTGGCTCACCCTCACCTCCCTAGGCCTATGTAGCCCCTTTCATCATGCTTTAGCCAATAAATGGCCTTTCTCTAAAAATTACACTATTATTCCATAACGCCCACCGCCTGCCCATACCCGCCATCCTGTACAATTGGTGTCAGAAGTTTGGATACGTTCCCGTAGTGACTTTGTCACTACACAAAATTTTTCCCGGCGAGACGCCGTGAACTTCGCGCATGGAATGCGCCAACCGGTTGCCACGTTTGCTCCACGTGGGCCGTGGCTGCTCCACTAAACACGCACAGGGCGCGTGCTGCAGCGAGGCAGCCCACGCTAGTCAGCCACGTGAGCCGGACGCCGCCGCGGTGCCCGCTGCCTGAGTTGGAGGGGCCTGCGCTGCGCGACGGGGCCAGGGCGCCGTCATCCGCCGTCGCCGCGCCGCCCACCGTCGCCCGCCGCTGTCAACGACGCGCCAGGGGCCTGCCGCCATCGCCGACCGGCCGAGCCAGCGCCGTCCGCCGCCAACACATTTGCCGCCGCCCACGGGTCCGGACGCCGCCGCCCGCCGACCACCGCTCGCCGCCACTGCACCATGCCGTCGCCGCCACCAATGCGTCGCACCATCGCCATCACCATGTAAGTCGCCGCGATGCTTACAACTATATCTTCGACGATCTTCCGCCGCTGGATTGAGAATCTTTGTGGCCGTCCTTTTTTTGTAACAATCATTACTTTTTTCTGGTCACTAGCGTCCCATAAAATTGTAAACATGCCGATGGGAACACGAGCGACGGAACGGGATACCCCCGTAGAGGCACCCGCCTCGCAAGACCCGCTCGAGGCCATAAATTCGCAAATGCGCCAGTTATTCGCACAAAATCAGGAGCTACTTGAGCAAAACCGCGTCTTGAAACAGACGCTGGAAGCTAGTGCGCGAACTTCCATACCTGTGGCTAGCTCCACCCCTGTAACAAATGCTCAAACAGAGGCAACTAACACTAATTCTGTCTCTAATACGAACGCCACAATTTCTGCTAACATGGCGACTGTAAGCAATTTTCCTGCGGCTGATTTCATTCCCACCTTTTCTGGGAAGTCCCACGAAAATGTAGCTATGTTCTTACAAAATATTCGTGATGTGGGTCGCACATGTGCCTGGCCGGATGATCTATTGGTCAATGTAGCCAGACTCAAGTTGACAGGGGAAGCCCGAATGTTCATAGAAACAGTGGACGAATTGCGTGACACGCACGAATTTGAAGTATTGGCCCGCGGATTGACTACGCGTTATTCCGATACCAGAGGTACCGCATATTACAGAGATCAATTATCAACCCTTAGGCAGAAGCCTAATGAGGATTTTGATGCCTTTGCAGATCGCATACGAGCAGTATCTTGTCGTACCTATAAGCTAGGCGAAAATGCCAGTGAAAACAGAATTTTGCGCTCAGAAGCCGAAGCGCGTGCAATTGATGCTTTTGTCCGCGGTATTGACCCCCGCATCGGAGGAGAAGTCAAAGCAGCCTCCCCCACTTCTCTGTTTGAAGCTGTTCGTTTGGCAATGCTTCGCGAAGAGGTGTTGCGTTTTTGCGCTGCCGCCCCGCGCCCATCGGACCCAGTACCGGTCCCAGCAAAAGAAGTATTTTGTCAGCGTTGTGGGAAGCCCAACCATACGGCAATGCGCTGTCGCGCGCCGTATTGCACTATTTGCCAGACAGTAGGTCATGCTAATAATGTTTGCTCCACAAAGTCACCATTTTCAAATCAGATGCGCGGCCACCGCCGCAACGCGGGGTCGAATCAGGGAAACGCTTGGGGGGCAGGTTCCGCCACCCACCCGCGCCCCCGACAAAAATAATACACCCGGTTAGGACCGAAAAATGTAAAGAGGTGGAACACGTTAGTCTATTTGGCGTACTCGGGAACAAATCAGTTAGAATTTTAGTTGATACTGGTGCTCAAGTTAGTGTATTGTTTGTGGAGAAAAATGATCGAAGGGTGTTACAGCCACCCCGGTACCATATCAGTGGCCTTGGAGAGGAAGTAATTGTCCCTGCAGGTTCGTGTGTAGTGAATCTGCAAATCAACGAGGGTAAATACAGTCAGAGGATGGAGGTAGTGAGGCTAAAGAAGGGTAAATTTGACATCATACTAGGGAATGACTTCCTGCACCGTTATCAGGGGATAGTGGATTATCGAACGCGAACTGTGCAGTTCGGCGAAGCAATTCACCGATTTGGCAGTGCGCACCCCCGTCAGACGCGAGGGAGCTGCGAAAGGCGCCGTTCACAGTCTCCTATAAAACCGCAGATGTGGGCGATAAAAACCACTGACCCTGTGAGGATAAAAGGCGGAAGTGGAAAGATTCTCTGGATAGATGTCAAAAATCAAGAACAGCCTAATACAGACATTCTGGTTGACCCGCTCACCCAGAATGATGTTTTAGATCGTCAGTCAGTACATATAAAGAGAAGTATCTGCCGACCGGAAAGGAGACAGAAGGGTTTTGCGATACCAGTAAGTATAGATAATTTTGGTGTAGAAGATGTTGTGATACCGAAGGGTACTATTGTTGCCAGTGGTCAGGAAATTTTTGAGGAAATAACAGGAGCTGAGAAGCAGCGAAATAAAGATAAGAAAGGAAGGAAAGGAAAGAAATGTTCAGTTAGAGAAGTGCGATATGTCGCGTCGACGATAAGGAGTCAGTTAGCAGAGAAGTTAGGTCATTTAAACAGTGAGGAGAAAAGGATGTTGCAGCCGGTATTAGAGGAATTTTCGTGGTTGTTTGAAGAGAGGCAGTTTCTACCGGCTACGGATTTGGTTCAGCACGAAATTCCGACCGGAGAAGCTCGGCCAATTGCACAAAAACCTTACCGCATACCATATCATTTGCAGTCTGTAGTTGAAGATACGATTCAGCAGCAATTAGCTGCAGGAATCATACAACCCTCCTCGAGTGCGTGGGCGTCTCCCGTGGTCGTTGTGCCAAAGAAATCAGTAAATGGGGAGAAAGCCTATCGCCTATGTGTCGATATGCGGGCAGTAAATCGGGTAACGACACCAGACACATATCCGTTACCGCGCATTGATGAAACATTGGACCGATTGGGCAACTGTAAGTATTTTACCACCCTTGATTTGCGTTCTGGGTACCATCAGATCCCTGTTGCACCCCAGGACCGCCATAAAACTGCTTTTGTTGTACCTACAGGATTGTATGAATTTGTAAGGATGCCATTTGGATTGAGAAACGCCCCTGCCACTTTTCAAAGATTTGCAGACTTGCTGCTGCGTGGGTTGAAACCTACAACCTGCTTGGTGTATTTAGATGACATTATTATTTTTTCTAAAACGATAAAAGAACATGCAGAAAGACTGAGGGACGTTTTGCAAAGGTTAAAAGGAGCTCATTTGAGTGTAAAATTAGAAAAGTGTGCTTTCGCCCAGTCACAAGTACAATATTTAGGTCATATAATAAGTGGAGAAGGTGTCAAACCGGACCCCCGTTTGACCACCGCAGTAAAGGAATTCCCAACACCGACAAATGTCAAAGAACTACAGTCATTTTTAGGCCTTGCAAACTACTACAGACGTTTCGTGAATAATTATGCCACCCTTGCTAAGCCCCTGACTAATTTATTGAAAAAAGGAGTTAGTTTTATTTGGACCAAAGAATGTGATAAAGCTATGCAACAAATTCAACATGTTTTAACTAGAGCCCCTGTACTAGCGTACCCGGATTTTGAAAAACCATTCATACTGTCAGTGGACGCCTCAGATTATGCTGTAGGAGCCATCCTGTCACAAGAGATAGATGGCGAAGAACGACCAATTGGTTATGCGTCTCGACAGCTTAATAAAGCAGAGTCAAATTACAGCACAACTGAGAAGGAACTACTAGCACTCATGTTTGGTGTAACTTATTTCCGATGTTATTTGTATGGGAGAAAATTCACTGTCATCACTGATCACGCCGCGTTACAGTGGATGTTGAGCTTAAAAGACCCTAGTAGTAGGCTAACTCGTTGGGCTTTGAAATTGAGCGAATTTGAGTATGAGGTGAAACACAAACCGGGCAAGTTACATCAGAACGCCGACGCATTAAGCCGAAAGGTCAGAGTGATCGTAGCTAATGACGTTTCTATTGAAGAATTAAGGGAGGCACAGCAAAGAGACGTCGAATGTCAGAAATATGTGGCTTTGCCTGAATTTTCCGTTGAAGATGGAATTTTATATCGAAAGACCCATTTGGGTAAACAGGCAGTAATCCCGAAAGAATTACGTTCCAAGATTATCGCACAGTGTCACGATAGCCTGCAGGCATGTCATAACGGCCTTCGCGCCACAAACTGCCGAATAGCCGCCCGTTATTTCTGGGCAGGAAGACGGAAAGACGTGCAAAAGTATATACAAAATTGTCTACCTTGTGTTAAGAGGTCATTACCATCTCGAACGAAAGTGCCTTTACAGCAGGTACCAGAAGCCACTTATCCCTGGGCAGTAGTAGCAGCAGATATTGTCGGTCCTTTCCCTGTGAGCCCCCAAAATAATCGGTATATTCTGTCCCTTATAGATCATTTCTCTAGGTTCTTGATTCTCATTCCTATACCAGATATGTCCGCTGAAACAGTAGCGCGTGCTTTTGTCACCCATTTCGTGTTACCATACGGAAGCCCTGAAGCTGTACTCACAGACCAGGGTACGAATTTCATGTCTGCGGTATTTACCGAAGTTTGTCGGTTATTGCGAATTAAAAAGTGGCGAACGACACCGTTCCACCCAAAAGCAAACGGTCGCCTGGAACGAGTCCACCGCACCGTTATGCGCATGCTGTCTTACTATGTTAATAAACATCACTCTGACTGGGACAAGTATGTTCAATACGTCACGTCAGCATATAACAGCCGTGTCCATGAAGCTACAGGGTACTCACCTTATGAAGCAGTATATGGCCGCCCTATGAATTCGCCTTTTGAAATTGACAAACTGCCCCCTGGAATTAAATCCAAAGATGTGAAAGGTCTAGCTCGACGTCTAAAATCCATTTGGAAAAAAGTAAGAGGGAACAATGCCCGAGCCACCGCCCAACAGCTAAAGAGAAGTAATCAAAAAGCAAAAATGCCTGAGTACAAGGTAGGAGACCTAGTTATGTTGAGCAATCCAGTAGTAAAAAAGGGAAGAACCAAAAAGTTTACACCTACTTATGAAGGACCGTACCGTATCATCCGGCTTACTTCACCAGTAAATGCGGAAATTCAGTTAGCGGAACGCACAGTGATCGTTCATTTTGACAGATTGAAACAGTATAAAGGACCCGAGCCACCCCCACCTAACAGTGAAACCGGGCCTATTACGCCAGTAGTTCCACCCAAAAAAGCAAGAAAGAAGGTAATACAACCGCCTAGACAGCAACGTAGATATGCTCTAAGGTCAAACCCCTATGATTTGCGTTCCTGAAAGTAGGTCTGGAATGGTATGTAAACAGTTGGCAAAGTCCTGCATGCAGCAAGAGAATTAATTGACGGAAAACACCGTAGTTACTATACATTTAATTAAATTGTGCATGTTAGTTATAAGTAGACATAAGAATTGGCAACTGTTGGTAACTGGTAATAGAATTTATGACGACACATGTTAATGGAAGTGACTGAAGTTATGTGATCATTTTGTCTTGTCATTTAACGTCTCCAGTCATGTTATCGTAGCGGTCGAGAATTAAAACCACAAACATTCTTTAATCATGGAATTAAGGGGAAAGTTGTCCTTGTCAAAAGAACACGTAGAGAAAGAATCAGTTAATCTTGTATATTTCAAGGGGATTCACATTTCACTTGTTAATTTAGTGAATAGTGCACGAACACAGGTATTAAAGCTTTACCACAAAAACATGATACTAATACGCCTTCGTAACTGCCAGTAGATCAGTGACTACATGCAGCCGTCTACCTGTACTTTGAAAGACGCCCTATTACATGTATGTTTTGCTAAATGATCAGACAACGATAATAACAAGAATAAATATGTCCAAGTTAAACAACCAATATGTTACTCTAAAGTAAAAGGAGTCTTCCTCAAGTGCTGTTTTATTGTTTTCATGATGCGATGTTGAACGGACAACAAGGTAAGTTTTTTGGTACCACGTATTTCTGTATATTAAATGCCACGGAAGGAGTGCGTAAATACCTCCACTGTGGTCTACAGCTGTTCACATGCGCCGAGTCCCGCCCCTCCCTGTCAGCTGGCGACGCGGCCCCCTCCCCTCCCCATCCACCGGCCTGCCGAGAGAGCGGCCATTGCAGATCCCCCTTCCCCACCCACCGCCTCTGTCCTTGGTGCGTGCAGCATCTGCACCTCTCCCCTCGCCCCACCTCATCCCCATACCTACGCCCTGCAGGCCACGTGCCTCAGCCACGCTACACATTCGTACATTCGTACGTTGCAGTTTAAACAGCCAACCTAAAGGGATAGTTATAGAAATAAAATCACCAGCTTAATATTGCCCTACAGATTTTATTAGTCTTATCTAAAGACGGGAATCTATGTGTATTGTCTATTTGAATTTTCAGTATGGAACAAAAATCGTAAGAGAGAACTTTTTCCTGGTACGCATTGTGGAAACTATCAGGATTAGAAAACATTGGAATTTCAGATCGATCTCCGGCTATGTTGTATTACCACCACGGTTAATAAACGGATCTATATGGTGTCAAGGAAGCCGGCACTTGCCGCTATATCCGTCCTGTAAACGACCGCTGAGTGGGGAACGCGTTAGCCAAGGAGTTGGGTTTGGAATGCCATTGCAAAATATAGTTTATATAGAAGCCTAACACCTGCCAGTTACCTAAATTTTAGAAGAACAGAGTGTTTAAGTAAAAGAATTGGAACCCGGTAGTTTTGTGACCTCTAGCGATTGAAGTTATTAGAGTCCCTTAGAAAAGAACATCCTCCATGCATAACTGTCGTGAACAACATAAGATAACTCTGGAAGGAAATTTTGTGACTGTACCGAGAGGTTAACTCCACGCGTAGTAAGAGGACGGACCCAGCATGAACGCCAGTTATGCTGCCGAGCCAGTGAAACCGGACGCAGCCGTAGTGTCAGCTGTGCTGTCAGCAACTTACAATCTCACGAGCGCGACGCGTGTCGCACCTTAGCACCTCAAGCTGCACTGAATCTCAACACAGAAATTCTTAACCATTATATAACGAACCCTATGAATAACGTTATGCACATTTTCAATAGTCAGGAACTTACTTTGCTCCCTACACACTCTTTATATGACAAATGAACTCTAATTTTATAAAAAACCAAAGCACCGACAGGTAAGTCATATCGACGTCTTCCGAGATGCAACTAGCTTCGTCGAGCCGCCAATATTGATTATATGGAAGCAGGTAAGTGAGAGAATGAACAAAAAAGAACAACAAATACACACCGGAACGATTGACTGGGTGACTGATAATCGCAAATATTTGCAAAAACGGCGACACAAAATCATTTTTCATCAGAATCTTGCTAAAGGAAGTATTAACGTGACACTACACTATTCCACAGCATTACACACAACATTGCCATTGCTTAATGACAGTTTTCCTGTGGGTAGAAGTACCAAAGATCGGTTGGAATGAAAATACAAACGAGAGCTTAAAGGAATACCAGGGGATGCTTACATTCATTTTGCTACGAAATG
This sequence comes from Schistocerca piceifrons, assembly GCF_021461385.2. Classification (NCBI taxonomy): domain Eukaryota; kingdom Metazoa; phylum Arthropoda; class Insecta; order Orthoptera; family Acrididae; genus Schistocerca; species Schistocerca piceifrons. Next base: position 358,092,985 of record NC_060144.1, on the reverse strand, counting down.
TAACTGGAGGATAAGGAAGTTTTGTTTGAAGGAAATAATATTTTAAACTTTTGCTTTTGTTACGGTTTTGCCACCGCTTATATCACTATGACGAGTTGCCAATTACTTATGTCAAATTGCTTGTGCCTAATTGATTACGTCCAATTACTTATGTCTAATTACTTATGTCTAATTGATTACGTCCAATTACTTATGTCTAATTACTTGCGTCCAATTACTTAAGTCCATGTATTATCTTATTGTTGTTCATTTTGACTGTTTTATTACTAACTATTTAGAGAATTTTGCTAAAGTTTTGCCAGCACCAGTAATTTAGTATTTGTATCAACCTAGTGTTTCCATGTGTCGCTGTGTTACTATACTGATGAGGATAATAATTTTGTAGGATTTCAAGCATGCTAGAGTAAGTTCCCGAGTACTGCCAATTATTTGTTTAATAATAATGAGGTCTTAGGTGATAAATTGTTTTGGAAGAGTAGTTTAGGATGTAACCATGCTTTATTTTGATTTGTATTTGAATGTTTATCTGGAGGGACATACCACATGCCTACCCCCGTGATAGATAACGTAAACAGAGTGAATCACACCCACAGAACGAGCAAGCTTTGGCCGTATACCTAGTCTGTTGGATGAACAAGAGAACCACGCCCGCAAGGGCACGTACCTTACGTGACGCGGCTGGCACCCGCGCGGTCCCTTAGCTGTCTGTGTCGTTTCTTCACTTTTCAGTTTCGCGACATAGTCCATCCTACCCACTTTCGTCTTTCTATTATCAACAGAACAACACTTGAAGAGTCATGTACAACCCGCGAGGGCACGTACCTTTCGTGACGCGGCTGGCACCCGCGCGGTCCCTTAGCTGTCTGTGTCGTTTCTTCACTTTTCCGTTTCGCGACATAGTCCATCCTACCCACTATCATATTTCCTCTCTCAACACAACACATGAATAGTTATGCACCACCCGCAAGGGCACGTACCTTACGTGACGCGGTTGGCACCCGCGCGAACCCTTAGCTGTCTGTGTCGTTTCTTCACTTTTCGGTTTCGCGACATAGTCCATCCTACCCGCTTTCATCTGACAACTTTCAACCGAACAACGCCTTTTGCAGTCTATTGCCCGGGCGTATCCTGACACAAAACTATTCAGCCCAGACTTTGATCTTCCATCTCGGAGAAGAGTTCACGAGAACAGTGTTCCGTGCTCACTGACGACAGCTGATCAGGCAACGTCAGACGCGAACCGCGTCTAGCCCGCAGCTAAACGCCAGTAAGCGGAAATCTCTGTTCAAAACCTTGAGCCTTCTTTGTTTCCCCATTATATTTTCCGAAGGAATACCGACTATTGAAGTAGTAGCATTTAACTGTATGACGTGTCCCAGGACACTGCGATATAACCAAGGATAGACGGAGTTTTAAGCAACCAGCTGGGCCCAATGAGGCCAGCACCATGGAGTTATAGAGATGGCGAGTTTAGTCGCAAAATGTTGAGAGGATGAAGACGGCGAATTTGGTCGCAAAGTTAGTCGCAAGATGTTGAGAGAATGAAGACGGTGAATTTTGTCGCGCAGTAAAGTTTTGTTTTAGGTGAGAGAAGTCGAGTTTGAAGAAGAAGAAGAAGTATGCAGTAGCTATCTTGGAGTCGCAGAATTGTCATTTACACAGTTAAGAAGGCGATAACGTCTTGTCAACGATGCGCCGCGCACTATACCTTCATGAAGGAAAAGTCCTTCAGAAATTACGCTCAACTTAGTTGATTCTAATTCAAATCCTTACACTTTCTGTTCCCACTATGGAAATCTCTAGATTCTTGTCGAGTTTTGTTTTTCTCCTCTTGTTAGCAACAGCGTTGACATCCTACGACACAATCTATGTCCCACCTGCACCAAACTGGTGTCACTTTTCTTCGTCACTCTCACTTAATGGCGTGCAGCAAATATATTGAGTTACGAGAAAATTCTTCTCAAAATGTGAATGTTATTACACTTGGATGATTAGCCGACGGAGGCAATTAACTTTTTTGTTTGTTATTGATATGGCATTTGCAACAATTTGATATGATACTTGTGTGCCTCATTTCTACATTTATGTATGTTTATGTAATTTTAAACAGAACCTACTGTAACAACGCGTCTAGCGTGATGACACGCGTAATCCCACTTCTATTTTGTTTGTCATCGGTGAATAAACCATATCGATTACGCATATCTATTTCCCTTTGGAGAGAGTTTAAAATACAGACAGCGCAATGAACAGCGTCGGTAAACTTCATCGCTCTCTCTCACTCTTACACCTGACGCTTGCTTCTTGCACGTAGCCGCCTCGGCTTCGCTTCTCAGCTGCCGCGTGCAGCCCCGACGCCGCGCTGGCCTTGGAAGTTATCTGCCGCGCGCCTTTCTGACGTAGCCTCCGCGCAGGTCTTTAGCAAACGGTTCCCGTTGGAACACCACTTATAACCTTTCATGCCACTACGGCTTACTCACCTAGTATTCGCACCCCCTTTAATTATGCTTTTATACCTGAAAGCTCATTCATGATTCCCTTGTCAGCTAACGTTCAAGTTTTACCTAAAAAATCAAATAATCACATCCTAACGTCAATTGATGATTTGCTAAAACATGAAAAAGGACAAATTTCTTACGTTCGCCTGTTGACACTTAAATGAATGGCAAACAGTCGCAAATTAAACCAAACAAAAAAGAGAAAACAAGAACCTATCAGGCATGTGCCCTCCCTTAGTTTTAAGAGTGAAACTGAGATATCAGTTAATGTGGAAAAACTAGCGTAGTGTAGTGAAGTGTTCCCTTAGTGATAACTCCCTTTTCAACTGTGTTTTGAAACGTGTGGACCTCCCTTCATACCCCCCCTGCGCTGAGTTCCAGTGCACGGACCTGGCCACGGCCACGCCCCCTTCCCGCCGGCAGCCTGCGCGCTGCCCGCTGAGGACAACACACCACGCCGCTTCGCGTCTGTCGCCCTCGCCGTGACTCATCAGTGGTGATGTGTTCAAATTTTCAACTTATTTTAACAAAAGGAAAAAAAAGACATTTTTACTTCAACTTAGCAACAAGAACACTTGGCATGTTTACCTAATTCACACTGTTATGTTTTGTTCTAATTTTGTGACGATTTTATGATGTTTTGATGTTTTATGATGTTATGATGTTCTGATGTTTTATGATGTTCTGATGTTTTACAATGTTTTGATGTTTTATGATGATTCTTGTATACACGAATATTGTTGACATGTGTAAGTCCTTTTGCGACCCCTAGGAGGTCTTTAGAGTCTATACATCCTCCCGTAGGTTAAGACCCCTGCCGTCTTCCGTGAGAGCCAATGTTCACTTTCTCTCGCAAGATAAATTTGTTTACATTCAAATAATAATTGCATTGAGCGAATTCACATACGTTCTCCGCTCCCACGGAAGGGGGAGGAATGTAAAGGATGAGCCAGACAATAGGAGATTTTACTTTATTACATGAGCCTCCAACCGGTAACTTCATTTCTCCATTACGGCCAAGCCACGGCCGGCACTGTTAGCTGCCTGTAAATTCTTTCGTCCCACGGTCTAGTAACAGGAAGTCAGCACCGAGAAAGGGCACCTTGTTCACGCGCCTCTCTCGTGTGCTGACGAGGTAACGCCGCCCCAGGCGTCGCTTAGCAGGCAACGCTCTGGAAAGTTCCATGCCGCCCGCACGGTTTGCTCGGTCCTGACCAATCAGGGTGGAGGAAGCCGCGTGGTGCGTCGAACATACCCGGCCGCCCGTCGCCGGGCCCGCTCTCTTGTATTCTTGCTCACCCGTGAGTCGGATGCGCGCCCTGTAGCATTGATCATCTCCCGCTTCTCCCGGTGCTGCGGCACTGTGGACTTAGTTTTGGCAGACAACCACTTTCGGTAGCTTCGCGAACAATGTTCGCCAAATTGTAAGCTCTGGCTCACCCTCACCTCCCTAGGCCTATGTAGCCCCTTTCATCATGCTTTAGCCAATAAATGGCCTTTCTCTAAAAATTACACTATTATTCCATAACGCCCACCGCCTGCCCATACCCGCCATCCTGTACAGTAATGTTATTTTATTGATTATAATTTAGAGTCAAATTGACAAAAAAATTGGCAGCATCAGCGCTCTTGTCAGCATGAGGTTGCATCACTTCTGGCTTGGATACACGCTCTGATTGTCCTAAGAGAATTTATAATGACTTTGTGTCCTCTCTTGATGCAAATTAGCGCACAACTGTTTGTTGCAAGTGGTCTTTAGTATCCTGCAGACTGGCCTGGGATAAAGTTGACGTCTGGGCTGGTCCCAGACAGTTCTATTAGGGACTGCTTTGGGCATTTTGCTGGCGATGGGAGTACTTCGACACCACGTGGCAGTTCTCAGATACACGTTTCACGTGTGTAAGAGCATTGTTCTGTTGAAAACTGACACCACAGTACTGTCGTATGAAAGGTTAACACATGAGGACACAGGTTGCTCATGACGTAGCATTGTGCCATCACCGTATCTTCAATGATTACGGGAAGGGTCCTGCCGAAGGGTCACCACAACATGACACTAAGAACAGCACAGCTCTGTCTTTCGAAAATAACAGGCGAATGGGACCTCTATCCAGCTCAACGCCATATATATATATATATATATATATATATATATATATATATATATATATAGTTTTTTTTTGTGAGTCGTCAGTGTTCTGACTGGTTTCATGTGGCCCTCCACAAGTTCCATTCCTATGCCAGCCTCTTCATCTCATATGCAACCTACGTCCTCAATTGTCTGACGAACGTATTCCAAACACTTTCTTCGTCTACAGTTTTTATGCTGTAAAGCTCCCTCTAGTACCATGGAAATTATTTCCTGATGTCTCAGCAGGTGCCCCACAATTCTGTCCCTTCTTTTTGCAAGAGTTTTCCACGTATTCCCTTCCCCTCCGAATCTGAGCAGAACCTCCTAATCCCTTAGCTTATAAGTGTACCTAATTTTCAGTATTCGGTATTCTCTTGTGCTGCGGTTTTTCAAACCGGCCGCATTTCACTACCACACGATGCTGTGCTCCACACGTGCATTCTCAGAAATTTCTTCCTCAAATTAAGGCCTACGTTTGATACTAGCAGACTTCTATTGCCCGGTATACCTTTTTTTCCAGTGCAGTCTGATTTTATGTCCTTCTTGCTCCATCCATCATTCGTTATTTTGTTGCCTGGGTAGCAGTATTCCTTAGCTTCATCTACTTCGTAACCATGAATCCTGATGATAAGTTTCTAGCTGTTCTCTTTTCTGCTACTTCTCATTACCTTCGCCTTTCTTCGTTTTACTCTCAATCCACATTCTGTACTCATTAGACTGTTAATTCGATTCAGAGGATCATGTAATTCTTCTCCACTTTCATTCAGGATAGCAATGTCATCAGTGAATCGTATCATTAATGTCCGTTCACCTCGAAGTTTAATTAGACTCCTGAACCTTTCTTTTATTTCCATCATTACTTTAATCCGAGCTTTTCGTCCTTGATCTTATATTCATACTATTCCTTCTTGGCTCTTGTACATGTTGTACATTACGCGTCCTTCCCTATAGCTTACCCGTATCTTTCTCACAATTTCGAACATATTACACCATTTGGCACAGTCGAATTGCTTTTGTAGTTCGACAGATCCCATGAACGTGTCTTGATTTTCCTTTAATCTTGCTTCCATTATCATGCGTAAGATCAGAACTGTGTCTCTGGTGCCTTTACCTTTACCTTTCCTAATGTCAAACTGATTGTCATCTAACAGATCCTCAGTTTTCCTTTCTTCTATATATTATTCTTGTCAGCAACTTGAATGCATGAGGTGTTACGTTGCCTGTGTGATAATTCTAGCACTTGTTAGCTCTTGCTGTTCTCGGATCTGTGTGGATGAGATTTTTCCGAAAGTCGTGTGGTCTATCGCCTATCGCCAGAATCATACTTTGTATACAAGAACGTGAATAATCGTTCTTTTTTAAGGATATAACCGCCAATTGACAGTACCACAGGTTTTATTCCACAATCTACATTTCGGTCTTTCAAAAACGTTTATGTGAGTGTGGCTTCATACCAAAGTAAAATCATTAATAATCGTTGGGTTGCCACTTTCCCCATTGTTCTTAAAAACTCTGTGGGAATATTATCTATCGTTTCTGCCTTATTGATCGTAAGTCTTCCAATGGTCTTTTAAATTCCGATTCCAATACTGGATCCCCTATGTCTTCCCTACTGACCCCTTTTTCCTCTTCCATCAAATCTGACAAGTGTTTCCACTCGTAGAGTCCTTCAATGTACTCTTTCCATCTGTCCGCTCTCTCCTCTGCACTTGAGAGTGGAATTCCTGTTGCACTCTTAATGTTACCACCCGCGTTCTGATTCTTCTGCATGCCGGGTTAATCATTTCTTTTTCGATTTCTTCACATTTTTCATGCATCCATTTCACCTTATCTTCTCTGCACTTCCTATGCATTTCATTCCAAAGCGACTTGTATTTCTTCATCCTGAATTGCCCTGAACGGTTCTGTAATTCCTTCTTTCATGGAGAGACAGAAGTATTTCTCCTGTTACCCTTGGTTGCTTCGCAGTTACCTTCTTTGTACCTACGTGTCGCTGCACTCGCCGGTGACGATTTTTCAGTTTAGTGAAGAAACACTGTTTGTTGCTAAACACAAGCGAAGCCGTGCACCAGCAGTCCATACATTCCAGTCAGGACACTAATCAAAACACAGCCGTCTGTGTGGTGGTGTTGAGGGTAGCCTACACGTGGATTAGTTATTGCTTACAGAATGAGATTTTCACTTTGCAGCGGAGTGTGCGTTGATATGAAACATCTGGCAGATTAAAACTGTGTGCCGGACCGAGACTCGAACTCGAGACCTTTGCCTTTCGCGGGCAATTGCTCTGTCAACAAGGAGAGCTTTTGTGAAGTTTGGAAAGTCGGAGACGAGGTACTGGCGGAAGTAAAGCTATGAGGACGGGGCCTGAGTCGTGTTTGGGTAGGTCAGAGGGCAGAGCGCTTGCCCGCGAAAGGCAAAGGTCCCGAGTTCGAGTCTCGGTCGGGCACACAGTTTTAATTTGCCAGGAAGTTAGTTATTGCTTAGTCCGGCAGCTGCTGGTCTTCAGTCTGTGGTTTGGGGTGACTCAAAATGTAGCAGATAGTCGATTACTTATTCTAGGATGCAGGCGCATATGTGAAGGGCTTGCGTTGTGCTTGATGCACAAAACGGCGAGCCTCGCTTGTGGTGGTCAGACCTGGTCGGCCGTGACTCTCGATTTGTATGCCTGCCTTTATATTCCCATACAGTCTAACATCGGGCCACTGTCACACCTGAACGCCCAACAAATCTCAGTAGCACGATTCGACAAGCTGGCCAAGTGAAGACCCACAATGAGGCTCATCTTAACATCTGTCAGATGTTGATAACGCAGTTCCACATGAGTATGTCGCATATCCGTGTCCGTCACAATAATCTCACAGCAAATGACGCTGTTCAGTCCACTTGCGTATCGCACCAGTCCTGGTAGAGAAAATAAAAACGGAAAACACTAATGCACTCTGGTGGTTATTCTACATACTACAGAGAGTTGGAAGTCAAATCATTTACGTAACTGCCGATGATATGTATGTGTGTGAAGTTACATTAACATCCGATTACGTCTTCTGGATGCTTTTCATTTCTGTCAGGCAGTGTATTTCTGATACAGTGCTCAGGAAAGAAACAAACGACCTGTGTCACCAAAAGATAACTGAAATTTTCTTGCATATTAGAACTGTTGGCCAGACCGGGATCGGCAAATGCTCGTATCGGCTGAACTGTCCAAACTCGATTCACGGCCTGGTCTCACAGCTTTATTTCTTCCAATACCTCTTACACTTCCCATACCAACCTGGATGATAGCTCCTGCGGAAAAATAACTTTTCCGTTGCCTTTGGTATGACTCCAGAATCAGTTTTTCACTGTGATATTGCATATGTGCTGGTTCAAAACTTCCTAGAAGCTTAAAATTTGTGCCAGACCAAGTCTCACACTAGCAATGTTCTATTTCACGGATAGTGCTCTTCTCTTTTGAGCTACGCAGTACTCTTCATAAAGGCTTTTAACAGTAAAGAAACTTTTATAGCAACAGGGACTACTACACAATAAAAGTAAGATAAAGCATAACACTATAAATTTTCACATCAGCGCATACTCCACTGCAGAGTGAAAATCTCATTCTAGAAATATCCCCCCGGCTGTGGATAATAAGTCATGTCTCCGCAATATCCCTTCTTCTAGGAGTGCTAGTTCTGCAAGGTTCTCAGTAGAGCTTCTGTGAAGTTCGGAAGGTAGGAGATGAGGAACTGTCAGAATTGAAGCTGTGAGGAAGAGTCGTGAGAAGTGCTTGGATAGCTCAGTTGGTAGAGCACTTGCTCGTGAAAAGCAGAGGTTCCGAGTTCGAGTCTCTGTCCGGCATACAGTTTAATCTGCCAGTAAGTTCCATATTAGCGCACACTCCGCTACAGGATGGAAATCTCATTCTGCATAATACTTTAGTAGGACGGATGCTAAGTAAAACACATAAAAACATATATTACTCACTTGGGCAACACATGAAGCCATAAACAATAATTTAGCATAATCTTGTAGAAATATCCTGCATAAAACCCAAAGAAACATATGTGAATGACATTAATCGTACAGAAGTTAGTGTTCAGTTCTAGTATGGGATTTAGGTAAAGTAGAGTTTGGACTGGGGATCAGGCAGTCTTGGTGTTGAGTCTAAATACAATCAATTCAGCACAAGGAATATTAATTAACAAAATAGAAATCTGTTACTGTAAAAGAACGTAATTCTCTGTAGACCGAAAAACTAGGCAGGACTAGAATAATCAGACACAAAACACCCTTTCACAACATCAAAAGAAATTCAAATATAGAACAAATTCAGTACGTCCCTGCAGCGGGCAGCCGGGTGACAACATAAAAATTTAAAACGTCTGGCACTCTGTCTTCATCATACATAACAACCGAGAAACTTCAGAAGCCAGATAATTTTACACTTCTCCAAGATCGGAGATATAGCCTGCAACTACACTTTGCTCTACTATTGTTACCGACACCTGGAAACTAAGACATCATCTACACACAAGACTACTAAGCTACCCAACTTATGCCTATATAAATACTCATAGTTTTCCAATTACATGCCTGTGTCAAAATTCGTTCATATCAGTTAATATGAAACAGTATCTTAATGCACTTGAATAAATCACTGGTTCAGCCACAAAAGTTGAATAAAGAATCCAATGTTACAGTCACTGAAGAAACAACTCAGTCAAATTCTTACTGAAAAATTATTAACTTTCATTTAATTAACTTAATCATGCCCATCGTGTGTAATCTTCGAACAACACACGCTGATGCGTGCCCCATGCCCAGTAAACAGAATCAAGCCATTACGCTCCACTCATAGTCTTCCTTTCAGAAAATGATTTACCATTGGCTACAATTAACGCACATTTGATGTATCATGGTGCACTGTCTCAAACCCAGGCCCATCAGGAGGCCTCCATTAACTACAAAAGCACTCATGTTCCTTAGGGTCTGCAGAAGGCTTCTCCTCGTCTCCACTGCAATGCTGTGCGTCCACCAGGGAGACACACCAACTGTTCTACCAGGTTGCTGTTGACACGGCAGCTCTGCCTGTGCTGACCATCACTTCGTCTGGTGATGTGCTGCAAACCAGCTCCTTGAGGCTCTTGGAGACGATTCCAATTAGAGCTGTCTTCTTCCATCTCACTCCAGGAACTGACATACTCGCCATTCAGTCCATCACTCCTGTGCCACGGCGGAACTCGTGGCACTCACATGTCTGCTGCAGTCGCCCTCTATGGCGCCAGGGCCACGCGCACGTACACACACACACACACACACACACACACACACACACACACACACACACAACACACAACACACCAGCAACCAAGATCTCTGCAGCTGGGAAAAATAGCTGTGCCGTTGGGCAGAGCACAAAATCACTCTTGGATGACACAGGAACTGGATATGAATGTCGCAAAGCAAAGGGAGACATTCTAAATTCTGTTTTCAAATGTATTTTTTCCAAAGTAAGTTCTGGGAGTATGTAAAGCGTTGCAGAGACGAGTGACATGTATGTTAGGACCAGCAGCGTTGAGAAACAGGTGAAATTGCTAGAACTGAACAGGAAGCAGAGCCTGATGGAATCCCTATCAGGTAATACACAGACATGCCAATGAGGCAGACAGTATTTTAACTGTAACAAACCCTAGAACCCTCGAAAACAAAAATTATGCTCATTCGGCTTAAGAAAGCAGGGGAAAAATTGATTTACACAAAGGGTGGGGGTCCGACGTTTTCCTCAAAACTACGCCTAAGGTCATTAAATTTCATCTGCATGACAATACCAGAACATATTCTGAGCAAAATCGCACTGAAATATCTAAAACAAACTGGCAATTACTATGTCGACCAACATGGATTTCCAATGAGTCGTTGGTGCAAAGGCCAACTTCTAGTTTTTTCACATGACATTTTGAAAGCCACGCATCAAGGCCATCAGGTTGATGCTGTATTGCTTGACCTCCATAACTTCTCAGTATCACAAGTCCTGTTCTCCAAAGTATGATCCCACGGAGTATCAAACAAAACTTGTGCCTAGATTGAGATGTTCCGGGTAAAGAGCACGCAGCATGTTATCTTGTATCGTATCTTGGATCGATTCTTCGAAAGACGCAGAAGCAACCTGTTTGCGCGTGACGCCGGGTTAACTTCTTCCCGATGCACTCGCAATTTTTCTGGAGCCAACATGTAAATTACGGGAAACACCTGTCTCACTCGGTTCACACATTCCCGGATCGTTCCTGCATATTGTTCCAATGCTTTTCCAGTTCCAGTTTTTTTCACATTCAATCAACTACAATTCTTTTAGGACAGTGCACGTCCTCGTTTTTTTCTCCATAAGGACTTAAGATACATAGTTTCTCTTGACTCGTGAAAAAATTTTACTTGTCAAATAATTTAGCACTTAACACACACGAAAGACAGACTGAATGAAAGTTACATTTCCTCAGTACTCCCGTTATACCAGTAATGCAGCGATGCAAACGTAGGTTTCCTCCTTACCTGACTGCATCGTATTATGCTGATTGTCTACGTTCCATCGTAGCATACCTGCCGTTACACACAGCGCCGGCGTCTGTTCAGCACAATAATGTCATAAGAGGAGAAATGCCTATCAGCTCAATAACTAGAGGTTGCCACAACGGTGCATGAACACCTACTCAGTACGTTGACGATGTGGAAATCGCCAACCAGCGGCGGCAAAGTTGTGACAATCCACCGCACCAACAGGGCTTGTGGAAGTCCAGGCTTCCAGGACAATCAGGGTGAATAAATTCACAGCTGATCAAAGGTTATGCCCGGACGTCCCAGCGCGTTAGAGGCCATGAGTGCTGTCATTGGACAAACGCTAGCCATCCCAGTTCACGTACATATCACCTAATTTAGACCTCCAGTCTCGGATTGGTCAGTAGTGTTAAGCTGTACACATTATGCCCATTGACAGTAGACGTACGAGATAACGGCGAGAGGAAGACCGCTTGCAGTCTGAGGTGGAGCAGCCAGCCGCCATCAACAGGTTTTACTGTCAATAGTTGCTGACGTCTGCCTGAGCTTAATCTCCATACTGTCTAATTGGTACCTTTGCTAAGTCAGGTTATCTACTGAGTAAGTAACTTTTACTGATGCCACCTCCTTGGTGAGCAATGGGCTCAAACCTGGACCATCTAGCTGGCCTGTCCCTCTGTCGAAGTTCACCACCATCCAGTGCAGGCCTACGTTGTTGCCGAGCATTATCCAGAAAAAGCAAATTTCATCGTCATCAGCTTTTTCAGAGGCCACAGTCTGACCACGTTTGCCGCTGTCGGCTCAAAGCCATCACTACGGAAGCTGGTCGACATCCAGGGCTGTCTTCTGTCTGTAGGTGCGAATTTCAGTGTATTTTTCTTTTCTATTCGAAATAGAGATACGATGATTGTTAATCAGAGGTAATACAGCTATACATTTCATGTTTTTAAAGTTAAATACACAGCTGCAAACGATAATTATTAACAATAAGTGAAAAGAACGCTTCCTAAGTACATAAAAACTTTCAAACAATTAACATGTCGAAAAGTACAGCACCAGCACTCCCTTCCTCTGTGGAGCACAAAAAAATAAATAAATGAATAAACCGTTACCTAAATATTAGTTATGATAAAAACAGAAGGTAGACTTATATTATGTGTAACCAATATTGGTAATTGTGCGTAGGTGAAATGAACGACGCAAATTTACTATATTTACCAGAGGCGAAAATAGTTCTATTTAATTCTGCAAACATCTTAAATAGCAGTGACAATAAAGTTATTAGAGATGGAATGATCTCAGATCATGATAAATACTCTCGTTGTTTACGAAAATCACTGATGAAGTGAAATTAGCCAAGGATGAGTGGATTCATCTTGTCCAAATTACTGCCACGTTCAGCAGGAGCATGCAAACTCCCTCCATACGGGACTCCCCGTGAAACTTTGCAAAAGGATGGAGGGTGCACTCATCTGCAAGAGCAGATGGTTAAAAACTTTATGTGCACTACTTATGCGATGTTACAAGCTCTAGACAAACGACTAAGCTGGTATCCATGTGTGTGCAGCTACTAAGAGAAAATATGGACCTACTTAATGGAGCTAATGCATCAGTCTCTTCATTCTTCAGAAAAAGTCGTCGCTCAGCAATGTGATACACACTGCAAATTAAAAAATGTTGATATACATGAACCCACCATGTAAGACGTAGTCAGTGAACTGTGTTCTCATTTAACCACGTTTATACATCTAAATATATGTAAGAGTTTATCAAAAACGAAGTTAAAGAATCACGTGTAAGTGTTTCCTCTATAAAGTTCCTTTTACGTAAACCTGTAGTCGATACCGTGGCTGAGTTGGCAAAATACTTTCATCGCAAGGACTTTGACTAGTCCTGCATTACTAATGAAAACTAGAAAAAGAGAATCATGAATTGAACACCTGCTCTCCAATAAAGTATGCTCGTTAATTTTAGCTCTTCAAGTATTACAGAAGATAATGTCTGACACTGACGGTCTAACATGCACGACCTTCAGCGAAAGGAGCAACATCCCACTGCCAGAAAGAATATAGACACTCACTGGGTTTGTCTTTAACGATTTGATCGTGGAAAACCAGGAAAAGATACAGAAATATTTCTGCTTAGGTCATCATATAGGGGTAGACATCTGTTATTTGTATCAAACATACTCTTGAACTCTGAATCTGTTGGTAAGGGATAATAGAAACGTTATCATAAGTTTCAAGCAATGCATTATGATTTTAAAACATTTTGGGCTCAACATGGCATGCAATGAATTTATAACTGTGTTTGGAATCACAAGCATTATTAGTTTTTGGTTATTGTGACAACAAGAAAATTGAATGAGCGGTTGAATAGACGACATTTCCAGAAATATCTTTATAAAAGATATTGTACATGCACTTGTCTATGTCAGTATGGTTCATACGGTGAACAAATACGAATGTATAGAGCATTCTTACAAGAAAATATAAGCAACCGTGAGAGCTGAATTACTGACTATTCCTCTAGGAGTACATAAACGTAATCCATATACGGAAACAAAACATGAAACAAGTGACACGAAAGTATGAAACACCATAAAAGAATTTCATGTATTAACAGATTGGGTGATAGGCCTTGAAACTAAACTTGCATGTGTACGTAAAGATAAAGATAAAAAGTAATTATGCTACGGACAAATTTGGACCCATGTCATGCATTCATTATAAGAGTTTGATGCACAAGTCAAGTATCATAGGAAAAAATGTCATAGGCATAAAACTGAAAAAAAGCAACGAAAATCTTAAAAGCCATATTGGAAATGTAAACGCAAGTTTCACATAGCTGATCAGGATATTAGTGCATGTTACGAGAGGATGGAGCATGTGTTCTTAGTAAGAGTTGAGTACTTGTGAAGGACAATCAGTACGTTAGCTACAAGGTTAGTGGCTCACAAAGAAGATATGAAAGCATCCTATCATGGCGATATCCATAAAAATATTGAGAGTATAAGTCTAGGAGAAGAAAGCATCAGCGAAAGTATCCAGTCTATAGATGATCAAGAAGGATGCATCAAAAAAGCATCGTTATTATAAAAGCTTGAGAAGAAAGCTTAAAAAAAATGTGACGGATACATATGCTTTAGAGGAAAGCATCAAGAAAAGTTTCAAGAATACGAAATCTGGGCACGGACGCAATATTGGAGCCATTTTTAAGATGATCGATAAGTTAATTGTAAAGATTGGTGAAACTGGAAAAACTTCCGTACAAAAAATCCAGGATATCTTAAAGTCTATTTAGAACACAATAGGATGTCAACGGAATGAAAAGCTTTACAATTGCAAAAACTATTCAACACATTACGAATGCTAATATTAACACAGCTTGAAAGAGATGATTGTTTCTCAGAGTCGTTTAAACCTCTTCTTAAACTTATAAAAGACTCTCCAAAACGACAAGAAATCAACAAGCAGGTGACGATCTTGTTCCGGAGTAACATCAAGCACCGGCCTAAACGTTGCAGCAGAGAAGACTGTGAGACGACGTCGGCTAATAGTAAGCTGACTGAGACGACACCACGACAGGAGCGGAACCTATACGAAGACAATATAAGCGCTTCTCCAGCTAGCCTTGGCCACACTAGAAGAGCCGCCCTTGAACACGAGCCGTCATCCTAACTCTTTCGTCGACCTGTATGTTTTGCTTGCTTGGAAATTGTATATGTCGAAGGACATTGATTATTTGTATGTCACCAATTGCTTGCCCAATTCATTGTTAAAAAGGTGAAGTTAGATACCGTCACTTCAGTTCACTGTAATAAACTCCATTAATAAGATTTTCTTGAATTGTTTAGCTATCCTAGAAATAAGCTTCTTAGGCAATCCTCGCATTCGGAAGGACGACGGTTCAATCCCGCGTTCGGCCATCCTGATTTAGGTTTTCCGTGATTTCCCTATATCACTTCAGGCAAATGCCGGGATGGTTCCTTTGAAAGGGCACGGCCGATTTCCTTCCCCATCCTTCCCTAACCCGAGCTTGTGCTCCGTCTCTAATGACCTCGTTGTCGATGGGACGTTAAACACTAATCTCCTCCTCCTCCTCCTCCTCCTCTTAGGCAATCTATACTACACAAGCGGGCAAGATCCCATAGATTAAGAAGAAGAAGATCATATTGCTGATTTAATGAATCATTGCAGCAGTACTCAGATGGATTAAAATTTATGGAGTCAGCAGGAAGAAACCGTATATCCTGGATACACGACTTCTAAGTTTTACGCAGCATGCAATACTCCTTAGGGTGGACAGTTTAGAAGTACACCAGGTTTACTGAATTTAATATTCATAAAAGCTTCAAAAGTCGACCAGTATCAACTTAAAGATTTAGAAATGTTTCCTCAGCAATTCCATTTGACAGATGTGTATGAGGAAACCTGTAGTAACAAGAAAAATTCCAAAAAGTGCGGAATAGAAAATGTAATTAAACGGATGTTAGAGGGAGCACGTAGCACTGGTACAAGCATTGACAAAGTGGCACAAAAAATGAAAGCTCTATACTATGACGATGTCAACAAAGTAGTAGAAAGGATAAACTGCTCATAGCAACAGCCGCCGCTGTTTTTCACTCATATGAAATCATATTAATCATTTCAGAACTTCCTGAAAGATGAATTATAGAATAATTATGAAGTCAGAACTTCAAGAGCTCCACAATCCATCATACAAATTATCACTTCATAGATGTGCTATAATATAAGGATTGGAAGATATGTAGCAGGCAGGTCTAGTAAAAGTGAACCAATATTCAAGAGAAAGTAAAGGTTTCAAATATATTTTAATGGTCACTTATACATGTTCCAAATTCGGTTGGGTGTCACCTGTGAGAAGGAGGATGGGGAAGTAAACTCCACATGTGATGTAGCAGTTGCAATAGATAAGAACAGATCGATTTCCTATAAACCTTAAAACCGATCGTAGTGATGACTCTTACAACAGATATTTCAATGTGGTCCTGGATCGGTACTGAACACACTGTTACCCAACATCCCACCTGAAAGCAAGTGTCACGGAACGTTTGCGCAGAACGATAAAAGCCCAAATGTGGATGCATTTAGACTAAACAATACAAAAGCGACAGTTGATGTTCGTGATGATGAACTCCTAACTGTAGTATAAAATCATATAAAAAGGAAGAGCCATGGAAGCAGAAATTTAATGTAGTACATTTAGTAGTAGTAGTTTACAATTTACATAGGGCAATATACTAGTCCTAGAACAGCTGGTAGTTTTTGCACAGAAGATATGCGGAAAAGCGGTGAAACACAAATGTTTATCGTAAAGTGTCATACGCTGGCAGGGGAATAAAGTCTTTGTTCAATGGATTGGTTTCCTTACATAACACAATAGTTGGGTGGATGTTTTAGGTATGGTATATAGATTGTACAACACATTTATATAATCACTTTTTTGAAACTCCATAATTATCTCACATTCCGACTGAAGTGTTTGAAATTACGCTCAAACATTCCTACAATTTTTCTTTGCGATAGTGGAACAGCGTGGCGCCCCGTGACGTCACTCTCGGGCTTGACGATGCTTCAAAACAAAAGGTATCGACACAGCGATAAAAGACAAGAGCTCAGAAATTCATGTAAGATGTACGGCTTTTTACTGGTGTCACATTGGCACCATAGTTCACCACAATTCGTATCAAAACTTCCGAGGACGTGTCACGCGATAGGAACTTCGTCGCACTCACTCTTAATTAAATTTCAGTCCTCCTTTTGACGCCCCTGCCATGGAGGTCTAAACTGCGATGCGCAGCGTCTTATGTGCAGCCAAGGAAATCATCACAGAGAAACTGCCACCCATAATCGACATGAAAAACTTCAGGAGGTTATCAATGAATTCCTTCCATTGTGTCGGTGATTTCTGCACATATTGTGTACGGGAACGACGTTCGAACTGTTACCAGTGTCCAACATTTGGAAGATCGTTTTCGGGAAATATATGGGGATCAACGCACCAACAGGAGGGGTGGCTTCATTTACGTCTTTTATGAGACTTCTAAGGCCATTAAAGACCATAATCAGTATCTATAAGACATGGAGCCTAACTGAAAAAAGTATCATGATGATCTCCCCATTAACAAAGGATTCCGGACTAGTCCTCCATTCGGGTCTCCGGTAGGGGACATCCAAGGGAGAGGTAAGAATGAGAAAAAGATTGAATAAACAGTGAAACAGTAACGTTCTACGAATTGGGTTGTGGAATGTCCGACATGGAGTGTCAGACGTTTGAACTTGTTAGGGAGGATAGAATACAGGAAAAGGGATATGCTAACGTCTAGATATAGTGAGCGTCAGTGACGTGAAATGAAAGGAGGACAACGATTTCCGGTCAGACGAGTGTATGGTAATATCGACAGCAGCAGAAAATGATGTAAAGGGTGTAGGATTCGTTATGAATGTGATGGTACGGCAGAAGGTGAGTTGCTGCAACCAGTTCAGTGACGGGGTTGTTTTTATCTGAATTTACAGCAAACCAAAACCAACAACAATGGTTCAGGTACACATGCCGACGTCGGAAGCAGAGGACGAAGAGGTAGAGAAAGTATTTGAGGATACTGAATGGGTAATTCAGTGCGTAAAGTAGATGAAAATCTAATACTCAAGGGTGACTGGAATGCGGCTGTAGAGAGGCGAGTAGAAGAAGGTGTTGAATATGTGCTTGTTAATGATATAGACAGAGGAGAATGACTGAGTTCTGAAATAAAAATCAGTTAGTAGTAGCAAATACTCTGTTCAATAATCACTGGAGGAGGAGTTAACTTGGAAAAGGCAGGGAGATGCGGGAAGACTTCAGTTAGATTACATGACGGTGGAGCAGAGATTCCGAAAACAGTTACTGTAAGACATACCCATTTTTCACTCATTGGGCGATGGCTGTTGCCCGTCTGGGAATGTCCAGTAGCTAAATATCCTGCTGGTGCAGAAAGTAGGAGTGGGATAGCTCTGCTCAACGTCACGGGTATTTGTAGGAACCAAGACGAAGTAATCAGACTTCTTATTATACCTGTCTGCTTCGGAGTACTCTTAGCTGACGACAGAGATAATAGAATGTTATTTTTTAGCTTTCTTGGATCGTCTTCTTCTCCTTAAGAGGGTGGCGAGTGGTGCTCATAAGTTGCGAAAATATTCCACAGCACACAGTTTAAGTGTGGGGCACATTGCTTTTACGAATGCTGCAGTATGTTGCCCATACCGATGTCCCTTCGTGCACGTGTTAGCTTGGCTTTATCAGCTAATATTCTATATGGCACACGTCATTCTACCAAACCTAAATTCCCAAAGCATGTGATGTTATATTCTGTGCAAGCTTCGTCCAACAGATTAATTATTTCATCAGAAAGTGCTAGCTGCTTTTTCCACATTTCTCCCTAGCCACAATAGACATATGAGGGAATGTATAATTCTTGTAGAGAATACCGCCACTACCACGTATTCTGCGCATGTCACCAGACGCTACGCTTCTCCGTTGTTAGATGGCTTGCGTGGGTTACTACACGGCTCAATATAATATTTATCGAAAGGTCACTTCCCAAAATGCCGTAATAGTCTCTTATTGCGACACAGAAGTTTTAAATTGTACTCAGAGATTTCCACAGACTTCCTCTGTAATTGCGGAAACGCGTGATGCCTGCAACATCACTCTTAGGGTCAGCAGCGCTTCAAACAATAAGGTGTCAGCACTTTCGAAAAAGTGCCAAAGCTCAGACGTTCGTTTAAGGTGTAGCACGGCTTAATGTTATCACTTTTGCACCAAATTTCACCACAATTCTTCCCAGAGCCACAATGGACACGTCACACGATGAGAAAGTCGTCACCTTCCCCATTACCCACATATCACACCTTTTTATAACACCTCTGTGATGGAGGTCAGACACGTGACACCCAGAGTCGAAAACATTCCATTTTCTCATGGGTGGCCGAGGAAAACACTTCAGACACAACGCCGCTCAGTGTCATCGACAATAAAACGACTCTACTTTTTTGAGTCATCAATCTTCTGACTGATTCGATGCGGAAATGGGCTTACCCTTTTCATGGAAAACTTCTCCTAGCTATACTACTCAACAGACCATTTCCAAACACTGGTCTACTTAAATTCCACAGAACGTTTCGCGTTCGAATATCTCAGGGATGTTATGTGGAATACAATGCCTAAGACAATGGAGAAATCTAAATAATGTGGGATTGTAAATTTATATCTTGTTGGAGGACCTGCAGCTCACTGGGTAGCAAATGTTAAATAAAAATACTTATGCTTCATGTTTCTCCTAATGAATCTAATGAATGCAAAGAAGAAAGAAAAACAACCAACACATATATCACTATGTCACTTGCGGTTGAGATTTGATACTGTAAACAATTGTTTTAAAAGAAAGATCGTAAGTACTACAAGTGAAACAATTTCTAGCAATTGAGTTAAGAAAGAGGGAATCGACTATTGCATTGAGTGGGCCTGAAATATGCAACAGCAGTCCTAATATTTTTGTGGCAAACAATATCTTATGTCGAAGAGGAGGAGGAGGAGGTGGTGACTATGTGGAAATACCACCTGACTGTCACGATATCTATGACGCAAAGATATAAATGAAACAGTACTTAAAAGGGTAAAAATGTTGTTAATTTTAAAACAAATATACAAAAAGTAGGGGAAACAATTTACTTTCCACAAAAAGGTTCAATAGTACCATTATCATTTTTCTGAAGTAGTCAAGTTCTCCATACTGATTCTAATAAATTTTGTCATCGGCTCAACCAGTAAATATACTACTTCTTAGCACAGTTTCTCAACCACTAGATATATTATTTATTTGCACAATTTCTGTTGAGTGTAATATTGCAACAAATGCAGAATGATTCACACAAGCGTTGGATTCTTCGTACAGGTGAACTGAGATATGAAAATATTGAGGAGCTCATCGATGTCTTGTACTTTCCGATGACTGTCCAGACATTATAATATCTCGAATTGAATACAGTAGGTCACGAAGGGCGTGTAGTTGACTTTCACTGTGATGCAGACATTACTTTTGAAGCAGAAGCATCTGGATAGCCTAAAACCGAGAAACATAGCCGTCAGTATGCCACCTTTCGCAGCGGAAAAATGGAGTAATGGCATGGAGAAATATAAATTTCTCAAGTCACTAGCAGGAGAAACACAATGATGTCATTCGATATAACCATCCCAGTTCAATTCGACGACCAAATTATTAGTCAGGAAAATCACCTGCTCAAAGCTTTTGCATTGGCAACTTTTAATAATGATGATGATGATATTCGGATTGTCATTCAACACCATTCATATACACGGAAGGAAAATTTGTCACAAAGAATGGAGGGGCCTACAGACTCAGCGGAAATTACAAGAAACAATTTATTATTACTGTTTCAAGAGATAAGATACAGATTGAGCTGCTGAAATTGATTAAACAGCAAATTTTAGGATCAAATTAGCTTTAAAACATTTTTTTCCACACCAGCATCAACCTTGAGTCATGTAAGCAAATATAGGACGGCTGATAGACGCTTTAACAACAGATAAATGACTACCGGCACTTTAGTGCGTATATATCACGCAAGATACTAATGGGATGTTTCGAGAACATGAATTTCATTATCATGAATATAAAGCAAGAATTGTGTGTGATATGAACTACAACGAATAATAACTCATACATTGAGGGACAGATTAATCTCAAAGTGAATAAGATTATGCTTGAGATATCAGTATGTAAATACATCATATTTCTGTAACTGATGTGAAGCATTTAAGATTTTTACAGGTATTGAATGCCACTATTCCTGTATCTTTAACTTTCTGTTGGAATATCCCACACTATCGACTACATGTAGATAAACATGGGTAGCTAAAACAGTTGATAAATTTAAAAAAAATTAGATTCACTATATCTTCACTGCAAATCAATTGGAAGGTGAGCCTAAAATGTGATTGAAGGGAATCCTGCGATTATATATTAAGTAATACTAATGTTGACTTTAGTTAAAAGTTAAACCCACTGATAATTTACTACTGTACTGTGGTCATAAACTTAACAGCCTTTTTTCTGTCATGTATGCAAACTTTCCCCCTTCTTACAATGTAGGTACTGAAGAACATGAGTTGGCATAGATGCTTCGCCCAGATGAATTTAAGAAATTTACACCCATTACAGTGACAGGGTGTTCAAAATACAACGAAACAGTGAAATCAGGGCTGACAGAAGTCCATACCGAGTCTGATCTTCAGAAAATTTTCCTAAAAACGCTATAGAATACGCATTAATATTACGTGACCATGTGATTATTTACCGTATTACTACATAATATACGTTACCAGACTGCATTATTAATACTTCTGTAATCTGGATGAAGGGCATATAGTTTCAGTTTATTTTAAATGTCATGATAGCAATTGTTTAAACGAGAGCAGCTCTAGAAACTGACGTTGCTGAGCGCAAGGAAGTTGAGATTGGAGCGAGATTCATGTAGCATGAGTGTGGCGCTAGTAAGTTTCTACAAATACCTAGTTAGGAAGCGCCTACGTCCGAGATACTGCCACCAGAAAGTTCCTGATGTTAAATATCATAGCAACGAAGTTGAGAGAAGGTCAGAATAGTGAGATAATGATGGAGCGACTGGTCTGCGAAACGAAGACGTAACAAATTTAAACGAAAATGCTGTCAAGTAGAATATGCTGCGCAAGTAGATGTTTAAAACGATCTCTAACAATTAGCTACTGTAATTAAATCATTATTTTACATTTCTCTTTATTAGAAAATAATAATGTAGTGAAAGCAACTGATGTTAATTATTGCAGGATTAATTAATACAAAGATTGATTAATAAGAAAATTTTTCTGCATTCCTGTTGACTTCAGCGAAGTCTGTCTACTCAAGGCATTCTCCTAGCGTACACCGTGGTACCCCATTATATTACTGATACGGTCTTTCGGAGAACGTCGCATTCCACTGTGTTTACAACAGCAAAATCTAACGAAAGCACTTGCACATGAATAACAATTATTCCTGTTCTCTCACAGCTGTGATCCATTAGATTACAGTAACTGTAAGACATGAAATGTTCTATCTTGTTTGCCCACAATTCATGTCCGAAAAATAGAGATATTCTCAAATTTGTTCCCTATTTTGGCAATTCATACTAGTACAGATTGCCTCAGGTGTTGCTTCCGTTACAGTACACTTATACATTTAATAAGAATTAGGAATATCTATGAAGGTAGAGTCGTAATCTTCTGATAAAATAAATGAATTTTGTCTCTGAATCTTCTTTCCTTGTCTTTGCTTTCCTGTACCACAAGGGAACAATTTCAGTCCGGCGCAAAGTAATTGCATTACCACAGTGAAAATTCGTTCCTCAGCGAGAACTGTATTTTCGGCCTTGCGTTTTGGGTGTGCAAAACGAGGCGACAGTGCGATCACGTACATAGTGGCCGAATATAAAGAGCGTGATAAGCGACCGCTGCAGTTTGGAGTTAAACGCTGCGCGATTTGAAATTTTTCACCCTCGCGAATTAATGGGAGATGCCTGACGAAACATTTTTCATCGACGAATTTTAAACAGTTGAAGCGTTTTTATTTCGCCGATGTTTCTGCCATTTTCAGCTTCCAATTTTGCAATGTGACTCGCATTTTTTCAACTGTTCTCTGCCTATGTTACAGTCTGACAGCTTTAATGATTGTGTTTTGGCTACAGCGTACAAGAACCTTTCTTCCCTTGAAAACAGTAAACCTGGAGAATAGCTGATATATGTTCTCATTGCTCATAAGGGACATGTAAACCTATAAGACACAATCACAACTGTCGATTAGTACCTGGGTTATTTCCATTACAAGAAGCGCTAATTTCCTACAAGATGCATTAC